>NC_091085.1:49528750-50247500 GCF_032405125.1 Capricornis sumatraensis | reverse complement strand
AAGGGATAATTCCAGGCCATAATGAGTCTTGTTCCTCCCAGAAGCCTTCACTTCAAGATCCATCTTCACTGAAGGGTGTATGTGTACCCAGGGGAGGGTCCTAGGTTAGGTCAGGTGTGGGGGGAGAAAAAGAAAAAAACAAAACACAGATAATTAGCATGAAGGAAGACAAAGACCAGGAAAAACTGATCTACAAAATGACTTAACCGTCTCTTCTTTACAGCACTCCTACTCACTGAGGGGACACTCACTACCCTCACACCCTTTCTCTTTGGGTGTGCATCTCTGCCTTGCTTTTGTCTTAACTAAACAAACTGTTTCACTGTGTGCTCTCCCACTTGTTTTATGCTATGTCTCTACTAATATACTTTATGCTTGCCTTTATAGCTTCTGCCTCCATGATAAACAAATTTTTCACGACAGCAGTCAATTCTAAAGGAAATCAACCCTGAGCATTCATTGGAAGGACTGATGTTGAAGCTCCAATACTTTGGCCACCAGATGCGAAGAGCTGACTCACTGGAAAAGACCCTGAGCTGGGGAAGATCAAAAGCAGAAGAAGGGGACAGCAGAGGATGAGATGGTTGGATGGCATCATTGACTCAATGGACATGAGTTTGAGCAAACTCCGGGAGATGGTGAAGGACTGGGAAGCCTGGCATGCTTCAGTTCATGGGGTCTCAGGGTTGGAAATGACTTAGCAGCTGAACAACAATAAAAATCCAGGGAAAAATAGCTTCTAGCCTCTAACTCTTGCTGGTCTGGTGGCTACGATTCCTGGTTTTCATCCAGGCTACCCGGGTTCGATTTCTGGGCAGAAATTAAGATCTTACTTCACATCACTGCTCACTGCTGCCTCACTGAGATCAGTACCACTGAACTTTCCAAAGGACACTGAGGAGTGGACTAGTCATTCAGCAGCAGGGGTGATGGGGAGACATTTTTCCCTTCCTTCTTGGCCTGGAAGGATGCGTTGCCATCTCTCGGCTCAGACTGAAGGAAGGGATACCCATGGGTATCATTGTATCATTTCAGTTCTTTTATTGCAAATATGCCTAAAACCACTTTGTCACTGAGTTTCTGCCTTGTGGGGACACCATGTTGTCTTGCTACTTCTCTGTACTTTTTGACAGTGTGTGTCTTGATCAGTAGCATTATCTGACCCATTGCAGTTTTGTACTGTATGGTAACCAGCCTGTGTCACCGACGGGGAATCTCCTGCTCCTGGTGATCCAGGTGCAGGGTCCTGATCTCCAGCCCCGCAGCCTCGGGCAGCTTCAGGGCCTCCTGTGTCCTCCATGGCTCATGTCCTCTTGTTTTCCCTTTGTCTTCACTTGTGAGACACTGTGGATCTTACATCACAGTGAGATGTTAGTGCTGACTTTCCATTTTTTCCCAAACACCAGATCACACAAACATTCTAAAGGTTCAAGGTGGCTAAGAGGGGTCATCACACACACCAGATATAGCCTTCCACAGTTTTGATAATTCCATTTGTTCATGACCCAGCACTTTCCCTGGTTGCTGATAGGAGACCCTCCTAAGATCCTTTGAGAAATGTGGACCACTCCTCATCACTGAACTGGAAGCCTTGGGATTTTGGTGGCTAAAATTTTCTCCATTGTGAGTTAACTGCTCTTTTTTGTAAGATTGAACTTTGACATGCTGTGCTGTACTTGGTCGCTCAGTCATGTCTGACTCTTTGTGACCTCCATGGACTGTAGCCCGTCAGACTCCTCTGTCCATGGGGATTCTCCAGGCAAGAATACTGGAGCGGGTTTCCATGCCCTCCTCCAGGGGATTTTCCCTACCCAGGGATTGAACCCAGGTCTCCTGAATTGCAGGTGGATTCTTTAGCATCTGAGCCACCAGGGAAGCCTGAACTTTGACATATGACATGCCAAAGTAGTGCCATTTTACAGTAATGCTGCTGGTCTTGGTGGACCCAGGGAGTGTCAACTTCAAAAAATGGTCAAAACCTAAAAATTGAGAGTTATGCTTTATTTGAAAGGAATTTTAGGACTTTAAGCCTGGTGGACAGCTTCTCAAGTAACCCTGAGAGAACTGTTACAGGAGGCAGGGGAAAGAGTAGGTTACTTAGAAGTTTTCCAACAAGGGATAGGTAGACTGAACATCAAAAGATTATTGTTAATTAAGGAAAACCAGATATCTGAAGTTAAGGAATTTAGTGCTTTTCTTTGTATGGGAAGATGCAAGAGTCTGGGCTTACTGAAATCATTCCTTTCATATGCATAAAATGAAATAAAGTCATAGGATCAGCAGAGGAAGGGAATTTAGAGGACAAGGGTGATTTGATGATTCCATACCTTTTTGAGGAGAAGAGTGATGATGGATGAATGGATGAGGAAGTGGCAGCCAGGGAGACAAGTTGCTGGTCCCGACTCCGCTTCACACCCTCCAGCAAGGAAAGTCTTCCCCAACAGCTAGCAAACACCTTGTAGAAGCTTTTCCTTAAAAAACTAAAAGGATTAATTAGACAACAACAAATCACTGTTAGACGAGACACAAGAACCATAGAGACAAATATGGGCTTTTGATGGAACACTTCCAGACTAGCCCACCCACTGCTTATCCCAGAGGTGAGGCTGCTCCCAGAACCATGGGGTCCCTAGAGATCTGCAGTCTGGGGGGGCTCCTAAACAAGGACATTCACAGAGATCCCAGCTATGGCAACCCAGAAGGCTCTCCTGAAATGTGAGCTGAAAGCCAATGTGAGGCAAACAAATAAGAAACTAGTCACGTGGAAGAGAAGAAATAGGTTAAAATAAATGATTGCACAATTTATTGTGGGGCAGGGAGGAAAGCACTGGATAGAATTTAGGAAAAGAAAGGGATGAATCAAATTCATACAAAAGAATGAGTAAACAAAGAAAGAATGAAAATAACAAAGAGCTCTTAGGTTAAAAATTATCGATAATTTTTAGGTTAAAAATTATAGATAATAAAAATTGATTTTACTATTTGAATACAAACCTAGCGTATCAGTCACAAAGACATTTAAGTAAGTTTTTTTCTGCATCTTTTGGTTTGTTTTCTTTTTTGTGAATTAGACCAACACTTTATTGTAAATATTGTCCCTATTTCCTGAATTCACATTTCTAAATAATCTACTATTTAAAATAATCTCTGCCCTGGGCAACTCACTCGTCTTTATTGAGAAACGATGCTTTGTAGACAATATTGTTCTCTGAAAAATCTACCCAATGACATTAGTTATTACCATTATTCTAATATTTTAAAATACTCTAAATAGCAACTACCCATTCAAAGTCTTCATAAACCTAGAGAGAATAAAAGAAAACTCTTGACAATATCTTGGAACCTACTTAAAAACTCTGCAATAGCTCTTTTCTTTTTGCCCCTAGTACCCCTGTGACCTGGTACAGATTTGTTAAAATGAGTATTGTTTTACTTTTGGAATGAATACAAATTATTTAGAAAATTGTTCATTTCTATTCTTGAGGTCTCCTCAGGTGATAATTAAGCACCATCCTCCCCCTCCCTTTCAGCATCTCTAACAAACTGATGCCTACACTGGCCCATCCAGTAAAGTAAGGGACTGAAGGGGTTGTGCACGTGACATCTTTAGTTACTGACTCTACCTTACTCAGTCTGACTGTGCAGGGACCCAGGGTCCTAGTTACAGTGCAGAGTGAACAAGAGATGTGCACCACTGGAAGCTTTATTATTGATGCTTTGAAATGGCACCAAGTGAGGGGAGGAAATCCTGGAGACAGGATATGAATGTTGTGCGTGAAGGAGAGACAAAATGAAGCTATAACCTCGTAGCTTCATAATACTGTCCAGATGAAACCTTTCTTCTACCATTTAAAATAATCTTTTGCAGCAACTCTGTGCTCACAGTATGCAGATTGGAGGCCCACTGTGTACAATAAGGAGGTACTCTAGGTTTTTTTAAACAGCAGGGCAATATGGTAAAGTAATGTTACTAGAAGTTATTTTTCTGTGTGTCAATTAGGTGGGAATGAGAAGATGGTGAGATAATAATCAGGATAATTAGGGCTTGGATAAAAATGATGTTTTGGGGAAATACTGTACTAAAGTTATCATTCAGCTTTAACTTCACCAAATTACTACAATTAGAATAATATTTTCTTTATCACTCTTCTGGGTCTAAAGTTATACTTCCAAGTGGAATAACAGTATTTACATTTGCTTTACTAAACTTGGCCTAGAAATGTTATTCAAATTTACATAAAAAGATTATTCCTTTTTGTCAAAATTCTGTAGATTAGGCTAAAATTTGTGGTTTCTTTCTTTTTTTTTTTTTTGGAGTTTTTGAATCTCTTAATTTTTAATTAAGAAAATAAAAATGAGATCAGCTTATATTTGTGATAAAAATTATATCCTGTAACTTTATTTAACATGAATAATATTTACTTTCAAACTTGACTTTAATGCTTTACAATATATTATTTTCTCCTAGCAGACTTCTTTTCCTGCAGCTTTTCACTACATGACTTCATAAAATTTCAGAATAAAAGAAATATGCTGAAGCTGACACTCAGTTGACTCAGTTTTACTTAACAGCCCCTACTCCCTGTAGTGTGACAGAGAAGGTTTAGAAATAGGGCTTTACAGTGAACCTTCGGACAGAGCACTAACTGGAAGGCATGTGTGTGTGAGTTAACTGGTATAGGCTTGTCTATATGGATAAATGAGTTTAAAGTGCATCCAGAACTTCAAGCCTACCATGTGCAAGAATATATTCTAATCTCCTATGATGTTACATTCTCAAAAGTGATTATCATGATGTCAGACACAGAGCACATATTCCTTCTTTTATTGTTCTCACATGGTGTGTTCCTAAAACAATCTTCCTTCCTATAAGTGAGTTCAGTAAAGAAACATCTTGTCTCATTACTAAACATTCATTGCTAAAAAAATTCTGTTTATTGAAGTCAAAATTTGACTTTCATTTCCAACAGCTGATTATAGTTTCTTTTCTATTGAGAATGGAGAAGGAAATGTCAACCGACTCCAATATTCTTGCCTGGAAAATCCCATGGACGGAGGAGCCTGGAAGGCTAAAGTCCAAGGGGGTGGTGAAGAGTTGGAGACGACTGAGTGACTTCTCTCTTAAGAAACTGAAGTCAAATGTTTGGAATAATATTTTCCCCTAGTTTTCTCTTTTTCTAAGCCAAACCATACTAGCTCCTTTTGAATGATCCTCATAACAATTCAGATATCATGCCATTCTTTAAGTTGTAGTCACAAATGTTGAGCTAGTCCTGGGTGACACGTATAGGCTGCGTTTGCTGATACTTTCTTATTTTACAGCATGTGTGTTCACTGCGGCAGATATGAAGGTGGCATCTCTTTCCATACAGAACTCCAAGTATTGCAATGATTAATCACTTTGACAGTTAAAATAATTTCATCTTTAAATTAGCATAAAATTCAGAGAGTATTAGTAAATAACCTAAACTCAAGAAGCTAGTTATGACAGGCTGGCTTCTCCTTCCATACCGGTCTCATTGTCTGCTTCCTTCCTGATTACTCTACAGTACTTGTACACCATCAAATATCAGTGCTCTGTTTGGTGATATAAGTTTTATGGCACTCTTTGTAATATATAAAAATCTGGGGTAAATGATTTAAATTCATCCAAAAGAAAAAAAAATTGCTTATTCATATACACACTGGTATTTATAGTTTTGCGTGTGTTTGCATATTTATTGGTAATATAGGATATATGTATATATACATGTATATATATGACTAGTGATTAACACACTCACACATGCACACACACACATATATTATGGTTGAGTGACTATGAAGTAATAATTTTTAGCATGATTGATTTTGTTTTAAAACAACAAGATCAAAATAGAGAGAAGTTTAAGAAATAAAGAGAAGGGACTGCGTTGCTTAGTGAAACTAACTAGTCACCTGCAGTGCTCGGTTTAGGCACGAGGGATTGAATGTCACCGTCTGGTCTCTGTTTTCCAGTTTCCCAGCTTTGTCCCTCCATGATGTTACCCTTGTCTTCAGCTTCTGTAAGAAGCTTCTTGGTTGACAAGAAAACAATGCCACAGGTGACTACAGTTATGATCCATAGTCTCAGTGGAAGTGAGGGCAGTTTATTGCTGCTCATAGAAATATCTTGAGGATGATTGTTCCTAGAGATACTCAGATGACCTTGCAAACTGAAAGGTTTCTAGATATTTTCTCGTGTTTACAATCTGTTCTTGATCTGAAAGAGATGGAATTTGATTGCTCTGATGCATGATCCTTGAAAGTTTTGGCCACTCCCTTCAAAGAGACAATTTCTACATATTTAATAAAGGGAAGGAAGTTGGTCTCTCGCTCTCTCTCCAGTCACATACACATAAATTATGCCTGCTTAATTATTTTCTAGTGTTTCCCTAGTGAAAAGAAAAAAAAAAATAAGTTGGCTTTCAGTGACTTGAATGATAAAAGAATGCCAATTGTCTGATTTACACAAGAAATGTCCCTCTTGGAGTTATTTATCAGAGCTTGGCCAGGTTATAATCTGTCCTTTTTTCTTCCTCTTCTAAGATGGTAGATTCCTTCACTGCTCAAATACTAGAAACAAAAGAGAGAGAGAGAAAAAAAGCTCAATAGCAGAGGATAGAGGAAACTATATGGATATTTACTGTATATAATATTGTATATTAGAGAATAAAAGAATCCATATGAAAACTTTTTTGATATTCTTTCTCTCATAGTATTCTGAAATCCTTAATGAGTGCTTCAGAACAAAATTACAGATTGATCCCCCTTTCTAGCATTATGACAAGCTAGATGTACTTTAGACTTTAAAATCCTGGGCTTCCTTGGTGGCTCAGCTGGTAATGTGGGAGACCTGGGTTCAATCCTTGGGTTGGAAAGATCCCCTGGAGAAGGTAATGGCTACCCACGCTGGTGTTCTGGTCTGGAGAATTCCATGGACTATGTTTTGGCTTCCCTGATAGCTCAGTTGACAAAGAATGTGCCCGCAATGCAGGAGACTCTGGTTTGATTCCTGGGTCAGGAAGGTCTGCTGGAGAAGGGATAGGCTACCCACTTCAGTATTCTTGGGCTTCCCTTGTGGCTCAGCTGATAAAGAATCTGCCTGCAATGTGGAAGATCTGGGTTCAATCCCTGGGTTGGGAAGATCCCCTGGAGAAGGGAGTGACTTACCCACACCAGTATTCTGGCCTGCAGAATTCCATGGACTGTATAGTCCATGAGGTCCAAAAGAGTTAGACGCAACTGAGTGACTTTCATTTTCAAAATTCTGAATAAGATATACAAACTATTTAAAAATAGTTAGCTGTACTTAAAACTTAGAAAAATAAGAGTCCAGAAAGCATGGGTAAGAAAAAATGTAAAGAAGTGAAAAGTTGAAGCTTGTGTTTGCTTGATGAAATAAGCTCTATATTCTTGCATGAAGAACTCATTTTTAAATTAGCCTCAAAATTCCCATACAGAATATCTAAGGAGCATTTGTTCACACTCAGAATCAGAAACACATGACAATAAAAGCCTTGATGTGAGAGTCACTGAAACAACAAATCATAGAACTAGAACTTACTTGAGCCTGTATCTTGTTTGAACTGATCTGGACTTTTCTAAGCTTAAAGCTAGTAGACGTGATGGAACTCCAGTTGAGCTATTTCAAATCCTGAAAGATGATGCTGTGAAAGTGCTGCACTCAATATGCCAGCAAATTTGGAAAACTCAGCAGTGGCCACAAGACTGGAAAATATCAGTTTTCATTCCAATCCCAAAGAAAGGCAATGCCAAAGAATGCTCAAACTAATGCACAATTGCACTCATCTCACACTCTAGTAAAGTAATGCTCAAAATTCTCCAAGCCAGGCTTCAGCAATACATCAACCGTGAACTTCCAGATGTTCAAGCTGGTTTTAGAAAAGGCAGAGGAACCAGAGATCAAATTGCCAACATCCGCTGGATCATTGAAAAAGCAAGAGAGTTCCAGGAAAACATCTATTTCTGCTTTATTGACTATGCCAAAGCCTTTGACTGTGTGGATCACAATAAACTGTGGAAAATGCTGAAAGAGATGGGAATGCCAGACCACCTGACCTGCCTCTTTAGAAACCTATATGTAGGTCAGGAAGCAACGGTCAGAACTGGACATGGAACAACAGACTGGTTCCAAATAGGAAAAGGAGTACCTCAAGACTGTATACTGTCACCCTGTTTATTTAACTTATATGCAAAGTACATCATGAGAAATGCTGGGCTGGAAGAAGCACAAGCTAGAATCCAGATTGCTAGGAGAAATATCAGTCACTTCAGATATGCAGATGACACCACCCTCATGGCAGAAAGTGAAGAGGAACTAAAAAGCCTCTTGATGAAAGTGAAAGAGGAGAGTGAAAAAGTTGGCTTAAAGCTCAACGTTCAGAAAATGAAGATCATGGCATCTGGTCCCATCAGTTCATGGGAAATAGATGGGGAAATAGTGGAAACAGCATCAAACTTTATTTTTTTGGGCTCCAAAATCACTGCAGATGGTGACTGCAGCCATGAAATTAAAAGGTGCTTACTCCTTGTAAGGAAAGTTATGACCAACCTAGATAGCATATTGAAAAGCAGAGACGTTACTTTGCCAACAAAGGTCCGTCTAGTCAAGGCTATGGTTTTTCCAGTGGTCATGTATGGATGTGAGAGTTGGACTGTGAAGAAAGCTGAGCGCTGAAGAATTGATGCTTTTGAACTGTGATTTTGGAGAAGACTCTTGAGAGTCCCTTGGACTGCAAGGAGATCCAACCAGTCCATTCTAAAGGAGACCACTCCTGAGTGTTCTGTGGAAGGACTGATGCTAAAGCTGAAACTCCAGTACTTTGGCCACCTGATGCGAAGAGTTGACTCATTGGAAAAGACTCTGATGCTGGGAGGGATTGGGGGCAGGAGGAGAAGGGGACGACAGAGTATGAGATGGCTGGATGTCATCACTGACTCTATGGACATGAGTTTGAGTGAACTGGGGGAGTTGGTGATGGACAGGGAGGCCTGGCGTGCTGCGAATCATGGGGTCGCAAAGAGTCGGACACGACTGAGCGGCTGAACAGAACTGAAGCTTAAATATGCATAACAATGTTTAGTAATATATACGTGTGTGTGTGAGTGTGTGTGGGGTTGTGTGGAAAGAAAGACTAGAAATGAAAAAGATAATTTCCAAGCAATAAAAGAAAAAGTGAAAGAAACATAAAATCAGTCATTCCAACTGAAAGTAAAAAAAAAAAAAAAGACAGAAATGAAAGAAATGAACGAGAAAAAAGACAAATAGTACAAAATAAAGTGAAAGTGAAAGTCGCTCAGTCATGTCTGATTCTTTGCTACCCATGGATCATACAGTCCATGGATTTCTCCAGGTCAGAATACTGGAGTGGGAAGCCTTTCCCTTCTCCAGGGGATCTTTCTAATCCAGGGATTAAATCCAGGTCTCCCTCACTGAAGGCAGGTTCTTTACCAGCTGAGTTACCAGGGAAGCCCAAGGTAATGTGAAAGCTCGACCATAAAAAAGGGTGAGTGCTGAAGAATCGATACTTTGAAATGTGGTGCTAGAGAAGACTCTTGAGAGTCTTGCACAGCAAAGAAATGAATCCAGTCAATCCTAAAGGAAATCAATCCTGAATATTCATTGGAATGACTAATGCTTACGCTGAAGCTCCAATACTTTGGCTACCTGTTGTTAAGAGCCAACCCATTAGAAAAGACCCCGATGCTTGGAAAGATTGAAGGCAAGAGAAGAAGGGGGTGACAGAGGATAAGATGGTTGGATGGCATCATGGACTCCTTGGACATGAGTTTAAGCAAGCTCTGCGAGATAGTGAAGGACAGGGATGCCTGATGTGCTGCAGTCCATGGGATCAAAAAGAGTCAGACATGACTTAGTGACTGAACAACAATAACAAAGATGATGAAAACAGATCTGAATGAATTAGTAATGACAAAAATCACAAGTGGAGATCTTCAAATGCTAAACTGTATGCATTTCTGAATAATAACATAGCTTCAAAATCTGCAGATAGAAAAAATTTGACATCAGTAGAAGGTGAAATAGATGAATCCACTAAAATTGAGGGGTTTATTACAACTTTTTCAGAAATAGATCTATTGATCAGATTTCACTGTTTTTATAGTGACATGTGTTGTCTACCTGTTTATATCACTATTATGAAATGTTGAAAGCCAATGTGATGATCCACGGATATGAGATTTTGTACTGTTGTAACTACTGATAGTTGACAAATGTTAGGTTATATGTATTGAAAAGGCTTTTCCTTCTAATCTTGCTACCAGGTAATTTTTGTAGTAAAAAGTACCAGATAATACCATAACAGCAACTAATGCTATACAATCAAAGCAATAAGGCACAGAGACAGGAACTATGAGAGATGGGATGCCAAAAAATAGGGAAGGTGGAACGTTAAGGATCCTGCAGAAACAAGACAGAATCCCAAACAAACAAAGCCCCTCATCCAAAAAGATCACCCTTAAAGAAACTGCACTGCTTTAAACTGATAGAGGGTGTATACTTCTAAAGCAGGAAAGTCATCATTTGCTCCAAGTTCTTCCGCTGTCCAGAAGCTCAGGAGGGAAGACAGAAGACAGTGGGAAAGAAGGAAGGAAGGAAAGAAGGAAGGAAAGGAAGTTGAAAAAAAGAAAGAAAAGGAGTGAGAAGGGAAGAAAGAAAGAAAAGCCACCTATATCCATACAAAGTTGCTGAAAGAAGAAAACAGAAAATAAGAATCATACACTTATAGCCATTGATATCTCTATTGTGCAATTAGCTGAACAAATGTAGATTATGGGGTAAAGGTAGCAGTGAAAAGAGTGAGATCAATTTACATACTCGAGTGATTTCCGGGATACTTTGTTAATAAGTAAAGTGCATAGAGTATACACACTATTCTACTTTTGTGGAAGAAACAAGGGCTATAAGAACATAAACCTGTGCCTGCTTTTTTGTCTTAAGAAACATAAAAGGACAACTTCTATAACTTGTGTAACTTTGAATTCTAGAAACATGTTACTGTTTGATATTTCCAACAAATACAAGATTGCTGCTGCTGCTGCTAAGTCGCTTCAGTCGTGTCCGACTCTGTGTGACCCCATAGACAGTAGCCCACCAGGCTCCCCTGTGCCTGTGTTTCTCCAGGCAAGAACACCGGAGTGGGTTACCATTTCCTTCTCCAATACATGAGAGTGAAAAGTGAAAGTGAAGTCGCTCAGTTGTGTCTGACTCTTAGCGACCCCATGGACTGTAGCCCACAAGGCTCTTCCATCCATGGGATTTTCCAGGCGAAAGTACTGGAGTGGGGTGCCATTGCCTTCTCCGACAATGAGATTGACAAGAAGGAAAATACCCAAATCTGAATATAACAGAATTAGACACTGGAAGTGTGTTAATAACACAAAGAATATACCTGAAAAATAACAATGCATTTTGAGCACAGTGCTTTGATACTGGAAGCTCAGTTAAAAACAAAAATAACTGCAATGAAATATCAGATTTCTTATAATAACTATATTTTTGGTAATGGTCCATACAGATGTAATAACTTGAAAGTATTTTGTGTCTGTCAAACTGACAACATTACTGCATATATTGTTAATTTAGAGCAACACAGTTCTTACTGTAAAAGAAACAATACATAATGGGAAAGGTATGAAATTACACTATGATATTTGTTTATAGTTAGAAGTGTCATTATGAAATAATAATAATTAAAAAACCCTCAGTTTCCTAACTCTGACTTCTAAAAGGGCCTTGAAATAAGGACAACCCAATGACTATGAGAGCCTGATCCTTTGCCTGGAGAATTCCATGGACAGAGGAGCCTGGTGGGCTAATGGCAACCCACTCCAATGTTCTTGCCTGGAGAATCCCAGGAACGGGGGAACCTGGTGGGTAGCCATCTATGGGGTCGCACAGAGTCGGACACGACTGAAGCAACTTAGCCGCAGCAGCAGAGCGACTAACACTTTCTCTTTTTCACTAATGACTGTGAGCACAGCTAATGGTCATGCCCCCCCTCCTTTTTTTTTCTTTCGCTACATGACATTCCACATTAAGAATTATCAGAATTCTCTGGGAAAATGTCTGATTCCGGAGCTGTCACAGGGAAGGTACAAAGTGAGCTTGCAACATTTTGTGTCAGAAAATAGATGAGAATTAAATGAAGGGGGGGACCTCAAAGGACATAGGAACCTGTTTCACAGGTTTCCATTGGCCACCTTATATGCAGAGTACATCATGCAAAATGTCTGGTTGGATGAAGCACAAGCTGGAAAGATTGCCAAGAGAAATATAAAATAACCTCAGATAAGCAGATGACACCACCCTTATGGCAGAAAGTGAAGAGGAACTAAAAAGCCTCTTGATGAGGGTGAAATGTTGGGGTCCTTTAATGGATCGGTACTTGGTGATCTGGAGGCGACAAAAAGCAAGTGAAAGAGAGAAAGAGGCTGATGCTCCCTGGTTTATGCAGAAAACCAATAAAGTCCTTGAGACAGGACTTGCATCTCTCACGAAGGCACTGGGCCCCCTTCAAGGAGGGGTGAAGGCACAGGGCACCTTCTTGAGAGAGTCTTAGAAGCCTGGGCAGGAGAGTGAGCAAGACGGGTCTCTGCGCTCCAAGGAATCAGCTGAAGAGAGAGAGAAATAGAGAAAGAAAGAAAGACACGGGGACCCAAGCTCTGATGGAGCAAAGGTGCTTCAATGATTTTTCTGTGAGTATATATAGGCTGTAGTACAAGAAGTTTCTTTCAGCAATGATAAAGATCAGAAAACCAAACGTACAGTAACCGTTACCAAGGGAACAAGGGACGATGATGATCACAAGGTCAGAAGACAATCCGTATCTCAAGAAAGGGGATCAAGACTAAGCAGTTTTGTCGTAAAGAGAATGTTTACTAAAGGAGATTCAAGCCTGTCTCACACAATGACCCCAGTTCCTGGGAGCAGTGTGCTGTTCCGCTTAAAAAGAAACAAAGGACTTTTGAGAAACAGAAGGTAGGAATCCTCCTGTTAAACATTCCCTGACAGTGAAAGAGGAGAGTGAATAAGCTGACTTAAAACTCAACATTCAAAAAACAGAACCAATACAATATTGTAAAGTAATTAACTTCCAATTAAAAAAAAAAAAAAACCTAAATGACGGCATCTGGTTTCACCACTTCAATGCAAATAGATGGGGAAGCAATGGAAACACTGACAGACTTCATTTTCTTTGGCTCTAAAATCAATGGGCACAGTGACTACAGCCATGAGGGATGGTATGCGGAGGGAGGTGGGAGGGGGGTTCAGGATGGGGAACACGTGTACACCCGTTGTAGATCCATGTTGATGATGGCGAAACCAATACAATATTGTAAAGTAATTAGAACCCAATTGAAATAAATAAATTTATATTTTAAAAAATTTAAAAAGCTAAAAAAAAAAAGATGCTTGCTCTTTGGAAGAAAAGCTATATCCAACCTAGAGAAATTACTTTGCCAACAAACATCTGTCTAGTCAAAGCTATGGTTTTTCCTGTAGTCATGTACGGATGTGAAAGCTGTACCATAAAGAAGGCTGAGCCCTGAAGAATTGATGCTTTTGAACTGTGGTGTTGGAGAAGATTCTTGAGAGTACCTTGGACTGCAAGGAGATCCTACCAGTCCATCCTAAAGGAAATCAGTCTTGAATACTCATTGGAAGGACTGATGCTGAAGCTGAAGCTCCAATACTTTGGCCGTCTGATGTGAAGAGCCAACTCATTGGAAGAGACCCTGAGTCTGGGAAAGATAGAAAGCAGTAGGAGAAGGGGACGACAGAGGATGAGATGGTTGGCTGGCATCACCGACTCAATGGATATGAGTTTGAGCAAACTCTTGGAGATGGTGAAGGATGGGGAGCCCTGATGTGCTTCAGTCCATGGGGTTGCAAAGAGTTGGACACAACTGAGCGACTGACCAACAACAGCTTTTGCCAAACCAGGGAAAATCTGATAAATGTGTGACAGTAACAGATTATAGGGCCTTTACAAATTCAGAAGTATGTAATAATACTTTTGTGATATTCTGATTTATAATAAGAAATAATATAGTTGGTCTTTGTTCCCCTTTCCGGCACAGGCCTTCTATATTCCTAGGAATTGCCTAAGTTGTGAGGGAGATTAAGCTGTCTTTTGTCATGATAATGAGGCGAGTTTTAGAAAATCTGGGGTCACCCTGGTGGCTCAGATGGTAAAGCCTCTGTCTACAATGCGGGAGACCTGGGTTCGATCCCTGGGTTGGGAAGTTCCTTGGAGAAGGAAAAGGCAACCCACTCCAGTACTCTTGCCTAGAAAATTCCATGGACGGAGGAGCCTGGTGTCCATGGGGTCGCAAAGAGTCGGACACGACTGAGCAACTTCACTCACTCAAGGGTAGGGGCTGGTTGCCATAGGAAACAACACAGGATTGGAGGAGTCCCACACTTGACTCCAGGGAGGAAGAGGGCTGGGGGTTGAATCATCATCAATGGTCTATGATTTAATCAACCATGATTGTGTAATTAAGTCCTTCTGAAAACCCCAAAAGGATGGGGTTCAGAGGGCTTCAGAGTTGGAGATTTGGGGAGAGAGGTGGGCTCAGAGTGGGGAAGCTCCACACCCCTCCCATACCCTGCCCCATGCACTGCTTCCTTCTGACTATTTCTGAATTGTGTGTGCACTTATTCGCTCAGTTGTGTCTGACTCTTTGCAGCCCCATGAACTATAGCCGGTCAGGCTCCTCTGTCCATGGAATTCTCCAGGCAAGAATACTGGAGTGGGTAGCCATTCCCTTCTCCAGGGGATTTTCCCAACCCAGGGATCGAACCTGGGTCTCCTGCATTGCAGGCGGATTCTTTCCAATCCGAGCAATACCAGGCAAGCCTGTTCCTGAGTTACACCCTTTTATAATAAACTGATCATCTCAATCATAAAATGTTTCTCCGAGTTGTATGAGCTGTTTCAGCAAATTAAACCTGATGAGGGGGTTGCAGGAACCTCTGATCTACAGTCCATTAGTCAGAATTGCAGGTGACAACATGGGCTTGTGATTCACATGTGAAGTGGTGGGGGGTCGTCTTGTGGGGAAAACACTTAGCCTGTGAGGGGGTGGAGTCAGGATTGAGCTGAGTTATAGGACACCCAGCTGGGATCAGGGAATCACTTGCTGATGTGGAAACCCCTCCTTCCAATGAACTGTGACTGGGATCTGGGTCTTTTATGGTAAGAATACTAACTTAATAAAGTAGAAGAAACAATGAAGTCAGAAAGTCATTTGTAACCATCATGTCAGCAAAGCTACATGCTTTTGGAAGTTCTAGGAGAAATCTGTTCCCTCATTGGTTTCAATTCCTAGAGACCACCTACACCCTTGGGTGGGGGTCCCTTCTATCACCTTCTGAGAATTCATATGAGGACATCTGAGGGGATTACTCTGCCTATCCTAAAACTCAGTTTGGAAACTCATTATCTTACTTGTGCATTTCCTTAAAAATAAAAATTTTATTTAAGAAGTTTACACTTTAGAGAAATTGATAATGATTTAGATCTAAAATTTTAGATTATAATGATTATGACTGCCTTAGAACATAGGGACAAAGTAAAAATGGACTAGTGAAAAACTTCCACCAGGAAATCATAAACTTAATTTATAAGGTTAAAAAATTATGTGTATGTGTAATATGCATAGTTATTGTTTTCATATATATAAACTTTATGTATATATATGCATATATTTCTGGGGAGGCAGAGTTCTCATGACCTTATTGCCCCAAATATAACGTGCACACAAGCTGTGTGTTCACTTTCTCTGCTTCACAGGCTGGCGTTGGGATCCATCTCTCTGACGGCCATCAGGTGTCTTTGAAAGGCCTTTCACAACCCAGAGCTCCAGCATCATCTACATGAGTAAATTTTTTTCTAGTGCCTTAAGATTTTTTATGTAGGATCATTATGATTCTAACTTTGCCCTCCTCTAAATGATTAACTGCTGTCCTAACATGATTTTGCAAGTAATCTGTATTTTCTCATGAACAGTAAATGCTGCTTTTGTTAAATTTTAAATAACGCAACCATATTTTAAAATAGTAGTCCCTTACCTGATTCTTTCAGATGCTGCTTTGTTGTGGTCAGTGTTTGGTTTTCCTTAGGTGACTAAGTCTTTGGGATGACTGTATGCTTAATGAAATCATAATGCGCTCGTTAAATATGATGAATTATGTCTCTGTCAGCCTCTGATATTTAATATTAGGATTGAAAGATGCTTTTTTTTTTTTCTTCCTTGGGTAGACCTAAAGGACAGTTTAAAAATTCATGTGGTGTACTGCAGAGAGACTCATAAAACTGACATTTCAAATTCATTGTACAGAGTCTCTGAGTCACATTTAAAACCTGAGCTGTAATTTGACAGGAGCAAGTTTCATCAAGAGTTGGAGCCCCACAGAGTGTGACCAGCATCTCAAGCAAGTGTTCTGAAAACCGCCTCTGACACTGACAGCACGACTATTTCACATAAAGATGTGTTTACACACTGACATTCTGGGGTAATTATTTTTATTGAAAAAGAAAAGTAAGGAGGAAAAGAAGGAGAGAAGCAAGGAAACAAGGAAAGAAGAAAGGAAGGAAAGAAAAAAGGAAGAAAGGGAGGAAGGGAGAAAAAAGAAAATGAAGTGGAGAATAATTCACCAAATTCTCTCTGCAGCTATCATAGCACATGGAGGGCCAGATTCAGTGGGCTCTGGGACCATGTAACTTAATGTAAGTCATTACTTAGTAACTTTTTTGCAAATTACATTACAATAAGAAACGTCAAACTTCTGTTTAATGGTTTTCAACTCCAGAGAACAGGGGCATTGAAGTGTATTGACAAAAGTTATTATTTTACTGGATTCAATCAATGCTAAGTCTATGAATTTTTTCGTCCTTGACACAATGTTCTATAAATAATGTTTTCAAGAATGAAATAACATAAAACATCAAAGCACAAGCTTTGATGTCAAACCTGTCTTTCATCTCCTTTTCTTCTCATTCCTGGATGAGACAGTGGGTCCATCAATGCCTTTTATTATTATAGCATTTCATGTACCATCATAGAAAATACCCTATTTCTAGGTTTTTTAAATAAACATGTCAAATACGCTAGTGTAAAATATTGAAGGTCATCAGTTTTTGAAAATGAAATGAAGTTTTTTTCTGAATTTACAAAACAAATTATGGGCTAGCCATCCGAATATAGATAAGTAAAATAATTTCAAAAAGATTTTTTTCTTGTGTTTCATTTTTTAACACTGTAAGTGTCATCATAAACTTTGCTTTACACACTGTTAAAAGATTTATTAATAAACTCATTTTTTTTTTTTTACCAAATCCAATGACATGGAAAAATCTACTGTCATTTATTATCTGAAATGTGGATTTTAGTTTGAAAATGTTACTGAGGTGATGGTCAGCTCCTGGTGTTTTGGACCATCTTGGTTTGGCCTTGTTGTCCTGGCATAATTATTAATAGGGTCTCTTTTATTCTTAAAGTGCCCTTGTTTGTCACCCTAATCATGATCAATCCTTTTGACTTTTTTAAAATAAAAATTTTCCAAAGTGACATCTAGAAAGATTGCAGAAAAATTTCTTTCCTGGACATTATAAATATATTTTGTCAGTGGTTGTACAAAATACAAGAACAGTAATTGACCTTGGTTATTCCCAAAACCAACAAGATTGTTATTGCCAGCAAAGGAAAAATCATTAGATGAAATACTATCCTCAATCACAGGTCTTTTTCTGGAAATTCATTTAACCATCAAAATCATTTAACCATAGAAAGAGCACTTTTGTAAATGAAGGAAATGAACTGAGTCTCACCAATGAAGGCTTCCCTGGTGGCTCAGACAGTAAAGAATCTGCCTGCAAAACGAGAGACCAGGGTTTAATCTCTGGGTTGGGAAGACCCCCTGGAGAAGGGCATGGCAACCCACTCCAGTATTCTTGCATGAGAATCCTCATGCATCAGCTGGGAGAGACTGAAGGCAAGAGGAAAATGGGATGACAGAGGATGAGATGGTTGGATGGCATCACCGATTCAATGAGTATGAATTTGAACAGGCTCTGGGAGATGGATAAGGACAGGGAAGCCTGGCGTGCTGCAGTTCAACAATTCCCATTGATTCTAATTATGTTGAATGGAAGCAATGTACAAGAAAAGTATAAGAAACTTAGACCTGATGAATAGACTTTAAAGCCTACTTATGCATTAGGATTTGTGAAAATTCAGTGACTCATAATGGTGACAGAAATGAATTGAAAGTGAAAGTCACTCAACTGTGTCTTACTCTTTGCAACCTCATGGACTATACAGTCCATGGAATTCTCTAGGCCAGAATACTGGAGTGGGTAGCCTTTCCCTTCTCTAGAGGATCTTCCCAACCCAGGGATCAAACCCTGGTCTCTCACATTGTAGGCGGATTCTTTACCAGCTGAGCCACAAGGGAAGCCATGAGTTGGTATTGCTCAAATTCTACCTGACATTAGAGTCAAAGCCTTAGAAAGAAGATAAGAAGTTTGCTTTTCCACTGGAAAGGACATTTCTCATTGTGAGCACCCAGGTGCCCTCTTTAAACTCAGGGCAAAATTTCATATGATATGCTTTCTTATATCCTGTTGATTGTTCTTGTGTGACTGTTGGAATAAATGGGGCTGTTTCACTGTCTTTAAGAAAAAAGATGAGAGGGTTAGAAAAAAGGAGGAAAGCTTTTTTAGCCCTAGAGGAAGCGACTTCAATACTCAGACTGGCAGAAAAGCCTTTGAAAACGTGAAAAAACATACTATGAGTTCTATTCATAGTAAATTTAATGTGTAAAGATGGAGGGGAAAAATGAAACAAATAAAAAAACCAATCAAACAAACCAAAAAAGAAGTAAAAAGATGGGGAAAATGCCCAGGAGGAAGAAGAATTTGTATATTATGAAGGTTGTCATTAAATCGTAAATTCTTAAAGTTAATGAATAGTTTAGCATTTGTTTTGAAAAGAGAAATAATGTGAAAGTATGAATGATCCTTCTTTTGTTTGTGAATAAATGCTGTCAAACAAAGCAAACCTTGAAAATACAAACATACTTAGGGGGTCAGCAATTTACTTACTAAACTATGAATTCATGAGCATTCCATGAACAGCTGCTCTACACAGGATGTGGGAAGAAGTCCTTGATCCTAGCATCCTCCTGGGAAAGCTACTGTCCAGGGACAACCTAGGAGCTGGCTGAGCAACATAGGATCCTGTTATTAGGATGAGATTCATGCTGCGTATGGGTCCTGAGTGTGGTGGATGTGTAGATTAAGCAGCTCATGAAGAAGTGTTACAGAAACAGGGTCAATAGCCAGGCTTTGTCTCTTGCAAACATCTCAAGAAAATAATCATGGCAAGGACAAAGAGAGGTAAAACCCTGTCTGAGTAAAAGACTAAGGGATCTCTACTTTCTCCTTTTTTAGGGTTAGGGAGATTTTACATGCATGCAGAAAGGCTCTTTGGAGTCAAAAGTCAGAGGATAATTTCAGGCCTTAGTGGGTCTTTCTCCTCCCAGAAGCCTTCACTTCAATATCCATCTTGGCTAAGGTGTGTGCGCGCACCCCAGGGGAAGGTCCTGAGACAAATTAACTGGGAGTGGGAGGCAGAGCAAGATGACTGGCCTGAGGGAAGACAAAGGCCTAGAAAACTGTTTTCATAAAAAGCATTTAAACTTCACAAAGGCACGATTCTCTCTCTGAGTTTGCTCATGCACCTTTTCACACATACTTTTCTTTTCAGTAAACTTTTTTACTCTATTCTTTACCTTCTGCCTTCCCACCTGAATTCACTCTTGACTAGGCAGGCAGGACTAAGGACTCTAGCCTTACCTGCTGGCTCCTGTGGTCCAGTAATTAGGACTCTCTGCCTGGGAAACTAAGACCTTGCTTCCATCTACCGCTTGCTGTTGCTTGCTGAAAGCTGCCCTTTACTGCTGTGTGTGTCTGAAATCAGATTCATGAAACTGGGCATGAGAACTGACCATAGGAGATTGTCAGCACAGTGAAGCCAAATGCACTCTCCGTACCAATTAAGTCTTGGAGACAAGAGTTTAAGAGAAAGTAGAAAAAGACTGCTTTATTGCTTTGCCAGGAAGAGGGGGCCACAGTGGGTTAATGCCCTCAAAACTGTGAGTCTCACCCTGGAGCGGGTAGTGAGGAGTTATATAGGAATGGTCCAAAGAGGGTGTGACCATCTTGCGGACATTCTTCTGATTGGCTGGTGGTGAGGTAATTGGGAGTCAGCATCATCAACCTTGTGGTTCCAACTGGTCTGGGGTCTGCATGCTTGTGGGCAACAGACAGTTAACTTCTCCTACCTACTGGGGGTTTCAGCCTCTTCAAAACAGCTCTAAAATACTGTTATGTATGTCCCTTAGTGGGATCCAGGACCTTGCCTTAAGGCTGCATTATTGCTTCCTGATGGCTCTTCCCTTGTTTCTGCATCTCCTCTTTTCCCTGATTCAGTTCAGTCAGTTCAGTCGCTCAGTCGTGTCCGACTCTTTGCGACCCCATGAATCGCAGCACGCCAGGCCTCCCTGTCCATCACCAACTCCCAGACTTCACTCAAACTCATGTCCATTGAGTCAGTGATGCCATCCAGCCATCTCATTCTCTGTCATCCCCTTCTCCTCCTGCCCCCAATCCCTCCCAGCATCAGGGTCTTTTCCAATGAGTCAACTCTTCGCATGAAGTGGCCAAAGTATTGGAGTTTCAGCTTTAGCATCAGTCCTTTCAATGAACACCCAGGACTGATCTCCTTCAGAATGGACTGGTTGTATCTCCTTGCAGTCCAAGGGACTCTCAAGAGTCTTCTTCAATACCACAGTTCAAAAGTATCAATTCTTTGGTGCTCAGCTTTCTTCACAGTCCAACTCTCACATCCATACATGACCACTGGGAAAAGGCTATGGTTTTTCCCTGATTAGCAACTGCTTAAACCTGCTTGTTGAAACTCAGGGAAAGTCCTGAAGGCTGAATGAAGCATATTTCCTGTAATCATGAAATGGGGGACACAGAAAGGCTTTTGTGTCCAGGAGCTCCATAGGGTCCTGCTCAGTACTGAAAACAGACCAATTTGAATGACTAATGCTAAACTCTGGATATTCTTTCTTTGTTTAGCAAGTTTAGAAATTTCAAAAAATAGTCTATAAAAATAGAATTGTATAAAATTAAGAGGAAATGTCCCCAAACTTTCCCATCCACAACTTATTTCCAATTTGTGGCCAGTTTTGTCTTTGAGATGTTTTCAAAGCTTTTATGAGTATATTTCCCATATCTCATATGTTTATATACATATCATTTTATTATTTTCTATTTTTAAACTCTCATAAAAATGTATATCATTTAGTAGTTATATTTTCCCATCTTTTACCTTGTACCTTTTGTTGTTGTTGCTTAGTCACCAATATCACGTCTGACTCTTTGCAACCCTATGGACTGTAGTCCACCAGGCTCCTGTGTCCATGGAATTCTTCAGGCAAGAATACTGGAGTGAGTTGCCATTTCCTTCTCCAGGGAATCTTCTTGACTCAGAGATAGAACCGTGTCTCCAGCTTCACAGGCAGATTCTTTACCACTCAGCCACATGGGAAACCCTTGTATCTTTTAACAGCTGCTTAGTATTCTTTTTGTGAGATATATCCTCATAAGACAGCCTTCTCCCATTGATAAACACTCAGGTTGTTACTGAGATTTTGCCAGTAAAAATTTAGGATGAATTAAAAAAATGCAGCATGTGTGTGTATGCAGCCAAGTCTGTGTATGTTTAGACATAGAAGTGATAAATCAGGGAAAGCTCCTTTTAAAGAGTTATGGATATTGCCAGTTGTCTTTCATATCGTTCCAATTTTTAACTCCATCAACAGTGTTGGAAAGAAAGGAAGCAAAAAGTTTCAGACAAGACAAGGGGGCTGAAAAACTGACAGGAAAACTTTTAAAGTTCTTTTAATTGTTTCAGACCCATGGAATCTCAGAGCAGCCTTGGGTCTCAAGTCTGTCAAAAGCAACAACCTATAATAGCCATGGTGCCATCTCTGGAAATATTTTTCTACTAGTTGGTAAGTTATCTTTGGGATTAGAAGTAATTCTTTTTTAAAAATTCTTTTATTTTTTATTTTTAAATATAAAGTTATTTATTTTAATTGGAGGTTAATTACAATATTGTGTTGGTTTTGCCATACATCAACATGAATCTGCCACAGGTATACACGTGTTCCCCATCCTGAAACCCCCTCCCTCCTCCCTCCTCATACCATCCCTCTGGGTCGTCTAAGCACACCAGCCCCAAGCATCCAGTATCATGCATCGAACCTGGACTGGTGATTCGTTTCATATATGATATAGAAGTAATTCTTAACCTCAGTTGGGCAGAGAGTGGGTCCTTGGATCAGGAATGGCATCTATATCAGTGAGCTGGGTCTCAGATGAACAGTTTTTATAGGTGACTAGGAGCAAGCAGGGCTGTTTCTATGTAAGTGGTCCAGTCTCATCACAGAGACAGAGCTGAGCCAATATAAGTTTTGGTCCATTTTTCATATTGTTCTGGTACCAACCCCTGACTTCTCAGTTTGTTCAGTCTGTAACAGTCCCTCGTGTTTACATTCATAATCAAGTTCTCTAAAACTGACCAAGTGGAAAACAAGAGCATCTGAGAAAATCCCCTAATCAAAACTCTAAGGAAATTTAGGTTGGGATAATTGGAAGCTAAATAAAGCAACTGAATGGAATAACAGGGCTCCCAGTATAATGGAAGGAGGAATGGAAAAGGGTATTTTAGGTAGGATCTGCTCTTTTGCTTTGATGAACTTCAAAGAAATACGGTTTCTATGAGTGAAATAAAAGAAGTCGATATAAGACAGTTGGTATAAGAGAAAAGGTCAGAACTGTAAAAACTTTATAACTGTGACATTGTAAAAATAAAATCAGCAATATGAAGAACAAAAGTGATAAAGTCTCTCAGAATTCAGAAGCAGAAACAAAGGGTTGAAAACAACCAGGAATCTATTCTACAACAAGATAACGCAGATGCTAAATACCAACTTACCTAATTGGTTAATTGGTTCTCTGTAAGAAAAAGTGAAAACTTTGGAAGAAGACAAACATTCAGAGACATAAGTAAGGCAGATGGAGGGGAGGAAAAATTCTGTGTGTAGACCTCTGTTTACAGAGCTAAACAGTTAAGAGATACCAGGCAAAATGACTGGGATGAGAAACCTATGTTCAAGGAAAAAAAGCCTGATGTATCTTTACTAGAGTTTTTTACTGGAAGAACAATATATCTTATATAATTCTTGGTAGACACAGAAGTTAAAGACAGAAAAATAACCATTGTTGCAAATGAATAAAATTATAGTATCATCAGGCATCATCCTGAATGTCAGAATAAACACCGAAAGCATGAACTGGCAAGCCGAAAAAAAAAAAAAAAAGACCAATAACACAAAACCAAACACCAAACAACAGTTGCATAAAGGACAGAACTTGTCTTTGTTTGACTTGTTTCAGTTAACACACTGCCCGCAAAGTCCATAGTGCCCACAAAGCATCCATGTTGCTGCAGATGGCAGGAATTGTGGAATATAAAAATAAAAATTACCAATCTTCCAGAAAAAAGAGATCAGATTTATGGTTGCCAGAGGTGCAGATTGGGAAGGCAATCAAAAGGCACAGACTTCCAGTTACAAGATAAAGAAGTATTGGGCATGGCATGTGCACCATGATGACTATAAGTAGTATATTTCAAAGTTGCTAAGGGAGTAAATCCTAAGAATTCTTAGCACAAAAAGACATTTTTAACTCTTTTTTGGGGGTGAACTATATCTAGTGGTGAAGTGGTGGGTTTAACTATATTTACTGTGTTAAGCAATAGATCAAGTCATCATGTGTATACCTTACACTTATCTGATGCTGTATGTCATTGACACGTCAATAAAACTGAAAGAAAAAAAAAAAGGACAGGAACGGATAATTCATGAAAAAATACATGACAGAAACAAGTTCAAACCTTTCAAATATGGACGATACTTCAAATACAGTGCTGACTAAAATCAGAAGTTCCTATTTTCATTACCCTATTGACAATAATGAAGTCTATGGGTGTTCAGCGTTTTACAACAGTCACACAAACATCATTCAGTGGACAGTTGTTAGTATCACAGATTAATTTACTCCTGCAACTTAGCCCGATGCTCCTTAGGGGCAGCCCCCTTCACTTCCACTCAGCCTGTAAATTCAGAGGAACTGACCACACCCACAGGACAGGGCTTGGTGCAGAGGTGGGCACAGCCTACGTCAGGCCAGGTGAGACTTGATGCCAGCATTTCTGTTCACTGTTCCGAGGAGACTGACCTCTCTGCTGGGTTCAGTGTTGCAGTGGTATGAATCTGAAGTCACTGGGGGTGGTCAGAGGGCAGTCACCACAAGGAGACAAGAAGGCATCACAAGATGGGACTGGCAAAGCTAATTGGGGGGTTCCAGTGGCATCATTTTAGCCCAGAATGAAGACACAACTCAAGTCACTTAAAAGGAAGAAAGGAAAAAAAGGAAGAAAGTGAATTTGCTCAGTTGTGTCCGACTCTTTGAGATCCCATGGACTGTAGCCTAACAGGCTCCTCCTTCCTTGGGATTTCCCAGGCAAAAACACTGGAGTAGGTTGCCATTTCCTTCTCTATACCTCTAAAACTCTTGAGTTATGCAAGCCAGTGAATTCTCAAATGAATTATTTCTCACAACAGAAAGGATCTTAACCAACACATGAATACCCATAACCCAGAGCAAGAATCTTAGGAATATATACCAAGTCTAAGACTAAGAGGTGTGCATGTGTGTGCTGTTTACGACACAGATAGTTTTACAATAAATTAAAATTGTATTTACTGAAAGGCATAACCAGTGGGTGGATAAACTTTGGTATGTTAAAGTGACACTGTGAAGGATATATGACTAATGATATAATTGCAAAGGCAACCTTTTTATTCTTTTTTATTTTTAATTAAATAATTTTTAAATTTGAAGTATAGTTGATTTACAATGTGTTAGTTTCTTGTGTATAGAACAATGATTCAGTTATACATACAAATACACATATTCTTTTTCATATTATTTTCCGTTATGCTTTATTACAAGATATTGAATATAGTTTCCTCTGCAAAACAATAGGACTTTATTGTTGATCTATTCTATATGTAATAATTTGCATCTGTGAATCCCAAACTCCCATTCCTTCCCTTCTCCATAGCCTTCCCCCATGGCAACCATCAGTCTGTTCTCTATGTTTGTGAGTCTGTTTCTGTTTTGTAGATAAGTTCAGTTGTGTCATATTTTAGATTTCACATATAACCGATATCGTATGATATTTGTCTCACTGTCTGACTTACTTCACTGAGTATGATAATCTTTAGTCCTGTCCATGTTGTTGCAAATGTCATTATTTCATTCTTTTTAGTGGCTGAGTAATATTCCATTGCATGTATGTATCACATCTTCTTTATCCATTCTTCTCTTGATGTGCACTGAGGTTGCTTCCATGCCTTGGCTACAGTAAATAGAACGTAGGGGTACATGAAAGGCAGCCTTTTTAGAGGTTAATTAGGCCTGACCCTCCAGCCGAGGTCACTAGATCATCTGCCTTGTTCTATTCAAACTGTACCTGGAGTCTGGCTGGTTTCAAGGTCAACTGCAGATTGTTTTTCTCCCTTTCCTTTCTTCCTAATGGAAATCTTGCCATCAGAGGCCTCTTTGTCTGGAACGCAACTGAGATCAGGATTTGGGGTTTGGATGAACATGCTGGTCCTGTTTCCCTTTTTCTACTCTCAGCAGTGATCTCTGACTAATGGGATTATGGGAGTTTTAATATTTTTTTATTCTCTCAAGTTTTCTACTTTTTCTAAATCTTATTAAATGAGGACCAGTCTGAGAGGCAGGATGACAGAGACTCAAGATGATGTCTTTGTATGGAGGGTCCCAAAGGTGAAGACTTTCAGGATCTCTGGGGCAAGTCTGAGGTGTGGGAATCAGAGGTGATAGCAGGGAATGGGGTTACAAAATCACAGATCTCCCTGCTGAGTGTGTGTTTAGAGTGCGAATCGTAAATGAGAGGCCAGAATGCTTCAGGGGGAAGTGGAGGGGGAGGTTTGGCAGTCTGAGGAAAAGATTTGCTACGGTTGATATTTTAAACACAATGTTTGTGTATGCTCAGTTGTGTTCGACTCTTTGAGACCCAATGGACTGTAGCCAGTCAGCCTTCTCTGTCTGTGGAATTTTCCAAGCAAGAATACTGGAGTGAGCTGCCATTTCCTCCTCCAGGGGATCTTCCCAACCCAGGATTGAACCCATGGTCTCCTGTGTTTCCCACACTGGCAGATGGATTCTTAACCACTGCACCACCTTTAAACTCGATAGTGGAACATTAGTCAATGGGAAAAATAATGGTTCTTAGGAAGGCCCAGAAGCACTCGGACAGAAAGCAGCTTTAGGAAATCTAGTTCTGGGGAGTCCTCATCGAAGTCTGCCCCAAACTGGCCCTTTAAAAGGATAGGTGGACCCGTTTGCAGGGCAGGAGTGGAGATGCAGATGTAGAGAACAGATCTGTGGACATGGCGGGGAAGCGGGTGTGGGGGATGTGGTGAATTGGGAGATTAGGATTGACACAGATACACCACCATGTGTAAAACAGACAGCCAGTGGGAACCTGCTGTATAGCAAGGGAGCTCAACTCAGTGATCTGTGATGACCTAGATGGGTGGGATGGGGCTGGGGTGGGAGGGGGGCTCAAGTGGAAGTGGGTACATGTATACACATGGCTGATTCACAGTGATGCACAGCAGAAACGAGCACAACATGTAAAGCAATTATATTCTAATATAAATAAATAAATAAAGTATAAAACTAAAAAAACAAAGGAAAAACCTCTGAGCTAAACCAAAGTCCACATTTTACAATTAAATAGGAAGAATGTTCATGAATGTGTCAAGAATTCCTCCCCTGATGAGAAAAACGTTCTCCTTGACAGAACATCAAAATTGGTTTCATGGAGTTGATTTAATGCAGGTCAAGTGCTTTTGAGATCCCTCAGTGGAAAGAATAATAAAACCGCTAAGTGCAAACTATTCTTTATCCTTCATCTTTGAGAGATTCCTGGATCTGTCACAAAAATATAAAGAATTTCAACTTTTGAATAACAAGTTTAAAGTCGATTATTCTTGATGGTTATCAGGATTTGTCTATAACAAAACAAAAATCTACACGTTCTGACAGCTTAATGTGTGTTTTTATGCATTCTTACTTTACCAAATTGGAAAGGAAGCAAGTCATTTATTGTTTTTGTCATTTAAAAATTATTACTAAAAGATGTTTCGTTGAAGGTTTTTGAATAAGGTAATGATTTTTATGGGGCTTCCTGCTTTCAGTGATGTGAACCAGGACCTTATTATATAGTTTCATGAGAAATAAAGCCAGTGACCACAGCTTCACCAACAATTTGTTTACCTTCTTATAATTTCTTTTTCTTTTTCATCTAATTCATTATTATCTAATGAAAGAATGGGGTGAAGTAAGTATTCCTTAAGGCTCAAACATGTGAAGTGTTTTTCCTTTGTTTGTTTTGTTAAGGTTATTGTTAGTCTCAGACCAAGAGATTAAGACCTTAAAAATGATATTGTATTAAAATTCTGTAAATGTAGAGGAATAGATTTTATAAGGAAAATAACATTTTTTAGGGTCAGTTGAGATAAAAAGAATGTTTTCACTTACTATAATTATAAGATGAAACTTTGAGCATGAGTCTCTGAGCAAGAGTCTACAATGTTGAAGAATAGATCTTAAAAGGAAAATTGCATTTTTTTTTTAGATTCAGTTTAGGCAAAAGAAAATAAATTTTTATTTAGTGTAATTATAACATGACCCTTTCAGTATGAATCATAAAGCTCGATGTTCCCCTGAAAAGTCTCTCTCTAGCCTGTTAGTCTAATACAGTTTCTAATACAGTGTTTTTTTTTTTTTGTTGTTGTTGTTCCTACGACTTTTAAAAAGTCTTTTTTTTCCAAGAGTCAATTAACGGGCTTCCCTGGTGGCTCAGAGGTTAAAGCGTCTGCCTGGAATGCAGGAGACCCGGGTTCGATTCCTGGGTCAGGAAGATCCCCTGGGGAAGGAAATGGCAACCCACTCCAGTACTCTTGCCTGCAGAATCCCATGGAAGGAGGAGCCTGGTAGACTACAGTCCATGGGGTCGCAAAGAGTCGGACAGGACTGAACAACTTCACTTTCACTTTCTTTCACTTATAGTCAATTAACAATGTTGTGATAGTTTCAAGTGAACAGTGAAGGGACTCAGCTATACATATACATGTATCCATTCTCCCCAAACTCCCCTCCCACCCAGGCTGCCACATAACACTGAGCAGATTCCCCTGTGCTATAGGGTACCTCCTTGTTGGTTATCCGGTTTAAGTAAAGCAATGTGTACCTGCCATACCAAACTTTTAACTAAGGTGAAATTTATATAATATAGCTAGTATTTTAAAGCAAACAAATCTGTGGCATTGAGAACACTCTTAATGTTATGCAATGAGCAACCCCATCTAGTTCCAAAATAGTCTTTTCTCTCCAAAATTACTGTCCATTCTCTGCTAACCACCACTCTTCAATCTGTCTTTGTGATTTTAGCTGTTATGCATGTGTCATATAAATGGAATCATACAGTGTTGATATTTTGTTCCTGGATTTTTCCACTTAACATCGTGTTTCCAAGGTTTGGTCATGTAGTATACATTAATATTTCATTCACTTTCATGAATGAATGATATTCTGCTGCTTGTATATCCTACAATTTATTTATCCACTAACCCATTAATTTGAATTGCTTCCATCTTTAAGCTATTGTGAATAGTATCACAGTGAAGATGTATGTCCTTTTATCTGGTTGAAGACCTTTTTTAATTTTTGTCTTGCACACCTATGCTTGGAATTGCTGGGTCCCTTGGTAATTTTATGTTTAACCTTTTAAGGAATTGCCAACTCTTTTCTGCAGCTTTTAAACCTTCTCACCAACAAGGTACAAGGTTTATAGTTCATCTACAACCTTGACAAGACGCTATTTTTCACTTACTGGATTTCAGATATCCTAGTGTATGTGAGTGGTGCTTCACTGTGGCTTTAGTTTGCATTTTCATAACCACTAATGATGTTGAACACCTTCTCATATACTTGTTGGTCATTGTATATTTTATTTGAAGAAATGTCTATTTAAGTTCTTTTTGATCATTCTGTTGCTTATTTTGACCATTTGAAATATCAGGTTGTCATTTTCTTATTGAATTATATGAGTTATTTTTTTTGTTCTGATTATCAGACAGACCCTTAGTAGATAGTGACTTATAAATATTTTTTCCTTTCTATGGGCTTCCTTTTTCACCTTATCAATAGCATACTTGATATACTGAAGATTTTACTATTAATGAAATCCAGTTTACCCACTTTTTCTTTTGATTCTAATGTTTTGTTGCTGTAACTAAAAAAACTATTGCCAAGTCCAAGTCAGAAATATTTACTGTTGTGTTTTCTCTATGAGATTTATGATTTCTGCTCTTGTAAAGGTCATTAATATATTTAGAGTTGATTTTTGTATATTGTGTGTGGTAGGGGGTCACCTTAGGCTATCATTTCACCAATATCACTTTTTAAATAATCAGTGTTCTTTCCCCATTTACTGATCGTAATGTTTTGTTGAGAATCAATTGGCTATGGATGAATGGCTTCATTTTGGGGCTCTCAGTTCTATTCCACTGTGCTTGTGCTTATATTACATGGTTTATTATTGTAGCTTTGTCATGAGTTTTGAAAAGAACATACGTGAGATCTTCAGGTTTGTTCTTCTATTTTTATATTGTTTTGGCTCTTGAAGTTTCTTTCCAAATTCTATATGAACTTGTTGACTGGGTTTTCATTTCTGTTAAAAAGACTGGGAATTTTGATAGGGCTTGTGTTGAATATGTAGATTACTTTGGGAGTACTGCCATTTAAAAATGGTTAAGTGTTCATTACACAAACACTGCATATCTTTCCATTTATTTAGACCTTATTTAATTTCTTTAAAAATGTTTTAATTTTGAGTATATACATCTTAAAATTTATTGGTTAAATTTGTTCTTAGACATTTTATTCTTTTGAATACTGTTATAAAAATGGACTCAAGTTATTAATTTCTCTTTGAATAGTTAGTTTCTGGCATGTAGAACCATAAATGATTTTTGTGAGACAATCTTATATCCTGCAAAGTGTTCTGAATTTGTTTATTAACTTTACTGCTTTGACAGGATTCTTTTCTATAAGTAGAGCTGTGTCATTTGTGAATAAAGATTTTTATTCTTTCTGATGTGGATGCCTTTAATTCTTTTTCTTGACTAACTTTTCTGGCTAGACTTTTCAAACAATGTTGAATAGCAGTGATGTAGGTGAGCATTTTTGCTTTTTCTGTGTCAATTGAAATCAGTATCTGGATTTTTTTCTCCTTTATTTTATTCATGTATTACACTGATTGGTATTCTTCTTTTAAAAATATTTATTTATTTAGCTTCACTGAATCTTAGTTGTGGAATGTGGGATCTTTCATTGCAGTATGTGGCTTCACTAGTTGTCGTACACAGGCTTAGTTGCTTCATGGTATGTGGGATCAAAATTTCCCAACCAGGGATCAAACTCATGTCCCCTGCATTGGAAGGTCAATTCTTACCCATTAGATCACCAGAGATGTCCTCTGACTATTATCTTATGTTGAACAAGCTTTCAGTTCAGTTCAGTTCAGTCGCTCAGTCATGTCCGACTCTGCAACCCCATGAATTGCAGCATGCCAAGCCTCCTTGTCCATCACCAATTCCCGGAGTTCACTCAAACTCAAGTCCATCGAGTTGGCGATGCCATCCAGCCATCTCATCCTCCGTCGTCCCCTTTTCCTTCTGCCTGCAAGGATCAGAGTCTTTTCCAGTGAGTCAACTCTTCGCATGAGGTGGCCAAAGTACTGAAGTTTCAGCTTCAGCATCATTCCTTCCAAAGAACACCCAGGACTGATCTCCTTTAGAATGGACTGGTTGGATCTCCTTGCAGTCCAAGGGATTCTCAAGAGTCATCTCCAACACCACAGTTCAAAAGCATCAATTTTCGGCACTCAGTTTTCTTCACAGTTCAACTCTCACATCCATACATGACCCCTGGAAAAACCATAGCCTTGACTAGATGGACCTTGTTGGCAAAGTAATATCTCTGCTTTTGAATATTCTATCTAGGTTGGTCATAACTTTCCTTCCAAGGAGTAAGCGTCTTTTAATTTTATGGCTGCAATCACCATCTGCAGTGATTTTGGAGCCCAAAAAAATAAAGTCTGACATTGTTTCCCCATCTATTTCCCATGAAGTGATGGGACCAGATGCCATGATCTTTGTTTTCTGAATGTTGAGCTTTAAGCCAACTTTTTCACTCTCCTCTTTCACTTTCATCAAGAGGCTTTTTAGTTCCTCTTCACTTTCTCTCCTAAGGGTGGTGTCATCTGCATATCTGAGGTTATTGATATTTTTCCCGGCAATCTGGATTCCAGCTTGTGCTTCTTCCAGCCCAGTGTTTCTCATGATGTACTCTGCATAGAAGTTAAATAAACAGGGTGACAGTATACAGTCTTGAGGTGCTCCTTTTCCTGTTTGGAACCAGTCTGTTCTTCCATGTCCAGTTCTAACTGTTGCTTCCTGACCTGCATATAGGTTTCTAAAGAGGCAGGTCAGGTGGTCTGGCATTCCCATCTCTTTCAGCATTTTCCACAGTTTATTGTGATCCACACTGTCAAAGGCTTTGGCATAGTCAATAAAGCAGAAATAGATGTTTTTCTGGAACTCTCTTGCTTTTTTGATGATCCAGTGGATGTTGGCAATTTGATCTCTGGTTCCTCTGCCTTTTCTAAATCCAGCTTGAACATCTGGAAGTTTACAGTTCACATATTGCTGAAGCCTGGTTTGGAGAATTTTGAGCATTACTTTACTAGCATGTGAGATGAGTGCAATTGTGCAGTAGTTTGAGCATTCTTTGGCATTGCCTTTCTTTGAAATTGGAATGAAAACTGACCTTTTCCAGTCCTGTGGCCACTGCTGAGTTTTCCAAATTTGCTGGCATATTGAGTGCAGCACTTTCACAGCATCATCTTTCAGGATTTGAAACAGTTCAACTGGAATTCCATCATCACCTTCACTAGCTTTGTTCATAGTGATGTTTTCTAAGGCCCACTTGACTTCACATTCCAAGCTTTACATACTGATAAAAACCCCAATAGTTCGTAGTGTATAATTCCTTTAATATGCTATTGAATTAGTTTTTCTAGTATTTTCATGAGAAATAATATTCACAAAAGATATGGTTTTTCTAGTAGTCATGTGTGGATGTGAAGGCTGAGTGCTGAAGAATTGATGCTTTTGAATTGTGGTACTGGAGAAGATGCTTGAGAGTCCCTTGGACTGCAAGGATATCAAACCAGTCAATCCTAAAGGAAATCAACTGTGAATATTTATTGGATGGACTGATGCTGAAGCTCCAATATTTTGGCCCCCTGATGCAAAGAGCTGACTTATTGGAAAAGACCTTGATGCTGAAGAATTTTCAAACTACCACACCATTGTGCTCAGTTCATATTCTAGCAGGGTAATGTTCAAAATTCTTCAAGCTAGGCTTCAGTATGTGAACTGAGAACTTCCATATATACAAGTTGGATTTAGAAAAGGCAGAGGAACCAGAGGAGGAACCAGAGAATGCCAACATCCTTTGCGTCATAGATAAACCAAGAAAATTCCAGAAAAACATCTATTTCTACTTTATTGATTATGCTAAAGCCTTTGACTGTGTGGATCACAACAAACTGTGGAAAATTTTTACAGAGATGGGAGTACCAGACCCCCTTACTTGCCTCCTGAGAAACCTGTAGCAGGTGAAGAAGCGTATTAGAACAGGACATGGAACAACAAACTGGTTCAAAATTGGGAAAGGACTACGTCAAGACTGTATATTGTCACTTTGCTTGTTTAACTTCTATGAAGAGTATATTATGCAAAATGCTGGGCTGGATGAATCACAAGCTGGTACAAAGATTGTGGGGAGAAATATCAATAACCTCAGATACGCAGATGATACCACCTTAATTGCAGAAAGTGAAGAGGAACTAAAGAGCCTTTTGATGAATGTGAAAGTGAAAGAGCTGGCTTAATACTCAATATTTATAAAACTATGATCATGACATCTGGTCCCATCACTTCATGGCAAATGGAAGGGTAAAAAATGAAAACAACGACAGATTTTATTTTCTTAGGCTTCAAGATCACTGGGCACAGTGACAGCAGCCATGAAATTAAAAGACACTTGCTCTTTAGAAGAAAAGCTATGACAAAACTAGACAGCATATTAAAAAGCAGAGACATCATTTTGCAGACAAAGGTCTGTATTGTCAAAGCTATGATTTTTCCAGCAGTTATGTACAGATGTGAGATTTGGGCCATAAAGAAAGCTGAGAGCTGAAGAACTGATGCTTTTTAACTGTGGTGCTAGAGAAGACTCTTGAGAGTCTCTTGGACAGCAAGGACATCAACCAGTTAATTCTAAAGGAAATCAACCCTGAATATTTATTGGAAGGATTGATGCTGAAGCTGAAGCTCCAATCATTTGGCTACCTGATGCAGAGAGATGACTCATTGGATAAGATCCTGATGCTGGGAAAGACTGAGGGCAGGAGGAGAAGGGGACAACAGAGGATGAGATGGTTGGATGGCATCACCAATTCAATGGACATGAGTTTGAGCAAGCTCCAGGAGATGGTGATGGACAGGGAAGCTTTGTGTGCTGCAGTCCATGGGGTAACAGAGTTGCATGTGTCTGAGTGGTTGAACAACAACAACACAATCAAAATTGACATGAAGAACTTCTTTGACTCTACATTATTACTTCTGTGCATTTATCTGCAAATATAAGAATGCAAATGCAAATTATGTATGTATAATTTTACTCACTATTTGAAGTATCTAAGATTGGTAACAAAATAAATGTCAATTAATATGGAATCAATTAATTATATCATATTATATTTGAATCATAGAATGCCATACTTCTATGAAAAAATAAGTACAAAAAAGCTAAGTACAGAAAGCTATATTAGTATGCTACTGTTTGTATAAAATGAAAGTTAAGGATTTAAATTGTCTTGAAGTTTTAGAAATAGGTATCACAGGAAGCATAAATGACCTGAAAGTCCTCACCAGCCACGTTGACCCACAGTTTTACTTATCTTGATTGCTTCCTGCAGAAACCCTAATTCTCTAAACCCATGTCTTCCTGTCTCTCTCATTATATTTTGCTTTTTATTTCCTCATCTCACTTCCTAAAAACCCACAATGTGTGAAAATTTAGTTTTGAAGAACAATTTAACTTTTCTTTTCTTCCTTTAATTCTGATTTTCCTTCATGATCTCCATGAGCCTCAGGAGAGCAGACCAGACAAAAATACCCTTAGGGCTGCTGGCTGTTGTAGTTATGAGGAGGCTGTGATTGCCGATAATACTTGTTCTTCTGTTATTTCCTATGCTTGAAAAACATGGAATCTGTGAGAAACTGATACTGTTAAGAAGAGCTTGAAGAGGAAAAGTTAAAATTTTACATAACCTCCTGCTCCTTCTGTCTCTGTAACTCAGCTTGCTCCTTCCAAAGCCTAGATCAGGTAGGTTTCAGAAAGCCGGGACTCACAAGACTAGAAACTGGAGTTTATCTCACTTACTCTTGTCCTGCTCTTTGCAATCACTCAGCCCCTGCAAACCTGCAAACCCTCTTAATAATGCTTGTCCCTGTATAAAAACTCTGTAACCCCTTTGTTTGGGGCTCAGAGCTTGAAGTGTTAACTCCTCTGGGCCCACTGGTGTGATAAACCTGAGTTCTCCAACTCTCCAAGTGTGGTGATTGGTTTCTCGACTACTGGTTTCTACGACAAGCTAACCAGATTTTTTGAGAAGTATTAAAAAAAAAGAAATTGAGTGTGCTTACTTCTGCAGACTCGACAAAATTGAGACAGAAAATGTAGTGGAGAGAAGGCCATACTGACTTCAAATACAAGAGATTCCAATCACATAGCAGTTAACATTCGAAACCTTTATAGTTTAACAGAGAGAAGGCCGTGTTTGCTTCTTCAGGATGCAGGACACGTGAACTGACAGTCTGCAAACAGGATCTAAGAGTCAGCTCTTTTTCTAGTGCTAAGAGTCAGAAGACACTTTTCTTCTTAGGAAGCCATGGTTGAATGGGCACATTCTGTGTACCTGGATCTGATCTTATTTGAATTTTGACTAGAAGAAACACAATCTCAGACAGAAAACCTGTCATCTCAGAGATAAAGCTGCCTCCCTGTACATGAGACATAACATGAGCTCCTTTCTCTGACATTAACATTAAACCAGGCTCCCCCAATGCTCTACTCATCTCCAGCCCAAACACAACTTTCACATCTTTTGATCATATAATGCTTTGTCTAACTCATTGGTTCTTTCTGTATATCGAAGTGGTAGGAATGAAAAATAAAAAATTAACAGCTGACCAGATCTCTTCCCCAGCTTCCACTTCAGTACTCTGGCAAAAAACCTGTGTGAACAGTAAACCAGTGGATTGGAAAAACAAACAAACAAACAAACAAACAACCAAAACTATGTGAACAAGATAGCATCCAAATAAAGATCACAAGGGGTTGACAAGACTGTACACAGTGAGCTGGTGATGATGATTCTGAATCCCCATCTTCAGGAATATCTGATACCTCCCTTTTTCCCTTTAACCCCCCCCATTGCTAACCAAAATCTTCAGGCTTGGTTTTGGGGGGCACCAAATCCACTGTCTTGCCCCAGGTTCTCAGGATTCTGATTCAGCAACTTTCCACCAACTTTTGTGAGTATTGATTTTTTTTTTTTCAAGCTGAAATCAGCGAGGGCTGATTTGGTAACAGACATACTGTACTGAGAATAGTCTTGTGGGAATCCTGCCATACAAACAGAAGAAGGTTTCTAGGTGGCAACTTCTCAGAGGATAAATAGAAATGAGGACCATGTTCCTGGCAGCTCTTTTTGCAGACGTATGTGGCGACTGTCTTGTAGCTATAAGACATCGTGGATTCAGAGATGTGGGTGGTTTGCCATGAGCCCTTGCTGACAACTTGTCAGGAATGTCCATTTTTGCCCCACAGGTGACTTTGTGAGGTTTTCACAAATAGGGTTGCTTCTGGTCCTAGGTGACAACTGATGAATAAATAGGAACGAATCCACTTCCCTCACCGTGGTGTGGCACCTGACTCTAGTCTGTCACTATGAGGGTGGCAGCTTTGCCCATGTAAACTCTTTGGAAAAACTCTGATGCTCTCAGGTGAGGCTTAGCCTTGAGGGAGGCATGGGGCAGCATAGAAGCTGAAGAACGTGTGACTCTCCTAATTAACTGGTACATACCGAGAAAAATCCAAGTTCAAAGAGTTGGATGATTTTCCCAAGTCCTTTTATTTGCAGGTGTTACAGAAATCAGATTTTATTTATATTCTCTACTATAAAACATGAGCTTGTGGGTTAAAGAGTGTTGCAAATTCACACGGATGCATAGGAGAGTAGAAGTAATGGGGAACAGAACTCACCAATCTGAAACTGCACTACCAGTTATAATAAAATATCTATTACTCTGAGTTCATTTTATTGATTTAATAAAGTGCTAATCAGAGTTACCTTTCACTCCAGCTCCCAATAAACTTGTGAGAAGGAAGATATCATTCTGATAACCATCTCTCTCCCTGGTTACACTTTTCACAGACAAATGATGTTAATTATTTTTGGTGTATAATTCAGAAAAATATATGTACAAAACACTAATGCTACTGGATCTTGTTTTAAGCAAGTGATATAATATTGTTTATACTAACACATCTTGCTTTGTCACTCAATATTTGGGGAATCCTTTTCTAGCAGTATACTTAAATCTAGTTCATTTAATGATTGCATCTTAAAATTTTAATATATGCATTATAAATTATCTTTTCAGTTCTTATTCATTTTCCTTTAGTTTTTAATTGAAATGATTTCTTAAAATTAAGCTGAATCCTAATTTTAAAGCAAAAATGATCATAGAAATAAAGAGAAAATATATTTTTAATGATCCAGGGTTAGTGTATTGATCAAATCTAGGGAAGAATAATACATTTTTATTTTGAAGCTGCGGATCACTCAGAAAGAAAAGACTGACAGATTCAAATTTTATATAATTCAGTATTTTACAAAAATTTAAAATGATGCTTAAAGAATCTCCAGTATTTGCAAGAATAATTTTTGAATGCATCAAAAAGAATAATAGCATTTGGGAAATGTTATATCAATTTTTAAAGTAAATGAATTAGTCCTAGTTTGTTTAAGTTACTCAAAGACATTCATAAGAAATCCAAGTTCTCAAGAGACAAGTGGATGAAGTGCATTTCCCAAAAGAGGAAATATTTATGGTAAGCACACATTAACTTCAGTAGCAATGAAGAATACAAATTAAATTATACAGAACAATATCAAGAAGCAATATGAAGTCAATAAATGTGATGAATGTAATACTCAGAAACAATGAAAACCTTAATTCTATAATATGTAGAAACTGAATACAAATTAGCAATCATTCAATGATAACAAATAATTAAATATATATTCTTACAGAATCTCAGAGACAAAGTAAAAAATAAAAATGGTTTTATAATATGTTTATGTGTAATAATTTTAAATATTGAAATTGTGGGTTATTCTTAATTTTAAAAAATAATAGGAAAAAATATTTAGGTGTGGAATTCCTAGGTCTGTCATTTACTTTTAAAGCAACAGCATTCTGTAATAGCTAATTCTCTGTTCTATCTGTATGTTGTGAGATTTGCCATTAGGCGTGCTGCGATGCATGGGGTCACAAAGAGTTGGACATGACTGAACGACTGAACTGAAGTGAACTGAACTATTCTATTTGATGTCAGGAAGCATTTCTAATTCATCTCAGTGGTCTCCATACACAGGTGCTAACAGAAAAAAACTGTCAGTTTAAAACAATGAATCTGTCCACCTTTTGGTCCCTAAATGCCATAAGGAATATTTAAGGCCAATCAATTAAATGTAGAGCTTTTCAGAAGCTGAGTGATTTCCATTTCTGAGATATCCTTGAACATTAATAGAAAGGTGAGAAAAACCAGTACAAAAGATAATACGTATTATACAGCATACTAGTTTACTAGGGCTCAGAAACAAAATATCATGGGCTGTTTAATCTGAAATAATTAAAATTGCTCAATTGTAGTAAACAATACATGCCTATTTTCCTACAGTAATAGGAGCTAGAAGTCCGAGATCAAGGTGAGGCGGCTTTGATTTTGCCAGGGTTGTCTCTCCTTGGCTTGCAGATAGTTACTTTCTCACCTTGTCCATCCTTGGGGGCTCTTCCCCTTCTTATAAGGACACCAGCTGTACTGGACTAGGGTTCCATCCTCATGACCTCATTTAACCTTTAGATGCCCTACAGTCATAATGGGGTTTAGGCCTTCAGTGTATTCTTTTTTTTTTAATTTTAATTTTTACTTATTTTGCTTTACAACACTGTATTGGTTTTGCCATACATTGACATGAATCAGCCACGGGTGTACATGAGTTCCCAATCCTAAACTCCCCTCCCACCTCCCACCCCATATCATCTCTCTGGATAATCCCCGTGCACTAGCCCCAAGCATCCTGTATCCTGTGTTGAACATAGACTGGCGATTCATTTCTTACCTGATAGTATACATGTTTCAATGCCATGAATGGTACACAGTTCAGACCATTACATGCAGCATATTTAAATACTACATTGAATAAGTTATCATTTTCAATAGCACATTTCATAGAAATATCATAAACATTTATCTATTATAACTTTGAAGGTAATACCACATGGTAACATCTCAGAATCTTTGTGACTAGACGTCCTAGGTCAAATGACCACACTGCTTCCTCTCTCTCTCCGTGGTGTCTGGATTCTGCAATCACCACTAAAGAGGCCAGATGAGGCACACAGGATATGTAGAGTTTGCATCTTTGGATGAAACTTAGACAGTGGGAGGGTGTTGAGAAGGTAAATATGGTCTCTTTTCTCTTTGGAGAATTGCACTTAGTAGCACCCTTGGATCCTCCTGAAAATCCTTCCAGAGAGGTTTCAGGTGGAGTGAAGTGGAGTGAACTCATTTTCATGTTCCAGCATCAGACAGTACAGTGGTGCATTGTATTGCTTTGCTTCACTCTTGTTCGTGTTCACTTTGTTTCATCTTGGGTTTCCTGCTCAGACTGGTACCCTCCCAAATAAAGTGTCAGCATTTTAATCCCTCCCTCAAGCTCTGCTTCTAACTCAGAAAACACAAGTTAATACAAACAGTGTGTGAAATGATTCTAGAAAACAAATCCTCAGGATGAGATTTAGGAGTTGGATTGCTCATCCATCTGAAATCATCTCTTGTGGGTGCTAAGAGGGGTGATAGTGCAACTGTATACTAGCGCCTGTGTCCTTAACTTTTGAAGTAAAACATTGACTCAGGAGTTAATGATGGGGAAATATGAAGATGTAGAAACAAAGAATAGCTGTTGGGCTAAGAACTGGTACCAATTTAGACTGTAATTTTGCCACATAGCAGAATCAGAATCACCGAACTCCCAGTTCCCTGACAGATATAGATAAAGGCCTGAAAGATACAGACACACATTCCTAAGCTGTTTTTACAGGGAGATGAAAACTGCTGACAACAATAGCATAGACACTAGACTGGTTGAAACCAGAAGGTTGAAGATGCTTGGAACTTCACCTTGATGCCGCCAATCCAAGAACTGTCCCCATGCTGATCATGCCCTGCTCCTTGAACACTAGAAAACTCCTCACCACCCCTTCCATGGTGGGCCACGCAGTATTCGGGGTATTAGCCCACTGTAGCCCCCTTTGCCTGGCAAAGCAATTAAAACTACTCTTTTCTACTTCACCCAAAACTCTGTCTCCATGTTTCTATTCGGCATTGGTGAACAGAGGCTGAGTCTCGACAACTATAGCTCTTGGAATGCAGTTTCACCAAAATGACGTAAACTTTTAACTGGTTGAATTGAAAGAAGGTGCAAGGGGACGGCAGAGATGTAACCTGATGCTTTCATCTCCACCCACCTAGCCTCCATCTTCACTGTGCTGCTAAAAGATGCCTCAGTCTGCCCATGCCCACACCAAGACTTTCTGCCTCTCTCTGTTCCTCTGGGAGCCTCTCCCCCATGGTTGTTGCCTCTGGTTCTCAGGATGGAACCACAGTGTCATTCTTGACTTCTGCCTTTTCCACAAGCTTCAAATTCTTGCCTGGAGAGAAATTCTAAGAGCAGGTGACATATCCTCTTCCTTGGCAGGTGGCCACTGGGCATTGTCCAGCAGACCCCCATTTGGACCGAGCAGCCCACCCTACCATGGCCCCTCACTCTCTCCCACCAGCGCACCCCACAGTCACTGACCTGTCAGGGAGTTCGACCTGAGAGACACCTGTAGGTGCTCTTGCTGCCCAGGTGTTTACAGACCTCAACCCAGACTCAACTGGAAAGGGCTGCCCAACAGGGTCAGGCTGTCCAGATTAGCCAATCCTCGCCCATCAGGGATTCATAGCTGCTGAAAATGGGCTTCGCTGAGCCATCCGAGGCCAAGGAACAAGTGTTGGATCCTGAGGATGGGGTTGCATGTGGGGCTGCACAGGATGTTTTATTATGTATGTTTTCTTTAGCTATTATAATTCCCACCAAGAAACACATTTGTTAGGGAGAACCAGATGTGGAATGAAATAATCAGTACTACTAAATTTTCAATGCCTCCCTTCTCCATTTTGTAAAATGTTACAGAGACTGCAGGAGTAAATACTTTATTTCTGTTACTTATCCAATGTCCCTACTGAATTCAGAAATATTCAGTGTTGGAGAAGGACCATCCTGAAATTATGTGATACAGTTTGTAGTTTCAAGAAATGCCATGGTCTGGGTAAGGATTTGCCTAATGACAGAGAATTTCAGGTCTGGATTCTGAGCCTTTGATATTTAGAAGCTATTTTACCTTAATGATTAAAAAATATATATAGTATAAATCCTGAATATTGTTTCTACAGAAGTAAAAGCCATTGATGCCAAAGAAGATATGCATTTAAAAACTAACCTTTATGACTTTTATAATATTAATTTTCTTGTAATTGAATTATACTTCCTCAATCTGCTGAGTTGAATTTATTTGTATTCTTCTGAAGCATTATTTTTATAACACATTTCATAATTTTTTACTGCCTTTCCTGGAAGTGTTATAGCAACAGGATGGGATTGACTTTCCTATAAAAGGCTAAATTTGTATAATGTGTTTTTGCAATATATTTTATTTTTTAATAAATATCCATAAGCATTCTAGTATATGAAAATTCATATCTTCAAATCAAATGAATTAGAGTCAACTAAATTCAGTCACTTAAGTATTTTTTAAAACATTGCCTGTCTTTAAGATATCTGCTTATGTGGGAAAAATGATGAAAAATACATAGTATTTGCCTTAAATATGTTCATATAATGTGGATAAAGAGATGAAACTTAGTAAAACATGTGATTCAATAAGGTAATGTTAAGGTCCATATCAGAGATAAAGATAAATTGTTATGAGAGTTGAAAAAAAGAAACATTTTATTTAGTTGAACTGGATCAGGAAGCTTATTGATCTTGAATGGTTTTATTTAAAAATGTGTCCGTATATTTTGAGGGAATTTATAAATGAGTGTCTTAAAAAAGAAGTTGCTTTCCTCTAAGTATTATAAGTAATTTGTTTACTGATTTATTATAATTATTAATTTAGTTAATTATTGGTAGCATTGATTGTTATGTCTATTAAATAGAAGCTCATAAGACAAAATGATAGGAAGCAGATAATTATCTCTGACATATTATTAAAAGTCCATAGGGCAATTTGATTTCCAATACATTTTTAAACTACTCATACATTTCTTGCTTACAATCCCAAGCATTATTTCTAATAATTTCTAAGACCAATAGTAATCAGATGTTAGTCATTCCTGTGTGATTATGTAGATACTTTAATGGCAGCTTGTCTCTGCTTGTCATAATCCTTTGAGTATATTTGGTCTTGACCTTTACAAATAAACCCATTAGATGTTATCTCCTTTTGTCATTTTCCCATGAAAGAATTGGGGCTTTTCCTGACTAGAATAGTCTCCAGCTCAGATCTGTAAGAAGTGGTAACCTATCTTTCTTTCTTCTCCTTAAACTTTTGAGCTATGACTACTAACTGTTACACTCTTTATGCTATTTTGGTCTTGTGGTGCAGATTTTAAACTCTTTTTTAAAAACCCTCAAAATCTTAAGCCTTGATTTTTTGATAGAATTTAAAGCTCTTACTATTTCTCCTGGGAGTTTCCTACCAGTTTTTATTTTGCTATTTTTTACTGAGGCAGTTTTTCTTCCTCTATATCCAAGCTTCATACACATTACACAAATGGTTCTCTAGCAGCAGGAACTCTGCAGGAATATTTAGAAAAATCCTCTTTTCTTTTCTGCTTTTACTTTCATTTTTCTTTATGAAATTCCAAAGAACAGTTCATGTGCTCCAATTCAGAAGAGTCTTATGGTAAAGTGACAGGTTGCACCAGTATTTATTTTGCCTGGAGAAAAATGTGAACAAATAAACCCAAAGGGTCTCTTTTCCTTGGAGAGGATATCATAACTTCTCTGTTGGATCCAATTTAGTCACAGATCTGAAAGCAGAATCCAAAACTCTATGGTTTATCAATCTGACTTGTTTAATGAGTATTTGGAGTCAATTGTTGATTGTTAAAATACAAACTAAATCTTAGGATGTGACATTGTGTTGAAAGAAAATTGTCAAAACATAATCTCAATTTTATAATTTCATAATCAATGTGTTGATATGCAAGTGTATGGAGATAAATTGGACCAATGTTTTAAAAGACTGTCATTTAGAACTTGCTTTAATTTTATTATAAGAATAATCATTTCCATCAGCTAGAGACACAGTAGCAGTTATTATTCATGTAAATACTTTAAAAAATTGTTCAAGTCTCTTTGGGAACAGTATAGATTATAAAAAGGCATTACTTTTTACCATAATGATTGCAGCTATGAAATTAAAAGACACTTACTCCTTGGAAAGAAAGTTATGACCAACCTAGATAGCGTATTCAAAAGCAGAGACATTACTTTGCCAACAAAGGTCCGCCTCGTCAAGGCTATGGTTTTTCCAGTAGTCATGTATGGATGTGAGAGTTGAACTGTGAAGAAAGCTGAGTGCCAAAAAATTGATACTTTTGAACTGTGGTGTTGGAGAAGACTCTTGAGAGTCCCTTGAACTGCAAGGAGATCCAACCAGTCCATTCCAAAGGAGATCAGTTCTGGGGGTTCTTTGGAAGGAATGATGCTAAAGCTGAAACTCCAGTACTTTGGCCACCTCATGCAAAGAGTTGACTCATTGGAAAAGACTCTGATGCTGGGAGGGATTGAGGGCAGGAAGAGAAGGGGATGACAGAGGATGAGTTGGCTGGATGGCATTGCCGACTTGATGGAGGTGAGTTTGAGTGAACTCTGGGAGTTGGTGATGGATAGGGACGCCTGGCGTGCTGCAATTCATGGAGTCGCAAAGAGTTGGACATGACTGAGCGTCTGAACTGAACTGAAACCAGTTCTTCCTGACAAGAATAAATTTTTTCCTACAAAGTGGCCTTAAAATAATTTATTTTATTTGCATGTACTTTTTAAAATTTAAGCATCATTGATTTATAATATTGTGTTAATTTCAGGTGTGTAGCAAAATGGTTCAGTGACATATATATATGTGTATATATATACATGCACAATCCCAAAATAAGGCAATGCCAAAGAATGTTCAAACTACCACACAATTGCACTCATCTCACACGTTAGCAAAGTAGTGCTCAATATTCTTCAAGTGAGGCTTTAGCAGTATGTGAGCTGAGAAATTCCAGATGTTCAAGCTGGATTTAGAAAAGGCAGAGGAACCAGAGATCAAATTGCCAACATCCATTGGATCATAGAAAAGGCAAGAGAGTTCCAGAAAAACATCTACTTCTGCTTTATTGACTACACCAAAGCCTTTGACTGTGTAGACCACAACAAACTGTGGAAAATTCTTAAGGTGATGGGAATACCAGACCACCTTACCTGGATCCTGAGAAATCAGCGTACAGGTCAAGAAACTGAAAGTGAAAGTCACTCAGTTGTGTCCAATTCTTTGCGACCACATGGACTATACAGCCATGGAATTCTCCAGGCCAGAATACTGGAGTGGGTGGCCTTTCCCTTATCTACGGAATCTTCCCAACCCAAGGATTGAACCCAGGTCTCCCGCATTGAAGGCAGATTCATTACCAGCTGAGCCACAAAGGAAGCCCATATAGATCAAGAAGCAAGAGTTAGAACTGGACATGGAACAGTGGGCTGGTTTGAAATTGGAAAAGGAGTAGGTCAAGGCTGTATATTGTCACCCTGCTTATTTAACTTAATGCAGAATACATCATGTGAAATGCTGGGCTGGATGAAGCACAAGCTGGAATCAAGATTGCTGGGAGAAATGCCAATAACCTCAGATACACAGATGACACCCCGTTATGGCAGAAAGTGAAGACAAACTGAAGAGCCTCTTGATGAAAGTGAAAGAGGAGAGTAAAAAAGATGGCTTAAAACTTAAAGACAGCCTTAGGAATGGGAGAAAATAATAGCAAATGAAGCAACTGACAAACAACTAATCTCAAAAATATACAAGCAACTTATGCAGCTCAATTCCAGAAAAATAAATGACCCAATCAAAAAATGGGCCAAAGAACTAAATAGGCATTTCTTTACTTTGCCAACAAATTTCCTTCTAATCAAAGCCATGATTTTCCCAGTAGTCATGTGTGGATGTGAGTGTTGGACAATAAAGAAAGCTGATTGCTGAAGAATTGATGCTTTTGAACTGTGGTGTTGGAAAAGACTCTTGAGAGACCCTTGGACTGCAAGGAGATCAAACCAGTCAATCCTAAAGGAAATCAGTCCTGAATTATTCATTGGAAGGACTGATGTCCAAGCTCCAATACTTTGGCCACCTGATACAATAACTGACTCATTTGAAAAGACCCTGATGCTGGGAAAGATTGAATGTAGGAGAAGGGGACGACAGAAGATGAGATGGTCAAATGGCATCACTGACTCAATGGATATGAGTTTGAGCAAGCTCTGGGGGTAGGTAGGGACAGGGAAGCCTGGCGTGCTACAGTCCATGGGGTTGCAGAGAGTCAGACATGACTGATCGACTGAACTGGCATATTATACATATATAGGTATATAATATATGCTGCTGCTGCTAAGTCGCTTCAGTCATGTCCGACTCCTAGTGACCTCATGGACTGCATCCTACCAGGCTCCTCTGTCCATGGGATTTGCCAGTCAAGAGTACTGGAGTGGGGTGCCATTGCCTTCTCCAAAGGAGAGTTACTGCTGCTGCTGCTAAGTCACTTCAGTCGTGTCTGACTCTGTGTGACCCCACAGACGGCAGCCCACCAGGCTCCCCTGTCCCTGTGTTTCTCCAGGCAAGAACCCTGGAGTGGGTTGCCGTTTCCTTCTCCAAGGCATGAAAGTGAAAAGTGAAAGTGAAGTAGCTTAGTTGTGTCCTATTCTCAGCGACCCCATGGACTGCAGCCTACCAGGTTCCTCCGTCTGTGGGATTTTCCAGGCAAGTGTACTGGAGTGGGGTGCCATTGCCTTCTCTTGAGTTGAGGTGCTTCCAAAAAAAAAAAACCTTGATAGAGAAAATAGGAATGCTAAATCCCAGGAAGCCTGTAACAATCTACAATTGGTCCAAGTTAAAGAAAAAACTGTCCAAACAATTTTGAAGTCTAAAGGAAAATGAAAACTAGTTTGTGAATTTTTGCTCTTGTAAAAAGTTACAAAATGTGGGTTTGGTCTCTTTTGCAATGTTCATATTATATTCATTTTTAATATGAAGAAATAGTTGGGTGAAGGGTTAATACAGCCACAATAGGGAAAGTGGAGACGTGCCTGCAAACGGGGCTCTCTGCTCGGGCTGAACGTGCTTGCAAACGAGGCGTTCTGCCAAGGAGTCTGGACACAGCCTTGAGTTTAATGGTCCCTTGCAAACGAGGGAACATTCCCTTCCTGTGATAAGCAGGGAGAAATGGCTCTGGACAGACTCTGCAGTAAGCCGTAATTTCACTCCCTTTTGCTGTACCATAACATTTATGCACATGCGCTATACTGAGAAGGCTTAGTCATACAGTCTAGAATTCTGCCCAGGGGGGCTATATAAAAGTAAGCCACAAGCTTGCTTGCGCAGTTCTATTTCCTCTGGCCAGAGTGGTGTCTGTCTCTTGTGTGTCTCGTGTGTTTTGTCTTTGTGTCATTTCACTCGTAATCTCCAACAGTTGGGTTTTTCTCTCCTACCATGTTCTTCTAGCATAACTGATCAGCAATTTTCTATTTTAGCTATTTTTATAAGTACTTGTTAATCAGCACAGTAAACTCAGGGCTGAACCATATACACACATCTCATAAATGGAACATTTTAGGATGTGTGTATACAAGACAATATGTAAGTAACTATCCCTCTACTTGAAAACTTGTTCCCAAATAAAAATTAAAAAACTTCCCTTTCAGTATATATATATGTGTCTTTGCTCCTGTTTTGTAAATAGATTCATTTGTATTATTTTTTAGATTTCATGATGTTATATAATATTTGTCTTTCTCTAACTTACTCCACTTAGTGTGATAATCTTTAGGTCCATCCACGTTGCATAAATGGCATTATTTCATTCTTTTTTATGGATAAGTAATATTCCTATATATATACACACACCACATCTTTTTTATCCATTCATCTGTTGATGAATATTTAGGTTATTTCTTTGGTTTTGGCTATTGTAAATAGTACTGCTATGAACATGGGAATGCATGTGTCTTTTCAAATTAAATGAGTTTTCACCTTTTCCAGATATACACTCAGGAGTGGGATTGTTACATCCCACTATCCCAATATGGTAGCTCTATTTTTAGTTTTTAAAGGAGACTCCATACTGTCCTCCATAATAGGTGCACCAATTCACATTCCCATAAGCAATGGGAAAGTTCCCTTTTCTCCACATTCTCTCCAAAATTTATTATCTGTATACTTTTTGATGTTGGACATTCTGACCAGTGTGAGGTGGTGTGATTTGTATTATATCTCTTTAATAATTAGTGATGTTGAGCATCTTTTCATGTGCTTACTGGCTATCTGTATATCTTTTTTGGAGAAATGTGTATTTAGGTTTGTTGCCCATTTTTTAAATTGGGGTGTTTGGGTTTTTTTTGGATATTGAGCTGTATGAGCTATTTGTATATTTTGGAAATTAATCCCTCATCATTCACTTTACTTACAAATATTTTCTCCCATTCCATAGGTTGTCTTTTAGTTTTGTTGATGGTTTTCTTTGCTGTACAAAAGGTTTTAAGTTTCATTAGGTCCCATTAATTTTTTCTTTTATTTCTATTACCTTGGGAGACTTATCTAAGGAAATATTGCTATGATTTATGTCAGAGAAATTTTTGCCTATGTTCTCTTCTAGGAGGTTTAAGGTGTCTTGTCATATTTACTCTTTAAACCATTTTCAGTTTATTTTTATACATGTTGTGAGGGAGTTTTCTACTTTATTGATTTATGTAAGACTGTCTAGCTTTCTCAACACCACTTGCTGAAGAGACTGTCTTTTTTTCATTAAATATTCTTGCCTCTTTGTAGAAGATTAATTGATCATAGGTGTATGGGTTTTTCCTTGGTCCCTCTGTTTCCTTGATCTATGTGGCTGTTTTTGTTCCAGTACTATCCTGTGTTGATTACTGTAGCTTTATAGTATTTTCTGAGATGTAGGAGTGTTATACCTCCAGTTTTGTTCTTTTTCTCAGGATTGCTTTGGCAGTTCTGGGTCTTTTATAGTTCTGTATACCTTTTGAGATTATTCTAGTTCTGGAAAAATGTCATGGGTAATTTGATAGGGATTGCTAAATCTGTAGCTTGTTTTTGGTAGTATGGCCATTTTAACAATATTAATTCTTCAATCCAAGAGCATGGGATATCATTTCATTTCTTTGAATCATCTTCAGTTTACTTTAATAATGCTTTATAACATTAGGTCTTTCACCTCCTTGGTTAGGTTTATTCTTAGGTATTTTATTAATTTTGACACAATTTTAAGCAAGATGATTTTTTACTTTCTCTTTCTGATATTTCATTGTTAGTGTAAAGATATGTAACAGATTTCTGTATATTAATCTTTTATCCTGCTACTTTCCTGAATTCACTTATCAGTTCTAGTAGTTTTTGTGTGGAGTCTTTAGGATTTTATATATACAGTATCATATCATTTGCACATAATGACAATTTTACCTTTTCCCTTACAATTTGGGTATCTTTTATTTTTTTTTCTACCTAATTGCTCTGGCTAGAACTTTCAATGTCAAGTTGAAGGGAAGTGATGAGAGTGGACCTTCTTGGCCTTGTGCCAGAATTTGGCAGGAAGGTTTTCAGATTTGCGTATTATATTGGTTGGGGGTTTGTTGTGAGTGGCTTTTATTATGTTGAGATATGTTCTCTCTTTACCCATTTTGGCAAGATTTTTGTCATGAATGGAGGTTGAATCTTATCAAATGCTTTTTCTGCATCTATTGAAATAGTCATGTGGCTTTTGTCTTTCTTTTTGCTGATGTGGTGTATCACACTGATTGATTTGCATATGTTGAAAAATCTTGGTGACCCTGGAATGAATCCAACTTGATCGTGGTGTATGATCTTTTTTATGTATGTTGGATTTGGTTTGCTAAAATTTTGTTGAGGGTTTTTGTGTTTATATTCATCAAAGTTATTAGCCTTTAATTTTCTTTTTTTTTGTTGTTGTTGTTTTTTTTTCTTCCTGGCTTTGGTATCAGGGTTACAGTGGCCTCATAGAATGAATTTGGAAGTGTCCACTCTTCTTTGATCTTTTGCCAGTTTGAGAAGGATCTGTATACCATCTTTGTATGTTTGGTGAACAATAAAGTGAAAGTGAAAGCCTTTCTGTCATGTCCGAACTCTTTGTGACCCCATGAACTCCTCGTAGCCTGCCTGGCTTCTCTGTCCATGGAATTTTAAAGGCAAGAATACTGGAGTGGGTAGCTTTTCCTTTTTCCAAGGGATCTTCCCAGTCTAATGATTAAACCCAGGTTTCTTGCATTGCAGGTAGATTCTTTACCATCTCAGCCACCAAGGAAGCCCACAATAAATGATAGCTATTTAGAATGTATTTTAAATAAAGATGGAAAGGGTGAATACAGTTTCTAAATCCATAATTTTCAACAAGCTTTGTAGGATCCAGCCAGAATGTTGAATGCCTGAGGCAAAGTGTGATCTCACTTGCATACACATACAACTTCTTTGCCTATTTTTTACTTCATCATAATCACTTTGGGGTTAAATTCAACTCTCATCTAGCCTGTGCTTCCGTCTACACAGGTGACCACAGTTGGAAGAAAACAGGCATCCATGTCAACTGCCCTCAATTTAAATTTATGATCACTAATCTGTGAACCCATGTTCAACTGCCATGCTATATTTCTGTATATTCACTCTTCAACTTTCCTAATCAGCTCTTTTATAGCCTCTCTTCTGAAATCTTCAATGGCTTTTTCATCATCCTTACTCTCAGCTGATGAGCTTAATTTTATTTTCACTGAGAAACAGGATGCAATCACAGACCATACACAAGCTCATTCTGTTGCATCTTCTCATTTAGTGCATCTGGGCATCTTTGCTCTTCCCTCTTTTGAAGCAAAATGTACTATTTGCATTTCTGACTTAGGACAACAACTTCATCTGTGAGTCAAACCCCATCCATCTGCTATAAAGGGCATGATAGCAGTCACTATTCCTTTACTCAGATGCATCATCATTTTTCTTTCTATACTTTGTCTTTCTCATCATACACATATGCTACTTTTCTCCCTTATTAAATCAAAGCAAAACAATGAAAAGCAGAAGTGTTCATTCATAATCTGTTCTGACTACCTCTCTGTATCCCAATCACAGCAAACCCTTTCCAGAGTAATATCTACCTTTTGGCTCCAATCTCTCTCCTCCTGTTTTCTTTGGATTCTCACTTACCTCTATTTCTTATTCTTGCCTTTCTATGATAACTACTCTTGTCTAGATCTTCAGTTACTGTTCACCGCTCACACAAATCTTGTCATACTTGATCAGCGTCTCTGGACATAGTGGACCCCCTATCTTTCTGTTCAGGTCACGTTGGCTGCTGTGTCCTCATGTACCAAATCTACCAGTGTTGGTCACAGGATTGAAAGTGAACGTTGCTTAGTCATGTCCAACTCTTTGTAACCCCATCACCTAAATAGTCCATGGAATTTTCTAGGCCAGAATACTGGAGTATTTCCCTTCTCCAGGGAATTGAACCCAGGTCTCCTGCGTTGCAGGTGAATTCTTTACCAGCTGAGCTACATGGGAAGCCCAAGAGTACTGGAGTGGGTATCCTATCCCTTCTACAGCAGATCTTCCCAACCCAGGAATCAAACCAGGGTCTCCTGCATTGCAGGCGGATTATTTACCAACTGAGCTATCAAGGAAGGTTGAGTCTTTGGATTTCTCATCCTATTCAAACTCATCCCCTAAATGTTGACTCCATGTTTGTGAGTAATGTTTGTATGCCAATGACCCCCAATTATATCCTGCCAGTCAAGAGTGCTGACTATTTATTAGGCATCCGGTCTCAACACATCCCACACTGATCTTCCTTTAAAACTGCTTGCCACTATGCCTTTCCAACTTAGTAAATGTCAACACCATTTTTAGAGTTGCTCAGTACAAAACTAAATTCATCTTTCTTTCACTCCCCATATCCAGTCCAGAAGTAAATAAAAATGCATCCAGAATCTGGTTATACCTTAGTCATTTCCTCCTCAGCCATCATCTTCTTTTTCTTGGATATTTATAATAGTTTTTCTTGCCTGCTCTGCTCCATGGCATTTCTCTTGTTGACCTTTCCTCAGTGTAAAAGACAGAATGGTAAAAAGTCAGCTCACATTATTCTTTTGCTCAAAACTCTTTCAGAGCTTTTCATCTCAGTCAGAATAAAACTTAAAGCCCCACAAATTTCTACACACTACCCCTGAGGTCATCTTCTGTATCATTCTTTCATTTTCACTCTGTTTCAGGTCACCAGCTTCCTTGCTGACCACCAAAATAACTAGTGTCACTCTTGATTTGGGTCTTTGTACTTGCTGTTTCAAATACCTAAAACTTTTAATCTAGATATACGTTTTGACTGTTCCTTACACTTTCCACTCAAGTGTAATTCTTTTGTTGAGGCATCTCTGATCACTTTATCACTAAGCTTCCCATCGCTCTTCCCTGCTTTATTTCTCCATGGCACTAATTCCCATCTAAGATATTACAGTGGACCCTGGAGCAACACAAGCTAGAACTACATGGGTCTACTTACACATGGATTATTTTTCAATAAATACATAGTGTTATAGTACCACATGATGCATGCTTAGTTGAATCCACAGATACATGAGCTGCAAATATGAAGGGACAACAGGAGGATTTTCCACCACACTGGGGTGGGTTTAAGGTCAACTGTACATATTTTACTTCTTGATTTGTTTATTGTTTGTCTCTTTCCACTGAAAAGTAGATTCCAGGAAACTAGGTTTCTTATTAGTATTTCACAGTGGTTAGAATATAGAATATCTGGCATACAATGTTGCTTAGTAAATATTAATATGTGTATAGTGTATGAACCTGCCTGCAATGTGGGAGACCCAGGTTCGATCTCTGGGAAGAGATCCCTTCTCTCATGGGAAGATCCCCTGGAGAAGAGCATGACAAGCTTCTCCAGTATTCTTGCCTGAAGAACTCCATGGACAAAGGAGCCTTCTGGGCTACAGTGCATGGGGCCACAAAGAGTTGGACATGACTAAGTGACTAACATTTTCACTTTCATTTTTATAGTGGATGAAACAGATGTATGGATGGATGGAGGATACACTGTACTGTTTAAATAGAATCACTGTTTTCTTCCAGCTCATTCATTTAATGAGTACTGATCATATACTAAGCTAAATTTTGGGGTCAAAAAATTAACATTACACAGTTCCTGTCTTTGAGAAACCCTCAAGTTAACTAGTGAGGTATATTACTAAAAGGATCGTCATTATGATAGAATGTGGAGGATTTTGTTAAACAGGCAAACATTTGATGAAATCAATCAGGGTGAATCTTGAAAAATAAGTAAAAGATAAACAAGAACATGGCAATTTGGGAGAGATGGCTCAGATAGTGAAAGCAGTGTGAACAGGATCCTTAGGTGAGAAAAAGCATGTGATGCTCAGAGTGGGCTGCCGAGTCCCTCAGGGAGAAAGAAGTAAAGGGTGACAATGATCCTGCCAAAGGCAGCAATGGTGTTTTGTGATTTTAAATAAAATATATATGTCATCTCATCTGGGAAATATGAGTGACCTAAATCATTCAAAGCTATGATTTTTCCACTAGTCATGTACTGATGTGAGAGTTGGGCCATAAAGAAGGCTGAGCACCAAGTAATTGATGCTTTTGAATTGTGATGCTGGAAAAGATTCAAGAGCCCCTTGGACAGAAAGGAGATCAAACCAGTCAATCCAGAAGAAAATCAATGCTGAATATTCATTGGAATGACTGATGCTAAAGCTGAAGCTCCAATACCTTGGCCACCAACTCATTGGAAAAGACCTTGATGCTTGAAAAGATTGAAGGCAAAAGAAGAGGGCAGCAGAGGATGAGATGCTTTAGATAGTATCACCAAATCAATGGACATGAATTTGAGGAAACTCCAAGAGATGGTGGTGAAGGACAGGGAAGCCTGGCATGAAGGACATGGGGTTGCAGAGAGTCAGATATGACTTAGCGACTGAACAACAACATCAAAAATCATTCAAAATTAAGCATATAAACACTTCAAATTGTTTAAAATTAAAGCCCAGAATATCCCAATTTCTTTCCAGTAAGAAAAAAATCATTAGAAAACAATTCTCCAAAGTACTCTTTTCCAAATCCCTAGAACTGTTTGGGAAAAGAAGTTAACTACATTTTTAAAGTGATATATATATATATATATATATATATATATATATATATATATATATATATATATATATATACATACACACACACACACACACATATATATGGGCTTCCCTGGTGGCTCAGATGGTAAAGAATCTGCCTGCAATGCTGAAGACCTGGGTTTGATCCCTGGATTGGGAAAGAGCCGCTGGAGGTGGGCATGGTAACCCACTCCAAGTATTCTTAGAGAATTCCCATGGAGAAAGGAGCCTGGTGGGCTATAGTCTACGGGTTCGCAAAGAGTCAGACATGACTGAGTGACAAAGCACACATACATATAGATATGCCATATTTTTCAGATCAAATTCAAAATGTTTTTGCAAAAGTAGATAGAATAATAAGCAGGCGGATCCTTAATAAACACTTATAGATAGTGATCTTTATGACATAGATGCTAAAGAATTATTTCCAGTGTCTAAGCTATGATTTGTAACTCCTTGTTGTTTACCATTCATTCTCCAACACCATTACCAAATCCAAGTTTGAATCAAAATCTCTGAGGGTGGGGCTAAAAGATCTGGATTTTAAACAACTTTCCTATTGATTCCAATACAAATAAGATTTTAGAACCTTGGCTTTCAAGTTGTAGGTTACGTGTATGTGAGAGAGAAAAAGCAAGTATGCTAGAATTCAGAAATATTTGCTGTTCTTCGTTTACCTTCTCATGTAATGCAGGATTTTCTGTTATGAAGCCACAAGCAGACAAGCAATACGGCCTTATTGAGGCATATTTTAGCTCATGGACTATGTCTCCTGTTTCCATTTGTGTCTAAGATCTGCTTCAGTAGGCTCTGACATAATAGGTGTTCAATGAATAATAATGATGATATAATAACTTTTTCTAACCTTAATCATTCTTGCTTTAATTTGAATTAATTTTCTCTATTTTGGTTATTTGTAAATTTAGAGGAATCTGATCCACGATTTCATTACCAGAATTGATGTAACTTGACAATGACTGTTGATTGACACTGATTTTTTCACTTTTCTCTCTGAAGAAGTCCATATTTCTCTATCTTTAAAAAAAAATTATTTTACACTATTTTATTCTATTCATCTCTATCCCCTTCAACTTCATCACATCTCTTTAAATGTGCATTAAGTGGCTTTCCTGGATCTAGACTTCTATGTGACAAATATCAGATTACATCTCTCAGAAGGTGCATCCACATTGCCTAACCACTCTACTAGAAAGTGGAACTGTGACTTTTGGTCACATTTTCTTGGTGAGAACTTAGTTATATGGTTACCACTAACTTTGAGGATGGTTAAGATATATTACCAGGGATATTTCTGGGAAACATATCTGGGAATAATATTACAGGGTAACTATTGTGATCAGCTTTAATTTTGTTTCTATGGAGGAAAGAAAAAAGCATACATTTGGGTACAGAAACAACACAACTCTAACACTCTTTATGGGGTTAAGGAAAACCATTGATCCAAATTGGCTAAGATTACACTTTTATGATGATAAAATTTTATTGCATGCTTTTTTTTTCTTGTATGGAAATGATCATATGATATTTCTTCCCTAGTCAATAAGAATTCAATTTGACTCTCTAATATTAAGACTTCTTGAATTCCAAGAATTACTTAAAACTCATAAGTTTTCTAGTGAATCCATCACTGGATTTAATCTACTAAAACATTTTTAGGATTTCTGCATGTATCTTTATCAATAAGACTAAATTTAATTTCCTTTTTAAATATAGTATTGCTCTAGTCTCAATAAAAATAAAATAATATGGGTTCATCAGTTAGGTGATCTGAGGATCTTGCCAGAGGTTTTTCTGTTTAATTAGTGTTTTCAAAAGTCCTTTTTGGCTTGTTGAATTTCTCTTTGTCATCTATGCCCTTTTGTTTTTGCCTTAATTAGTATCTTTAGCCTTATAACTTACCTTTTAACAAATTATTGGTGATTTCCTAAGTTCTTTTCTTAACTTTGATTATGTGCTCAAATTAATCTTCAGGCCAAATTTTCAAAAATAAATTTAATACTTTGCTCTTAGTACTTTAAAAACATGCTTTATTGTTCTTTTCAATTTTAAGTATTTACCAATTGACATATTATTTTTTCTAGTTCATCTAGAAATTTGTTTCATAAAGTTTTAAACACATTAAATTTAAATTTATCTTTTTATATTGATTTCTAATAGATTTGCATTGTAATAAGGAAATATAGCCTGTATGATCTTCACTGTTTGTAACTTGTTAGATTCACTCTAATTCTAAATATTTATAGAATAAATGTTATAGAATAACATTTGCATGGTTAATGTTCATGAATTTTTATGGTTGCTTGAAAATAATGTTTTCTTGAAACAATAGAAATATTGAGTCTCAGTGTTTTGTGTTCAATTTTTTAACTATCAAAATTGTCTTTTCAAATTCCAGTGTGAGAGATTGTTTTAAGAAAATTCTTCCATCTTTTCTTTTTGACTGAAAATAATTTATTAACATTTTTGAATGATAATTGAAGTTGGTGCAAAACCATAGAGTATCATTTGTTTTCAGCACTTCAAAGATGTGTAACACTTCTGGATTCCATTGTTGTTGAGTAGTCCTCTATCACAGAAATCTCTATTACTTTATAGATAATCCCTCTTTTTCTCTATGATTGCTTTTAGGGGGCACTCCATAGTTTGATGGGTTGTGCTCATTTATTACAGGCCGAGTAGTGAAAAGTGATTACTATTTATGGCATATATATTAAATTATAAAAAAAATGTGACCAACATCATGTCAGTCAAAAACTCAAAATAATTATTCAAATAAACACAATTACTTGTTATATTAATAAAAGGTCAAAACTTTTTAGAACTCCCATATGCTTGCCTTTTGAGATGACTAGTTTTCTACTGGTTGTTTATTCTGTAGTAAAAGCTGGGTAGGAAAGGAACAAAGGACTGTAGTATTCTTAAATCTGTGCCACGTTAAAATTAACCATGGGTAATAAAAAGCAAGCCCTAACTTGTGGACTGTATGTAAATATTTCTCAGTCTATAGGCCCCAAGCTCCCAATTCCTGTATTAGTTAATTTCTATTATTAACTATCCTACTTTTCTATAAGGTACTCTTTATTTAAAATAATTGCCTAAAACATTATGATCTATAATTTTTCATCAAGTGATAAAAGAAAAAGACTGTTGTCACACTTCAAGTGGTATTTAGTGATGGAATTATATTAATCTCCAGCTTAGAAAATCACTAGGTTTTCTCAGCCAGTTTTCCTTAGTTTCTTATTTATAATAGCATGGTATAATAATAGATTTTCTTTTAGATATTAAAATAGAGAAAGGCAGTTAGGAAGCATTATGAAGATTGAAAGAAGTCTCTAGGAAAGCATAATTCCTTATTCCTGGGGTTTCTTCATTATCTGTAGCTTGGTTTTAAAGATGCTTGAACACATATTTTAGCAAAATCAGTACACTGAGGCTATAATTTAACATTTTGGTTTTTCAGAAATAGCTTAGCTGTACTAATTCCTAATTACTTCCTTCATAGCATTTTAGAAAATTTTTGTTAACAGTAAATGTCATGAACATGGGTGAAAATTCTGAATCTCAGTTTTCAGGCTGACATTGGCCATACTTTTGCATCCATTGTTCATCCCAGAGAACAGTTCAATCAGTGTCTGAATAATTTATCATACATAATGTTTTCCCTCAACAGTTTTCCTTTCTAAACAACTCTCTCAAGCTCTACTGCCCAGTGGGGTAGGCCCTAACCACATGTTCCTAAATTTAAAATAAAAGTAAGCTTCAAAATGCAGTTCCTCTCTCCCATTAGCTACATTTTAAGGCTCTCGATGGCCACACATGGACAGTACAGTTAGGAGCATCACCACCGTCAGTGGAGGTTCTCTTGGACATGCTTCTGTAGTGGTGACATGCTTTCATGAGAGGTTCATGCACAGCGCTTTTCTATTAGAAATAGTAATTGTAATGGTTACGGAAACTATCCACTAGATTCGCTAATGATGAAGATGAATGATTTTATTAGAAGCGTATTTTAGTAAGACTATCAGGAAAGTGACAGATAAAATAGAAAGTCTGGGTTTTTTTCCAATATTCGATTAGTTTCATGGGTACAGCAAGGTGATTTAGTTTTATGTATATATATATATATATATATATATATATATATATATATATATATATCCGTCAGTTCAGTTCAAGTTCAGTTGCTCAGTCATATAATTAAATGATGTGAGGCAACCATTAAGGAAACTAAAAAGTAAGGTTTGTAAAGCCTAATTTTTAGTTTCCTGGTAAAGCATTGCTCTTTCAAATCCAGATAATTTACTATATTTTTCTTTATTTTTGTATTACTCCAAAGTTTATTACTTTTGAGACATTGACTAACTAATGTATATTTTCGAGGAAGAAATAGGTTCCTCTATGCTATGGTCTATGGCAATAGTCATATCTCTTTGAAGAAAAAAGAAAAAAGAAACATTTTCATGATTATTTTGCATATAGTAAGGAAGAGCTCAGAAATAGACTAGTATTTCACGGTTTTATAAGGTTTCCTTTTAGCTAAACGTGAAGAAGGATCCTTTTGGTGTTCTTTTTTTTGTGCTTCTATATCTATCCATTTATTTGCTGTTTCTCTATTCAAGAAAGATTTCTTTCTTATAATTTTCCCCACATCTTCAATGAAAAGATACATAATTTTTCTTTTTTCCCATTGTAATAGCCATTTGGCAAAAAAAAAAAAAAAAAAAAAAAAGTAAAGCCTAGGCTATCCATTGAACAGTGCAAACCTATGTTTCTGTGTGAAGTTTATTCCTTTGGTTACTGGGAAACCCTCTGTGAGCCATTAAGTAGAAGCAGTGAACTTCTAGAGCCACACATAAACTATAAACCTACATGCATTTTGGTTGTTCTCATGTCACACAGACAGGATCAGACACTGCATTTTAGACAGCTGAGCACCATGAAATACTGTACCCTGCCTCTCAGATGGAAACATGGCAAAAATAAGTAAATATGAAAATATATAGAATACTCTGCTGAATTTTTCTATTACTTAGTACTACTAATTCTGTACAATTCAGACATTCATATAATGTGGGTCATTATATATTACTCAAAAATCATTCATACTGTCATGTATGTTAAATAATTTTATTAGAAATTAAAAGATTGCTAAATGTACTCTCCTTAGACCCAACAATTGTGTTATATTTTTAGGAAATATTAAGCCTCTATACAGAAGTTTAAAAACAAGTATATTTAACTAAAGATACAGATATTGATAGATGATATATATATTATTATTATAGCTTCCTTATAAGCTACCTTCTACACAATAATTATTCCCTTTGAAGAAAAAGAGAGAGCAAGAAAAAGAAATAAATAATTTCATGATTATTTTGTATGAAGTAGGGAAGAGCTTAGTAGGAAGCATCAGGAATTTGCCTTCCCCACTAGGCCACAATTGCCCTGGAAGCAACAATTGCACGCTCTGATGTAAATATTTGGAACTATGGAGTCCACTGAATGCTGGAAACCTCCAGAGGAAGGCTTGCGTTGTTAACTGCAGTTAGTTTTGGTAAATTTCGGCATATATATGTATGAGCAAACTCTAGGGGACGGTGAAGGACAGGAAAGCCTGGCATGCTGCCGTCTTTCAGATTGCAAAGAGTTGGATATGACTTTGTGACTGAGCAACAACAACAATGTATAAAAATATAGAAAAGTGGTAGTGGAGATACCTGAAGAGCTATTTTGTGCTACATTGTATATAAGATATATATAAATATACTCTATTATATATAAAATATACTCTCATATATGCATGCATCTGTATGTGTATATCTATATATCTGTATATGTAATGCTCAAAATTCTCCAAGCCAGGGTTCAAAAGTACATGAACTGTGAACTTCCAGATGTTCAAGCTGGATTTGGAAAAGGCAGAGGAACCAGAGGTCAAATTGCCAACATCCACTGGATCATAGAAAAAGCAAGAGAATTCCAGAAAAACATCTACTTCTGCCTTATTGATTATGCCAAAGTCTTTAATTGTGTAGATCACTATAAACTGTGGAAAATTCTTCAAGAGATGGGACTACCAGACCACCTTACCTGCCTCCTGAGAACCCTGTGTGCAGGTCAAGAAGCAACAGTTAGAACCAAACATGGAACAATAGACTGGTTCAAAATTGGGAAAAGAGTACATCAAGGCTGTATATTGTCACCCTGCTTATTTACCTTATATGCAGAGCACATCATGTGAAATGCCAGGCTGGATGAAGCACAACTGGAATCAAGATTGCCAGGAGAAATATCAGTAAGTTCAGATATGCAGATGACACCACCCTTATGACCGAGAGTGAAAAGGAACTAAAGAGCTTCTTTATGAAAGTGAAAGAGGAGAGTGAAAAAGTTGGCTTAGAACTCAACATTCAAAAAATGAAGCTCATGGCATCCGGTCCCATAATTTCATGGCAAATAGATGAGGAAACAATGGCAACAGTGACAGACTTAATTTTCTTGGGCTCCCAAATCACTGCAGATGGTGACTGCAGCCATGAAATTAAAAGATGCTTGCTCCTTGGAAGAAAAGCCATGACCAACATAGACAACATATTGAAAAGCAGAGACTTTGCTGACAAAAGTCCATCTAGTCAAAACTATGGTTTTTCCTGTGGTCATGTATGGATGTGAGAGTTGGACTGTGAAGAAAACTGAGCGCCAAACAATTGATGCTTTTGAGCTGTGGTGTTGGAGAAGACTGTTGAGAGTCCCTTGGACTGCAAGGAGATCCAACTAGTCAATTGTAACAGAAATCAGTCCTGAATATTCACTAGAAGGACTGATGCTGAAGCTGAAACTCCAATATTTTGGCCACCTGATATGAAGAACTGACTCATTGGAAAAGACTCTGATGCTGGGAAAGATTGAAGGCAGGAGGAGAAGCGGATAGATAGATGGTTGGATGGCATCACTGACTCGATGGACATAAGTTTGAGCAAGCTCCGAGAGTTGGTGATAGACAGGGAAGCCTGGTGTGCTTCAGTCCATGGGGTTGCAAAGAGTCAGATGGAACTGAGGGATTGAACTGAACTGATACATCTGTTTCCTCCTCGGACAATTGCAACCTCCCTCAAGGCAGGAACTGCTATTACCCACATTTTCCAGTTGAGGAATGTGATGCCAAGTAGGTGAGATTAGAACCCACTCTTGTTCTAGAGTCTAGAACACCTAACCGCCATATTCTACTGCTTCTCAAAGAGGGAAATTTCTGACTGTAATGAAATTGTTTAAACTACCATATTCCACAAGGAATCACACACATCCATTATTATCACTATGAAGCCATAGGGCTGCTTGGAAATATTGCAGCTTTTCTTTCTTTTTTTTTTTTCCATGTATTAATTTTGGCTTTTTATTTTTATTTTTTTTTAATTTTTATTTTTACTTTATTTTACTTTACAATACTGTGTTGGTTTTGCCATACATTGACATGAATCCACCACGGGTGTACATGCGCTCAGCTTTTCTTAATAGAAGCCTTGCACTCACTTTTAAATAATTCAGTAACTATTTCTGAATGTCAATCATATGTAATATTCTATTCGCTATGGCTTCTTTTAAAGAAAGTGAAGTCGCTGATCATTGGCATGAATATTGACTAAAGTAATTGCTAAAGCATTTTCTTCAGGAATGTTTGGGCCATGGCAACTTTGAAATGATTGATTTAAGAAATCCTGATTTAAAAAAAAGGGAAGAATGGGTACTGATATGTGAATTCAGTTCAGGATATAAACAACCTTGAGTATAAAAGACAAAAATAATGTTTTCCTGGTTTTAAATAAATACATTAGTATACTGTATTGGTGTTTTTCTTTCTGGCTTACTTCACTCTGTATAATAGGCTCCAGTTTCATCCATCTCATCAGAACTGATTCAAATGTATTCTTTTTAACGGCTGAGTAATACTCCATTGTGTATATGTACCACAGCACTCTTATCCATTCATCTGCTGATGGACATCTAGGTTGCTTCCATGTCCTGGCTATTATAAACAGTGCTGCGATGAACATTGGGGTACATGTGTCTCTTTCAATTCTGGTTTCCTCGGTGTGTATGCCCAGCAGTGGGATTGCTGGGTCATAAGGTAGTTCTATTTGCAATTTTTTAAGGAATCTCCACACTGTTCTCCATAGTGGTTGTACTAGTTTGCATTCCCACCAACAGTGTAGAAAGATGTCAATGATGACCCTGTATGCAAGACAGCAAAAAAGACACAGATGTGTATAGTGGACTTTTGGACTCAGAGGGAAAGGGAGAGGGTGGGATGATTTGGGAGAATGGCACTGAAACATGTATACTATCATGTAAGAATCGAATCGCCAGTCTATGTCCGATGCAGGATACAGCATGCTTGGGGCTGGTGCACGGGGATGACCCAGAGGGATGTTGTGGGGAGGGAGGTGGGAGGGGGGTTCATGTTTGGGAATGCATGTACACCCGTGGTGGATTCATGTCAATGTATGGCAAAACCAATACAGTATTGTAAAGTAAAATAAAGTCAAAATAAAAATTAAAAATAAATAAAAAAATAAAATAATAATAAAAAAATAAAATAAATACATTAGTGTGTGTAGCATTTATTTACAACAGGAAATCTAGCATTACATACTCAGAAATAATGCAAATTTGAATGTAATTCTGATCCCCTGTGTTCTCAATTGTCAAAAGGCAAAAGTTCTTGTCTTCTGGATGATGGACAGTTGTCTGAAGGAGAGATTTAGAGTCAGCGGGAAGGCCTGGGCAAGAAAAGCAGAGAATCCCTGTTTCAAAGCAGGAGACAGTCAGAACATGAGCCCCAGGCTTCCGCATTTACCTGTTATTCAAGTTCATGGCTGTGATTCCATTAGTCTCATGCTAGAGAAGGCAGTGGCACCCCACTCCAGTACTCTTGCCTGGAAAATCCCATGAGCTGAGGAGCCTGGTAGGCTGCAGTCCATGGGGTCACCAAGAGTCGGACCGACTGAGTGACTTCACTTTCACTTTCATGTTTTGGAGAAGGAAATGGCAACCCACTCCAGTGTTCTTGCCTGCAGAATCCCAGGGACAGGGGAGCCGGGTGGGCTGCTGTCTATGGGGTCACACAGAATCGGACACGACTGAAGCAACTTAGCAGCAATGCAGTCTTGCCTTCTGCTTTATTTCTGAGCCATATTTATTGTGTTTTGGAGAAGACACATTGTGAATAGGTAAGGTATTTTATTTCAGGTGGATTTAAAGTATAATAAGAACACATATGCAGATAATAAAATGTGAACATATATACAGCCTGGCTTTATTTCCAACTTGAATTCAGTTTTATGTTGTTTATGACTTCTTTTGATTTTCTTTGCTTCTATTCTTATGCAGTATGAATGACACTGAACACCACACATCTGGCTTTTGGTAATCTTTTATAGGATTCTATTTCATTCACCCTTCATCTTTTTGCTCTAGCAAAAAGGACATTTTAAGGACAAAGAATTAAGCTTCCCCTCCCCCAGCACTGATTCCTGGCACCCGCGTCTCAGGTTGGCGGGACTCACCACTTCCTATCGTCTTCCTTTTTTCTAGGACACACTGTATGCTAACTGTCCCTTTAAAGAGCCTGCATGTTTAACATGCTTGGTCTGTGATGGTCAGTTTTGTGTCAACTAGTCAGGGCCACAGGTTTCCCAGATACCTGGTGGACAATATTTGGGGTGTTTCCCGGATGGTGTCTTGGTGAGATCCACATGCTGAGGAAAGCAGGTTATCTGCCCAGTATGGATAATTAGCATTCTGGCTATTTGAAGGTTTCCATAGACTGCAAGGTTGACTTTCTGTGAGGAAGGCGGGCTCCTCGTTCTGTCTGTTGGAGCTGGGAAACTGGTCTCTTGGCTTTGCTTGGCTCTTGAGCCTGTGGCTTTCAGACCAGAACTGTGTCAGCACCCTTGTCTCAGGCCTTGGGACCCAGTCTCCCAGGGTTTCATGTGCCAAAGACATCTTTGGAACTTCTTTGCCTCTGTCATGTGAGACAATTTCTTATAATAAATTTTATAGTAAATAAGTATACAGCAATCCTTTGGAGAATCTTAACAAATACATGATCTTATTCCACTTGTCCCTGTTATGTTATCTTAATTGTCAAAATGCCAGTCTTTTACGGTCTTGATTAGTAAGAGATTGACCATAAAGATGCCCCCTGCACAACTGATAGAATAGCTTTTCACAATGGACACTGTGGCAGTCATGGGCCCTCAGGATACATTATAAAGAGGGGTGATTATAAAGACTTTATGGGAAAGTTGGACTTTACCAGACAGGCTTTGGTTTGAGGGACTGAGGAAGACAATATTTATTGATAGGCTTATAGGTACTGATCTCTGCAGTCATGATTCTTTTTGCAAACAGCAGAAACTGATTCTGATTTATTTGGGCAGAAAAATAATTTATCATGAAGACTCAAAGATAGGCAAGAGGCAAGGTCACTGATAGGGCAAAAAACCTCCAAGGTCACTCTATGCTGGCTTTGGCATTGACATGGCTTCTGATCAGTGGACGCACCTGTGGTGGCTACCAGCCCAATGACTGGATGCCAGGCACCATCCTGCAAAAGCAGATCTAACCCTTTCCTGGATTTTTTTTTTCCAGGTAGGGTCACCCACCTAGGAAAGTACCATCTGATTGGTTAGGATTATGATTATTGTATATGCCTTATTCCTATTACTCAGGAAAAGCAAGAAACTGGGGTTTTTTTGGAAGGGAAGGAAGGGGTCTGTCTTTCCCCAAATCTCAGTCCTCAAAAGCAGAAGAAGGAGTTTAGATTCTTAGAAGCAAAAGTATCACCAAATCTAAGAAAAAAATAATCATAGTAGCTTTAAAGATAGTTTAAGAATTAATTCTCAGGAAAATATAAAGAGTACATATTATTAAGGGCTTTGTGCTGTTTGTGGGCTTCCCTGGTGGCTGAGCTGGTAAAGAATCTGTCTAAAATGTGGGAGACTTGGGTTCAATCCCTGGATTGGGAAGATCCCTTGGAGAAGGAAACAGCTACACACTCCAGTATTCTGGCCTTGAGAATTCCATGGACTGTATAGTCCATGGGGTCGCAAATAGTTGGACACGACTGAGCAACCTTCACTTCACTTCACTTGTACTGTTGCGCTCCATTCATGGGCGTGGCTGGAGGTGGGGGTGGTGTGATGATGCTCTAGGGAGGCCAGAGTCTCTGTGCTGATACCTGTCACCTAACCAGCGGGGTGACTGTGATCCCAGAATCAGTAATAAAAGTCTGAAAATACTCCAACTGAATGAAGATGGCAGGAGCTTAGTTGGAAAAGGTACATATATCAGAGTCACTCTTGTCCTACTTGGATTGTGATACAGATTCTACTGATTAACTTGACAAGGTTATTTTATTTTATTTTTTAAACCATTTGAGCTTGTTTTCCTAGCAGTAGAAATGGGAACAATGGCAACTTCTTTGGCTTTTGGTAACCATCAAATGAGGTTACCCGAGTTAAAAGATGTATATATTATTTTATACAATTTACATATGATAAGTCTGAGCATCTAAAAAACTGCTTTCTAAAATTCACATAGAAATAAATGAATTGAGTAATTGTATGACAACTGTGCTGTAAATCGTGGTAACTCAAGACATCATGGATTCAGAAAGATTTCTTTAGAACTGTGAGTATAATTCACATGTATTTATGAGCTCTATTTAGTCAATTAATTTGAATTACCATTACAGATTATGAAGCATGAAAAATATTCGTTCTTAAGAGAAGTTTAGGCAATAATTTAACCAAGGCCCAAGGTGCTGATTCTTATTACAAATTTCAGTCCATGAACAATATATCTTCCATCCCTTGAACAAACTTACCTCTGCACAGGGTTGAAGTTTAAGGTTACGGTGCTAATTTGGGCAGACATACTTTGAAATGTTACTATTCAGGGTTATAGCTGATGTCATTTGGAAACCCTACATCTAAAAATGGATTAAAGAAGTGAGTCTTTTGGTGGGAAGCATAAGTTAAAAAGAAAATTTCTAAACCTTCATTTACATGCTGAAATAGGGGAAGATAATTCTCATTACTTATGTTGCAATTCACATAAAGCAAAATATAGAACTTCATTTTCTTTTGATCAGAAATTGGATGGAGATTGTGCAAATGCAATTAACCAGCGAATAGCAAAGTCCATTTTTCTATTTTATTAAAGGTCAAAAGTTATCTAACACTCTTTCTTCTATTGAAAGGGAATTAAATAAAAGTTTGACCCTTAGTGAGTCGAAGTAGGATGAAAGACACAAAATATAAGTTGAATCTGCTGAACGACCTTGGTGAGAAGCAGTCTGGAAGCAGGAATTAGGTGTCCCCACCGCTGGTGAGAGGAAGAGGAAATGAGGCAGACAGGTGATGCAGCGCCTGTGTTGCTTATTTTCATAGAATCAACCCCACATGAAAGGAACTGTTATTCTGTCTGTTCGGGAGGGTCAGGGGATTTTGTTTCCTCCAGGTCCCTTGTTAAAGGTGGGGGGAGGGCTATCAGCCATTATAGAATGATAGATGATAAGCTTCTCTTGTTTACAATCGAACAACGTGATGGAAACAATCCAAACATTCTCCAAGGGATGAGTGAGTAAACAAAATGTAGCAAATGCATACAATGGAATATTAGTCTTAATGAGAAATGAAATTCTTCCTCAGGTTAAAATGTGGATGAACCTTAGAAATATTATGCTAAGTGAGACAAAATACACACAGCTATGGATACCAGGAGGCAGGTAGGGGAGGGACAAATTGGGAGACTGGATCAGCAGGTACACACTGCTATGTGTAAAATGGATAACAAATGAGAACTTACTGCGTAGCTCAGGGAACTTGACTCTACTTGATATTCTGCCATGACCTATATGGGAAAAGAATCTTAAAAGAGTGGATGCAAGTATAACTGAGTTACTTTGCTGTACATCTGAAACAAACACAACATTGTAAACCTATTATACTTCAGGGAAAATAGACAGTTCTCCCCATGGAGAAAGAAAACTGGATTCTTTATGGGAAAAAAATCACAATAAATCAAAAAGTACAAATATCATATCATTCCACTTATATAAGGTATCTAGGAAAAGCAAATTAATAGAAAAAAAATTATACAAATTGTTCCTAGGGACTGAAGGGAGGAGACAATGAGGAGTTATTGTTTAAAGGGTACAGAGCTTCTGCTCATGATGAAAAAAGTTTTTGAAATGGATAGCAGTGATGGTTGGGCAATATTGTGAATATACTTAGTGCCACTGGATGGTAGACTTAAAAATGGTAAAAATGGTGCATTTTATGTTATGTAGATTTTATCACAAAGAAAAAGTTCTAGGGGGATGAAATAGCAGTGTGGAATAGTTGTAGAAAATTCTTATTAATTTTTATCCGAAATAAGGACATTTTAGAATTTTACTCTATTATTTGCCATGGGTCAAACATTCAACTTGCTTCCTTTTCAATGCCGAAACTGAGTGCAAATGTCATGAGAGTTAGTTGCTAATATTTTATCAGTACACACAAAGGCCTCAAATGTAACTAATTTCCTCATGAAATATAGATGCCAAAGAGCCCTCCCTTAGTATCTGCAGGCTTGACCACATGACCCCTTGGAAATTTATTTGCAAGCCTTTCCCACCTTCTGCTATAGTTTCAGGATTGGGAGTGGAGGTTGCTTATTCTAGAGACAGAAGCATTATTGATTCCTGGTTATTAGGGCAATTGCACTGACAAAGCAGCAGCGTTCTATGAATTAGTTGGGAGCCAGTGAGTCAGAAGCCAGGTAGGATGTATATATAGAGAGAGACAAAGTGTATGAGACACCATGAAACACTATATAGACTGTCTTGTGCCTTGAAATCTAAGGAAGTCTTGTTTCAAAAGAACAGTTTCTATGAATGAATTCGTGGAGATGGGTTAGAAATGAACAGGTTATCAATATCTGGTTCCTTGGCTATATCCCAAGGCTATATACTTACTACACTTACCTGGGTTTCCATTTTGCTTTTAGTTCTTAATTTGGAATGTGGCTCTCCTCATGTACTACAGTTTACTTTTTAAATTACTCTAAAGATTTGAAAAACTGGTGGTGGGAATGCAAACTAGTACAACCACTATGGAGAACAGTGTGGAGATTCCTTAAAAAAAACTGCAAATAGAACTGCCTTATGACCCAGCAATCCCACTTCTGGGCATACACACTGAGGAAACCAGAATTGAAAGAGACTCATGTACCCCAATGTTCATCACAGCACTGTTTATAATAGCCAGGACATGGAAGCAACCTAGATGTCCATCAGCAGATGAATGGATAAGAGTGCTGTGGTACATATACACAATGGAGTATTACTTAGCCATTAAAAAGAATATATTTGAACCGGTTCTAATGAGGTGGATGAAACTGGAGCCTATTATACAGAGTGAAGTAAGCCAGAAAGAACTGTTAGATGTTGTTTTGATCAAAGAACATTAGTTTTTGTGGATAGATAAGTTAACATAGTTCATCAATTTGAAATATTTTAATGAAAATTCATAGTACCCTGGAAAATTCTATAAAAATTAATATTTAATCATAGAGAAGCCTTATACTGAAAACAGTTCCCTGAGGCATGTACTAATCTCCAGTTAAGGGCTGGTGAATCATGTCCTTTGTACACTGTTTTATTTTGCTTTGTTTCTTTCTATTGTATTTCTCTTATCGAGTTCTTTAATTTTGCAGTATATGGAGGGGCGAGTGTGGGATGATTTGGGAGAATGGCATTGAAACACGTATATTATCATAGGTGAAACGAATCAGTAGTCCAGGTTTGATGCATAAGACAGGGTGCTCGGGGCTGGTGTACTGGGATGACCCAGAGGGATGGGATGGGGAGGGAGGTGGGAGGGGAGTTCAGGATGGGGAACACATATACACCCATCGTGGATTCATGTCAATGTATGGCAAAACCACTACAGTATTGTAAAGTAGTTAACCTCCAATTAAAATAAATAAATTTATATTTAAAAAGCAACATATAAAAAAATCTATCATCTCTCTTTCATGGAACTGCATAATAGCAAATATTATCACCAAAAAGTAGTGAAATTTAAAGGTAGCAAACTCATTTGAGGATAGCTGACAGTTTAACTTAAGAAATCATAGTCAACCAAAGTTTTCTTTTTTTGGATTGAAAAAACTATAAAACTTTGTTCTCTGAAATTGTCATCTAAAATAATCTTCAAATCACTCTGAAGAATCCAGTAGATTTTACTGAAAGGTTTCTTTAATAATGTTTATATTTACAACTTAACTTTGCTTCTGATTTTGTATTTTATGAAAAGAGAGAGAAAAAAATCTTTATTTTGGAAAACTTATAGCAGATGAGGGTAGTCATAAAATGTGGATGCTAACAGTCAGGTCAAACCATTTCCGTCTAACTTCCCTAGAGTTCTCAGGGAGAGTTTTGTTGCTTATGTTTTGTGGTTGTTCTTTATTTGCTTGTTTTTACATTAATACTTTCAGATTTCCTTCTGGAGCAAGTTCCTTTGGTCTGTAAGTTCTGAATCAACATGTTATGTGCGATACTATTTCTTCATCAACTCTGTTTGGTGTTACTACTCACTGATTCTGGGGGAGGCCTTTTATTAGCTACAGCAAAGAGGTCTTAACTCTTCTAGTGAGATGTATGAACTCCGTCATGTTCTTAAAATCATATTTTCCATTTTCTTTTTTTTCAAATTTAAGAAGATAATTTTGCTAAATATAAAAAGGCAGGCAATTTGATACCAAACAAAGATAGTGGTCTCCAAAATGCTGCAGTAGGTATCTGGTCACAGAATTTATATGTGACTATGAGGAATTACACAAATGTGGTTGCATTTCATAATTATATTGTTCAGTTTAAAATCAGTCAGCTCTGTACTACTAGTTTTGGTAATTGTCATAAAGAGGTTGTAATAAAGCATGTTTAGTTTTTTAAAGACAAAGACAACATTTATGAGTTCTTTAACTTCCACCATTTCTGCTACTCCCAGCCTAGCTCAGGCTTCACACTGAACAGGTGGTTAGTTACCCATGAGAGGATGGATGAAAGTGAATGGGTTTATCAGGCTGCAAAGAGCAGTGGATGACTGTCTCATTGGAGGCTGAACAGCCTGGAGTACATGCATGTATCAGAGACAGAAGACACAATGCCATTCCCTTTATCCAGCAAAAAACTGTTTCTTTGACCAGTATAGTTATTGTTATGCATTTATATTGAATTTGAATACTTTAGGTAGGGTATAGGCTCTGATCTTGAGGTTTTCAGAGTAATCATTAGTCCCTGTTTTGTAAGCAGAAACAAAGACTTCATGAGGTCTGAAAGCATGATCTTCACTTTTAAATTAGCTTTAGAAAAAGCTACCACTCCAGTGGCAACCCACTCCAGTAATATTGCCTGGAGAATTCCATGGACAGAGGAGCCTGGCAGGCTATAGTCCATGGGATTGCAAAGAGTCAGGCATGACTGAGCAACTGTCACTAGAAGCAGCAGTATCTCCAGATACAGTGCAGACTACATTGAAATATTCCTTAGTCTGCTTGCCCTTCCTTTCTGCTATCATCCCTCTCACTATCTGCCTTCCCACCCCACCCAACCACTTAGGGAACTAGGGCCCTTCCCTCATTGCAAACAAATAATATATATGAGAATTCAAGATCTTATTAAAATGTGCTTAATGCTCTTTGCTTTCCAGAATACTCATATTTTAAAGAGGGCAAAGGAAATAAGAACAGAGGAAAGGAATGTGCCCTTGATGAGACCTCAAAATGTATGTAACACAAAGAAAAAATACTTTATAAACATTTTATCAAAATCTTGCATCAATTCTATAAGGAAATGGATTCTTTGAAATGTTAAGCCCAAAGTCACATAGCTGCTAAATTAGATCTGGAATTGGAAGTAAACTTATCCCAGGGGTAACGTGGGGTGTGGTTCCCAGGGCTTGGGTTGGAAACTCCTTTATCCTCACCCATAATGACTTAACATTTTAATGTTCCAATTTAGAGAATCTGGCTTATCTGCAGATTTTCTTTGACATGAGGATTACCATCTAAGCTGTGCACTCTACTTTTAAACTTGTCCTTTGCACAATAGTAAGGATATTTTTTTTTCCCTTGCTGTCATATTTCACCCAAAGAAAAGCAGGATTGTGTAGTAGGAAAGAGTATCAGTTTTGTAAATGAGAAAAATAATTTTTTCAGTCATTGAGAAAACTATGGCATATGAATTGTGTCTTAATAATGCTGTTATAAAAATATTAGGTTAAAAAGAGAACATACAACTTCTTATGCTGATATGAAGTAGCCATGTGTCCTTATGTCCCTCTGAGTTTCATTTATAGAATTAGAAACTGATGTCTACATATGGCCTTAGAAAGTTGAATGGCATGGCTTGCTGGCCTAGTGAGCAAAAATCTTTTCCTTTACTCTGTGTCTAGACTATTTCTAATAAGTATGATTCCAGGAAATATCATGCATTTCACAGAGACATATGGACAAATACAATCTCTAGGCAATGTCATATTTAGACTTAATGTCTAAATAGACATAAATGTCTATTAATCTGTATCTTCTAAGAAAGAAATGACAAATAGTTTAAGAAAATTACATCAATATATGAGAATCATGCACAATAGATTTTCAGTCTTTTACTCCAAGATTTGTTTCTACATGTGTAACATATTTTGAGTCTTTTGGGGCAGATGCACCGTCTATGAAATATTACATTGATCACTCAAGTTGAACATCTCCCCCATCTTTGAGCTTTCTTATTATTTAGCTTCCATATCTGTAGTAGCTGCTGAATTAAAGGAGAAAAAGGGAAAACAGGATTACAAGAGAGAGAGCCGAAAAAAGACATGTTAAGGAAGCTCCAAGAAAATTAGAGATGCCAAGGGAACTTTTCATGCAAAGATGGGCTTGATAAAGGACAGAGGTGGTATGGACCTAACAGAAGCAGAAGATATTAAGAACAGGTGACAAGAATACACAGGGGAACTGTACAAAAAAGAGCTTCATGACCAAGATAATCACGATGGTGTGATCACTCACCTAGAGCCAGACATCCTGGAATATGAAGTCAAATGGGCCTTAGAAAGCATCACTATGAATAAAGCTAGTGGAGGTGATGGAATTCCAGTTGAGCTACTTCAAATCCTGAAAGATGATGCTGTGAAAGTGCTGCACTCAATATGCCAGCAAATTTGGAAAACTCAGCAGTGGCCACAGAACTGGAAAAGGTCAGTTTTCATTCCAATTCCAAAGAAAGGCAATGCCAAAGAATGCTCAAACTACCGCACTATTGCACTCATCTCACGCACTGGTAAAGTAATGCTCAAATTTCTCCAAGCCAGGCTTCAGCAATACATGAACTGCGAACTTCCAGATGTTCAAGCTGGTTTTAGAAAAGGCAGAGGAACCAGAGATCGAATTGCTAACATGATCCATGCTGGATCATGGAAAAAGCAAGAGAGTTCCAGGAAAACATCTATTTCTGCTTTATTGACTATGCCAAAGCCTTTGACTGTGTGGATCACAAGAAACTGTGGAAAATTCTGAAAGAGATGGCAATAGCGGACCACCTGACCTGCCTCTTGAGAAATCTATATGCAGGTCACGAAGCAACAGTTAGAACTGAACATGGAATAACAGACTGGTTCCAAAGAGGAAAAGGAGTACGTTAAGGCTGTATATTTTTTCCCTGCTTATTTAACTTATATGCAGAGTACATCATGAGAAATGCTGGGCTGGAAGAAGCACAAGCTGGAATCAAGATTGGAGTTGCTGGGAGAAATATCAATCACCTCAGGTATGCAGATGACACTACCCTTATGGCAGAAAGTGAAGAACTAAAGAGCCTCTTGATGAAAGTGAAAGAGAAGAGTGAAAAAGTTGGCTTAAAGCTCAACATTCAGAAAACTAAGATCATGGCATCCAGTCCCATTTCTTTTGGGAAATAGATGGGGAAACAGTGGAAACAGTCGTTGACTTTATTTTTTGGGCTCCAAAATCACTGCAGATGGTGTCTGCAGACATAAAATTAAAAGAAGCTTACTCTTTAGAAGGAAAGTTATGTCCAACCTAGACAGCATCTTAAAAAGCAGATATTACTTTGCCAACAGAGGTCCATCTAGTCAAGGCTCTGGTTTTTCCAGTAGTTATGTATGGATATGAGAGTTGGACTATAAGGAAAGCTGAGAGCTGAAGAATTGATGCTTTTTAACTGTGGTGTTGGAGAAGAATCTTGAAGGTCCCTTGGACTGCAAGGAGATCCAAGTAGTTCATCCTAAAGAGATCAGTCCTGGGTGTTCATTGGAAGGATTGATGTTGAAGCTGAAACTCCAATACTCTGGCCATCTGATGTGAAGAGCTGACTCATTTGAAAAGGCCCTGATGCTGGGAAAGATTGAGGGCAGGAGGAGAAGGAGACAATAGAGGATGAGATGGTTGGATGGCTCAATGGACATGAGTTTCGGTGAACTCCAGGAGTTGGTGATAGACAGGGAGGCCTGGCATGCTGCAGTTCATTGGGTCACAAAGAGTCAGACATGACTGAGTGACTGAACTGAAGTGAACTGAAGTTGGTTCTTTAAAGAAAATTCACTGGATAATAGACTCATGCTGTTTGCTTTCTATATTAGGTAACTTTTAAGCATAAAGTGAAAAAGTCTGAGGAGATGTAATGCATTTTAAATGAACTTGATAACTTCTGTGTCTTTATAAGGCTCAAACATAATTTATATTCTGATACAAAAATAAATGAGAGAATAGAGACAGGCAGACGGGCGAGAAGGAGAGCCAGCTGGCGCTGCTGAGGGAGAGCGGGCGCCCAAGCAGCTCGGACCCCGGCCCGGGCAGACCGCAGGCGGCCAGCGCCCCCCGGGGAAGGGGGACCATGGGGGAGCCCGCGGCAGGCGCCCCCAGCCCGCCATGCGCCTCCGCCTGAGGGAGCCTCGGCGTCCTCTGCCCCAGTCCAGCCGCCCCGGCCGGCCGCCCTCGAAGCCCGGTGTCCGTAGCCCAGCGCCCGCTGCCCACAGAACAGCGCTCGGCCCCGGGCTTGGCCGCCCCCCGGCTGCCCGTGGACGCCCTCCCCCAGTCATGAACCCCCCCGGACGGGGCAGCGGAGGAAGGAGGAGCCGCCGACTCGGACGTGGACGCCTTTTTCCGGACAGATCATCTCACCCTCACCTTCTTCCACTGAGTGGACACAAGTTTGCATCTACAGCACAGAAATATGTGACTGTCATGTGGCCTCACGCGCTTCACCAAAAATGTCCTGTACTATCATGGACCCGGGTACTCTGGCTCAGACTTTGCTCCTGAAGGGCCGGCAGCCAGTGTACTAAGAGGGGCTTGGGATAGGAAAAGTCAGTGCCTTCCTGGTGGGCCTCCTGTTGCTGAATTTTGCTCCACAGGTTGGAGCCCAAGTCCCAGTCCTCCTAACTAGGCCTTTAGAGTCTGCGTGGCCCAGACACTCGCTGGAGCCTTGGAGGTTGCAAAGCAAGGAGCACCCTGCCTCATTCAGTCTGGAGAGGCAGGGGCACAGCCAGCTGAAGGTGCAGGAGCTGGCAGGAAGTTGGAAACCAGCTCCTGGAGGCCCTTCACTTTGAGATTCACAAAGGAAAGAGAGATGTCTCCTCACCGAAAGCAAAATGGAACTTCCTTTCTGCACATGAAGCCCTTCTAACTGCAGGTTATTCCAAAGGCGAGAAAGAAGCATGACCTCCAAAACCACCCAAGGAAATAAGTGTGTCTAAAGGAAGTGAATATATCCTCATGTATGGGATGTATCTGCTGCATAAAAAATTCTTCATAAGTGTATGTGAATAAAAAATTCTTCATAAGTGAACGTGAATAAAAGATTCTTCATAAGTGAATGTGCAAGATGAAGAAAATGCCGGCCCCTCCTCCTAGCACTGCAGTCCCTCCCTGCCGCCGCCATGTGGGAAACCTCAGTGTCCTCACCAGGGCCACACGGGGAGCAAATGCGGACCACCCACAGCCCTCCTCACCATATTCAGAACACGTCAAAAGTAAGATGACGTCTGAAGATGAGAAGGATTAAAAGAAAAAGAGCATGGGTTCTTCTGGCATGCTGGTTTGAATGCCTGAAAGTGGACCTTAGCGAGAGGTTTCAGGTGCTCACTAGCCCCAAGTTCAGAGGACAGGTTAGCAAACCTCTTCAGAGTGAGGCTGTGAACACATGGGCAATGAAAGCACCAAGCCAGCAGCTCCTGCAGTGGAGGGTCGATCATTTGCACAGAGAGAGGGAACCTCAGATTCTGTCATAGGACACTTGAACCATCTTTTGTGTTTTCAGAATCACCTTGCAAGTGATGTGAAAGCAGTTGGGAGAAAAATGTCCCCATTTGATGCTGCGTCAGAGTGTGCATCCCGTAGCCTAAACCTGTTGACATTAAAAAATATTTTTTGTTGGTGTTCTTTATAGATTTTTATAAGCTGGATGCATTCAAGAAAATAGGTAGGGGAGAAAAATAGGTTCTAAGACACATAGAAAAATAGGTTTGAGAGTTGAGGGTGCACAAGAAGGAAAAGGAAATGATAGAAAGATAGAAGAGATGTACAGATATTACCACAGGACATTGAATTTGGGGACCGTTACTCAAGGATTGGAAAAAAAATTGGATAAGTTTATAAAAGACACTGAGAAGCTATAGAAAAAAAACTAGATAATGTGGAGGATTGATGTCCTCTTGGGAGTTTAAGAATAATCTAAGTTATTTAGTAAAGTAATATCTGAAGATCTTAAAGGAGTATAAGTTGTAGTTTCATAGCTTAGAAAGATAAACCAGTTCTGGAAACCCTTATCTCTATTCCAGACAGTGGTAATGTTCTGGTCTAGTCTAGGAAGATCCTGAGATAATTTCAGAGGATTTCCGGCTGAAGAACATACTGATGACTGTCCTGATGAGCTTTGTCCCTTTAACATCCGAAGTGGCCACCCCTGAGCTGGCTTGACCCTGGTCCTCCTGTTTTTCACCTGCAGACTTGCTTTGAGCCAACTTCTAAGCCTCTGCCCCTCCTTCTGAGCTTCCCTGCACACAGTCTTCTCCTGGGCCACCTGACTGATTTTTTTTTTTTTTTAATTCCTGAGGATTTGCTTCCATGTCTGCATGACCAAGCCTTACTTGGCCAAGCCACTGTTTCTGTTGATTCAGTTGCAAGATCTGTTCCTGCTGGGGATGGTCAAAGCTTTCATAGCCTACACATGGTCCAGCCTGAACCCAATCTCTTCTGTGGTCTTCTGAGTGTCCTTCTCACATACTTAAATGGACAAAGTCAGATTCCATAGCTGTCACTGCATCCAGATTAAACAGTGACCTTGGCTGAACCATCCCGTACCTCTGTTTCAGATAAACTCAGCTGGCAAATAAAATGTCAGTGTGCTTCTTCCAACTTGTCCAGATGAAAGTAACGTAAAAGACCTCATCAAGAGTTGGAGAAGAACCACATGGGTGGCCGCTGGTGTCGCTTGAGTCTTGGATCTTGGGCTCAAAGGTGGCAGTGAAAATACAGGTGGCACTGCTGCTGCGTTTGCCTGGCGCACCTATAAAATATGCAGCATATTTTAGCCTTCAGTGTTGGAATGGTATTTCCAAGTATAGGCTCAAAAATCCTAAGGTGTTTGATTCTAATATAGAGCCAGGGGTTCTGTCCTTCAAATGCATCCTGGAGCCCAGGGAGAGAACCAGTCTTCTGTGACACTCGCTTCAAACTCTTCCATCTTCTGGAAAAAGATGTGGGTCTACATCTTGAAATATGCACCTTGAACAAGAACTACTGATCTGTAGAAAACCTGTCTTCCTTTAAACAAATTCTGTTTGTAGAAACCTATCAAAAATATCAAAGCATCAGAAGGTTGTAAACCAAGGAGATAACATGAAAAATAAAGTTCTATGTGACCCAAACTGAAAAAATAAAAATAAAAAATAAATGAGAAAAACTTTGCTGAATCATCATGTATCCTATATATCTGGGGGCTACTTTTCTACCTATTAGAACTAAAACTATGATTGTTATTGTCATTTGGGGTCCATCAAGTTCGTGAATGGGCTTCCTAGGTGGTGCTAGTGGTAAAGAATCTGACTGCCAATGCAGAAAATATAAGAGATGTGAGTTTGACTCCTGGGTCTATTTTTGCCTGGAGAATCCCATGGACAGAGGACCCTGGAGGGCTATAGTCCATATGGTCACACAGAATTGGACGTGGCTAAAGAGATGTAGCACACACACACACAAGTTCATGACTCTCACACCTAAGTTATTTCAAAGCGTTGTTTAAAAAACCAAGAAACTACTAGGAATACCTTCTCTAATTTCCTTTTATATGTTTGTTCTGTGATCTCTTAGCCAGGAATTGTTCTTTTTTTCCTCTTTGTCTGATGTTTTGAATTCTTGGATAGGCACAGGAAAATTTTTACAGCAGAATCTTGCTTTTTACAGAAAGAAAAACAACTGGGAAACAACCACATTCTCTGTTCCTTAGATATCTTACTGTACATTATCTGCTCAGTAAAATTATGTGAACACATGACTGATTTTACAAATGGGGGTGGGAGGGAAAGAGTCAGAGAGGTAAATTGCTCAAAATCCCACAATGAAGAGGTAAAGGAAGCATTCCTAAGTTGTGTTCCTTTTCAAAGCCTTTTCCTGCTACCCTGAGGACCTGCAGGAAGAGTGGGGGACTCTGCCCACTGCTCGTGTCCCCACGTGGCCTGAAGAGTCGATGAACACAGACCTTGATTTACTTCATGTGCTCTCCCTTACACACATCGTAGGCATCCTTTAAATGGTTATTTAAAAAATCAACACATCTCATTCTTTAATTTACCTCTAAATTTCACTTTGTGGGATGATAGTCACCATTTGCATACATATTTTCTGTGAACGCTTTTGACACAAGTTGCTGATTTGCCCCTATTTTTCGCCCTGGGCTGTTTCTTAAAATGAGACAATGTTTAAAGAATCACTAAACAAAAAAACATAGTGCATAAAATGTATGGCAAAAATGATAAGGCTTCACTGAGTTGCTTTACCCTGCTTGATAAAGAAGATCGTATCTAAGTTGTTGCCGCGTCTTCATTAGTCTCAAGGTGGCTGCTCATTAAAACCGTGCATTAGGAAAGTTATAAAATAAGGGGAAGTCTAAGACCTGCTGTTACTTGCAAATAGTGGATTTTTCCCTTTCCAAGAACACCAAAGGAGAAAGCATGTCATTCAACAAGGACACATGGGTGCTACATTGATTGGAATGGAAAAAGCATGAAAATTACTATGTATAAGGGGTCTTGTAAGAAAGCAGTTACCATAGCAACTGTGGCCTCATAGACTGTACTGAATGATGGAATTTATTTCAGCATAATCACTCAGTCTTTTCCTGTATATCCTTCCCTGGAGACAATGACTCCGTGTAACACAGCTACACAGAAAATTATCCTGCTTGGAAAGGACTCCTCTCTTTAATATATGCTGGCTAATGTATAAATATCAGTATTTGATAAGAAATTGTCTTTTGTAGTTACCCTTTCAGAGACATTAGGTTAAAACATTCTATGTAAAAGCTGAAATAGTCAGTCACCTTTGTGATCTGAATACAAATAAGAGAAGGAAGAATAAGCAAATGTGTGTGTACTTTTTCTACAGAATCAGGAAATTATAACCTCTGGCTAGTCAAGTAAATTAAACTATTAATTAAATTGTGATCATTCAATTACCCTTTTCCCTCCATTTTTGAGCTTTCCTTTCAGATACTTCAATTCACAGCATTCATTACAGAATGGTCATGATGCTTTTCCTCTGATGAGGTTATTAATAGCAAACTTGACTGGCTTCCCTGGTGACTCAGCTGGTAAAGAATCTGCCTGCAATGCAAGAGTCCCCAGTTTGACTCTTGGGTAGGGAAGATCTGCTGGAGAAGGGATAGGCTACCCACTGTGTGTTCTTGGGCTTCCCTGATGGCTCAGCTGGTAAAGAATTCTCCTGCAATGTGGGAGACCTGCATTTGATCCCTGGGTTGGGAAGATCCCCTGGAGAAGGGAATGGCTACCCACTTCTGTATTCTGACCCGGAGCATTCTATGGACTGTATAGCCCATGGGGTTGCAAAGAGTAGGACACGACTGAGTGGCTTTTATTTTGACTGTTTTCAAACACAGGATGAAGTGTGTGTTCATCTCTACAATTTTCATTTTGAAGAAGAAAGATTCTGTTTTCACAGAGTATGAACTTCTAAAATCCTAGAGTCTAGTCGGCAGGTGCATATTATTCATAATCCTCTAATTATGCTGCTGAAAGAGGATTTTTGTCACCTGCCGTTAGTGGAATGGCTCAAGGATGCATCTCCCTGGGGTGTTTATACTGCCTGACATCCTACAATTTGCTCTGCCCACACAAGGAGTTTTTTCACAGAACGCTGAAGCTTTTCTTCTTTCCTATAATTTAACGAAGAATAAAATCCACCTCAGCTTTGATTTAGGGACCTGGGATTTTAACCCTTCCAGAGACAACAACAAGTCAGCTGGTTGCATGATCACCTGTTGAATTCACCACCTAAAACTAATGTCCAAAGGTCTCCTTGCTTTTCCCTAACCTAGATGACATGTGCCGTGAAATGAGACTTACCCTCATAAAATGGGCTTTCTGTTAAGTTCAAACTTCTCATTAAATTTAAATTTTATGACTTCATTCTATTAATGTGGCTTATCATGAACCCCAAGAGGAGACCCTTAATTCTAAACTATTTAAAGGAACAAAAATTAAGCTCAACACCGTTTGGCTGAGTCCTCTTAGTTAAAAATCAAGTGAGTGATTTTTAAACCAATAGAGAGAAAGGCCAGCAGCACCATCTTAAGAAAATTTGATTATACCTTAATGCTCCAGATCCTCCAAAACGGGTGCTTTTCCTCCATCCCCAAGAGTCTCCTGGAATGAAATTTCAGGGTAGATCCAGAGGGAAGGGAGGTTGCCCTAAACAAAGAGGGTGGGACATGTAGTCCTATGCCCTGAATAAAGCCACTCCCATCATGCCCTATTCCTTGTCTCCCCATGAAGAGAAAACATAATAGGTGTGTAGAGTTCATATTCACCTTGATTTTACCTGTTTTTTGGTGAAGCTACAATATCAGACTTTAAGTTGTACAGGACTCATCCATTCACACCTCGTTCAAGCTGTGTGCTATGTTCCCCTCACCCTTCTGAAAGCAAGCAGCCCAGGGCTCTGGCAGGTGGCCCAGGAAGAGCTGTAGACACGCTTCAGTATTTTTTAAATGTGTAGTTCTGTTCACTATCTTATTTCTTTTCCGATGATAGCTGCTGCTAAGTTGCTTCAGTTGTGTCTGACTCTTTGTGACCCCATAGACTGTAGCCTGCCAGGCTTCTCTGTCTATGGGATTCTTCAGGTAAGAATACTGGAGTAGGTTGTCATTTCTGCTTCCACGGGATCTTCCCAACCCAGAGATTGATCCTGCATCTCCCATACTGCAGGTGGATTGCTTGCTGTTGAGCCACCAGGGAAACCCTACACCCCGGGCAAAGCTTCTTGTTCTGGATGACCAAGACCCCGACCCTGTCTGCTCAAAGCCCTTGGACCTTGCAACCTGGCTTCCCCAAACCTCAAAGCTCCCAAACAGCTCCCAGCCATAAGCTGTTTGTAATTTTCAGTCTGTTCTCAGGATTTTGTTTAACACTTGATTCAGCTACAGCAAGACTGTAACTCTCATACATGACAAACCAAGGATGGATGAAGACTTTGTGAGATCTCCCTTGAACTCTTTTATGACAAGTATGTTTACACAGAAGTTCAGGACTTCCCTGGTGGTTAAGACAGTAAAGAATCTGCCTACAATGCAGAAGACTGGATTCTTTCTCTGGGTTGGGAAGATCCCTTGCAGAAGGAAATGGCTACCCACTCCAGTATTCTTCCTTAGAAAATTCCATGGACAGAGGAGACTGGTGGGCTACAATCCACGGGGTTGCAAAGAACTGGACAAGACTGAGCAACTCACACTTTCACTTTCACAAAGTGAGCATAATTTTCCAGAGTCCAGTCATCCTTCAGACCCACAACCTGGAGAAGCACCGTTACCTGGAAACAACTTCTCAGCATCTTTTTTTCTTTTCCAGAGTATTCTTTGTAATAGAAGTAAAGCACATGGTAATGTGTCACCACTAACAACAAGGAGAGAAATTCTGTAAAGTTTTAAATTCCAAAGATAAGAATAGGAGTAGAAAAGAAGTGAAAGTGAAAGTTGCTCAGTCTTGTCCAACTCTTTGTGACCCCATGGACTATAGAGTCCATGGAATTCTTGGGGCAAGAATACTACAGTGGGTAGCTTTTCCCTTCTCCAGGGGATCTTCCCAGCCAGGGATTGAACCAGGTGGAACCCAGGTCTCCCACATTGCAGGTGGGTTCTTTACCAGCTAAGCCACAAGGGAAGCCCAAGAACACTGGAATGGATAGTCTATTCCCTCTCCAGAGTATCTTCCTGACCCAGGAATCAAACCAGGGTCTCCTGCTTTGCAGGCAGATACTTTACTAACTGGGCTATCAAGGAAGCCTGTAGAAAAGAAGAGGTTACTCTTAATTATCTTTTATCTTCCATAGCTGCTTCTACTCTGCCTCCTTGACACCCCAAAACTGCCCACGCTCCGAACCATTGTTCTTGGACCTCTGCCTCTCATCTCACACACTCAGTAAGGCATCAACATCTGTGCACAAAACCACTTTAATTACCCTCAATCTATCACCAATTCTCCATTATTTTCAAATGCAGATCAAATCATGACATTTTTGCTGAAACTTCTTAATCATCCTATCAATCTTTGTCATTCTCAAGATGCAATTTAAATTCTTTAGCTTATAGAAACCATGCAATGTTCCAGTTTTTAAATAATGGAGATCCAGCCTAATACATAATACAATATGAAAACATACAAAAATGTATTAAGTTATATATATACATACATATACTCAGAGTTTTCTTCCTCTAGGCTCTTGTGTATTCAGAGTTCTCCCCATTCAAGGCCTTTCTGTCATGTCCACCATCTGCAGAGAGCCCACTCACATAGGGTTAGTGTCTTTTCCAAGTGGTTGTCCTTGACCATGACAACTTTGTGCCTGCTGCTACTTAACACATTTTACTGCGCTGTGTAGTCAAGGGTCATCCTTCTTGTCTCTGTGCAGATGGTGAATTCATCCAAAGCAGGGCTCTGCATAGTTGCTCCATCTTAACATACATTAGGGTCATTGCAGGCGGCTGGAGGACTGACCAGCATCGCAGAAAATTCTTACAGCACTCAGTCTTTGAAGAGGAGGTGCTCAGTGATCTCTGTCGTCAGCTGTGTGGATGTAAACTGGGCTTGTGCCGCCTGTGTAGTAATCCTGATCACATGTTTAATGTGAATCTCTTATTAAGTCAATAACCAGAAGAGTCCAAATTATGAAAAACCCTGCAGAAGCACTGCCCTATACTCTTCAAGAATAACAATGTCATTAAAAATAAAAAAAAGCTGGACTTTTCCACATTAAAGGAGATGAATAGACATGATATCTTAATGTAATCAATGGGTAAATTTTTGATTGCATTCTTGATTGACATAAAAAGTAACCATAAAGGTCACTATTAGGGCAATTATAAAAACTTGAATAGGGAAATTAGTGTACTAGATAATATTGTCAGATTAAATTTCCTGAGTGTGATAATTATATAGTATTTTATTAAGGAAAATATCCTGCCAGATATTTGGAAGTAAAGTTTCATGTGTCTTTATGTTTTCAAATGGATCAGTCTTCAGTTTATGGTTGGATGGACATACGTACACTCACGCACACATATTCAGAGGGAGAAAGAGAGAGAGAGGGAAAAAGAATGTAGCAAATATTAAAAAGTAATGAATTTTGGTGAGTAACATGGATATGCATTGTATATTCTTGCAATTTTTCATGATCAGAAATTACTTTAAAAGTTTAACTGGAAAATTTCAGTTCAGTTCAGTTCAGTCGTTCAGTCATGTCCTACTCTTTGCAACCCCATGGACTGCAGCACGCCAAGCTCCCCTGCCCATCACCAGCTCTCAGAGCTTGCACAAACTCATGTCCATTGAGTCAGTGAAGCCATCCAACCATCTCATCCTCTGTTGTCCCCTTCTCCTCCTGCCCTCAATCTTTCCCACTGTCAGGGTCTTTTCCAATGATTAGGCTCATCACATCAGGTGGCCAAAGTAGTGGAGCTTGAGCTTCAGCTTCAATCCTTCCAATGAATATTCAGGGTTGATTTCCTTTCGGATTGACTGGTTTGTTTTCCTTGCATCCAGGGGACTCCCGAGAGTCTTCTCCAACACTACAGTTTCAAAGCATCAGTTCTTCAGCACTCAACCTTCTTTGTGGTCCAACTCACATCCATACATGACTACTGGGAAAAAAAACCCCGCAGCTTTGACTAAATGGAGCTTTGTTGGCAAAGTGATGTCTCTGCTTTTTAATACACTAAGTTTATCATAGCTTTCCTTCCAAGGAGCAAGAGTCTTAATTTCATGGCTACAGTCACTCTCCACAGTGATTGTGGAACCCAAGATGATAAAATCTGTCACTGTTTCCATGTTTCCCACCTATTTGCCATGAAGTGGCCGTAATGTCATGCGACCTAATGCCATCTTCTTCGTTTTTTGACTGTTGAGTTTTAAGCCAGCTTTTTCATGCTCCTTTCACCTTCATTAAGAGGCTCTTTAGTTCCTGTTCGCTTCTGCCCTTAGTATGGTATCATCTGAATATCCGAGGTTATTGATATTTCTCCCAGCAATCTTGATTCCAGCCTGTGCTTCATCCAGTCTGGCATTTCACAAGATGTACTCTCACATTAGTTAAGTAAGCAGGGTCTTAAAAAAAGTAATAACTCTACTGAAATCTGAAGGCAGTAATATATGACCCATGAAGATATTGCAGGCAGTAAAACCAGTAAGTGAAAAGGGCCAGTGGTAGAAGCACATCTGCCACAGGAGGCTAGTGAACCCAAAGAGAGTAGGAGGGGATGTTGTGTGAGGGATGGGAGCCCAGAGGCTGGACAGCCTTAGAGACAACTGCAAGGAACTAGACGTCAGATACTTGTTCAGAGTTCTCAGCCTATATACGAAAATGACTATGAAGCTTTCTCATTATTTTAATGCTCTTTCCTTAGAAAGTGGTATTAATGTACAGAACTAGGGATATGAAATGCAGAATAAGGAACAAACTCATTCGTAATCAATTACATAAGTTCAATTTTATATTGACATTTTTGTGACATATTTTTGTGAACAACAATCTCAGAATAATGTCTGTCTGTGATGTGCTTAGGAATGTCAGTGTCCAAAGATTCCCAGGTGAATTCTGTGTTTGTAAAGTTATAAAAGGGACCAATGTTTTCAGGACTTTGGAGAATGAATATTATTTTAATAATTATTACAATGATGAAATTATCCCTTGTTTCAATATTTCACACATGCTTCATTTAAAGTTGGAACTAATCACTAAGTATACCACTTATGTGTATAGAGGGACAATAATCTGGGATTATTCTTTAAATTTTGTGAGAATTTCTGTACATTTTGTTTATCACTATTTATTGCATCTATTTGTGCTGCTCCCTTTTTTCATGATTAGATTATCTCACAATCTTAATACTTCTTGATTTATGTTTATTTACTAATTCCAGTTTTTCTGCTCTCATGAACTCTTATGGTTTTTATAGTTATATTTGTACTTTTACTCAGTTCAGTTCAGTTCAGTTGCTCAGTCGTGTCTGACTCTTTGCGACCTGATGAATTGCAGCATGCCAGGCCTCCCTGTCCATCATCAGCTCCTGGAGTCCACACAACCCATGTCCATTGAGTCTGTGATGCCATCCAACCATCTCATCCTCTGTCATCCCCTTCTCCTCCTGCCCTCAATCTTTCCCAGCATCAGGGTATTTTCAAATGACTCAGCTCTTTGCATCAGGTGGCCAAAGTATTGGAGTTTCAGCTTCAGAATCAGTGCTTCCAATGAACACCCAGGACTGATCTCCTTTAGGATGGACTGGTTGGATCTCCTTGCAGTCCAAGGGACTCTCAAGAATCTTCTCTTAACACCACAGTTCAAAAACATCAATTCTTCAGCGCTCAGCCTTCTTTATAGTCCAACCCTCACATCCATAAATGACCACTGGAAAAACCATAGCCTTGACGAGATGGACCTTTGTGGACAAAGCAATGTCTCTGCTTTTAAATATGCTGTCTAGGTTAGTCATAACTTTCCTTTCAAGGAGTAACTGTCTTTTAATTTCATGGCTGCAATCACCATCTGCAGTGACTTTGAAGCCCCCCAAAATAAATTCTGACACTGTTTCCACTGTTTCCCCATCTATTTCCCATGAAGTGATTGGACCAGATGCCACGATCTTAGTTTTCTGAATGTTTAGCTTTAAGCCAACTTTTTAATTCTCCTCTTTCACTTTCATCACGAGGCTCTTTAGCTCCTCTTCACTTTCTGCCATAAGGGTGGTATTATCTGCATATCTGAAGTGATTGATATTTCTCCTGGGAATCTTGATTTCAGCTTGTGCTTCTTCCAGCCCAGCATTTCTCATGATGTAATCTGCATAGAAGTTAAATAAGCATGGTGACAATATACAGCTTTGACGTACTCCTTCTTCTCTTTGGAACCAGTGTCCAGTTCTGACTGTTGCTTCCTGACTTGCATATAGGTTTCTCAAGAGGCAGGTCAGGTGGTGTGGTATTCCCATCTCTTTCAGAATTTTCCAGTTTATTGTTATCTACACAGTCAAAGGCTTTGGCATAGTCAATAAAGCAGAAATATATGTTTTTCTGGAAATTTCTTGCTTTTTTGATGATCCAGTGGATCTCTGGTTCCTCTGCCTTTTCTAAAACCAGGTTGAACATCTGGAAGTTCATGGTTCATGTATTGCTGAAGCCTAGCTTGGAGAATTTTGAGCATTACCTTACAAGTGTGTGAGATGAGTGCAGTTATGCAGTAGTTTCAGCATTCTTTGGCATTACCTTTCTTAGGGATTGGACTGAAAACTGACCTTTTCCAGTCCTGTGGCCACTGCTGAGTTTCCCAAATTTGCTGGCATATTGAATGCAGCACTTTCACAGCATCATCTTTCAGGATTTGAAATAGCTTCAGCTGGAATTCCTTCACCTCCATTAGCTTTGTTTGTAGTGATGCTTTCTAAGGCCCGCTTGACTTCACATTCCAGGATGTGTGGCTCTAGGTGAGTGATCACACTATCGTGATTATCCGGGTCATGAAGATCATTTTTGTCTAGTTTTTCTGTGTATTTTTGCCACCTCTTCTTAATATATTCTGCTTCTGATAGTTCTCTACCATTTCTGTCCTTTATTGAGCTCACCTTTGCATGAATTTTTCCCTTTCTTTTTCCTTTATTTTTATTTATCTTTTACTAGCTTTTAGAGAGTGTTCACAGAAGAAGTATACAAAAAAGATCTTCATGACCCAGATAATCACAATGGTGTGCTCACTCATCTAGAGCCACACATCCTGGAATGTGAAGTCAAGTGGGCCTTAGAAAACATCACTATGAACAAAGCTAGTGGAGGTGATGGAATAACAGTTGAGCTATTTCAAATTCTGAAAGATGATGCTGTGAAAGTGCTGCACTCAATATGCCAGCAAATTTGGAAAACTCAGCAGTGGCCACAGGACTGGAAAAGGTCAATTTTCATTCCAAGCCCAAAGAGAGACAATGCCAAAGAATGCTCAAAATACCGCACTCTTGCACTCATCTCATGCACTGGTAAAGTAATGCTTAAAATTCTCCAAGCCAGGCTTCAGCAACACGTGAACTGTGAACTTCCTGATGTTCAAGCTGGTTTTAGAAAAGGCAGAGGAACCAGAGATCAAATTGCCAACATCTGCTGGATCATGGAAAAAGTAAGAGTTCCAGAAAAACATCTATTTCTGCTTTATTGACTATGCCAAAGCCTTTGACTGTGTGGATTACAATAAAATGTGGAAAATTCTGAGAGAGATGGCAATATCAGACCACCTAACCTGCCTCTTGAGAAATCTGTATGCAGGCTAGGAAGCAACAGTTAGAACTGGACATGGAACATCAGACTGCTTCCAAATAGGAAAAGGCATACATCAAGGCTGTATATTGTCACCCTACTTATTTAACTTCTATGCAGAGTACATCATGAGAAATGCTGGACTGGAAGAAACACAAGCTGGAATCAAGATTGCTGGGAGAAATATCAATAACCTCAGATATGCAGATGACACCACCCTTATGGCAGAAAGTGAAGAGGAACTAAAAAGCCTCTTGATGAAAGTGAAAGAGGAGAGTGAAAAAGTTGGCTTAAAGATCAACATTCAGAAAATGAAGATCATGGCATCCGGCCTCATCACTTCATGGGAAATAGATGGGGAAACAGTGGAAACCGTGTCAGACTTTATTTTTTGGGGCTCCAAAATCACTTCAGATGGTGACTGAAGCCATGAAATTAAAAAATGCTTACTCCTTGGAAGAAAAGTTATGACCAACCTAGATAGCATATTCAAAAGCATGGACATTACTTTGCCAACTAAGGTTCATCTAGTCAATGCTATGGTTTTTCCTGTGGTCATGTATGGATGTGAGAGTTGGACTGTGAAGAAGGCTGAGCACCAAAGAATTGATGCTTTTGAACTGTGATGTTGGAGAAGACTCTTGAGAGTCCCTTGGACTGCAAGGAGATCCAACCATTCCATTCTAAAGGATATCAGCCCTGGGATTTCTTTGGAGGGAATGATGCTAAAGCTGAAACTCCAGTACTTTGGCCACCTCATGCAAAGAGTTGACTCATTGGAAAAGACTCTGATGCTGGGAGGGATTGGGGGTAGGAAGAGATGGGGACGACAGAGGATGAGATGGCTGGATGGCGTCACTGACTCGATGGTTGTGAATCTGAGTGAACTCTGGGAGTTGGTGATGGACAGGGAGGCCTGGCGTGCTGCGATTCATGGGGTCGCAAAGAGTCGGACAAGATTGAGCAACTGAACTGAGGTGAATACTATTTTTGACTTCTTTAATATTAATTTAGATATTCTTTGTGAGTAAATTTATGGTAAATTTTCTTGAAATTGTTGTGTGCAGTATAGATTTAGATTTAATTTTTGTGAATAGATTAAAAAATTCTTTTCTGTCTTAAGAGGAGAATAAAGCTACATACATTTAAAATGAATTATATTTGTCTTTTGTGTTATTTTGTGTTTTAATTTTATATAATAGTTACTGAAAAAATTTTGTTTTGTGGGCTATTTTTTTGCTCTATGTTCATTTATGTGTATATGTTTCTTTTTGTTTTGAAAAATTTTTGTTCTATTTTGATAGGTGTGATTTTTAAAATTCTTATTCTTAATAAAGTTATATCTTTCTCTTAGACGTCAAGTTTTTAAGCAAAATCTCTTCCTTACTATGAACCGTGCTAAAATGGCTTATTTCCTTTTTATTCTTTTTTTCTCTTTCTCAATGACTATACTATTTTGATAAATAATGTTGCTTTTCTTAGTTTTTGACTCTGTGTTCTGTTCTATTGCTATTTTTTTTTTTTTAGTGCTTAGATTATATTTATGCTGGTGCTTAAATTATATTTATTTATAAACAAATGAATTTATTTATACTTTGCCTATCTGTTATAAACATTATTTTCTTTTTAAATAGTCTACATTTTCCTCTCTTCATGTCATTATTTTTATTTCTTGATTAGATGTCCTTTACTGTGTTTTCTATGAAGTCTATTTTCTGTTGTGTTCTTGCAATATCAACTTTATTTTTGTTATATTTTCTTCTTTTTTTTTTTTTCCCCCTCTGTTGCTTCCAGCTCCCATTTATTTCCTTCTGTTATCTTGGCACCAGTTTTTGCAGTTCCTGACTTTCTGATCAATGATTTTCTTTAGTAAGTGCTTTTAATCTATTAAGATTTTTTGATTCATGGTAAACTATTTGGACATAGTTTTTTTAACTGCTCCATAGCAATATTTTGTTTTTAATAAATTTTCATCCATTGTTTATTTTTCTGCTCTTTAAAATTTTTTTTTCCCCTTTGACTATACATTTTGGATGCTGTTTTAAAATTCACCACTGTATAAGTCACATTTTCTAGAATCAGGGCCCATGCAGCCAACCAGAGACAGTGAAATGCCCCCTGAGGACCCACTGGGGCTGTGGCTTCACACAAAAGGGGTCTCTTGGTAATTCTTCCTGCAGCTCTGCTTCTCTTGTCTGTTTGAATAAAAGCTGTGATGAAAAGTCATCTTCCCATCCTGCTGAGCCGATAGCTCCTTCCTTCATTATTGTCAAGAATAGATACGACTTTGCTCTGTTGGATAACCTTCTCACTTTTAAGAAATGAATGCCTTTGATGAGACAAGCTGATCTGCTGCCTTGAGCCATGGGCCACAGCATTTTTCTTTTTTCCTCCCGGCTCACGTCTGTTCCATCTAACCTGCTTTTGTAAACCTTACATACTTTTGAATCTGAAAATGTGTCTTTTTCTTATCTTTGCTGAACATTTGGTTTGTAGCTTTAAAAAAATTCTCCCCCCCTCCTTTTTTTTTACATACAAATTCTGGAACGAGTAAGATGACATATTTTATCTAAAGTCCCATAATGTAGAACTTATGGTTAAAGTTGCTTTAAAATTGTATTTTGAATTTTTTAAGGTCATCCTTACATTTTTCTTAGGGAAATATATCTTAAAGTTTTTTCAATCCCAGAATCCTGGGATTCTGTTTTGGGAAGCAGAAAGTGACTGATTTTGGCCAATGCTTCATATGTGCTTACAGCTTCTACAGCTTATAGATACTTGTTGATAGAAGCTTAGCATTGCAAGGTGAGCAGTTATGAAAATATTAAATGACTTTCCCTGAGCCATAAAATAATGATCTGACTTTACTAGCTGTCAGTGTTGTCAATACTTGTCAGTACAAGATTAAACACTTTTTATGACAGTCTGAGTCATGCCTTCTTGGGAATGTAACATTTAATAACTTGAAAATCAGTCCAGAATTGAGCCAAAGAACCAGCTTCCAGTGTTTTATTTTCATGCTTAGAAAAAGAAAGTTTAAAGTGATTATGTACAATATGGAAAAGAATATGTACTTTTTAAAAAGCATATAATAATGACAAAGTGAACATCTCACTGGTCTGGCTAATGCTGGTAAATGCATGTTATTACTTGCAAACAAGAGTCTTAAGGTTTCCAGCAGCCACAGATGATAAGAGAAGCATAGATTGTGTAATAATAATTATTGGATAAAAGGAGATTTGCTGATATTTTAAAAGAGATCGATTTTCTAGGTACTAAAATGTAAAGGAATTTTCATGTGAGTCTGTAGCCAAAACTATGGAGTGGGCATGGACACTCTTTGGCAGAAGGGTTCTGTTTGTTTGCTTTATTATGGGGTCGTTATTTTGACCTGTGATGAAAGCAGAGGGCTGGCTGTGGGGAAGTGAACCCTTGTAAGTGTTCCAGCAAGATTGGCTCATGAGGCTTGGAGTGTAGATTTCCAGTGAGTTATATTTGGTGATTCTCAGCTATACTCTGCAGGACACAGAAACTTACTGCTCCAAAGCCTGGGGCTGAATAATATTTACTTATCAACAAATAAAACCTCTCACAGACTCATTTATAAAAAAGCTTCTCCTACTCTTAATGATTAGCAGCCTACAGGTCCTTCTCATTTTAGCATTGACATATTTAAGTCTCTGAATTAATGATCCAGATTTCTTCCATATGAGTCAACTTTGGAGAACACCTTCCACTTGGGCCTCAAAAAACAAAAAACTAGGGGAGAGAATTAATATTTATCAAGTGTTCTGGTCACTGTGTGAGACACTGTACAGGTGTTAACTCATTTAATTATCCCAAGGCCTCCCCAGTGTATCTCTTCCTGCCTTTGTGCTCAGGAGAAGATGTGAGTAAGGATCGAAGGACCTGGGCAGCAGGAAGTGAGAAGAAGGGATTCACCCTGGACTCCCTGCTCCAACTCTGATCACTTTCTAGGACCTCAGACCACTCTCAACAGGTTGCCACCGTCTATATACTCATTAAAGAGTGAAAGGTATATAAAATCAACACACAGAAATACCTTGCATTCTTATACAATAATAATGAGAAAATAGAAAGAGAAATTAAGGAAACAATTCCATTCACCATTGCAACGAAAAGAATAAAACACTTAGGACTATATCTACCTAAAGAAACTAAAGACCTATATATAGAAAACTATAAAACACTGATGAAAGAAATCAAAGAGGACACTAATAAATGGAGAAATATACTATATTCATGGATCAGAAGAATCAATGTAGTGAAATGAGTATACTATCGAAAGCAATCTACAGATTCAATGCAACCCTTATCAAGCTACCAATGATATTTCTCACAGAGCTAGAACAATTAATTTCACAATTTGTATGGAAATACAAAACACCTCGAAGAGCCAAAGCAATCTTGAGAAAGAAGAATGGAATTGAAGGAATCAACCTGCCTGACTTCAGGCTCTACTACAAAGCCACAGTCATCAAGACAGTATGGTACTGGCACAAAGACAGAAATATAGATCAATAGAACAAAATAGAAAGTCCAGAGATAAATCCATACACCTGGACACCTTATCTTTGACAAAGGAGGCAAGAATACACAATGGAGAAAAGACAATCTTTTTAACAAATGGTGCTGGGAAAACTGGTCCACCACTTGTAAAAGAATGAAACTAGAACACTTTCTAACACCATACACAAAAATAAACTCAAAATGGATTAAATATATAAACATAAGACCAGAAACTATAAAACTCCTAGAGGAGAACATAGGCAAAACACTCTCCGACATAAATCACAGCAGGATCCTCTATGACCCACCTCCCAGAATACTGGAAATAAAAGCAAAAATAAACAAATGGGACCTAATTAAAATTAAAAGCTTCTGCACAACAAAGGAAACTCTAAGTAAGGTGAAAAGACAGCCTTCACAATGGGAGAAAATAAGAGCAAGTGAAGCAATGAACAAAGAACTAATCTCAAAAATATACAAGCAACTCCTGCAGCTCAATTCCAGAAAAGTAAATGACCCAATCAAAAAAGGGCCAAAGAACTAAATAGACATTTCTCCAAAGAAGGCATCCAGATGGCTAACAAACACATGAAAAGATGCTCAACACCACTCATTTTCAGAAAAATGCAAATCAAAACCACAATGAGGTACCATTTCATGCCAGTCAGAATGGCTGCGATCCAAAAGTCTACAAGCAATAAATGCTGAGAGTGTGTGGAGAAAAGGGAACCCTCTTACACTATTGGTGGAAATGTAAACTAGTACAGCCACTATGGAGAACAGTGTGGAGATTCCTTAAAAAACTGGAAATAGAACTGTCATATGACCCAGCAATCCCACTGCTGGGCATACACACTGAGGAAACCAGAATTGAAAGAGACACGTGTACCCCAACGTCCATCTCAGCACTGTTTATAATAGCCAGGACATGAAAGCAACGTAGATGTCCATCAGCAGACTAATGGATAAGAAAGCTGTGGTGCATATACACAATGGAATATTACTCAGCCATTAATTAGAATCCATTTGAATCAGTTCTAATAAGTTGAATGAAACTGGAGCCTATTATACAGAGTGAAGTAAGCCAGATAGAAAACCACCAATACAGTATACTAATGCATATATATGGAATTTAGAAAGATGGTAATGATAACCCTGTAAGTGAGACAGCAAAAAAGACACAGATGTATAGAACAGTCTTTTGGACTCTGTGGGAAAGGGAGAAGGTGGGATGATTTGGGAGAATGGCATTGAAACATGTATAATATCATATGTGAAACGAATAGCCAGTCCAGGTTTGATGCAGGATACAGGATGCTTGGAGCTTTTGCACTGGGATTACCCAGAGGGATGATATGGGGAGGGAGATGGGAGGAGGTTTCAGGATGGGGAACACGTGTACACCTGTGGAGGGTTCATGTTGATGTATGGCAAAACCAATACAATATTGTAAAGTAATTAGCCTCCAATTAAAATAAATAAATTTATATTAAAAAGTAAAAAAATAAAATGCAGGAAAAAAAGAGTGAAAGGTAAATTTAAGACTGAGATATATTATAAATGAAACCTGAAGGAGGAAGCACTGAAACTTACTTTATTTCATCAAAATCATTCAATATATATTTCAATATATATTGTATTTTTGCTTATTTTATTTATAGTGAACTTTATTTATTTTTGGAAGGTTAATTGGGAGAATGAAATCACAAAGATGTAATTTTTAAAAACACTAAGATCTTCTGCTTCCTGTTAGGTTCATTTATAAGTGTAATTGGGTTTATCAAAGGGATAATTTCAGGCTTTTTTTTTTTTTTTTTGACCTAAGCATCAGAGTTCTAACAACTAGATTGAAAGGTCAAACATATTTTTTATACTAGCATGAAGATTGTTTGATGTTTTTCTGTTTTATTTTAAATAGTTGTTTGGAAATGAGCAAAGAAAATAGAAGTGTGATTTGTTATTGTTTTCCTCTATTTGTCATCCTTGTTGGAAAGTGATTATGAAGTGATTATGCTGCAAGAAAATTCTGAGCCTTCCCACATTAGGGTCTGTAGGGAAATATGAAGACAGAAAAAGCTGATGAAGTTTATTGATGAAATAGCATTACACTTAAAGTAGATGATTATTGGAAACCTATTGATAAGCCATATAAAACCTAAGGGATCAGTAGACACATTCTTAACTGTGCCCTAATTGTGACTGGAAACATGATCAAACCATCTGCAAGCATGTCTTAACATTTTGTTGTTTCTTTCTAACAAAAGAAAGTGAGGAAAAGTCAAAGCAAGTCTCACTAAAAGAGTCATCTGTACTCCTTCTAGAAGATTTCAATATCCTCTATGTCCACATTCTTTTTACCCTGTCCTGATTCAGCCATGAAAATATAACATCGTCTTGAGGCTGCACATGTGAAAAGTTTGGATGTTTGCCACTTCACCCCAACAAGTGAAAAGCCGAACAGACTAGAAAATCAGCAGCTCTTTGAAAGTCCCTAAGAGGGGTAAGGATGTATAGCAAACCTCTGCCTGTAAGCTTGGAGAGATGATCTTTGCAAAGAGAAACCAGCCTGGAACCCAGCACTGGGGTAGGAAACCTCACCTGAATTTGGCAACTTGCTGGAAGGTCAGTGGGAGTGAGCCTGAAAAATAACAGCTCCAGGGGACCAAGTTGTTGAAGGAGGGTCCCACATTTTGGGAGATTTACTTCCAGGCACTGGATTGGATTCTTACAATAAAAACTGGAAAAAAAAAATTACCCCTCTTGTTCAATTCTGGTGGAAGGGCGGGGGGGATGGGACGATCTAGAAATGTACAGAAGCTCTCTGTTCTTAACAAAGCTGACCCTCAGGAGAAGCTAGTTACCCAGAATCCACACCACTGTGGTGTTATCAGAGCCCACCTGCCAGACAGGAGGGAGATGCATGGCTCCTGCCCCTCTAGCTTTCCTGTCTCATCTAAGAGGGCAGAGCAAACCTGGGGCACACTGGGAAGTCCACAGTCTGGAACAGAGACTCACTAGAACATATAGACCTACTTACAGGACCTCAGAATGCACGTATCCCCAACACCTCACCACTATGTGATGAGAGGCTTGTTTATTCTATTTACCAGTTTAATTACAAGGCACAGTGCCCAGCAATCAAAAAATTACAAGGCATATTAAAAGGCAAACATGAGGTTGGAGGATACAGAGCAAGAATCACAACCAGGCTTAGCAAGGTTGCTGGAGTTTAAAACACTATGATCAATATGCTGAGGGCTGTAATGAATAAAGTAAACAGTATGTAAGGATAGGCAGGCAACACAGACAGAGATGTAAATCCTAAATGAAAGAGGGATTCTAGAGGTCACAACACTGTGACAGAAATGAAGAATGACTTTGGTGACTCAATAGTAGACTGGACATAGCTGAAAAAAATCTCTGAGCCTGAATATCTCAATTAAAAAGAACTCCAAAACTGAAAGCAAAGGGAAAAAAGACTGAAAGAAACAGAAGAATACATCCAAGGACTTTGGGACAACTACAGAAGGTGTAAATGCACATCATGGGAAAACCGGAAGGAGAAGAAAGACAGAAAGGACAGATGACTCTTTGAAATAATAATCATGGAAAATATCCCCAACTTAAAATCAGACTCCAAAGTTCAAATGCAGGAGCTTAGAGAAAACCAAGCAGGTTCAATGACAAAAATGCACCTAGGCTTATCACTTTTGAACTACAGGAAATGAAAATAAAGGAAAACTTCTGAAAGAAGCCAGAGGAAAATTTACCTTGCCTATAGAAGATCAACAATCTGAATCACATCTGGTTTCTCTTCAGACACCCGCAAGCAGGAGGGGAATGGAATTAAGAAAGTGCTTAAGGGGAAAACTCACCAACTCAGAATTCTGTAGCCTGAAAAGTTATCTTTTAAGTGAAAAAGAAATAAAGACTTTTTTCTGGTACACAAAAAACTGGAGGAATTTGTTGTCAGTAGACCTGCTTTGTAAAAACTATTTTCCTTTCCAGAGGAAAGATTAAAAATATAGGTCAGAAATTCAGATTTACCAGAAGAAAGGAAGAGCATTAAAGAAGTAATAAGTAAAGGGAAAATAAAAAATTTATTTTTCTCATTCTTAATTGCTCATTTTGAATTCAAGAAATTTCCTGTTTTTGTTTTCAGTAGTAAAACAGAATTACAATGTGATACAAAAATTTTACATTTTTTAAAGGTACAATATGGTGGCCCCTGACTATTATGTCTAAGACACAAATCATTATCTACAAAACACTGACTTAATCACATAAATCCATGTTGATTGAAGTTTGAGAAGCCACTTAAGATACTGTGGAGCTTAAACACCGTCAAAACCATTTATGGTACAGCTGTACTACAATTATGTTTAAGTGTTCCTTGCAGTAGAAACAGCAGCTCATCAGCAGAGGAAAATGTTCAGGAAATGGTCCGAATGTGCCAGAAAAAACATCTGTTAAACTCATAAATTGATGTGAGACAATTCAGCTGTATAGAATTAAGATAAGTTTTCATTAATACCTCATAATAAACTGTGAAATGGATTGTACCACAAGTTATATAGATGTCTCTCACTGAAATAAACATAAAGCCTTGCTTTTAATTCAGTTATAATTACTGAATCATTGCAGCCTTTTAATAATTAGATGTCTGCCCATAAACAGTCTTTGTAGTTTTATCTTTACACTGACCAATGTTTTAGTTTCATAAACAGATTTATGCCCAGGAAAAGACAGGACACTTCAGAAATTGGATTTAAAGGAAAGTTTCTGATGGACTGTTCACAATCCTTGGTGCACTTGACTTGTTACAGCAGAGGTAATTTATACACACTGCAGTACAAAGGTTGTATTGCTGGGCTTTTCCAGTACAGACACTGACGTTAGGGCCAAACTCAATTCATTATTTTTTGGTTAAAGACATCTTTCAGTAAAAGGTATCTTTATTGTACAATGAAGCTAAAATAAATGAAAGTTAAAAAACTTGAATTATCAATTTAAAACCTTTTGTAAGTGGAAGGGGAACCTGACTATTGATTCTGTAACACTTACCCAAACTAAGAAAATAATTTAGGCTTCATCTAGATAGTTGGCAATCAAATTTTAGCCCTGGCAACAATGATAATTAAATTCTTTTGAAAAGACTTTATTATTTTAGAGTAGTTTTAGGTATACAACAAAATTCTGAGGAAGGTATAGAGGTTTTAACTTCACACATGCTTAGCCTCTGTGTTATCAAAAATCATTCATCAGAATGGTATATATATATATATTTTAACCAAAGATGAACCTATGTTGACACATCATAATTATCCAAAGTCCATAGTTTACATTAGGATTTACTCTTGGTGTTGAGCAATCTATGAATTTGGACAAATGTATGGTGACGTGTATCTATCACTGTAATATACAAGGTATTTTCACTGCCCTAAAAATCCTCTGTGCTCTGCCTATACATCTCCCCCAGCACCATCCCAAGAAATCACTGTTCTTTTTGGGTCTGCATAGCTTTATCTTCTTCAGAGTGTTGTATAGCTGGAATGATGCAATATGTAACATTTTCAGATTGGTTTCTTTAATTCAATGATAGGCAACTTTTCTTCCATGTCTTGTAATGGCTTTATAATTCATTTCTTTTTGTGCTGGATAATATTCCATTAGCTGAATGTACCACTATGTATCCATTCACCTACTAAAGGATACCTTGGTTGCTTCCAAGTTTTGGCAATTATGAACAGGGCTGCAATCACATAGCAGGGCCGAGAGGAACTACCCCATGTCCGAGATCAGGGGCAGAAGGCGGGAGGACCCCATGCCTGAGGGGCGGTGAGCAAGAGGAGTTACCCACGTCCGAGGTCAGGGGCAGCAGCAGAGAGTGCCAGGCTGCAACAGTGCATGAACGGCCAAGAGGAGCAACTGCACGCACGAGGCCAGGGGCGGTGGCTGGGAGGAGCAACCCAACCTCCAAGGAGTGGTGGCTGCGAGGGCGCAGGAGGGCTTAGAGGAGCTATTCCACGTTCAAGGTCAGGAGGAGGGGCGGTGAGGAGATACCCCTCGTCCAAGGTAAGGAGCAGGGGCTGCGCTTTGCTGGAGCAGCCGTGAAGAGATACCACACGTCCAAGGTAAGAGAAACGCAGGTAAGATGGTAGGTGTTGCAAGAGGGTCTCAGAGGGCAGACACACTGAAACCATAATCACAGAAAACTAGTCAATCGAATCACACTAGGACCACAGCCTTGTCTAACTCAATGAAACTAAGCTATGCCCTGTGGGGCTACCCAATATGGGCGGGTCACGGTGGAGAGGTCTGACAGAATGTGGTCCACTGGAGAAGGGAATGGCAAACCACTTCACTATTCTTGCCTTCAGAACCCCATGAACAGTATGAAAAAGCAAAATGATAGGATACTGAAAGAGGTACTCCCCAGGTCAGTAGGTGCCCAATGTGCTACTGGAGGTCAATGGAGGAATAACTCCAGAAAGAATAAAGGGATGGAGCCAAAGAGAAAGGAATACCCAGTTGTGTATGTGACTGGTGATAGAAGCAAGGTCTGATACTGTAAAGAGCAATATTGCATAGGAACCTGGAATGTCAGGTGCATGAATCAAGGCAAACTGGAAGTGGTCAAACAGGAGATGGCAAGAGTGAATCATTCTAGGAATCAGCGAACTAAAATGGACTGGAATGGGTGAATTTAACTCAGATGACCATTATATCTACTACTGCAAGCAGGAATCCCTCAGAAGAAATGGAGTAGCCATCATGGTCAACAAAAGAGTCAAAAATGCAGTACTTGGATGCAATCTCAAAAATGACAGAATGATCTCTGTTCATTTCCAAGGCAAACCATTCAATATCACGGTAATCCAAGTCTATGCCCCAACCAGTAATGCTGAAGAAGCTGAAGTTGAACGGTTCTATGAAGACCTACAAGATCTTTTAGAACTAATATCCCCAAAAGATGTCCTTTTCATTATAGGGGACTGGAATGCAAAAGTAGGAAGTCAAGAAACACCTGGAGTAACAGGTAAATTTGGCCTTGGAATACAGAATGAAGCAGGGCAAAGATTAATAGAGTTTTGCCAAGAAAATGCACTGGTCATAGCAAACACCCTCTTCCAACAACACAAGAGAAGACTCTACACATGGACATCACCAGATGGTCAACACTGAAATCAGACTGATTATATTCTTTGCAGCCAAAGATGGAGAAGCTCTATACAGTCAACAAAAATAAGACTGGGAGCTGACTATGGCTCAGATCATGAACTCCTTATCACCAAATTCAGAATTAAATTGAAGAAAGTAGGGAAAACCATTAGACCATTCAGGTATGACCTAAATCAAATCCCTTATGATTATACAGTGGAAGTAAGAAATAGACTTAAGGGACTAGATCTGATAGAATGCCTGATGAACTATGGATGGAGGTTCATGACATTGTATAGGAGATAGGGATCAACAACATTCTCACAGAAAAGAAAAGCAGAAAAGCAAAATGGTTGTCTGAGGAGGCCTTACAAATAGCTGTGAAAAGAAGAGAAGCAAAAAACAAATGAGGAAAGGAAAGATATAAGCATCTGAATGCAGAGTTCCAAAGAATAGCAAGAAGAGATAAGAAAGCCTTCCTCAGCAATCAATGCAAAACAACAGAATGGGAAAGACTAGAGATCTCTTCAAGAAAATTAGAGATACTAAGGAAACATTTCATGCAAAGATGGCCTCGATAAAGGACAGAAATGGTAGGGACTTAACAGAAGCAGAAGATATTAAGAAGAGGTGGCAAGAATACACAGAAGAACTGTACAAAAAAGAGCTTCACGACCCAGATAATCATGATGGTGTGATCACTCACCTAGAGCCAGATATCCTGGAATGTGAAGTCAAGTGGGCCTTAGGAAGCATCACTATGAACAAAGCTAGTGGAGGTGATGGAATAACAGTTGAGCTTTTTCAAATCCTGAAAGATGATGCTGTGAAAGTGCTGCACTCAATATGCCAGCAAATTTGGAAAACTCAGCAGTGGCCACAGGACTGGAAAAGGTCAGTTTTCAATCCAATCTCAAAGAAAGACAATGCCAAAGAATGCTCAAACTACTGCACAATTTCACTCATCTCATGCGCTAGTAAAGTAATGCTCAAATTTCTCCAAGCCAGGCTTCAGCAATATGTAAACCATGAAATTCCAGATGTTCAAGCTGATTTTAGAAAAGGCAGAGGAACCAGAGATCAAATTGCCAACATCCACTGGATCATCGAAAAAGCAAGCGAGTTCCAGAAAAACATCTATTTCTGCTTTATTGACTATGCCAAAGCCTTTGACTGTGTGGATGACAAGAAACTGTAGACAATTCTGAAAGAGATGGGAATACCAGACCACCTGACCTGCCTCTTGAGAAACCTATATTCAGGTCAAGAAACAATGGTTAGAAGCGGACATGGAACAACACACTGCTTCCAAATAGGAAAAAGAGTACGTCAAGGCTGTATATTGTCACCCTGCTTATTTAACTTCTATGCAGAATACATCATGAGAAACGCTGGGCTGGAAGAAGCACAAGCTGGAATCAAGTTTGCCAGGAGAAATATAAATCACTTCAGATATGCAGATGACACCACCCTTATGGCAGAAAGTGAAGAGGAACTAAAAAGCTTCTTGATGAAAGTGAAAGAGGAGAGTGAAAAAGTTGGCTTAAAGCACAACATTCAGAAAACGAAGATCATGGCATCTGGTCCCATCACTCCATGGGAAATAGATGGGGAAGTGGAAACAGTGTCAGACTTTATTTTTTTGGGCTCCAAAGTCACTGCAGATGGTGACTGCAGCCATGAAATTAAAAGACGCTTACCCCTTGGAAAAAAGTTATGACCAACCTAGATAGCATATTCAAAAGCAGAGACATTACTTTGCCGACTAAGGTCCGTCTAGACAAGGCAATGGTTTTTCCAGTGGTCATGTATGGATGTGAGAGTTGGACTGTGAAGAAAGCTGAGCGCCGAAGAATTGATGCTTCTTTGAACTGTGGTTTTGGAGAAGACTCTTGAGAGTCCCTTGGACTGCAAGGAGATCCAACCAGTCCATTCTGAAGGAGATCAGCCCTGGGATTTCTTAAGAGGGAATGATGCTAAAGCTGAAACTCCAGTACTTTGGCCGCCTCATGCGAAGAGTTGATTCATTGGTTAAGACTCTGATGCTGGGAGGGATTGGGGACAGGAAGAGAAGATGACGACAGAGGATGAGATGGCTGGATGGCATCACTGACTCGATGGACGTGAGTCTGAGTGAACTCCGGGAGTTGGTGATGGACAGGGAGGCCCGGCATGCTGCGATTCATGGGGTCGCAGAGTCAGACACGACTGAGCGACTGAACTGAACTGAACTGTGCAACTTTTTGTGTGGGCGTAAATTTTCAACTCCTCTGATAAATACCAAGGAGAAAGATTGCTAGATCCTATGGTAAGAAAATGTTCAGTTTTGTGAAAAACCACAAAAGCACCTTCCAAAGTGGATTCCTCCATTTTGTATTCCCAGCAGCAGTGAGTCGGGGTTCTTGATACTCTGCATCCTCACCCGAGTTTGGAGTTTCCCGTGTTTTGGATTCTAGTTATTTTAAAAGGTGTGTAGCCAGATCTATTTCTTTTTAATACTACTGGGATATTATTGTTAAGTGAAAACCTATTATTCACTTTCTAAGATTTGTGTACATTTCAGGCACCATTGTATCACTTGTCAAATCTCTTTCTTCTTTGATAATTACAGAGCCAAATTTAAGGTTTCAAGCCACTCATTAGACACCATACATGGTGAGAACCATTGTCACAAAAATATGGTTCCCTGGCAGCTCAGAGGTAAAGAATCCATCTGCCAATGCAGGGGACATAGGTTCAATCCTGGGTCAGGAGGGTCAAGAAGATACTCTGGAGAAGGAAATGGCAACCCACTCCAGTGTTCTTGCCTGGGAATTCCCATGGACAGAGGAGTCTGGCAGGCTACAGTTCACGGGGTTGCAAAAAAGTTGGACATGACTTAGCAACTAAACAGCAAAAATTTTCAGCTATGTGAGATAAAATTTTCTTTTATAAGGAGGACATTGAGATTTCAGAGAAGAAAAACCTGTGCAGTTTGCCAAATGTGATAAGGATCAATGCTACTGTGGATTAAAAATTGCACTCTTCTCACAGGCTGGCAAAGTAGTGCTCAAAATTCTCCAAGCCAGGCTTCAGCAATATGTGAACCATTAAATTCCAGATGTTCAAGCTGGATTTAGAAAAGGCAGAGGAATCAGAGATCAAACTGCCGACATCCGTTGGATCATCAAAAAAGCAAGGGAGTTCCAGAAAAACATCTACTTCTGCTTTATTGACTACACCAAAGCCTTTGACTGTGTGGATCACAACAAACTGTGGAAATTCTTTAAGAAATGGGAATACCAGACCACCTGACCTGCCTCTGAGAAAGCTGTATGCAGGTTAGGAAGCAACAGTCAGAACTCGACATGGAACAACAGACTGATTCCAAATTGAGAAAGGAGTACGTCAAGGCTGTATATTGTCACCCTGCTTACTTAGCTTATATACAGAGTATATCATGTGAAATGCTGGGCTGGAAAAAGCACAAGCTAGAATCTAGATTGCTGAGAGAAATATCAATAACCTCAGATATGCAGATGACACCACCCTTATGGCAGAAAGTGAAGACGAACTAGAGAGCCTCTTGATGAAAGTGAAAGAGGAGAGTGAAAAAGTTGGCTTAAAACTCAACATTCAGAAAACGAAGATCATGGCATCTGGTACCATCACTTTATGGCAAATAGATGGGGAAACAGCTGAAACAGAGACTTTGTTTTTGGGGGATCAAATATCACTGCACTGGTGACTGCAGCCATGAAATTAAATGACGCGTACTCCATGGAAGGAAAGTTATGACCAACCTAGACAGCATATTAAAAGGCAGAGACATTACTTTACCAACAGAGGTCTGTCTAGTCAAGGCTATTGTTTTCCCAGTGGTCATGTATGGATGTGAGAGTTGGACTTTAAAGAAAGCTGAGCACTGTAGAATTGATGGTTTTGAATTGTGGTGTTGGAGAAGACTCTTGGGAGTCCCTTGGGCTGCTAGAAGATCCAACCAGTCCATCCTAAAGGAAATCAGTCCTGAATATTCATTGAAAGGACTGATGCTGAAGCTGAAACTCCAATACTTTGGCCACCTGATGCGAAGAACTGACTCACTGAAAAAGACCCTGATGCTGAGAACAGATTGAAGGTGGGAGAAGGGGGCGACAGAGGATGAGATGGTTGGGTGGCATCACTGACTCAGCAGACATGAGTTTGAGCAAGGTCTGGAGTTGGTGATGGACAGGGAGGCCTGGCATGCTGCATGCAGTCCATGGGGTTGCAAAGAGTCAGACAAGACTGAGCTACTGAACTGAACTGAAGGGAAGAGGAGTCCAAAGTAATTCTGAAATGGAGCCTCAAAGGAGCATGCTTAACCTGAAATTTTAGAAACCATGACTCACAGATCATAACTTTTCATTAAGATGAATCAAATGATACTTTTAGGAAGTTAACATACAGACATTTAGAATGATGTGTTAGGGATATAGAAGACAGGAGAGAAATCAAAAATGAATCTGGAGGCGAGTCTTCAAAATGAATCCTCCTCCCTAGAAATCCAGAGGACAACCTCATATGTATCCTGGATTCTACTCCCTACTCCAAATAAAGGGCCCCATTAAAGTACCTGACCCAGTTTTTTCCCTGGACACATATGTGGAGACACAAAGCAGTGTTGGTGTGCCTAGTTCCCTGAACGATGTTGTGCCCTTTGGGGCCAGAGTGATGCTTTAGGGACAAGAACCCCAAGGAACAGAGGGAGAACCTCAAGGAAAACCAGAAGAGTGAGATAGAAAATAAAGAAGAAAAGATTGGGAGAGAGAGAAAGAGATGGTTAGAGACAGAGATGGTACCTTTCTTCTGCTTCTGATAATAATTATGTCTCAGTTCCAGCTCATCTTTAGCATCCCTCCTTGGGGTCCAGGAGACAGTATAAATTCTTTAAGAAGATCTTTTTTTTTTTTCCCTTGAAAAATTTCTGAGGACTTTATAATCCTTGTAGACTAATTTTTCCTAAACAAGACAGTATGATTTATTTACATTTATACTAATTCACATGTTTTTATGTCAGACAATTCTACTATTTTGTGTGTTTTGATGAGGACAGAATTAATATTTGAGCAATCCAGCACACATTTGAAGAGCTAACAGTGAGATATCTTAAGGAACCAAGAATTTCAATAGTCTCTTACAGGTAGTCAAAGATTTTATACTTTAAGATATATTCATAGAGTGATTGCTTATTTCTTGTTCTGTTCTAAAACGTCTTTGAATAAGTTTGGATTGCTCATTGTATCTATGCTAGCAGTCCTTAATTAACTATTGACTTGTGCAAACATTGGGCCCAATTTTAAGGGTACAGAAAGCACAAGGCGTTTTAACCTTAGTAATTGGCAATCTAGTTGGGAGCTGAAATATACACATCAGACATCATCCATTGTAGTGAGAAGCTGGCAAAGAAATGGTACGGATAATGAGTTTGGAAAAAGAAAATGCCATTTTCAGCAAAAAAAATTTATTTGTTCAAAAAACCTAATTCACAAAGTAAGTATCTCTTGAGCTTTATCAACAGTGAGCAGATGGCCCAGACATTAGGAATTCCAAAGTTAAATAACACAATGTTCTTGAGCAAGAAGTATCAGAGAAGTCAACAATTACAGAGCAATGTGCCAAATACTATGACTAAAACACTCAAATTGTCCTGCTGGGCTTTCAAAGGGAAACTCCAGCTCTGCCTGGGGAAGTCAGGGATTGTTTCAAAGTTGGGGAGGATATATTCTTGTAAATCCAGAAGAGAGTACAACTGTCAGCAGAATGGGTTGTAAAACAAGAGATGCTCAGCAAGAGAAGGTTCTTCTGCGCATACATGCGTGCATATGCGTGTGTGTTTAGAGTGGGCAGAATGGGGAGGGACAAGGTGCTGTAAAATGTAGGTGTGCTATTATTCATTTACGGTGAAGCCAGCAGATGAGGAGGTGGTTCCTAAGTCAGGGACACTCTGGCCATCAGCTGGGTTGGAGGCAAAGCGAGGGGTGCAAGGACATTTGCTGTGGTTCTTGAGCAAAGGGATGGACTGGATTGGACTGGGGAAACAGGTTACCTGGGCTCAGGCTGGGCTAGTTGCACAGTTTGGGAGGCTCTGGGGCACAGTGGCTGTGCCACAGTTTCCAGTTCTGGGTCACTAGGGTAGGGAGAGTGACCAGGAGAGCAGGAGCTTGGGCAAGGTGGTGGCTTAGAGGCGGTGCTCTGACTGCTTGGTTTGCATAAGAAGGTGAGCTTCCTGGCATGTGCTTGTTCTCTTTAGGAATTAGCAAGTCCTGGGAGGAGCAGTCCTAGAATAAGCAAGGCCCAAGATATTAAAGCATCAGGAAATAAAACCAAAAGCATAATTAATACATAAAGTAAATGATAAAGCAAGGACCAGAATGAAGGCTTTTCACTGCCTATGAAGGGACCCCAGTAGAGGAACCATGAGCAGCCTCAGATGCAGGGGCTTTTGGTGGCAACACACTGAGTTTAGTCATGGAGCCAGGGAGAGCAGCCAGGCTCCCACAGAACCTTCCTCAGTGTTCTTATTGTCACTCATGATGTCAGTTTCCTGGACCCCTTCGACCCCTGTCTGTCTTGTAGCATAAGTGCCGGGAACTAAGCAAAGCAGGGATCAGGTTTTCCTCACCTGGTCTACCTGATCCCTCAAACCCCTAGAGAGACATCCATGTGGAGATCAAACATCTTTACATTTCTTAAAGAAAGTACAAAACCTGTATTTTTTTCTTCTTTTATATAAAAATACCACCCAAGTAGTTACTGAATTTCAGGGAAGGGGCTTGGAGATCTGTTTATTTTGGAGCTAACAAATAGCAGAAGAGACCTTTCAAGAATTTTTGCTTAAAGGCAATTTTTTTCAGGTTTTATAAAACATATTACTTTGGCATCAAGCAGAAAGACGAAATGTATATATTTCCATCACGAAGACTTACAGGCTACTGTGAGATTTGGGGGCTTGAGCCATGCTTTCCTTAACAGTCTCTTTCAATCCTGGGTTGTTAGTCACCTGATGGGTATGATCATCTCTCTTTTGCATCTAGAAAGCGTGAGACACAGGAATTTCTTCCTTGAAGTGACATTCATTTTTAATCTGTAAAAATAGCTAGTACTTACTGGCTACATTACATTCTTATCTCTAAACAAATCAACAATTGTAGGCTTGCCCATTTTTTTTTTCCAATACCAAAAATTATGGTTTTTATTCCCAATTTCCAAAGAGAATCATCCTTATAAGGTGATCTCTAAAAGTCTTTATGGAAAGGGCTTCTAAATTTTTTAAAAAGTACATATTTCCTCCCACTGAATGCTCCATATATTTAAATGCATTTAATATCCAAGGAGAACACTTGTGTTATGATATAGTGTAAGAATTGGGTTTCAGTTCCCAAAATGTTTTATTTCATTTCTATTAATTATTACAGCATACCTGCCATGTTTGTTTAAATATTTCTTCTTCCCTTACTTTGAGAATGTTCATCAAAAATATGCTTGATTTTTTTTTTTTTCTCCCCCTAGACATTCTTTACCCACCCAAGCTCAGAAGAAGCATACACAGCTGTCAGGGGAAGATGTTAGGGATGGACCGTGAGAATAAGGGCATTTTAGTAGGACTTAACAGCTGGAGAGTGGGCACATTTATAAGGGTTTTTTTTCTAATGCACTTCTCCATCAGCACCCAGCTGCTTTCCTCACTGCACTTGGCGAAGAAGTCAGTGAGAGATTCTGGCCCAGCCGTGCTCAGCTTCTTCTCCCCATCTTCCTTTCTTCCCTTCCAGGCCTCTCAGATGGTGGCCAGATGCCACACTTGGTGAGGAGCACACTGCAGTAAGTGGCACTCAGCTAGTTCACCCAAGACTGTGACATCCTCCTCTACCAGGGGATACTAACCTCATGACATGGGCCCATGCCACTTGTATCTCCTTGTTCAATTCACCAAAATCCAAAATAAAGTAAATCTTAAACTCTAACACATACAAGAGATATAAAAATAGTAAAAAACAATTTATTAGATTTTCAAACAATCAGTTCAGTTCAGTTGCTCAGTAGTGTCTGACTCTTTGTAACCCCATGAATCGCAGCATGCCAGCCCTCCCTGTCCATCACCAACTCCCGGAGTTTACCCAAACTCATGTCCATCGAGTTGGTGATGCCATCCAGCCATCTCATCCTCTGTTGTCCCCTTCTCCTCCTGTCCCCAATCCCTCCCAGCATCAGGGTCTTTTCCAATGAGTCAACTCTTCACATGACGTGGCCAAAGTATTGGAGTTTCAGCTTCAGCATCAGTCCTTCCAATGAACACCCAGGACTGATCTCCTTTAGGATGGACTGGTTGGATAGTAAATGCAAAATTTTCTTAGCAAAAAGCAATTACTACATTGATTCAAGAGAAGTAGCACTGTGGGGAGGGGAGGGATGGACTAGGAGTTCGGGGTTAACAGATGCAAACCATTATTCATAGGATAATTAAACAACAAGGTCCTACTGTATAACACTTCATATAGGGAATATAGGGAACTATATTTAATATCATGTAATAAACCATAATGGAAAAGAATATGAAAAATAATATTCATATATGTATAACTGAGTCACTTTGTTGTATAGCAGAAATTAGCACAAAATTCTAAGTAGACTATACTTCAATTTAAAAAAAGAAGGTTGCATTATTTGTAGATAAGCCCTATTATCAAAAATCTAGGAGTGGGAAGGGGAAGAAGATGGGAGGGAGGCTCAAGATGGAGGGGACATATGTTCACCTGTGGCTGATTCATGTTTATATTTGACAGAAAACAACAAAATTCTTAAAGCAATTATCCTTCAATTAAAAATGAAAAATTAAAAAAAATTAAAATTAAAAAACTAAGAGAACCTAGTTAAAAACTAATCAAATTAATAAGAGGGTTTAGCAACACGTAATTAGCATAAATAAAAAGTAATTTCCCCTTATATCTGAACCGATCACTCAGAAACACATGGTGTTGGGCACAAGGTTATTAATCTAGAAAATTAGCCTGCAGTATCATTTACGAACACACACACACAAATTCAAAGAAGACTAAATAGTTAAACAAGCGATATGAAATTGCAGAAGAATCAGAAGAAGATACATTTTTTTAATGACAAGTGTACTTCCTAGCATATTTGTAACCAGAAGAACACAGGGGCGATGATGGCAATTATTCTAAGCTTTGCCTGGGACAGATTTCAGTTCCTCCACATTTCTTTTACTGCAGTCTCCATTCTGATCCTCGCTAGGTGAACCTAAAAGAAAAATGAAAAATAAATACCAGCCTTAAGCCCAAGTTGCAGAAAGCAAGTGAAATATGGAATTGTATCTGCTAGCTTTCACCATTTCTCTCATGTTCAAGCAGTAACATTTTGCCAAAAGTAAGATACAAATGGGAGGCTCTAGAAAAAGTTTCACTTGGTGTTTTCTTGGCTACCTACTATTAGACATTTATTTACCAATAGAGATAAAATATATTAACTTTTTTTTGCCTTTTGAGTAACTTTGAATAAAATTTCATCAACAGGGATTTGGCCAAATGATATTCTAGTCTAAAAATGGTCATTCACTTTATAATAATTTGTCTTCCTTGGTAACCAATGTTTATTATTTTTGACCAAAAGTGGAAGCACAGGTGCTTTGTGCACCAAATTCATTGTATGACTTTGGAGTTCTTTTATTTATTTTTCCATGAGAGCTTATTAGTCATGAATCACCGCAAACATTGTCTTCTTAAAACGGAAACTCTTGTAGTATAATAAAATCATTTTGCCTCAAGGTGGAGCTGTTATATTTTCAGAAGAGAAAAGGACTAGCAGCACTTTTGCTTTATTCTAGAATTTTGTGCTAATTCAGGGGAAACGTTTCTGCTCTTTTAGATAGGAATCGACAGAAATGACTCTTTTTCCTCCTCTTCTCTCTTACTCTACAAAATGGTGGCTATGGTAAAGGTGCAGCGGCAGGTGGCTCTGCCTGTCACCATCTGTCACACTAGTGTCCACTCAAGCTGCCCTGCTCTTCCTGGGTGTTTGGCACGGAGCATCTTTTGGTTTAGCTGCCTGAGTGAAGAGTGTGCAACGGCACATGAAGTTGTTGAAGCCACTGTGTTGTGAAGATAGTTCTGTGTATATGTATTCCTTTGGCCAAACAGGGTTATTTCAGACAATTCTGGCAGATTTCCAGATTAATGATCCAATCCTAGATACATTAAATCCTGACATCTTAGGGTTTTTTGTTTTCGTTTTTTTTTTTTTTTTCATTTTTTGGGACAAAATAGAAATAGTCTTATCAGTAACTACAAGCAGTAGCAGCAGCCCACTTAAAAAAACATCGGCAGAAGGAAATTAAGCATGATAAAGCTAATTTCATCAGATTAAATCAAGATCAAACCATGTGAGAATAAAGTTTATGAGTTTTCATATTCTTATTGTATTGATTTGTAAATATTGACTATATAATGCAATTTCCACTCAAAAAGTATAAACAGCATACAAGATGTTTATTTGCCATGATTTTTGTGAATATTCTTAGCTGCTGGAAAATTCTTAATGAGCAACTTTCAGATGCTCTTATTTCAGAGAATATTCGCTTTTGTAATGAGGACTGCATAGTTTTCTCATCCATCCTCCCACCCCTCCCCCTTTTTATTAGATAAAGAAAAATGTCTTAACTGAAAGGATTTTTTATATTATTTATTTTAATTGGAGGCTGATTACTTTACAATATTGTGGTGGTTTTTGCCATACATTGACATGAATCAGCCATGGGTGTACATGTGTCCCACCATCCTGAACCCCTCTCCCACCTCTCTCCCCACCCACCCCCCTGGGTTGTTCCAGAGCACCAGCTTTGAGTGCCCTGCTTCATGCACCGAACTTGCACTGGTCTTCTATTTTACACATGGTAATATACATGTTTCAATGCTATTCTCTGATATCGTCCCATCCTTACCTACTCCCGCATAGTCCAAAAGTCTGTTCTTTCCATCTGTGTCTCTGCTGCTATTTTGCATATAGAGCTGCTGTTACCGTCTTTCTAAATTCCATGTATATGCATTAATATACTGTATTGGTGGTTCTCTTTCTGGGTTGCTTCCCTCTGTATAATAGGCTCCAGTTTCATCCACCTTATTAGAACTGACTCAAATGTGTTCTTTTTTTTAAATAGCTGAGTAATATTCCTTTGTGCATATGTACCACAAATTCCTTATCCAGTCATCTGCCGATGGACATCTAGGTTGCTTCCATGTCCTAGCTATTGTAAACAGTGCTGCAATAAATGCTGGGGTACATGTGTCTCTTTCAATTCTGGAAGGATTTTTTAAGCTATAACACACTATACATCGCATCACTATTACACTGCAGTGTAACATTATGCATTTTGTAATATGGGTGGGGACAGTCATAAAGATAATTAATATGGCTAATATATTGTCATAACTTGCCAAACTATGGAAGAATTTGAGTATTTGCTTGCAATAAAATGACATTTATTGAAGACAGTGTATTACTAAAAACAAGAATTCGTAGGTGCTATGTGATATCATGAAACTCCAATGTAGACATAACGTTTGCTTTTGAAAAACAGCTTGATACCAAAACCTGGTTTCCCAATGCCCTGATCTCAAAGTTTCTCAGTGTGTCCTGGGCGTATCACAGTATAGATGAGGTAGGAACATGATGGAGCAGAGTGGATGAAAGAGGTTCTCATTTTCTCTCACCTGTCTGATCCTGGTCCTTTCCCAGAAGATTCAAATAAAACAGGTTTGCTCCAAAATCAAGTCCAGATGTGATCTGATTTATCTTTGTTGTTATTCAGTCAGTAAGTCATGTCTGACTCTGAAGTTTCATGGACTGCAGCACACCTGGCTTCCCTGTTCTTCACTTTCTGTCAGAGTTTGCTCTTATTCTACTTTGATTACTAAATGAGTGTTTGAAAAATCAAGTTGGATTTCAATACGTGTTTCCCTAATGAGACAGTTCTAGTTTTAATTGTGTTGAATTACCGTCACAAGAACAAAATTTCCAAATCAAACTGCAGAAATCAAGTCTAGATTATTGGTCAGCTACTCACCACTGAGCTGCTGAATCTCTCATAATGACACCTATGGTGCTTCTACTGTAAGTTTCATTATTAAACAAGAAGTCCCCAGATTCCCTGTCAAAATCTAAAGAAGGCTTTAAATAAATAAAGGAAATAATAAAGGAATAATAAAGGAAAATAAAAAGTCAACTATCAGATTCCACAGAACTTGAAATCACACACTGATTCAATGAACTTAGTTTGAAAGAACATCCTAGTACTTAGCCTTCTATAAAATAGAATGGATGCTTTTAGTGTAAATTCTGATGGATCTTAGATAACTTTCATATTCCAAGTCAAATTATTCTAAGTTTGTTCCTTTATATTCTTTGTTGTATTCCAAGAGTAGTGCTGTCCAATGAAACATTTTAAATAATGGAAATATTTTTGTTATGTTCTGAAATTAAGCCATTAGCTGAATTGTGGTTATCTATGACTTGAATGTGTGTAGTGTGCCTGAGAAACAAAGTTTTAATTTAATTATAATTTTTAGCCCAAACATTCACATGTGACTAGTTCCTGTCATACTGATCAACGTGATTCTAGAATCTTCCCTTCTTGAGTCTTTCAAGGGTCAACCTCCCCAGATCTACCCTTCCCACTGCCCACCAACACACTTGAAAAAATTTCTCCTTCAGATATTACACTTTAAATTTTTGTGTTTTTAAAAAATCCCTTACTTTTAGAAACATAAGCTGAACATTACTCAAATATAAAACATATTTGAAGATGACAGTTTTAAGAAAAGTGCATTAGCTAGCACTATCCTATCTAGCAAATTCCTTGCTGATCTCAGATTTAAAGGCTGATTTATTTCATACACAAAAATGAGTCCTATTTTTCATCCTTCCTTCCAGATGTAAGGATTCATCCAAATCCCCAATCAATCAATGGGTTTATATTTTAAATGAATTCTGATTGAATTACTATCCTTTTAAGCATCTACAGGTGCCCATGAAATAACCTTTTAACCCATAAGTAAACTAAACACATGTTCTTCTAGAAATTTCCAGAAGCAGTAGCTCTAAGGCATTGTCCATGGGAGTCCTAATTCAGGTATGGACTACTTCATAATCAGTCAAGGTGATTTTAGATGTCAGTGTGTTCCAGAAAAGCAGTCACGTAGCAGACACTCTGGAAATGCTCTTTCTTGTCAAAATGAAGTAAGTTTTGGTATGTTCAGCCATTTAAACTCATATATAAACTTTTGGAAAAGTGGGAGAAAATACTGAAAGTTTCTGAGAAACTTGAAGAAAAATCATGCTGGTTGGTTATTGCTGGGAAAAGGGCTTTGATTTAGAATTGTATCTACAAGGATCTGAAACACTGTTACTAATTAGCAAGTAATTTGCTAACTGAAACCTGGATTTGATCCCTGGGTCAGGAAGATCCCCTGGAGAAGGGAATGCCAACCCAGTATTCTTGCTTGGAGAATTCCATGGACAGAGGAGCCTGGTGGGCTACAGTCCATGGGGTTGCAAAGAGTCTAACACTACTGAGTGACTAACATTTCATTTCACTTCACTTTTGCTAATTGATCTAAGCCAATTGGCTTTCCAATGACATTTATTTTTATTTATTTTAATTGAGATAACATTGATTCATAAATTTATAAATTTCATGTGGATGACATTACATTCCTACTCCTGTATACACTGAAGCATGCTCACCACCAAGAATTTAGTTTCTAACTGTCACCATACAGTTGACCACCTTTGCCCATTTTGCTCTCCCATCCCTTCGCCTTTAGTAACCATCTCTGTATCTAAGTGCTTGGTTTTGTTTGATTTGTTCATTTATTTTATTTTGTATATATTCCACATATGAGTGAAATCATATGGCATTTGCCTTTTTCCATTTGGTTTATTTCCCTGAGCATAATACTCTTAAGGTCTATCTATATGGTGGCAAATGGCAAGATTCCATCTATTTTATGGCTGAGTAGTATTCCATTGTGTATATATTTATCTATACATTGATAGGCAATTAGGTTGTTTCTGTATCTTGGCTGTTGTAAATAAGGCTGCATGAACATATTTCTGCATTTAAGTTTTTGAATTAATATTCTCATATTCTTTTGGGTAAATACTCAGAAATGGAATAGCAGGATCAAATTCTTAGTTTTTTGAGAAATACCCATACTGCTCTCCATAGTGACTGCACCAACCAATTTATATTCTCAGCAGTAATGTGGAAGGGTCCTCTTTTATCCACCTCCTTGCCAACATTTATTATTTCTGTCCTTTTAGGTGATAGCCATTCTAACAAGGCATGAGGTGATATCTTATTATGGCTTTAATTTGCCTTTCCCTGATGATTAGTGATGCTGATTCTCTTTTCATGTGCCTGTTGGACATCTGTATGTCCTCTTTTGAAAAGTCTGACTCTTCTGTCCATTTTTAACTAGATTGTCTATTTTTTGTTATTGAGTTTTACGAGTTCTTTGTGTATTTTGGTATTAACCACTATCAAATATGTGATTTGCAAAGATATTCTGCCATTTCTTAGGCTGTATTTCTCTACTATTGATTGTTTGCTTTTGCTGTGCAGAAGTTTTTACTTTTATGTAGTCTGATTTGCTTATTTTTGCTTTTGTTTTCCTTGTTTGAGGAGAGAGATCTAGAAAGATATATCTAAGACTGATCAAGGAGCATACAGTATATGTTTTCTTTTAGGAGTTTTATGGTTTCCCATATTACATTAAAGTCTTTAATCTACTTTGAGTTGATATTTATGTATGGTGTGAGACAGTGGTCTAGTTTCATTTTTTAAAAATGTGGCTGTCCAGAGAAGAGACTGTCTTTAATCCATTATATGTCCTTTGCTCTTCTGTCACAAATTAGTTGTCTATATATGTGTGAGTTATTTCCAGGGCTCTCGATTCTGTCAAATTGATCTAGGTGTCTGTGTTTTTCTTCCAATATCATAATATTTTGATCACAATACCTTTCCAATATGGTTTAAAAAGAGTAAGTGTGATGTCTCCAGCTTTGTTAATTTTCCCCCCCTCCGGAGTGCATTGACTATTTAGATTCTTTTGTGGTTCCATATACATATTTAGGACCTTTCTATTTTCCTGAAAAAAGCCCTTCAGATTTTTACAGGGATTGCATGAAATCTGTAGATTGCTTTAGGTAATATGCACATTTTAGCAAGGCTATTTCAATCCATGGAAATGGAATATCATTCCATGTATTTGTGACTTCTTTCAGTTCAGCTCAGTTCAGTTGCTCAGTCGTGTCCGACTGTTTGCAACCCCATGAATCGCAGCACGCCAGGCCTTCCTGTCCATCACCAACTCCCGGAGTTCACTCAGACTCATGTCAATCTAGTCAGTGATGCCATCCAGCCATCTCATACTCTGTTGTCCTCTTCTCCTCCTGCCCCCAATCCCTCCCAGCATCAGAGTCTTTTCCAATGAGTCAACTCTTTGTGTGAGGTGGCCAAAGTACTAGAGTTTCAGCTTTAGCATCATTCCCTCCAAAGAAATCCCAGGGCTGATCTCCTTCAGAATGGTCTGGTTGTATCTCCTTGCAGTCCAAGGGACTCTCAAGAGTCTTCTCCAAAACCACAGTTCAAAAGTATCAGTTCTTCAGTGCTCAGCCTTCTTCACAGTCTAACTCTCACATCCATACATGACCACAGAACCATAGCATTGATTAGACGGACCTTAGTCAGCAAAGTAATGTCTGCTTTTGAATATACTATCTAGGTTGGTCATAACTTTTCTTCCAAGGAGTAAGCATCTTTTAATTTCATGGCTGCAATCACCATCTGCTGTGATTTTGGAGCCCCCCAAAATAAAGTCTGACACTGTTTCCCCATCTATTTCCCATGAAGTGATGGGACCAAATGCCATGATCTTAGTTTTCTGAATGTTGAGCTTTAAGCCAAGTTTTTCACTCTCCACTTTCACTTTCATTAAGAGGCTTTTTAGTTCCTCTTCACTTTCTGCTATAAGGGTGGTGTCATCTGCATATCTGAGGTTATTGATATTTCTCCCGGCAATCTTGATTCCAGCTTGTGTTTCTTCCAGTCCAGCATTTCTCATGATTTACTCTGCATATAAGTTAAATAAGCAGGGGGACAATATACAGCCTTGACGTACTCTTTTTCCTATTTGGAACCAGTCTGTTGTTCCATGTCCAGTTCTAACTGCTGCTTCCTGACCTGCATACAGGTTTCTCAAGAGGCAGGTCAGGTGGTCTGGTATTCCCATCTCTTTCAGAATTGTCTACAGTTTCTTGTGATCCACACAGTCAAAGGCTTTGGCATAGTCAATAAAGCAGAAATGGATGTTTTTCTGGAACTCTTGCTTTTTCCATGATCCAGCAGATGTTGGCAACTTGAACTCTGGTTCCTCTGCCTTTTCTAAAACCAGCTTGAACATCAGGAATTTCGCGGTTCATGTATTGCTGAAGCCTGGCTTGGAGAATTTTGAGCATTACTTTACTAGCATGTGAGATGAGTGCAATAGTGCGGTAGTTTGAGCATTCTTTGGCATTGCCTTTCTTTAGGATTGGAATGAAAACTGACCTTTTCCAGTCCTGTAATTTCTTCCAATAATGTCTTTCAGTTTTCAGTGTACAGAACTTTCACCTCATTGGGTAAATTTATTTCTGAACATTTTACCCTTTTTGTTGTGATTGTAAATGTCTTAAGTCTGCATTGGAAATCTTCAACAAGTTAAAGCACAATTTTTAAAAATTTTAAAATTACAGTATATGTCCATATGAATTGAATGTTAAGGTACAGATTCTAGGTCAGTATCTCTGGCATGGAGCTTCAGATTTTGTATTTTAATAAGTTCATAGGTAATTTCAAAGCTGCTGTTCAGTGAACCATTGCTTTGAGTATGAAATTCTTAATGTATTCAGGTTAATGTAAATGAAAAAGCTAATAAAAATCTGGAATTTGTATTATTCTGTTTTTCTTTTTATTCCAAAGAGCTCTCCATTTGTATTTCATTTTTACTTTTAAAGCTGAGGTCTTCAAGATTTTTCTACAAAAGGCCAGATAGTAAAAATTTTCAAGTTACAGGTCTATCATCTCTGTAGTCCAACTACTCAATTCTGCCATTGTTAAGTAAAAATATGTAAATTAACAGAACTGGTTATATTTCAATTAAATTTTATTTACAAAAACTAGGTGGCAATTGGATCAGTCCACTGGCCATAGTTTGTTGATAACTGTTAAAAGTATGATGATAATAAGAGAAGACTTACTCAAATTTGTATTTTTAAAATATTTTATTAATTTACTTATTTGGCTATGCCAGGCCTTAGTTGTGGCATGCAGGATCTTCGTTCTTCATTGTAACATCTGGGATCTTTAGTTGCTGCATGTAGGATCTAATTCCTTGATCAGAGATCAAACTCGGGCCTCCTGCATTGGGATCTTGGAGTCTTGGCCACTGAACCACTGGGAAAGTCCCACCGAATTGCATTTTGAATACAGGATCCTCAAGGCTGAAAAAGTCTCCCTGATTGCAGCAGGTCATTTAATTAGTTTTTGACCTATTCTTCAGAACCAGTTCAAACCCACTTCTACCATGAAGTCGTCCTTGTTGTTATTCAGTTGCTAAGTCACATCTGACTCTTTGTGGCCCCATGAACTGCAGCATGCCAGACTTCTCTCTCCTTCACTATCTCCCAGAGTTTGCTCAAACTCATGTCCATTGAGTCGGTGATGCCATCCAACTATTTCATTCTCTGTTGTCCCCTTCTCCTCCTGCCTTCAATCTTTCCCAGCATCAGGATCTTTTCCAGTGAGTCAGGTCTTCACATAAGGTGGCCAAAATATTGGAGTTTCAGCAGTCCAAGGGACTCTCAGGAGTCTCCTCCAACACTACAATACAGAAGCATCATTTCTTTGGTGCTCAGCCTTCTTTACGGACCAACTTTCACATCCATGCATGACTAGTGAAAAAACCATAGCTTTGACTATACAGAACTTTTTAATTTTGTGGTTGCAGTCACTATCCACAATGATTTTGGAGCCTAAGAAAATAAAATCTCTCACTGTTTCCACTTTTCCCCCATATATTTGCCATGAAGTGTTGGGACCAGACACCTTGAAACTGGAATGTCAGAAGTTTAGAAGTGTTCATTATGTATTAAAAACATGTAAAAAACTGAACAAATGAAAAAATCAATAACTCTTCCTGACTCTATCAAAAAAGTGAGCGCACCATGTAATCCATTGCCTTCCAAACTGGAGTGAAAGACAAAGCAGAGATTCAATAAAAAAACTGAAAAGAGGGAAAATGTATAGCATTAACCATACATATTAGAAAACAGGAAAGCTCTAAAATCCATAACTAAGTTTTTACCTTAAGAAATAAGAAAAAGAAGAGCAGATTAAATCCAAAGTAAGCAGAAGTTAAAGAATCAGTAAAAATGAATAGATATCAGTCAAACTAAAACAGGAAATCAATGGAGAAATTTTTTTGAAAAAATAATTCTTTGAAAAGATCAATGAAAGCAATAAATCTTTTGTTAGTCTAACAACAACAACCACCAAAAAAAAAAGACTCAAATTACTAATATCAGAAATGAAAAAAATGACATCACTACACTACATTGACATTGACAAGGGTAATAAAAGAATTACCCTTTAATTATATACCCACAATATAAGTTATATACTTATATTATATACTGTTATATATATACTTATATAGAATATAAGTATATACTTATATTCTATACTTAATTATATATTATATTAAATTATGGGTAAGTTATATACCCACAATTTTGATATTTCAGATGAAATGGATCAATTTCCTGAAAAACACAAACTGCCAAAAGACATACAAGAAGAAATATATAATCAAAATAGGTCTTGATATATATTTATTAAAGAAACTGAGTTGGTTATTAATAAACTTTCAAAACACAAAACACTGTGTCCATATGTATTCACCAGTGAACTGCATCAAACACTTAAGAAAAAAATTATATGAATTCTCTATAATCTCTCCCAGAAGGTAGAAGCAGAGGGAATACATCCTGATTCATTCTGAGGGTAGCATTGCCCTAATACTAAACCCAGACAAAAGCATTAAAACAAAGCAAAACTACTGATTCTCATGAACTACATGCAAAAGTTCTCAATAGTATATTAGCAAATTGAATCCAACAATGTACGAAAAGGAGCTGAGTGCTGAAGAATTGATGTTTTTGAACTGCAATGTTGGAGAAGGCTCTTGAGAGTCCCTTGGACTGCAAGGATATCAAACCAGTCAATCCTAAAGGAAATCAGTCCTGAATATTCATTGGAAGGACTGATGCTGAATCTGAAACTTCAATACTTTGGCTACTTGATGCGAAGAACTGACTTATTAGAAATGACCCTGACAGTGGGAAAGATTGAAGGCAGAAGGAGAAGGGGATGACAGAGGAAGAGATGGGTGGATGGCATCACCAACTTGATGGACATAAGTGTGAGCAAGCTCTGGGAGTTGGTGATGGACAGGGAAGCCTGGCGTGTTACAGTCCATGGGGTTGTAAAGAGTCGGACATGGCTGAGTGGCTGAACTGAACTGAACAGCCAAGTTAGATGTATCCCAGGAATGCAAGTTCAGCATTTGAAAAATCAATGGAGTCCATCACATTAAGAGATAAAAGAAGAAAAAAAATGTTCATATCAATAGCTCCAGGGAAAGCATTTGACAAAGATCCAATGCACATTCATAATAAAAACTTTCAACAAAACAGGAATATAAGGAAATCCCCTCAATTTGATTAAAAAAAAAAGTCTACAAAAACCTACAAACAGCATCATGCTTAATGGTGAGAAACTTGAAGTTTTTTGTTGAGATTAGAAACAAAGCAAGGATTTTCCCTTTCACTACTGTTTGTCAACATCATACTAGAAGTTCTAGCTAATGCATTAAGACAAGAAAAGGAAATAACTGGTATCCAGATTAGAAAGAAGAAACAAAATTGTCTCTTTTTGGCCAATATTATGGTCTTGAAAACCTGAAAGAATTGATAAAATAGCCCCTGGAACTAACAAGTGACCAAAGAAAACTTATAGATAGAAGTTTAATATACAAAAGTAAATGTTTTCCTATAAATAATCAATGACAAAATGGAATTTGATATTAAAAAACATAATGCCATTTACATTAGCACTGCCCTCAAAATCAAATGCTTAAGTAGAAATGTAACAAAATATGTACAAGATCTATATCAGACAATCTACAAATTTTTGATGAAAGGTATCAAGGAATTAAATAAATGGAAAGGGGATTACATATTCATGGGCAGAAAAACTCAATATTGTGAAGATACCAGCTCTTTCTAACTTGATTATAGATTCAACCCAGTCGTAATCAAAATCCCATCAAGTTATCTTATACATTTTGATAAACAGATTCTAAAGTTTATACATAGAGAGAAAACACTCAGTAAGGCCAATTTGATAATAAAGAAGAGCAGAGTCAGAAAACTGACATTAACCGACTTCAAGACTTACCACAAATCTATAATAATCAAGACAGTGTGGTCTGAGCAAAAGAATAGAGAAATAGATCAATGGAAAAGAATAGAGCCCAGAAATAGACACATAAATATACCCAACTGGTCTTTGGCAAAGGAGCAAAAGCACAACAATGGAGCAAAAATATTTTTTTGCAACAAATGATACTGGAAGAACTGGGCATTCACACGCAAAAATACTGAAAAAACACAAACCTTACACCTTTCACAGTAATTGACTCAAAATGGATCATTGATCTAAATAAAAAATGAAAAACTACAAAACTTCTGGAAGATAACATATAAGACATCTTAGATAATCTTGGGTATAATGATAACTTTAGATACAACATCAAAAGCATAATCTATGAAAGAAATATATTATCAACTGGATTTCATTAAATTAAACTTCTGCTAGGCTGAAAATAAAGTCAAGAAAACAAAAAGACTGACATAGACCAGGAGAAAATATTTACAAAGACCCATCTAATCAAGGACTGTTTTCCTACATATACAAGGAACTCTTAAAACTTATCAATAAGAAAATAAATAACCCAATTAAAAACAAGCAACAGTTTAATAATACCTCACCAAAGAAGATATATGGATGATGAATAAGCATATGAAAAGATACTTCACATCATATGTCATTCAGTTCAGTTCAGTTCAGTCACTCAGTCGTGTCCGACTCTTTGTGACCCCATGAATCGTAGCACGCCAGGCCTCCCTGTCCATCACCAACTCCCGGAGTTCACCCAGACTCGTGTCTATTGAGTCAGTGATGCCATCCAGCCATCTCATCCTCTGTTGTCCCCTTCTCCTCCTGCCCCCAATCCCTCCCAGCATCAGAGTCTTTTCCAATGAATCAACTCTTCACATGAGGTGGCCAAAGGAAATTGCAAATTAAAACTAGATGCAACTACATACATATTAGAATGAGCAAAATCTAAATCTTTGACTATATTTAATGAGGATGTGGGACAACAGGAGCTCTCATTCTTTGCTCTTAGGAATTCAAAATGGAGCAGCCAAAATGGGAAAACAGCTTGATGGTTTCTTACCAAACCAGACATACTCTTACCATATGACCTAGCAGTCATGCTCCTTGGTGTTTAGTCAAAGGTGCTGGAAAGTTATGTCCACACAAAAGCTTGCGCATGGATGTTTCCAACACTTTTATTTATAATTACCCAATATTGGAAGCCCCCGTGATGTCCTTCACTAGATGAATGGTCCATCTGTGGTCCATCCAGGCAATGTACTATTCAGTTCAGTCATGTCCGACTCCTTGTGACCCCATGAATCACAGCACTCCAGGCCTCCCTGTACATCATCAACTCCCAGAGTTTACCTGAACTCATGTCCATCGAGTTGGTGATGCCATCCAGCCATCTCATTCTCTGTCATCCCCTTCTACTCCTGCCCCCAATCCCTCCCAGCATCAAGGTCTTCTCCAATGAACCAACTCTTTGCATGAGGTGGCCAAAGTATTGGAGTTTCAGCTTCAGCATCATTCCTTCCAATGAACACCCAGGACTGATCTCCTTTAGGATGGACTAATTGGATCTCCCTGCAGTCCAAGGGACTCTCAAGAGTCTTCTCCACCACCACACTTCAAAAGCATCAATTCTTCGGTGCTCAGCTTCCTTCACAGTCCAACTCTCACATCCATACATGACCACTGGAAAAACCATAGCCTTGACTAGACAGACCTTAGTCGGCAAAGTAATGTCTCTGCTTTTGAATATGTTGTCTAGGTTGGTCATAACTTTCCTTCCAAGGAGTAAGCGTCTTTTAATTTCATGGCTGCAGTCACCATCTGCAGTGATTTTGGAGCCCAAAAAAAATAAAGTCTGACGCTGTTTCCACTGTTACCCTATCTATCTATTTCCCATGAAGTGATGGGACCGGATGCCATGATCTTCGTTTTCTGAATGTTGAGCTTTAAGCCAACTTTTACACTCTCCTCTTTCACTTTCATTAAGAGGCTTTTTAGCTCCTCTTCACTTTCTGCCATAAGGGTGGTGTCATCTGCATATCTGAGGTGATTGATATTTCTCCCGGCAGTCTTGATTCCAGCTTGTGCTTCTTTCAGCCCAGCGTTTCTCATGATGTACTCTGCATGTAAGTTAAATAAGCAGGGTGACAATAGACAGCCTTGATATACTCCTTTTCCTACTTGGAACTGGTCTGTTGTTTCATATCCAGTTCTAACTATTGGTTCCTGACCTGCATATAGGTTTCTCACGAGGCAGGTCAGGTGGTCTGGTACTCCCATCTTTTGAAGTATTTTCCACAGTTTTTGGTGATCCACACAGTCAAAGGCTTTGGCATAGTCAATAAAGCAGAAATAGATGTCTTTCTGGAACTCACTTGCTTTTTCCATGATCCAGCAGATGTTGGCAACTTGATCTCTGGTTCCTTTCCTTTTTCTAAAACCAGCTTGAACATCTGGAAGTTCACAGTTCACGTATTGCTGAAGCCTGGCTTGGAGAAATTTGAGCATTACTTTACTAGTGTGTGAGATGAGTGCAACTGTGCGGTAGTTTGAGCATTTTTTGGTATTGCCTTTCTTAGGGATTGGAATTAAAACTGACTTCTTCTAGTCCTGTGGCCACTGCTGTGTTTCCAAATTTGCTGGCATATTGAGTGCAGCACTTTAACACCATCGTCTTCTAAGATTTGAAATAGCCCAACTGTTATTCCATCACCTCCACTAGCTTTGTTCATAGTGATGCTTTCTAAGGCCCGCTTGACTTCACATTCCAGGATGTCTGGCTCTAGATTAGTGATCACACCATCGTGATTATCTGGGTCGTGAAGATCTTTTTTGTACAGTTCTTCTGTGTATTCTTGCCACCTCTTCTTAATATCTTCTGCTTCTGTTAGGTCCCTACCATTCCTGTCCTTTATCGAGCCCATCTTTGCATGAAATGTTCCCTTGGTGTCTCTAATTTTCTTGAAGAGATCTCTAGTCTTTCCCATTCTATTGTTTTCCTCTATTTTTTTGCATTGATCACCGAAGAAGGCTTTCTTCATGTACTATTGAGTCAGACATGACTCAGCAACTTCACATACACATACATACATACATTCACTATTAAAAAGAAATGAGATACCAGGTCATGAAAGAAATAGAGGCAGATTAAATATATATTGAGTAAAAGCCATGAATATGAAAAGTGCCATACTATGTGATCCCAAGTTTATGATATTCTGGAAAAGGGAAAAGTATAGAGACATTAGAAGGATCAATGATTGCCAGGGCTTAGGTAGGAGGGAGAGAGGAATCAGAGAAGCATAGAGGGTTTAGGACAATGATGCTGCAGTGGTGGATACATGTCATTGGATATTTGTGTAAATTCATTGAATACACTCCACGAACAGTGAGACCTTGTGAAAACTCAGGACTTGGATGGATAATGATGTGTCAGTGTAGTTTCACTGAATATAACAAACAGAGATTACAGTTTTGCAAAATGTCATCATTAGGGGAAACTGGGTAAAGTGTACATGGAACTCTAAAACTATATGGAAACTGGGTAAAGTGTACATGTGAATCTAAAACTATATGGAAAAAATATTCAATTGAAAAAGTTAAAAATTAGCTACTGGGTAAGTAAAGAGATGCTCTAGGGTTTTACAATGAAAATACAATGAAAAAAGTGGTGAAAAATACTAAGATTGTCCATCCTTCTTGACCGCTCACTGTTTAATGGGGTTCTGGAGAAAGAAAAAAGATGACTAGATTTGAAAACTAACTACCAGAAATAATCATAGCAGAGAAATAAGAAATCTAGGGGAAAAAGTGTTTGATATTTTAAATTTAAGTTTCCAGAAGACTATCTAACCAGAGATAGTAAAAAATAGATGGAAAACTTGTTTAGAGTTCAGAGAAGAGTTTAGGGTTACAAATATAGATTTGAAATTGACATACGCACAGAGAAAATGGAAAACAGTGGTGTTTTCTATCCGTGGGGGGAGGAATGGAAAGAGGCAACAATTGTCTTGTGACCAAAGGTTAGAGTGATGCCTGTCTTTTGGGCTTAGGAAAGATATCTGTTCAAAAGCAAAACAAAACAAGCAAAAACAAACCGAAGCAGACTCAAAAACACCTGGAAAGGTAGATCACTTAAATAGGAAGAGGCTAGGTGGTCAAAAAGAACCAAATGTTCAACCAATCTTGGTGCTGGCTATCTGAGGAGGTCTGGAGATTTTGACTTCGCTGATGTCCTCCAGGTAAGAAATCTCAGTATAAAGTTTAGATACTGTTGAGGAAAGAATAATTGATAAATCCTGTGATCCTAAGACACGTGAGGGACAAGAGAGCAAATCACCACACAATGCTGACATTTTATGCCTGGAATTTTGAAAGAAGCAATAGGGATGATGAATCCAAAGGTCAGACTACTAACACAAACATCACAGGAGCCCTGGGGAGATAATGGTGACTGAGTACTGCTTGTTTATGCATGGGAAATAGTATCAGAAATCTGGAAGGGTCTAGGAAAAGCTTTCTTGGTGCATCTGTTTGTCTCCTGTTACATGGCCTTGTGTATAATTTAACCGTTTAGGGAAGATTTGACTCCATCACAACAAAAATTTTCTGTTTAATTAAAAATGACACAAAGTTTAAAGACTGGTGTTCAACTGGAGAAATATATTTAAATACCTAAAACCATTAAAGAATTAACATACATACTTTACATGGACTTCTTTTAAGTTGACAAGGAAAAAGTTTAAAATCCAATAAGAAACTAGACAAAGATTATCAATAGGTAATTCACAGAATTAAAAATGTGAAAGACTAATGCATACATAAGTGCTAAATGTCACTTGCAAGCACAGAAAAAAAGGTAAATTCAAACAAGGAAATATCAGCTAATTTGCCTCTAAATACTGGCAATAATTAACTCAAATTGGTAAAGCTGTTTTCATTTCTCCTATAATTCATAGTCCTACCTTTGGAATATTATTGCCAGAGAAGAGTGAAAAGGATGGTCAGTGTGTCCTGTGACTGTAGCAAAGCACTGAAAGCAAAATGTTGCCCTTTATATGCAAAATATAATATACACATAAGTTAGAATCTATAATATGACACAAATGAACATATCTATGACACAGAAACAGATTCACAGACATAGAAAATAGACTTGTAGTGGCCAAGGCACAAGAGTTTGGGTGGAGAGTTTGGAATTAGATATAATCTATTATATACAGGATTGATAGACAAGGAGGCCCAGGGGTAAAGAATCCAGTTGCAATGCATGAGACTCAGGCTCGATCCTTGGGTCAGTAAGATCCCCAGAAGAAGGGAATGGCAACCTGCCCCAGTATTCTTGCCTGAGAAAACCAATGGACAGAGGAGCCTGGTGGGCTACAGTCCAAGGAATTACTAAGAGTCGGACATGACTGAGTGACTGAACAATACATCATAAACAGAAATGTATAGCATGGGGAACAATATTCAGTATCCTATGGTAAACCATCATGGAAATAATATGATATGTATGTGTGTGCATATGTGGTATAATGGAGTCACTTTGCTGTACAGCAGAAAATATGGCAATATTGTAAATCAACTAGCTCTAATAAAATAAATTTTAAAAATATACACAGAAGAAGGGATTCCATGCAGCAGAGTGGCTGATGATTTATGTATCTAACAAAGCTGTGTTAGATAGATGGGTAAATCAATATCAAAACAATGTTGAACTAAAAAAAAAAAGAGTAAGCAAAGTGATAAAATTAATGACCTTTAATTATGTGAATCTTAAACACATCAATAGATTCAAAATAATTCATTTTTGAAGTATTTATATGCATTTCAAAAGGAAATAAGAAAGTTTAATTGAAAGAACATAATCACATAAGCTTTATGACCTGTGTGTGATTAGGAGACCTGGGTTTGATTCCTGGGTGGGGAAGATCCCCTAGAGAAGGAAATGGCAACCCACTCCAGTATTCTTTCCAGGAGAATCCCATGGAAAGAGGAGCCAGGCAGGCTATAATCTATGGGGAATCAAGAGAAGGACACAACTGAGTGACTAAGCATACACACACAATCTCATAAGTAAACACATGAAAAAGAAATACAGCAGGAAGAATTTGTAGCAACTGAGGATAAATCTAGGCTTGAACGTCAATCTTGGGCACAGAGATCTTTAATAGAAAACAAAGAAGTCCAGGTTCAATGCATGATACTGGATGCTTGAGGCTGGTGCACTGAGACGACCCAGAGGGATGGTACGGGGAGGCAGGAGAGAGGGGGGTCCAGGATGGGGAATACATGTATACCTGTAGCGGATTCATGTTGATGTATGGCAAAATCAATACAATATTGTAAAGTAATTAACCTCCAATTAAAATAAATAAATTTATATTAAAAAAAACCAAAAACAAAAAGAAGCAATTGGTTTAGTGACAGCAGAGTTTAAAGTGAGGTAGTTACTGAGAAGGAGAGATATTAAGTTGTTGCTAATTAAGAACAATACCAAAGAATGTTCAAATTACTGCACAATTACACTCACCTCACACACTAGCAAAGTAATGCTTGAAATTCTCCAAGTCAGGCTTCAACAGTATGTGAACTGTGAACTTCCAGATGTTCAAGTTGGATTTAGAAAAGGCAGAGGAACCAGAGATCAAATTGCCAACATCCATTGAATCATAGAAAAAGCAAGAGAATTTAAGAAAAACATCTGCTTTATAGATTACACCAAAACTTTCGACTTATTGTGTAGATCACAATAAACTGTGGAAAATTCTTCAAGAGACGTGAATACCAGACCACCTTACCTTCCTCCTGAGAAATCTGTATGCAGGTCAAGAAGCAACAGTTAGAACTGGACATGGAACAACAGACTGGTTCTAAGTTGGGAAAGAAGTACGTCAAGGCTGTGTATTGTCACCCTGCTTATTTAACTTATATGCAGAGTATATCATGTGAAATGCTGGACTGGATGAAGCACAGCTGGAATCAAGATCGCTGGGACAAATATCAATAACCTCAGATACGCAGATGACACCATCCTTTAGTGAAGATGACACCTCCTTAGTGAAGAGGAACTAAAGAGCCTCTTGATGAAAGTGAAAACGGAGAGTGAAAAAGTTGGCTTAAAACTCAAAATTCAGAAAACTAAGATCATGGCATCTGGTCTCGTCACTTCATGGCAAATAGATAGGGAAACAATGGAAACAGTGGCTGACTTTATTTTCTTGGGCTCCGAAATCACTGCAGATTGTGATTGCAGCCATGAAATTAAAAGATGCTTACTCCTTGGAAGAAAAGCTATGACCAAACTAGACAGCATATTAAAAAGCAGAAACATTATTTTGCCAACAAAAGTTCATCTAGTCAAAGATATGATTTTTCCAGTAGTCATGTATGGATGTGAGATTTGGACTTGAGTGCCGAAGAATTGATGCTTTTAAACTGTGGTGTTGGAGAAGACTCTTGAGCATCCCTTGGGCAGCAAGGAGATCAAATCAGTCAATCTTAAAGGATATCAGTCTTGAATATTCATTGGAAGGACTGATGTTGAAGCTGAAACTCCAATACTTTGGCCTCCTGATGTGAAGTGCTGACTCACTGGAAAAGACTCTGAAGCTGGGAGAGATTGAAGGCAGGAGGAGAAGGGGATGACAGAGGATGAGATGGTTGGATGGCATCACTGATTGATGGACATGAGTTTGAGCAAGCTCCTGGATTTGGTGATGGACAGGGAAGACTGGCGTGCTGCAGTCCATGGCATTGCAAAGAGTCGGACAGGTCTGAGTGGTTCAACTGAACTGAATTCAGAGGGAGCATCAAGGATGGGAGAATCAAGGACTCCCCTGTGGGGGATTCACAGGGGAGTGAAAGTGAAAGTGTTAGTTGCTTGGACACTCCCTTTTCCAGGGGATCTTCTCCACCCAGGGATTGAACTTGAGTTTTCTGCATTGCAGGCAGATTCTTTACCATTTGAACCACCAGGGAAGCCCACATAGGGGAGAGCAGATGTTTATTTGGAAACAGGATTGTGAAGGAAAGCAGCAGAAAGTGGATGTGGGGGTAGGATCCCACTCCCTCAGGGGAGCAGAGAGAGAGAGAGTGAAGGCATGGGGGTGTTTTCAGGCAAGAAACAGGTAAGTGGGAGCAACCCTCCTCTCCTCCTCGTCACTGATTTTCCTGAGGGTCTGTCTCAATCTAGCACAGATATGTATAATCTTGCCTCACTATTAAAATAATCAGCTGTGTGTAGATACTATTCTTGGATCCTTACGTACATTGAGAGCAATTTATATTCTCTCAGAAGTCACAGAGAATTAAATTTTCCATGAAGAAGGAGCCTTACAAAGCACTCCATGAGCTTAACCAGCACTTATGACACCTATGTATGTGCTAGTTCAGTTCAGTCCAGTTCGGTCGCTCAGTCGTGTCCAATTCTTTGCTAATCTGCACTTAAATGTTTTACGTGCATGTTTCTTAATACATCACCTGTTTTCAAACATTTAAAAAAGTGAAGATCCAAAGAGGCTAGAGGGGTCTTTTCCCTCAGTGGCTGATGACAGATCGTGTTGGGGGACGATCGTCAGGATGGCTCAACTCTCAGGTCTCTGCCTGTTTTTAATCTAAACAGCCTTGCCCTAGAACTGTATCTTCTTGGGCAGGAAGAGAAACAAGCAGAATGTTTGTCCTCCAGTCTTTTTTAAGACCTCAGTCCTCAGGTCTTCTGCAACTTCTTACCTTGGGCACTTTCTTCTTTCCTTTTAAAGTTTTTGTCACATGCAGGAGGAGGAGAATGCAGCCAATATTCCTCTTGCTGAGTCTTTATGAGCGTCTGTGTTGAGGACAGCATGCCAGAAGCTATTTTGGGATATATGGTTCAAAATAATGAGAAAACCAACACAAGCAGTTAGGTGAATGGAACGCATATCAAAGCACGTGGCAAGGAGCACCCAGGCACAGTGGGGAGGGGGCCAGTTCTTGGAGTTGAGGGGAGGGTGTGCTTCCCAGGGGATTCTGCCCTTCCCTCCTGAGAGGACACTTACTGCTTTGGTATTTGCAGGGCTCGAGGGGGGCAGAAAGAACTCTCCAGAAAGGCCTCCATGCCAGCGGCTGAGCAGAGAAGGGAGTTCCCTCTCCTGAGCAATCATTGCACTGAATGAGTAGAAAGCAGTGGTTACAAAGCCCTGCTTTTACATTATTGCTCTCAGAATCTGCAGGAAGGAAATTGTACAAATATTGCATAAAATAATCAGACAGTCAGGGGCAGCAAGGAAGGAACCATGAACAGTTCACTTATTTCCACTGACACATTGTCAAGAGAAAAGGTAAAAGCCCATGGAAATGCTATGAAAGTTGATTTTCTTTTGTTGGAACTTGAATGTGTATTACATGTTTTTTAAAAAGGTAATTCACTCATTTTAAGTTTCCATGTTAACGAAAACTATGTCAGTTCAGTTCCATCGCTCAGTCGTGTCCAACTCTTTGCGATCCCATGAAACTTAGCACGCCAGGCCTCCCTGTCCATCACCAACTCCTGGAGTTTACCCAAACTCTTGTCCATGGAGTCATTGATGCCATTCAGCTATCTCATCCTCTGTCGTCTCCATCTCCTCCTGCTCCCAATCCCTCCCAGCATCAGGGTCTTTTCCAATGAGTCAACTCTTTGCATCAGGTGGCCAAAGTATTGGAGTTTCAGTTTCAACATCAGTCCTTCCAATGAACACCTAGGACTGAGCTCCTTTAGGATGGTCTGGTTGGATCTCCTTGCAGTCCAAGGGACTCTCAAGAGTCTTCTCCAACACCACAGTTCAAAAGCATCAGTTCTTTGGCACTCAGCTTTCTTCACAGTCCAATTCTCACATCCATACATGACCACTGAAAAAACCATAGCCTTGACTAGACAGAACTTTGTTTGTAAAAGTAATGTCTCTGCTTTTCAATATGCTATCTAGGTTAGTCATAACTTTCCTTCCAAGGGGTAAGCATCTTTTAATTTCATGGCTGTAATCACCATCTGCAGTGATTTTGGAGCCCCCCAAAATAAAGTCTGACACTGTTTCCACTGTTGCCCCATCTATTTCCCATGAAGTGATGGAACCAGATGCCATGATCTTAGTTTTCTGAATATTGAGCTTTAAGCCAACTTTTTCACTCTCCTCTTTCACTTTGATCAAGAGGCTTTTTAGTTCCTCTTCACTGTATTACATATTTTTTAAAAAGGTAATTCACTCATTTAAGTTTCCACATTAACAAAAACTATATAAACTAAACAAAACAGAAATAGCCCCACAGACACAGTACATAAACTCATGGTTACCAAAGGGGAAAGGGAAAGGGATAAATTAGGAGTTTGGGACTAACATATACACATGACTATATATAAAATAGATAATCAACAAGGAACTACTCTATAGCACAGGGAACTATATTCAACATATTGTATTAATAATCACTTATAAGGGAAAATTATGTCATCTGGTCCTATCAGTTCATGGCAAATAGATGGGGAAAAATGTGGAAACAGTCAGATTTCATATTCTTGGGCTCCAAAATCGATGTGGATGGTGACTGTAGCCACAAAATTAAAAGATAATTGTTCCTTGGAAGAAGAACTATGACAAAATTAGACAGCTTATTAAAAGCAGAGACATCACTTTGCCAACAAATGTCCATATAGTCAAAGCTATGATTTTTCCAGTAGTTATACATGGATGTGAGAGTTGGACCATAAAAAGGCTGAGCACCTAAGAACTGATGCTTTCTAACTGTGGAGTTGGAGAAGATTCTTGAGAGTCCCTTGGATAGCAAGGAGATCAAACCAGTCAGTCCTAAAGGAAATCAGTTTTGAATATTCATTGGAAGGACTAATGCTGAAGCTGAAGCTCCGATACTTTGGCCATCTGATGCAAAGAGCTGACTCATTGAGAAAGACCCTGATGCTGGGAAAGATTGAGGGAAACAAGAGAAGGGGGCCACAAAGGTGGTTGGATGGCATCACTGACTCAATGGACATGAATCTGAGCAAGCTCTGGGAGATAATGAAGGACAGAGAAACCTAGGGTGCTACTGTTCAAGGGGCTGCAAAGAGTTCGACATGACTTAGTGACTGAACAGCAACATCATAAGGGAAAAGAATCTGAAAAAGAACTTGTGTGTGTGTGTGTGTGTGTGTGTGTGTGTGTGTAACTGAATTCCTTCATTGTACATCTGAAACAAAAATAACATTGTAAATCAACTGTACTCCAATAAAAAATAAACTTAGAGAAAGTCTTGTATGAAACTACCAATGAGATGTTTAAATTCTGTAATCATAATTCTACTCCCTAGAAGAAATGACTGGAAGAGTTCACTTCCTTCACAAACTGAGAAATTACGCACATACACACACCTGTGTGTGTACATTTTAATATTTAAAAAATCTTTAAAATCCTTGTTTAAAAAAAGTATAGATCTAAGCAGTCATAATCCTCCAAAATGAAGAGAACGATTAAGAGAAGTAAGTTAGTCATTGTGTGACAAATATAAGCTCTTAAACTCTCTTGTCAATTTTAACAATGTTTCACAGCTTATCGCATTAATGTCTGTCTTTGGTTATATCATGTCAAGTTAGGGCGTGCCATTTGACACATCACTTGAAAAGAAATACTTATAAATTTTCTTTAAACATCAAAGCTGGCCAAACTGGAATTTAGACTGATGGCATTTCTGTCCTCTTAGAGCTCAACTGAGCAAACCATGGGTCTTTAGGAATGGAGAAAAATAGGCCCAGGGAACAAAAGTAGCTGTGATAAAAAGCTTTCTGTAATGTAAGGTGGTCACAACCAGTAGGAACCAGGGCATTTACTGTCAAAATGAAGTTTCAAACACTTGAATATAGAATGGCCACATATGCCTCATATTTTGTGTGTGTGTGTAAGTCGCTTCAATCATGTGTGACTCTTTGTGAAAACTTTTTTACTTTGTTTTGTTTGTAATAGTAAAGACATTACAAAATCAATGCAAAGCATCTAAAATTATTTCTATGTGATATGGAATTTCTCTTGTCTGAGCATATTTCAAGGAAGATAAAGAATGCTATTTTTAAGAGAAAACTAAATACTTCAAAATCAATTTATTTTAATAGAAAGAAAGCCAAATATTCTGGTTTGCTATTAATATAACTTATTATTATTACATATGGCTTGGTATTAATATATATTATTGTTATATAATAATAACTGGTAGTAAGACCACCACAACCCCCTTTTGAAAGTTCTTTTTAAAATTAAATTAATTCATTTATTTTAATTGGAGGATAATTATTTTACAATATTGTGATGGTTTTTGCCATACATGAACATGAATCATCTAAGCCCATCAACTGAGAGAGATCTGCCAAAATTTTAACACATCTCATTACTTCTTTTCAGATACATTACTTATAGTTATTGTAAACTAAGAAAAATGAAATAAATATTCTGAAAACCTACTGCAATTTATTTATTTTAGTTTTATCTTGCCATCTTTTTTTTCCTTTTCTGGAAAAACCAAGCACTTTACTTTTAAACAAACTTCTCTCAGTTTTTCACTCGATAAACAGAAACATATCTAAAGTTATACTTTTTACCACTGTGATCTCTAGGAGAGTCTAAGTGACTCTTAACGAAATAAAGTACACTCTAATTCACAGACAACGGAGTGGGTGACTACGTACTGTCTGATATGCAGTGTATTTCAGCAGTCCAGCAAAGCTTACAGCCACTCACATCACTTCTGCAAGTTCTTGCAGAAGCAAACACACATTAATATGATCAGAACCTTAACTGCTCTGTAATGAGGCTTCAGTATTATCTCTTATTTAAAAATTATCCATATAACTAAAAATTATCTATTAGTCATTTCCAAGGAGTTAACCAAAAATTCCAGACTTTAAATAGACATACTTCAGAATATAATAAATATGAAGACATTGGCAGGATAACGATTAAATTTGACAGAACAGTAGTTTTCCATTTTTACAATCCTAAACAGTCTATAGAAGTAAGAATATATTCTATATAGTGAATCAGTATAAGAAATGTAAGCAATCCAGATTAACTAGCTTCATGAAATAACAAACCTAAATCCACTGAGACAACCCAGAGGGATGGTACGGGGAGGAAGGAAGGAGGGGGGTTCAGGATGGGGAACACGTGTATACCTGTGGTGGATTCATGTTGATGTATGGCAAAATCAATACAATATTGTAAAGTAATTAGCCACCAATTAAAATAAATAAATTTATATTAAAAAATTAAAATGTATGCCTGTTTTTGTACAATGTACTGATCAATTCAGTGAATTATATATACTTTTTAAAGCAAAATTATTAAGACATTCTGGTTTGTTCAAAGATTTACCTCAAATTAGTGAACCTGAATTTTTATGTAAAAATGTTGATAATTGCTAATGGTTTCATGAGGACTTTTTTCTTAAAAGATTAGCATATTTAAAGTATTAAAATTTTGGTTTTATTATTGTTCTGAAAATATTAGATGTATAGAATCATTTATTTTTCTCTAAATATCAATTAAACCACAACTTCTTTAATGTGGGCGCTTTTATTTTTGTTGTTGTTGCTCATAATTCAGTGTAATAATATTCTCTAGAGGTAGCAAGATATATTCACATAATGACAGGAAATTCACAAATGATAGGAAAAGACTTTTTTTTATTTTACAGACACATAGACAATTTTCAGTTTTTTTTTTCTTTTTTTAATTATTATTATTATTATTTTTACTTTACAATATTGTATTGGCTTTGCCATACATCAACATGAATCTGCCATGGGTGTACATGTGTTCCCAATCTTGAACCCCCCTCCCACCTCCCTCCCCATACCATCCCTCTGGGTCATCCCAGTGCACCAGCCCCAAGCATCCTGTATCCTGCATCGAACCTAGACTGACTATTCATTTCTTATATGATATTATACATGTTTCTAATGAGGTGGATGAAACTGGAGCCAATTATACAGAGTGAAGTAAGCCAGAAAGAAAAACACGAATTTTCAGTTTTAATTCCACAACCTTAGCAACAAGTCAAGAATAAACAAAGACATATGAATCTCAGGAGTCTGTTCTATTTTATGTTCAAATATATTTTCTTAAATGATTTGAGTTCATATATAGCAAAATGAACAAACATAGGATAAAAAAACAGATTTTCTGTTTCCTCTCACCAGATGTGCTATCCTATCATTCTGGTGGAGATTCTGAGTCACACAACTCACTTGGGTCTACATTGGATGTTCCAAAAACTGCCAGGAGGCTGGCTGAGTGGGTTCCAGGAATTCCTTGCCTCTGGCCATGGATGAGTTAGATAAATGCACAGACAGACTAATAGACTTGGCCAAGAATTAGAAACAACCTCCCTCTCCCTAAAAAACGGAGCAGGGTAACCTGGGAAGCAGAGAGTTATCAAAGATCAAGTTCTGGTGCACTTAGGCTTTGGGGGTCCCAAAGTTTGGGGACCAAAAGCCAGGAAAGGAAGTGCTCTGGCAATTCTGTTTGATTATCTCCAGTAGATGAGCCCACTGGGGCATCTTGGGAAGAAACTCTAAACCTTTCAAAGTATAATTTTCAAACAGTTAGAAACATGATGCATACAGATCCAAGACCATATAAATGTTAGCCATCACAATGATATTATTCAGAAAAAATTAGACTAGAATTTAGCTTTCCATAGAAACATGTTAGAATTAAGTAACTATAGCATTCAAGGTTGTAATCCTTATTAAATAAAATTCAGTTAATTGAATGAGCAAATATTTGTATTTCATTAGGACAAAATTCTAACTTCTCAAGCAATTATCTCTAAATAGTGATTCTCCAATAGTAGGTTCTGATTCCACAACTGCAGTAGAAGCAGTAGCACTGAGGAATTTGTTAGAAGTGGAACTTATCCAGCCCTTGCCCTCACCTACTGATCCCAAGCTCTAGGCATAAAGCCCAGAAATCTGTGTTTAACAATGTTTCTGTCATCTGATACAAACCTAAAATTCAAGAGCTGCTGATCTAGACCAACCTCCAGCATACTTAACTTAATTCCTTCAAGTTATCTCATGAACACTTTCAAAGCAGGGAGTCAAACCATGAACATCACACATCTAAACTTTGCTTACTGTGTTTTATTGGCATCAGGTGATTTGTTTCTTATATGATATTATACACGTTTCCATGGCATTCTCCCAAATCATCCCACCCTGTCCCTCTCCCACAGAGTCCAAAAGACTGTTCTATACATCTGTGTCTCTTTTGCTCTCTCGCATACAGGGTTGTCATTACCATCTTTCTAAATTCCATATATATGCGTTAGTATACTGTATTGGTGTTTTTCTTTTTAGCTTACTTCACTCTATAATAGGCTCCAGTTTCATCCACCTCATTAGAACTGACTCAAATGTATTCTTTTTAATGGTCGAGTAATACTCCATTGTGTGTATGTACCACAGCTTTCTTATCCATTCATCTGCTGATGGACATCTAGGCTGCTTCCATGTCCTGGCTATCATAAACAGTGCTGTGATGAACATTGGGGTACACGTGTCTCTTTCAATTCTGGTTTCCTCAGTGTGTATGCCCAGCAGTGGGATTGCTGGGTCATAAGGCAGTTCTATTCCCAGTTTTTTAAGTATCTTCACACTATTCTCCATAGTGTACTAGTTTGCATACCCACAAACAATGTAAGAGGGTTCCCTTTTCTCCACACCCTCTCCAGCATTTATTGCTTGTAGACTTTTGGATCGCAGCCATTCTGACTGGCATGAAATGGTACCTCATTGTGGTTTTGATTTGCATTTCTCTGATAATGAGTGATGTTGAGCATCTTTTCATGTGTTTGTTAGCCATCTGCATGTCTTCTTTGGAGAAATGTCTGTTTAATTCTTCAGCCCATTTTTTTGATTAGGTCGTTTATTTTTCTGGAATTGAGCCATAAGAGTTGCTTGTATATTTTTGAGATTAGTTGTTTGTAAGTTGCTTCATTTGCTATGATTTTCTCCCATTCAGAAGGCTGTCTTTTCACCTTGTTTATAGTTTCCTTTGTTGTGCAGAAGCTTTTAATGTTAATTAGATCCCATTTGTTTATTTTTGCTTTTATTTGCAGTATTCTGGGAGGTGGATCATAGAGGATCCTGCTGTGATTTATGTCGGAGAGTGTTTTGCCTATGTTCTCCTCTAGGAGTTTTATAGTTTCTGGTCTTACATTTAGATCTTTAATCCATTTTGAGTTTATTTTTGTGTATGGTGTTAGAAAGTGTTCTAGTTTCATCCTTTTACAAGTGGTGGACCAGTTTTCCCAGCACCACTTGTTAAAAAGATTGTCTTTTCTCCATTGTGTATTCTTGCCTCCTTTGTCAAAGATAAGGTGTCCAGGTGCATGGATTTATCTCTGGGCTTTCTATTTTGTTCTATTGATCTATATTTCTGTCTTTGTGCCAGTACCATACTGTCTTGATGACTGTGGCTTTGTAGTAGTGCCTGAAGTCAGGCAGGTTGATTCCTCCAGTTCCATTCTTCTTTCTCAAGATTGCTTTGGTTATTCGAGGTTTTTTGTATTTCCATACAAATTGTGAAATTATTTGTTCTAGCTCTGTGAAAAATATCGTTGGTAGCTTGATAGGGAGTGCATTGAATCTATAGATTGCTTTGGGTAGTATACTCATTTTCACTGTATTGATTCTTCCAATCCATGAACACGGCATATTTCTCCATCTATTATGTCCTCTTTGATTTCTTTCACCAGTATATTATAATTTTCTATATATAGGTCTTTAGTTTCTTTAGGTAGATATATTCCTAAGTATTTTATTCTTTTCGTTGCAATGGTAAATGGAATTGTTTCCTTAATTTCTCTTTCTATTTTCTTATTATTAGTGTATAGGAATGCAAGGGATTTCTGTGTGTTGATTTTATATCCTGCAACTTTACTATATTCATTGATTAGCTCTAGTAATTTTCTGGTGGAGTCTTTAGGGTTTTCTATGTAGAAGATCATGTCATCTGCAAACAGTGAGAGTTTTACTTCTTGTTTTCCAATTTGGATTCCTTTTATTTCTTTTTCTGCTCTGATTGCTGTGACCAAAACTTCCAAAACTATGTTGAATAGTAGTGGTGAGAGTGGGCACCCTTGTCTTGTTCCTGACTTTAGGGAAAATGCTTTCAATTTTTCACCATTGAGGATAATGTTTGCTGTAGGTTTGTCATATATAGCTTTTATTATGTTGAGGTGTGTTCCTTCTATTCCTGCTTTCTGAAGAGTTTTTATCATAAATGGATGTTGAATTTTGTCAAAGGCCTTCTCTGCATCTATTGAGATAATCATATGGCTTTTATTTTTCAATTTGTTAATGTGGTGTTGCTTTTATTTCCAGTATTCTGGGAGGTGGATCATAGAGGATCCTGCTGTGAAAGAGGCAAGAATATACAATGGAGTAAAGACAATCTCTTTAACAAGTGGTGCTAGGAAAACTGGTCAACCACTTGTAAAAGAATGAAACTAGATCACTTTCTAACACCACACACAAAGTAAACTCAAAATGGATTAAAGATCTAAACATAAGACCAGAAACTATAAAACTCCTAGAAGAGAACATAGGCAAAACATTCTCTGACATAAAAAGATGTCTTTTTCATTATAGGGTACTGGAATCCAAAAGTAGGAAGTCAAGAGATACTTGGAGCAACAGACAAATTTGGCCATGGAATACAGAATGAAGCAAGGCAAAGGCTAATAGAGTTTTGTCAAGAGAATGCACTGGTCACAGCAAACGTCTTCTTCCAACAACACAAGAGAAGACTCTACACATGGACATCACCAGATGCTCAATACCAAAATCAGATTGTTTTTATTCTTTGCAGCCAAACATGGAGAAGCTCTATACAGTCAGAAAAAACAAGACTAGGAGTTGATTGTGGCTCTAATCATGAACTCCTTATTGCTAAATTCAGACTTAAATTGAAGAAAGTAAGAAAAACCACTAGACCATTCAAGTGTGACCTAAATCAAATCCCTTATATTATACAGGGATGTGTATAATATAATATGTGACAAATAGATTCAAGGGATTAGATCTGATAGACAGGGTTCCTGAAGAACTATGGACAGAGGTTCATGACATTGTACAGGAAGCAGGGATCAAGATCACCCCCAAGATAAAGAAATGCAAAAAGGCAAAATTGTTGTCTGAAGAGACCTTATAAATAGCTGTGAAAAGAAGAGAAGTGGAAGGCAAAGGAGAAAAAAAAGATATACTCATTTGAACGCAGAATTCCAAAGAACAGCAAGGAGAGATAAGAAAACCTTCCTCAGTGATCAATGCAATAAAATAGAGGAAGACAATAGAATGGGAAAGACTAAAGATCTCTTCAAGAAAATTAGAGATACCAAGGGAACATTTCATGCACAGATGGCCACAATAAAGGACAGAAATGATATGGACCTAACAGAAGCAGAAGATATTAAGAGGTGGCAAGAATACATAGAAGAACTATACAAAAAGGATCTTCATGACCCAGAAAACCATGATGGTGTGATCACTCACCTAGAGCCAGACATCCTGGAGTGCAAAGTCAGGTGGGCCTTAGAAAGCATCACTATGAACAAAGCTAGTGGAGGTGATAGAATTCCAGCTAAGCTTTCTCAAATCCTAAAAGATGATGTTTGTTAAAGTGCTGCACTCAATATTCCAGCAAATTTGGAAAACTCAGCAGTGGCCATAGGACTGGAAAAGGTCAGGTTTCATTCCAATCCCATAGAAAAATAATGCCAAAGAATGTTCAAACTACTACACAATTGTACTAATCTCACACACTAGTAAAGTCATGCTCAAAATTCTCTAAGCCAGGCTTCAACAGTTTGTAAACTGTGAATTTCCAGATATTCAAGCTGGATTTAGAAAAGGCAGAGGAACCAGAGATCAAATAGCCAACATCTGTTGGATCATCGAAACAGCGAGAGAGTCCACAAAAACATCCACTTCTGCTTTATTGGCTATGCCAAGCCTTTGACTGTGTGGATCCCAACATACTGTGGAAAATTCTTCAAGAGATGTAAATAACAGAGCACCTTACCTGCCTCCTGAGAAATCTGTTTGCAGGTCAAGAAGCAACAGTTAGAACTGAATGTGGAACACAGACTGGTTCCCAATTGGGAAAGGAGTACGTCAAGGCTGTGTATTGTCACCCTGCTTATTTGACTCTGATGCAGAGTACATCATGCGAAATGCCAGGCTGGATGAAACACAAGCTGGAATCAAGATTGTGAGGAGAAATATCAATAACCTCGATATGCAGATGACACCACGCTTATGATGGAAAGCAAAGAAGCACTAAAGAGGCTCTTGATGAAAGTGAAAGAAGGGAGTGAAAAAGCTGGCTTAAAACTCAACACTCAGAAAACTAAGATTATGGCATCTGGTCCCATCACTTCAGGGGAAATAGATGGGGAAATAATGGACACAGTGACAGATTTTTTTGGGGAGGAGGCTCCAAAATCAATGCAGATGGTGACTGCAGTGATGAAATTAAAAGACGCTTGCTCCTTGGGAGAAAAGTCGTGACCAACTTTGATGGCATATCAAAGAGCAGAGACATTACTTTGCCAACAAATGTCTGTCTAGTCAAAGCTATGATTTTTCCAGTAGTAATGTATGGTTGTGAGATTTGGACTATAAACAAAGCTGAGTACCAAAGAATTGATGCTTTTGAACTGTGGTGTTGGAGATAACTCTAGACAGTCCCTTGGACTGCAAGGAGATTCAACCAGTCAATTGTAACAGAAATTAGTCCTGAATATTCATTGAAAGGACTGATACTGATCCTGAAACTCCAATATTTGGCCACCTGATGTGAAGAACTGACTCTTTGGAAAGACTCTGGTGCTGGAAAAGATTGAAAGCAGGAGAGGAAGGGGACGACAGAGGATGAGATGGTTGGATGGCATCACTGACTCGATGGACATGAGTTTGAGTAAGCTCCAGGAGTTGGTGTTGGACAAGGAAGCCTGGTGTTCTGCAGTTTATGGGGTCTCAAAGAGTCGGACATGACTGAGTGACTGAGCTGAACTGATGTTTGTGTTCAATCTGGACTCGTGTGAGTCAGTATGATCTGCCCCAAAATCCACTCAGCTTTGGGTCCTTGCTGGGAGATGAGGGGCAGATATTTAGATATATTATTACAAATCTGTCACCCAGGAAAGACATCTGAAATGAGGATAGAGATTGGGGAGTTATCACTGCATAAGTGATACCAAAATTGATTGGAGTGGCCATGGGGGATGTAAAGAGGTCTGAGCACTGTATCTTCACTATTTAAAGAACAAGATTTCCTGAAGGAGGCCAACAAGGCAAGTTCAGAAATGGAGGAAAAGACCAGGCAATCTTCAAAATTCTATTGCTTTCCTATCAACTTTATATCATGAGTGTCAGGAAACTCAATCTACAAAAAATAGTACTCATCGAAAAATACAGAAAGAAATCAGGAGTATTCATTTATTATATCAATGGTGTGTGTAAGTCTATAGAAGGATTTGTCATAGAGTTTATTTAAGCAAAGGTGTTCCTAATGTCTTTGAATTGTTCCATATCATTATCAGAGATTTCCTGTTGGCTCAGGGGTAAAGAATCCCCCTGCAGTGAAGGAGTCTGCCAAGGAAGGAGATGTGGGTTCCATCCCTGGGTTGGGAAGATCCTCTGAAGAAGGAAATGGCAACTCATTCCAGTATTCTGGCCTGGAAAATCCCATAGACAGAGGAGCCTGGCAGGCTACAGTCTGTGGGGTCACAGAAGAGTCAGACATGACTTAATGACTAAACAACAGCATCATTATCATTTTATTGATTATCCATATATATATTAATATATGTAGTGAGTTAACAGAGAAGGCAATGGCACCCCACTCCAGTACTCTTGCCTGGAAAATCCCATGGACAGAGGAGCCTGGTAGGCTGCAGTCCATGGGGTCGCTAACAGTTGGACACGACTGAGCGACTTCACTTTCACTTTTCACTTTCATGCATTGGAGAAAGAAATGGTAACCCACTCCAGTGTTCTTGCCTGGAGAATCCCAGGAACGGGGGAGCCTGGTGGGCTGCTGTCTATGGGGTTGCACAGAGTCGGACATGACTGAAGCGACTTAGCAGCAGCAGCAGTAGTGAGCTAATATCTATGATGTGTTAAATATGTATGTGTCTACATGCATGTGTTTTGTTGGCATTGTATTTTAAACAACCTAGATGTCCATCAGCAGATGAATGGATAAGAAAGCTGTGGTACATATACACAATGGAGTATTACTCAGCCGTTAAAAAGAATTCATTTGAATCAGTTCTGATGAGATGGATGAAACTGGAGCCGATTATACAGAGTGAAGTAAGCCAGAAAGAAAAACACCAATACAGTATACTAATACATATATATGGAATTTAGAAAGATGGCAATGACGACCCTGTATGCAAGACAGGAAAAAAGACACAGATGTGTATAATGGACTTTAGGACTCAGAGGGAGAGGGAGAGGGTGGGATGATTTGGGAGAATGGCATTCTAACATGTATACTATCATGTAAGAATTGAATTGCCAGTCTATGTCTGACGCAGGATACAGCATGCTTGGGGCGGGTGCATGGGGATGACCGAGAGAGATGTTATGGGGAGGGAGGTGGGAGGGGGGGTTCATGTTTGGGAACGCATGTAAGAATTAAAGATTTTAAAATTAAAAAGAAAATAATAATAAAAAAATAAAGTAAAGTACTTCTGTTACATAAAATGTAGGTAGTGTACTTAAATGTTGTACTTTTCTTCAAGTATAGATATTGGTGTATTAAACAAACTGTACATTAAACAAATGTATTATAATTATCATCATATAATTTGTTTAACAACAAAATTTTCTTCTATTCACAAGCTAGTACCTAGATATTATAATGGATGCTAGACATTTCAAAAGCAACAAGTCAATCCATAATTTAATACATACTTATAGATATTATTTAAATGCTTGCAATGTTTTATTAAAAGCATATAATCATATGTAAGGCTGATAAGAACATCTTCCTGGATTCTAGGAAAGCAAACAAAAAGGAAAGGGGCAGGAGAAGAGCTGCTCGTGGGCATTTATAACTGCATATTCCTTCTAGAATATCAGATTTCTTCTGAGCAGTAGGTTAGACATAAAGGGGGGCCATAATTTCACATTTGATTTCTACAAGCTCTCAGAGAGGAGGAGTCATAACTCAGGTTCTTCTCCCTCATTCAGGAGAAGCCACAGAGAATCCCTTGGGAATTATTTACATCAGTACCAGCATCATCAGCAGATCCCTTAATAAAGAGGGGTGCCCAGGTTGGGGATTGCAGCTGAGCCTCGCATCTCACCTGCCCCACCAACCTGACACTCAGCAAAGGACTCTCCTTGTACGTGTACCTAATAATACTGAGTACCAGATCTCAGACCATTTATCGCAAGCCCATATATGAAGAAGTAATTTAGATATGGCTGAAGGGAACTATATGTACCTCTAAGTTAGAAAACTAACCACAGTAGTATATACAGCTGCACAGTCAATATAACCTAGAGTTTGTAAAAACATACAATACTCAGTTCAGTTCAGTTCAGTTCAGTTCAGTTCAGATGCTCAGTAGTGTCCGACTCTTTGCGACCCCATGAACTGCAGCACGCCAGGCCTCCCTGTTCATCACCATCTCCTGGAGTTCACTCAGACTCATATCCATTGAGTCCGTGATGCCATCCAGCCATCTCATCCTCGGTTGTCCCCTTCTCCTCCTGCCCCCAATCCCTCCCAGCATCAGAGTCTTTTCCAATGAGTCAACTCTTCGCATGAGGTGGCCAAAGTACTGGAGCTTCAGCTTTAGCATCATTCCTTCCAAAGAAATCCCAGGGTTGATCTCCTTCAGAATGGACTGGTACTCAGTTGTATATATACATACATCACATGCATATCACGTCATTGCATATATAGAGAAGATCTTGACAAAATTCCTCAAAATGGTGATAGTTAGAAATATTAGACAGTTTTATTTTCTTCTTTTTGTTATTTTATTTTCTCAATTGTCTAAAATCAGTGTCACGTTTTCTCTTTCAAAAAATTAAAAAATGTTACTTGAAGGAAAAAAAAGGCTAGGGATTACTGGGATTACTGAGTAGGCAGTTATTAATTTTATTACCTAAATGTTAAAGCAAGATAAACATCATTTTATATGTCTTCTTTTGATGTATCATAAAATCAGTGGTGTTAGCCAGTGAAGTTATCTAAGAAACAGAAACAGCCTCATGGTCATAAAGAACAGACTTGTGGTTCCCAAGGGACAGGCAGACAGGGTAGGGATGGAGTGGGAGTTTGGGATTAGTGATGTAAACCATTATATATAGAATGAGTAAGCTATAAGGTCTTACTGTACAGCAAAGGGAAATAGAAAATTCAATATCATGCAATAAACCATAATGGAAAAGAATATGAAAAAGAATATATGTATGCATTAATATATGTATGTGTGTATAAATGAATGGCTTTGCTGTATAGCAGTAATTAACTCTATGTTGTAAATCAACTATGTGTGTGCTATGTGCGTGTGTGTGTACTAAGTCATTCAGTCATGTCTGACTCTTTTTGACTCCATGGACTGTATCCCATGAGGCTCCTCTGTCCAAAGGATTCTCCAGGCAAGAATACTGGAGTGGGTTGCCATGCTCTTCTCCAGAAATACTTCAATAACATAAATAAAAATAAAAATCAGTAGTGTTGGCATTTTACTCATTAATTTGAATGTTTAATTAATGGTCCATAAGTTAAATGTTAGAAGCTAACACCTTTTTTTCTCAGGTCCATAATCAGAAAAGACATGTGGCTGCACATATATTTTTATTAAATAGGCAGATTAGCTTTTAGCATCTCCTCAATGAGATGTTTTGCCAGAGAATTACATTTCTATTCTACACAGCTTTGCCTGGCCAAACATGGCTTTCATTATATTTCCTGTCTTTAATGAAGTTAAGCAGTCCCAAGATTGCTCATAGGAAATGATCAGAGTCAGATAATGTACTGCTTGGCAAATGAAGTGCAGTCTTGTAAACTGGACAGAAGGTGGAGGAAGGTGCCATCATGATTATCTGAACCTGGGGAATCCATCTGCGTTCCTTTTAGCAGTTGTACAGAACTTTAAACCAGCCCTTGATCCACCAGACTTTATTTTTTTAAAATATAAATTTACTTATTTTAATTGGAGGTTAATTACTTTACAATATTGCATTGGTTTTGCCATACATCAACATGTATCCGCCACAGGTATACACATGTTCCTGATCCTGAACCCCCCTCCCTCCCTCCCCATACCATCCCTCTGGGTCGTCCCAGTGCACCAGCCTCAAGCATCCAGTATCATGTATTGAATCTGGGCTGGAGACTTGTTTCATATATGATATTATACATGTTTCAATGCCATTCTTCCAAATTATCCCACCCTCTCCCTCTCCAACAGAGTCCAAAAGACTTCTATACATCTGTGTCACTTTTGCTGTCTCGTGTACAGGTTTATGAGCTTGGATTGTATGCATTTAGCTGAAATGCACTCAGAACAGGACATATTCTTAGTGGATAAGTGCTCATGCCTGGTGACACTTGGCCTCAAGTTCTGGAAGCCTGTTACTACCAAAACAGCTTCTGTTTTACTACCTGGGTTCTTCTTCTGTGAACATAATCTCAAGCTTCAATACGGAATCACTCATACTGCTGATTTGGTTGGTAGTGTATGTGAAGGGGTAAAAAGCTGCTGGGCTCACCCTCAATCAACAGGCTGGGCAGGAAGAACAGACAGAGGGCAGCAAACTTACAAAAAGCCTCTGAGTAGTAAGTCGAGAAGCTGCTGTGTCTGGGTAGAAAGAAAGACTCCAAACAGTGCCAGCCTGAGAAAAACTCTGAAATAAGGAGAATTTGTCTTTAGCCCATTCTTAGCTTTCTTTCCTATGCTATTTATTTTTATTTATTTTTTTTAATTCAGAAAGTGAAAGTTCTTCTTGGCTGGTGTCAGCCTAAGAAATTTTTCACACCAGATCCATCCTTTCAGAGAGCACTTCATGTTCTGACTCTCCATTTAATTTTATTAAAATATATGCACTCTGTGTCCATGGTTTAAACTCCCTTGCTTCTAGTTTAAACTCCCTTTAGAAGGGGATCAGTTTAATTGTTCCTTAATTACTAAGTTCAAACTATAACTTATTACAATTCTTTTTCTCTCCCCCTCCCCAGCTAACAGTGGGGGCTTTGAAGCTGAAAGACTTATCCAATTAATTCCACAAGTAGTCGCTGATTATCTGTTGCTTGCCCTGTGCTGGATGGGCTTCTGGAAAACTAAACAAAATGGTTAGCCACAATCTTCCATGAAAGAGCTCACAACCTGGACCACGGAGTGGTCCAGTAGCTTGGATGCTTAAGGGGTTCAGAAAAAAAGATAAATCTAAGTGATGAGAGATGTGTGGAGAAGGTAGGCTCTGAGCCAGGTTTTACAGGAAATATATCACAGGTGTGAATCAAAGAGGAGGAATGCCTTGGAGGCCCAGGGAGAGTGCAAAGGGGTAGAATTGACCACACATTCCACTTTGTATGGAATCAACCTGAGTATAACTGTGATTCTCCTCTAATTTTTAGTATCTCCATTTCTCACTCTGAAAAGTGTCCCATTTGTATGAGAATTACATATCTTTCTACCAGCAGGGCTTACTAGTGGAGTTATGAGATCAGGATAACTAAAGGAGAAGAATTTATTGGGGATTAAAGGAACATGAGATTGAATTGCTCAGATTCATCCAGGTTACATGGGCACCTACACTTAGACATGGAAGTAGCAGAAAAGAGGAAAACAATTATTTACTGGACTTGGGAAATGGCATCACAAAGTAATGTTGAAAGAATAATATGGTACAAAATAACAATCATATGTATAATTTAATCTTTATGTATTTTTATATTATATATCTTCATTAAATCTTGCCAGCTCATTGAAAAAATGATAGCATAGTTTATGAAATCATGAGAAAAGAACATTAGTCTTTGAGTTATGACTGACTGCATCTTTGTTTAGTACTTCCTCTTTTTCTATCTTTAACTCATGTACAACCCTGAGGACCTTTAAATTATTATAAGTTCTGAAGAGATAGACACTAAATTTGATGAAAGTGTCAGAGAAGGCGATGGCACCCCACTCCAGTACTCTTGCCTGGAAAATCCCATGGATGGAGGAGCCTGGTGGGCTACAGTCCATGGGCTCGTGAAAAGTCGAACACGACTGAGTGACTTCACTTTCACTTTTCACTTTCATGCATTGGAGAAGGAAATGGCAACCCACTCCAGTGTTCTTGCCTGGAGAATCCCAGGGACGGGGGAGCCTGGTGGGCTGCCGTCTATGGGGTCGCACAGAGTCGGACACAACTGAAGCGACTTAGTACCAGCAGCAGAATGCATTGCCTAAAAATGACACTATTACTGTTTTTACTAACAATTTTACAGTTTATAAAATGTTCTGCACTTTTGAAGTCCAGAGTTGGAGTGGAAGGGTTTTATTGTGGAATCCATCTGTAAAGCACTGTTGGATTAAAATGGAGTGGTAGCCAGGAATACAGTGAATAATAGTTATACATTATTGAATGTAGGTTGTAAGAAGTAACAGAGGAAAAAATGTACGTGGCTGAATCAAAGATTTCTAGACTTTGATATTAGAATAATTTGGGAAAAATGAATCCATTTGAAATCATGTATAATAAATGTATTGTACATGAAGATGTGATTTCCTTAGAAACAATAAAAGTACCATTTGTTGATCACCTAGTCCATGGTCAGTAATCCTTAAAACAATACTTCTAGGTAGAATTAATGTCCATCTTTTACAAATGAAGACATGATAGCTGAAAACATGTGAGTTATCCAATTCTGAGTTACTGAGTATGGGAAGTAACCAAGCTATGGACCACGTGCCTCAGCCATTTCTGCACTTAGAGTGCAACCTTGAGACTGATGATGATCTTCAAAATAGTATTCAACAAATGATGGATGCTGAGAAATAATTATGAAATTTTCTCATTTGAAGATCACTAGTAACTTGATAGAATGATTAGGCCAGAACAAAAGGATTAAAGAGGGTTAATCATGGGACAATTTTTATAAGCATATAGTAATTTTGGATTTATCTTTTAGGAAGAGCTACAAAAATGTGTCAGCTGAGAAGGCTGTGTTAATTGAGAGCACTCAAATCCATTAGTGAGAAAAGGGCACAGAATTTATGTGAAGAAATATTCACTCCAAACTTCCATAACCTGGGGAAGAAAACAGACATCTAGGTCCCAGAAGCAGACAGAGTCCCAAAAAAGGAACTAAAAGAGGTTCCATAACAAGCCATTTTATAATTAAAAGGGCAAAAATTAAAGATAAAGATATTTTTTTAATATAAATAAGCAAAGAAAAAAAAACAAAACAAAACTCATAGATAGAGACATACAAAATAAGCCACTGAGATGAAATATGCAGCATAAGGAATATGATCAATCATCTTGTAAGAACTTTATGGGGACAGATGGTCACTAGACTTTCATGGAGATTGTTTCATAATTTATGCAAATGCCAAAGCACTATATGCTGCTAAGTCGTTTCAGTCGTGTCCGACTCTGTGCAACCCCATAGACGGCAGCCCACCAGGCTCCGCTGTCCCTGGGATTCTCCAGGCAAGAATACTGGAGTGAGTTGCCATTTCCTTCTCCAGTGCATGAAAGGGAAAAGTGAAAGTGAAGTCTCTCAGTCGTGTCCGACTCTTAGTGACCCCATGGACTGCAGCCTACCAGGCTCCTCCATCCATGAGATTTTCCAGGCAAGAGTACTGGAGTGGGGTGCCATTGCCTTCTCTGAAAGCACTATATAGTACACCTGAAACTACCATAATATTGTACATCAGCTATATTTCAAGAAAGTTTTCTTTAAGAACATATATATTACAAAAGAACATTTATACAGCAAACATATTCCACATCCCCAAATATAAAATTGTGAAAAATAGAAGCATACATTTCAGAACATAAAAACTTTATTTAGTTTCAATACAAAAGATGTAAACATCTTCTTCATATAAAAAGCATTTAAAGATCAGAAGAAAAAGGATCAACCTCTGTAGAATAGAAAAGAAATACAAATGGCTAATAATGAATAGCATCAATCAAGATAAAGTAAGTATAAATGCATAAATACTGAGGTACTGATATAGAACTATGAAATTTGCAAAGTTTACCTAAGTCACTTCTTAGCAGTGTGTGCTGGGAGAAAGAAGGATCATCACAGAGTTTGTGGGAAAGAAATTCAATAGTAAGTTCAAAATTTAAGAGGCTCAAATTGCTTGACATATATCAGTTCCATTTTGGAAATTTTTATGGTTGTACCACATTATTATTTTTTAATTGAAGTCGTGGGCTTCTTGGGTGGCTCAGTGATAAAAATCTGCCTGCCAAGCAGGAGATGCAGGTTCAATCCCTGGATTGGGAAGATACCCTGGAAAAGGAAACGGCAACCCACTCCAGTGTTCTTGCCTGGAAATCCTATGGACAGAGGAGCCTGGTGGGCTACAGTCCACGGGGTCGCACAGAGTCAGACACAACTTAATCACTAAACAAAAACAGCAAAATAGTGATTTAGAATACTGTGTTAGTTTCAAGTGTATATAAAAGTGATTCACATATGTGTGTGTGTGTGTGAATACGCGTGTGTGCTAAATCATTTCAGTCATGTCCAACTGTTTGCGACCCTATGGTCTGTAGCCCACCAGGCTCCCCTGTCCATAGGATTCTCCATGCAAGAATAGTGTTGTGGGTCGCCATGCCCTCCAGGGAAACTTCCTGACCTAGTACACACACATATATTCTTCTTCAAATACTTTTCGATTATAGGTTATTACACAATACTGAATACAGTTCCCTGTGCTATACAATAGGTCCTTGTTGTTTATATATTTTATATATAGTCATATGTACCCACATTATTGATTAAATATTCCAGTATTGTTAATTGGAGAAAAAAACTGACAATCTGAATCTTAATCACTGGAGAATAGTTTAAATAGATGTGTTATATTCTTATAATGAATCACTGAGTAGTCCTTATAAAGAATGAGGTAAAATATTACAAATTAATATGGAAAGATATCTACACTATCGGTTCAGTTAAGTTGCTCAGTTGTATCCAACTCTTACTGAATGCATGGACTGCAGCCCACCAGGCCTCCCTGTCCATCACCAATTCACAGAGCTTGTTCAAACTCATGTCCATCAAGTCAGTGATGCCTTTCAACCATCTCATCCTCTGTCATCCCCTTCTCTTCCTGTCTTCAATCTTTCCCAGCATTAGGGTCTTTTCAAATGAGTCAGTTCTTCGTATTAGGTGGCCAAAGTATTGGAGTTTCAGTTTCAGCATCATTCATTCCAATGAATGTTCAATACTGATTTTTAGGATTGACTGGTTGGATCTCCTTGCAGTCCAAGTGACTATCAATGGTCTTCACCAACATTATAGTTCAAAAGCATCAACTCTGTGGCTCTCAGCTTTCTTTATAGTCCAACTCTCACATCCATACATGACTACTGGAAAAACCATAGCTTTGACTAGACAGACCTTTGTTGGCAAAGTAATGTATATGCAGTGATTTTGTTGCTGAAGAAAATAAAGTCTGCCCCTCTTCCCATTGTTTCCCCATCTATTTGCCATGAAGTGACGGGACCAGATGCCGTGTTCTTAGTATTCTGAATGTTGAATTTTAAGCCCAATTTTCATTCTCTTTTTTCATTTTCAACAAGAGGCTCTTTAGTTCTTTTTCGCTTTGTGCCATAAGGGTGATGTCATCTGTATATCTGAGGTTATTATTTCTCCTGGAAATCTTGATTCCAGCCTGATTTTAGCATTTCATATGATGTACTCTGCATAAAAGTCAAATAAGCAGGGTGACAATACACAGCCTTGACATTCTCCTTTCTCAATTTGGAACCAGTCTGTTGTTCCATATCCAGTTCTAACTGTTGCTTCCTGAACTTCATATAGGTTTCTCAGGAGGCAGGTAAGGTGGTCTGGTATTCCCATCTCTTGAATAATTTTCCACAGTTTGTTGTGATCCACACAGTCAAAGGCTTGGCATAGTCAATAAAGCAGAAGTATATGATTTTCTGGAACTCTTTTGCTTTTTTGATGATCCAATGGATGTTGGCAATTTGATCTCTGGTTCCTCTGCCATTTCTAAAACCAGCTTGAACATCTGGAAGTTCACGGTTCACGTATTGCTGAAGCCTGGCTTGGAGAATTTCGAGCATTACTTTGCTAGAGTATGAGATGAGTGCAATTGTGCAGTAGTTTGAACACTCTTTGGCATTGCCTTATTTGGGATTGGAATGAAAACTGACCTTTTCCAGTCCTGTGGCCCCTGCTGAGTTTTCCAAATTTGCTGGCATATTGAGAGCAGCACTTTAACACTGTCATCTTTTAGGATTTGAAATAGCTCAACTGGAATTCTATCACCTTTACTATCTTTGTTCGTAGTGATGCTTCCTAAGGCTCACTTGACTTCACATTCTAGGATGTCTGGTTCTAGGTTAATGATCACACCATCATGGTTATCTGAGTCATGTGGATGTTTTTTGTATAATTCTTCTGTGTATTCTTGCCACCTTTTCTTAATATCTTCTGCTTCTGTTAGGTCCATACCATTTCTGTTCTTTATTGTGGCCATATGTGCATAAATGTTCCCTTAGTATCTCTAATTTTCTTGAAGAGATCTCTAGTCTTTCCCATTCTATTGTTTTCCTCTCCTTGCATTAATCACTGAGGAAAGCTTTCTTATCTCTCCTTACTATTCTTTGGAACTCTGCATTCAAATGGGTATATTTTTCCTTTTCTCCTTTGCCTTTCACTTCTCTTCTTTTCACAGCTATTTGTAAGGTCTCCTCAGACAACCATTTTTCCCTTTTACATTTCTTTTTTTGGGGATGGTCTTGATCCCTGCTTCCTGTACGATGTCACTAACCTCTGTCCATAGTTCTTCAGGCACCCTGTCTATCAGATATAATCCCTTGAATCTATTTGTCAGGTCCACTGTATGATACCAGGGATTTGATTTAGATCATACCTGAATGGTCTAGTGGTTTTCCTTACTTTCTTCAATTTAAGCCTGAATTTGGCAGTAAGGAGTTCATGATCAGAGCCACAGTCAGCTCCTAGTCTTGTTTTTGCTGACTGTATAGAGCTTCTCCATCTTTGGCTGCAAAGAACATAAACAATCTGATTTTGGTATTGAGCATCCGGTGATGTCCATGTGTAGAGTCTTCTCTTGTGTTGTTGGAAGAAGATGTTTGCTGTGACCAGTGCGTTCTGTTGGCAAAACTCTGTTAGGCTTTGCCTGCTTCATTTTGTACTCCACCACCAAATTTGCCTGTTGCTCCAGGTGTTTCTTGACCTCCTACTTTTGCATTCCAGCCCCCTATAATGAAAAGGACATCTTTTTTGGGTGCTAGTTCTAGAAAGTCTTGTAGGTCTTCATAGAACTGTTCAGCTTCAGCTTCTTTAGCATTACAGGTTGGGGCATATACTTGGACTACTCTGATATTGAATGGTTTGCCTTGGAAATGAATAGAGATCATTCTGTCATTTTTGAGATTGCACTCAAGAACTGTATTTAGGACTCTATTGTTGACTATGAAGGCTACTCCATTTCTTCTAAGGGATTCTTGCCCACAGTAGTAGATATAATGGTAATCTTCATTAAATTCGCCCATTCCAGTCCATTTTAGTTCACTGATTCCTAAATTGTTGATGTTCACTCTTGCCATCTCTTGTTTGATCACTTCCAATGTAGCTTGATTCATGGACCTAACATTCCAGGTTCCTATGCAATATTGCTCTTACAACGTTGGACTGAGCATTGTTTTGCTTTGGCTCTGTGTCTTCATTCTTCTGGAGTTACTTCTCCATTCTTCTCCAGTAGAATATTGTGCACCTACTGACCTGGGGAGTTCATCTTTCAGTGTCATATATTTTTGCCTTTGCATACTGTTCATGGGTTTCTCAAGGCAAGAATACTGAAGTGATTTGCCTTTCCCTTCTCCAGTGGACCAAAGTTTATCAGAACTCTCCACCCAAATCACTTTAAGTTAGGTTGATTTTCTTTTAAAGAGCAAGCAGACATTATTTTTATAATTAGTTTGTTAATTGAATAATGAAAATTTAATATTATTTTACATTGTTTTTTATTTATTAATTAAAAATACTTTTTATTTTGTATTGGGGTATAGCTGACTAAAAATGTTTTGATAGCTTCAGGTGAACAATGAAGGGACTCATCCATATGTATACATGTATCTACTTTCCCCCAACTCTCCTACCATCCAGGCTGGCACATAATGCTGAGCAGAGCTCCATGTGCTATACAATAGATCCTTGTTTGTTATTTACTTTAAACACAGCAGTATGTACATGATCATCCCAAAGTTCCTAACTGTCCCTTCCCCCTGGCAACCATAAGTTCATTTTCTAAGTCTTTGAGTCTCTTTTTGTTTTTGTTTTTTTCCCAGTATTCTGGGAGATGGTTTAGAAAAGATATTGCTGTGATATAAGTCAGAGAGTATTCTGCCTATATTTTCTTGCAGATGTAGTTTTCCTTTCTCTGCAATTTTTTGGGAACAGTTTCAAAAGGATTGTTGTTAACTCTCCTCTAAATGTTTGATAAAATTCACCCGTGAAGCCATCAGATTGTAAACATTTGTTTCTTGAAAGTGAAAGTGAAAGTCACTCAGTCACGTCCAACTCTTTGCAACCCATGGATTGTTTAATCCATGGAATTCTCCAGGACAGAATACTGGAGTGGGTAGCCTTTCCCTTCTCTGGGGGATCTTCCCAACTGAGGGATTGAACCCAGGTCTCCAGCATTGCAGGACGATTCTTTACCAGCTGAGCCACAAGGGAAGCCCAAGAATACTGGAGTGGGTAGCCTATCCCTTCTCCAAAGGATCTTCCTGACCCAGAAATCAAACTGGGGTCTGCTGCATTTGTAGGCAGATTCTGTACCAACTGAACTATCAGGTTCTTGGGAGGCTTTTAATCACAGTTTCAATATCAGTGCTTCAGACTGATCTGTTCATATTTTCTATTTCTCCCTGATTCAGTCTATGGAGATGGTACCATTGTTAGAATTTGCCCATTTCCTCCAGGTTGTCCATTTTATTGCCATACAGTTGCTCATAGTAGTCTCTTATGATCCTTGGTATTTCTGTAGAATCAGCTGTAATTTCTTCTTTTTCATTTCTAATTTTACATGTTTAAGTTCTCTCCCCCCTCCCCCCTCTTTTTTTTTGATAAGTCTGGCTAAATGTTTATCAATTTTGTTTATTTTTTCAAAGCATCAGTTTTAGTTTCATTGATCTTTGCAATTGTTTTCATTGTCTCTATTGCATGAATTTCTGCCCTGATCTTTATCATTTCTTTCCTTCTGTTAACTTTAGGTTTTGTTTGTTCTTTCTCTAGTTGTTTTAGGTGTAAGTTTGGTTTGTTTATTTGAGATTGTTCTTGTTTCTTGAGGTAAGATTGTATTTCTATCAACCTCCCTCTTAAAACTGCTTTTGCTACATCCCATAAGTTTTGGACTCTTGTGCTATCATTTTCTGTTTTCTCTGGGTATTTTTTATTTCTTCTTTGATTTCTTCAGTGATCCATTTGTTGTTTAGTTGCATATTGTTAAGCCAATACATGTTTTTGATTTTTAGTTTTTTAGAGTTTTTCTTGGAGCTTATTTCTAATATCATAGCATTGTAGTCAGAAAAGATGCTTTATATGATTTCAATTTTCTTAAATTTACCAAGGCTCACCTTTTTGGCCCAGCATGTGCATATGAGAAGAATGCATAGTCTCCTGTTTTTGGATGGAATGCTCTATGAATATCAATTAAATTCAGCTCATCTAAGGTGTCATTTAAGGGCTGTGTTTCCTTATTAATTTTCTGTTTAGATGACCTGTCCATTGTGAAAGTGGAGTGTTATGTCCCCCATTATTGTTGTGTTGCTGTTGATCTCTCCCTTTATGATTGTTAGTATTTGCCTTACATATTGAGGTGCTCCTATATCAGTTGCATATATATTTATAATTGTTATATCTTATTCTTGGACTTTGTTCATTATGCAGTGTTCTTCTTTGTCTCATAACATTTTTTGTTTTAAAGTCTATTTTTTTTTCTGATATGAATATTGCTATTCCAGCATTCTTATGATTTCCATTAGTGTGGAATATCTCTTCCCATCCCATTACTTTCAGTTTGTAAGTAAACCTAAATCTGAGGAAAGTGTCCTGTAGATAAAACACATTTGGGTCTTCTTATTTCATCCACCTAGCCAGTCTATCTCTTTTGGTTGGTGAATTTAATACATTTACATTTAAGATAATTATTGATATGTATGATCCTGTTACCATTTTCTTAATTGCTTTGGGTCTATTTTTTTGTGGGTCTTTTCCTTCTCTTGTGTTTCCTGCCTAGAAAAGTTCCTTTAGCATTTGTCATAAAGCTACTTTAGTGGCACTGAATTCTCTTAACTTTTGCTTGTCTTTAAAGCTTTTGATTTCTCCATCAAAGCTGAATGAGAGAAGTTGGGTAGAGTATCCTTGGCTGTAGTTTCCTCCCTTTCATCACTTTGAATATATCGTGTCATTCCCTTCTGACTGTGGAGTTTCTGTTGAGAAATCAGCTGATAACCTGATGAGAGTCCCATTGTATATTATTTATCTTTTTTCCCTTGTTGCTTTTAATATATCTTTGACTTTACTTTTTGTGAGTTTGATTGCTATGTATCTTAGTGTGTTCCTTCTTGAGTTTATCCTGCCTGAAACTCTGGATTCCAGGATTTGATTGACTATTTCTTTTCACATGTTAGGGAAGTTTTCAGCTATTATGTCTTCAAATATTTTCTCAGCTCCTATCTCCTTCTGTTGTACTTCACCTGCTACTGCTGCTACTGCTAAGTCACTTCAGTCATGTCTGACTCGTGCAACCCCCATAGATGGCAGCCCACCAGGCACCCCTGTCCCTGGGATTCTCCAGGCAAGAACACTGGAGTAAGTTGACATTTCTTTCTCCAATGCATGAAAGTGAAATGTGAAAGTGAAGTCACTCAGTCGTGTCTGACTCTGCAACCCCGCGGACTGTAGCCTACCAGGCTCCTCCATCCATGGGATTTTCTAGGCAAGAATACTGGAGTGGGTTGCCATTGGCTTCTCCGTTGTAATTCTGGGGTCCCAATAATACAAATGTTAGTGCTTTTAATATTGTCCCGTAGGAGTTTTAGGCTATCTTCATTCCTTTTCTTTTTTTTCTGTTTTCAGCTTTGTGGTGGTAATTTCCACCATTCTGTCTTCCAGGTCACTTATTCATTCTTTTGCCTCAGTTATTCTGCTATTGATTCTTTCTAGTGAATTGTTCATATCTGTTTGTTTGTTCTTTAGTTCTTCTAGGTCTTTGGTAAATATTTCTTGAATCTTCTCCATTCTTTTTCTGAGATCCTAGATCATCTTCACTATCATTATTCTGAATTCTTTTTTCATGGAAGGTTGCCTGTTTTCAGCATGCGGTCAATCCTAGGGAATGTTCTGTGTGCACTTAAGAAGAATGTGCAGTCTGCTGCTTTTGGATGGAATGCTCTCTAAATATCAGTTAAGTCCAGCTCATCTAGGCACTTCGTTTAGTTGTTGTTGTTGTTGTTTTTGTTGTTTTGGTAATTTATCTTGCTCCTTCATCTGTGTCAGAATCCTCCTCCTTTTCACTTTGATTAATTATCTGTGATTGTGGTTTTTGTTCTGGAGGCTGTGGGATTGTAGTTCTTCTTGCTTCTTCTGTCTGCTCTCTGGTGAATGTCTACTTTTTTTTTTTAATATCAGTTTTGGAAACCCCAATAGAACAGCATCTCACTCTATAGAAAAAAATCAGAGCTTAGACTTAGCCAGAAGTGTAAAGCAAATTTGTGGACCTGTCCAGTTCGAGCAGTGTACTCCTGGTGGATGAAGATTTCCTCTCATTAAATTTTTTATTTTTTAATTTACCTTTATACTTTCTGGTAATTTATGCTATAGTATCTACTATTTTCTCTTCAGATCTCCTAAGAATATTAATGTTTTTTTAAAATATGTGTTTGTGGAAGAAAAAATCCTACATTTCCATATAAGCAATGTTAAAACTTTGTCATATTGCTAAAATTTTAATGACTTATATGTGGGCATTATATTGAGATAAGAGATATGGCAGCATTCTTAGTGGTCTGAATGAAGGTTTTATTCACTCTATTTGGACTAAAATGCCTAGTAATTAGGTCCTGAGCCCCTAACTCTGCCTTCATATTTCAATTTATACAATTTCTAAAGGTATGATTGTTATGCATATAATAAAATAATAATGATATAATGATGCCCTAGTACATGGAAAGGGTTAATTAAGTTTCATAGGTGAGCCGTACACTCAGGAAATTATGGACATAATTTAATTACTAGTCAGGCAGCAAGATGTTTATAAAAAGCTTTGAACTTTTCTAGTGAACTAGTCAAGTACCAGAGGCCAACCAGGTGTTTTTGTTTAGTGCCCTTTACTGTTTTGTTAGGGAATGAGAGAGAAAGAGAGAGGTCCACAACTTCTAGCCAACATGCAAGGCAGCTTTCACTTTCTCAGATAATATGGTTCCTACAGCGGAAGCTGTGCTTTTTTGCTGGTGCACTTGAGACTGTAAATACCACATTTCTGGAAAACTTTTAAAATGTGTGTTGCTAATGATCTCATTGAGAATATCAATGCCTTGTTTGTTAAATATTAGCATCCTAGAATCAGTCACTTGTATTTTTGGTCTTAGTTTATATACATTTCTAAAACTACTAGTTACACCAATCATGTATGAAAAGTTACTATTTGCATTCAGGCTTTCAACCAGCAGTTTTAAAAGGCGTTTTTAAAAGCAGAAGTTTTAAAAACCCTCTCTATGAATATTCATCAATTTCTACTTAGTATCAATTTCCTGCTTTGAATTTTAATACTCTTTTTGAAATTTAATATCTTAAATAATTTTGAACTAGAAATTATTTGTATGCACACATCCAGTTCACATGGGGGGATGTGTAATGTTATATGACATTCGTACCATGAAGATAATAGAGCTAGCTTCATGTGTTGGAAATAAAGATGTATCCTAGATTAATGCTATTTGTATAAGACAGGAAGCATGTGGCAGGGCTTTTTAATAACGTCAGATTCACTACAAAGAACACAATTCTTTCACTATAGGAAAGTGTGTCAGAGACGTAGAAAAAAATAAGCACAACATAAATAAAGGAATTGACCTAAGTAAACCAGCTTTTAAGGCCACTGATGATAATAACAAAGTTTGCAATTTATTGAACTAACATTGGGCCTCATGATGTGAAACTTTGGAAATCTTGCTTTGCTCCCTGCCCTTAGAAAATTTTACATTAAAAATAGAATTCATAATTCTGTTCTCCTGGGAGAGCCAAGTGCAGAATAAAAGCCAGTTGTGGCATTTATAGACATTTCAAAATCAGACAACAGAAGATTTGTCATTGCTTCAGAAGTCACACTGGTGATTATTTTCCAGTTAACAGGGCAAATATTTTACCCTTTTTTGGATCTCTAACTTTCAGTTAAGTTAATAGTTTTCTTTACTGGAAACTATATTCAATGGTAAGCCATAATGTAAAAGAATATGGAAAACACCATACATACATATACATATATTGCTAAGTCACTTCAGTCGTGTCCGACTCTGTGTGACTCCATAGACGGCAGCCCACCAGGCTCCCCGGTCCCTGGGATTCTCCAGGCAAGATTAATTATGCAATAACATAAAAACATTTTCCTAGATTACTTCAAAAATTTATTTTTTAATGTATTTCCTGAAATATAGTTGATTTACAGTGTTGGGTTAATTTCTACAATACAGCAAAGTGATTTATATACATATATGTTTTTTATGATATTGCAGAATTAAGACAAGAAATGTCTATTAATGGGATATCCCTTGTTTGCATTATGTTTTCCTTTAACCACTGTAACAGAAATCAATATACATATGGAATAACTATGCATTTTTCTCAATTTCTCTTATAATTATAGACATTCCAAGGTGGTGTGTACCAGTGTTGACATGTCCCAGGTAAGATTCTTTTGACCTTTGATTTAAAGAAAAGTGTGATATTTCAGGTGACAACAGGCGAGACTGATTGCAATGCAGCTCCGCATGATCTATATAGCCCTCTCCTGACATCTATATGTGACAGGTCGTTTACTTGGATATTATTTCTCACAGTCTTGGTAAAATCATCCTTTATCCACTCCCTGTAGTTACTCTACACCCCCCTAGCCTCAGGGGAAATTAAGGACTAGCCCCTTTCTGACTTTTGTTCTTTAATTTCCCTGCTGCTGGGGAGGATTATCCTGGGATAAGAGGGAGTGGGTTTACTTTAACAGAGCAACAGAGGTCAGGAGGGAGGCTGAAGGTCAGAGACACTGCTTTACCTGACCACTCATGAATCTGACCACTCATGAATCTGACCCTGCGGAGCTCTCAGCCACAGAGAAGGCTTACAAAGTCCTGAGCCTAATTTCCAAATCATATTTTTTTTCCCTAAATTTTTTCTTGTCATATGACATTCAGATGGCAAAATGCGCAAGTCCTAAGTGAATTCATCCTAGTGCATATATTCTTGTAACTACCACTGGGATTAAGATAAAGAAATTATATTGACATTTTCTTTTGATCAAAATTAGCTTTTCAAACTACATATGCTCAGCTCCCCACAACACTTGGCTTCTTACCTGTTATAGGTGTTAAACATAAAAAGAGACAGAACCTGAAATTAAGGTAAAGGTGTCAGGAGATAGGTCTTTTCTCTCTGCTTTTATTTTAGATCTTGCCCACCCTTGGTGTGCCCAGAGGGAAGCAAGGTTCCCATCATCCAACAAGATTATTGGATACAAATAGGATTCAGACAACAGTCTTCTTAAAAAAAAATTTTATATTGAATATAGTTGATTAACGATGTTGTATTAGTTTCAGGGGTATAGCAAAGTGATTCATAAACATACACATGTATCTATTCTTTTTCACATTCTTTTCCCATTTAGGTTATTACAGAATATTGTGCAGAGGTCCCTGTGCTATCCAGTACATTCTTGCTGGTTACCTATTCTACATATAGTAGTGTATACATGTCAGTCCCAAACTTCTAATTTACCTGTCCCCCCATCCATCTTCCCTGATAACCATAAACTTATTTTCTAAGTCTGTGAATCTGTTTTATAAATAAGTTCATTTTTATCACTTTAAGATCCATCTGTGTTGCTGAAAATGGCATTATTTCATTCTTTTTCATGGCCGAGTAATATTCTATTGTGCAAATGTACCACACCTTTGGAGCAGGAAATGACAACCTACTCCAATATTCTTGTCTGGAGAATTTCATGGACAAAGGAGCCTGGCGGGCTATAGTTCATGGGGTCACAAAGAGTTAAACACGACTGAGTGACTAACATACGCACAGTACATCTTCTGAATTCATTTACTATTCATCTTCAGATAGCCCTGGATGGTCTTTACCAGATATAACCATCTGGTAGAGGAAACCAAAGGCGATCCCCTCACATTAAATTATTGTATAAAATATCAGAGTATTGATAAAATTTAGGAAATGGAAAGTGAACTCCAATACAGAATAACATTAAATTTACTGTCAGCCCAAGACAATGGAGGCCTTATGTTAAATTCTGGTTTCTGGTTCCATGAGAGAAAATAAAAGAATGACCTTTTATTTTTTTCATTTGAAACCTGAGTTTGTGGAGGCCAGTGTGTATTTGTTAGATTGTGATGAAGCATATCACCCCTAGCCAAGTCCTAAATTTCTAAGACTTAACACAACAGATATGCATTTCTCTTGGTGCCAGGAGGGTCTCAGCCCAGCAGACAGCTGCTTGCCGTGTCTGTCAGAGACAGCATAGCAGGGGAAGGGAAAGGGCCCAGAGTGCAGGGGCACTCAGAGATGGTGCTCAGAGGTGACACCTGTCACGCCATCTCCCTCAAGTTTAAAATAAGAAACACAGCCTTACCACTTGTTTGGGTGATCAGCACTAAGGACAACACAATATTCATCCCAGCTACAGAGCTACAGCTTTTCCATTTCCCACAAAGAGCTGTTTGAATGTTAATGCAGAAAGAAGCATATTATCTTTCTTTTCAATTTGAAATATCCTCAGTGAACATGCTAACCTCTTCTGCATGCCATTTCAGGGTACTTCCATTTTTCCTGCCTGCCAGCACTGAAGGTAATGACTGTTTCTGAATTTCCCAAAGATTGCTTGCTACCATAGACATTCTATCAGGTTTCAGAAAGGTATGCCAAGGTGATCTGAGTACATATTTTACTTCCTTTATTGTTTCTTGCAAATATAGAGGCAATATTCCTTTAGATGCTGATTTTAAGGAAGTGCTTTATAAGCGTTTGGGTGATTTACGCTTTATTTTGTATTCCATTTTTATTAGAAACAGGCCAGTGGCTTCGAATGTTTGAATTGGACTTTGGTTCATTGACAGTAAAATAGCAAACGTTTATCATAAGCTTTCAGTCCATTTTTGTTCTCTTCATTATTTGAATGTGGATCAGGTCCATAAAAATAAAGTAGCTTTCACACTCCAGAATAGGCATTCTACTTAATGCTTGCAGACCAGTAGAGTGTAGTAGTGAAGTACATACATGCATGTGTAGCCAGGCTGTCTGGGTGCAAATTCTAGCCTTGCACTGTGTGACTTTGGGAAAGCCTAAATTCTGCATAATTCAATTTTCTCATCTGGGGAAGATAATAGTAATCACCTCCATAAATTGCAGGGCCTGTGAAAGGACTTTAAATGAATGGCTACTTGCAAGGTGTTAAGAATGTTTGCTATATAGTAAGTGCTATATGAGCTTTTGCTATTATTGCTATTATTATCATTGCTATTATTATTTTAATCAGGGTGAAACCTATATGACTGTTTGCCAATCAAATGATTTTATTGTATTATATACATTGTATTATGGCAATGACAGGGTGATTCCAAAATATATGAATGGAAGTAATGTCACACATTTTCAACTGCTATCTCCTGCAAAAAGACAGAAAAGGTTGAGTAATACGTATATAGTTACATAGCTCAAAAATGATATTGTGTATGTACCAAGAGAGTCCAGTGTAGAATCAGAGCTCTCAATGCAGTGCACACTGTATCTGTATCTGTACCATTATTGACAAATGAGGCCCAAACTTGGGGCTGATTAAAAAGTAAGCTTTATGGGGAAAAAAGAAGCCAGCTGAGTTAGGGCTGCAATGGTGACTGAAAATGTAAATATTTTATTCTTTTCAGTGTGAAAAAGTGCTACTTTACACCAAGGCTGTCTATTTGATAATGCATGCATGGCTGCTTAGTCGCTTCAGTCATGTCCAATTCTTTGCAACCCTATGGACTGTATAGGCCACCAGTCACTTCCGTCCATGGGATTCTAAAGGCAAGAATACCAGGACTCAGGGATTGAACCTGAGTCTCTTGCATCTCTGGCATTGTAGTCAGGTTCTTCTAATGGTGAACTACTAGGGAAGCCCCTATCTGATGATAACATATCTAAAACAACCTCTTCATTTGAAGAGAAAAGTAGATTTACTGTCCTGTTACATACCAATACATTTCCTAACCAAAGAAACATGTGTAAAAGCATTTTCTTGATCAAAATATTTCACACTAGCTTGCTTTCAGCTTTGCTTCTGTTTTTCTGCTTTGCATGTTTTTCTTTAATAGAGACTACCTAAAACTTCCTCATTCCTATTGTATTTTCAGTGATGCTATTCTAAAAATTGATCCTTCTACTGTAGAGCTGATTTCTGCCCACAGATTCAGGTATCTTGAGAAACAGATTTTTGATCCTTGAACATTTTCCAACATGTGTGACATTATGGTATAAGTATCTGTAGATGAGGTCACATATTTGTTTGTTTTCCTGAAAAGTTTACCTCTGTGAAGCAGTTAAAGATGATAGCTATTAGCTGGTGAACTCTGTATTATTGGAGCCAAGAGGGGATGACGTGGAGAGATTTGAAATTTACTGTCCCAGGTAGTGCTAGTGGTAAAGAATCCACCTGCCAAAGCAGGATAGATGTAAGAGACATAGCTTCTGTCCCTGGGTTGGGAAGATCCCCTGGAAGAGGGCATGGCAGTCCACTCTACTATTCTTGCCTGGAGAATTCTATGGCCAGAGGAGACTAGCAGGCTGCGCCCATGGGGTTGTAGAGTCAGACATGACTGAAGTGACTTAGCACGCATGCACGAACCTGTTAAATTACTTTGCTAAGCAACCCCTAAAAATCCTCTCTTTGCCTGGCTTGATCCTGAATGGATTTGGAAACACCTGGTTGTGGGAGTGTTTTGTTTGTTTTATTTTTGTTTTTTGACCATGGCATTCAGCGTGTGGAATCTTAGTTCCTTAACCAGGGTTGGAACCCTTGTCCCCTTCAGTGGTAGCAAAAAGTCTTAGTCACTAGATCATCAGAAAGTCTTACATGGGATATACTACCAAGAGTTTATGACATATATCATAAAGAAAAGTGTATGGATATCTTGGCAAATAATCAGATAAAAGACAGGACTATAGTCCCTGTTCTTAGAGAACACACACTGGAATGGGAGGAAAATGCAATTAAATGGATGAAAGAAAATGCAATTAAATGTGGGAGAAGGTGAGGAAGCCTTCCTTGAAGATGTCATATTTAACTGAATTTTGAAACAGAACTAACAATTATATCCTCAAAGAAGGTTTAGAAGAATATTCTTCTAAGAGAAAGAAGAAACAGCAGGTGCAAAATCTTAGAAGCAAGAAAAAGCATGACAAGTCAAGGAACTGAAAATTGTTTATGTTGGTTAGAATGTGATATGAGAAGTGGGAAAGATGAGGCTCATGCTGGAGAAGCAGGTGAAAGGGTCAGCTAGACCAGGTGATGTCAGCTCCAGCCTGCTAACCAAATCTGGCCTGAAGCCTAGACCTGTGAGTAAAGCTTTACCAAAAGACAACCATGCCTGTGTATTGATGTGTGTTCAGTGGCCTTTCTTACAGCAACAGCAGAATTGAGAAGCTCTATCAGAGACTTTATCTTCCTCAGAGCCTAAAATATCCTCAATGTGGCCACCCTTTTGCTAAATTTTAGGCTGTATGATGCAGAACCTTTCTAAACATTTTGAATTTTACCATGAAGATAATTTTTAATAAGTTCATAACCCAGCATAAATCTAGGAGTTATGCTGCCTTGTGCAGAATGAGGGAGCAGGTTGGAAAGGATGGAAGCAGGTCAGCAGCTATGAAGTTGTTAGACATGAAATTCTCTGCAGACCTATACTTGAGGTCAAGGGAATTAGTGAGAATGAACAAGAAGAGGCAGATTTGAGAGGCTGTAAATTAATAATATCATTGCGAGATCACTGACTGGACATGTGGAATAAGAGGAGTGCCTGATGGTGAACAGAAGTTGGATTGGCATCCAAAGTGTATCTGATGTCACTTGTTAAGATTGGAGGCTCAGAATGGATGATCCAAGGAAGACCTGTGATGACGAATTCTATCTGAAACCTGTAGAGTTTGAGGTGATTATGGAAAAATAATTGGCCAAATTGAGAATGCATTTTCCTATGTGGGTCTAGAGCTGGAAGGGAAGGTCTAGCCTAGAAAGGCAGATTGACATATTAACAGTCTGGTGGTTGAGGGTCACTGAGGAAGAGCTTGCAAAACAGAGGAAGGAAGATGGGTCAGGAGTTAGATGAAAGAGCAGATGGAGTTTCAGATGAAGGAGCAGTAGCAGGACAATGTGCTGCTTTGGACTGAAGGTGGGAGCCCACGAAGGAGGAAGGGGAGGAAAGAACATAAAATGGTCCAGGGTTGCAGGCTAGACGTGAGTTCAGTCATATGACTGAGCTGAGAGGCACCTGTCAGACCATCCACTAGGAAGTCATTGCTGACTTAGAGCTTCGGAGGTAGAAACCCAGTGGGGCTCAGGAGTGAAAGGGAGGAGTAGCAACAGGTAAAATGACATCTTAACAAAATGGGTCATGGAGAGGATAGGGCACACACATACACAAAGAGGTGGTCAAACTTTTGTTTAGGGACCTGGAAACAAACATAAAACAAACGTATGGTTACGAAGAGGAAAAGGGTAGGGGAGATAAGTTAGGAGTTTGGAATTAGCAGACTCAAACTAGCAGGTAACCAACAAGGACCAAAATTATATATTGTCACCCTGCTTATTTAACAGGGAATTACACTCAATATTTTGTAATAATCTCTAAGGGAAAAGAATCTGAAAAAGAATGAAAGTGAAAGTGTTAGTTGCTCAGTCTTTGTGATCCCATGGATTGTAGCCCACCCAGGCTCCTCTGTCCATGGGATTCTGCAGGCAAGAATATGAGTGGGTTACTGTTTCCTTCTCCAGAGGATTGTCCCAATCCAGGAATTGAACCCAGGTCTCCTGCATTGCAGGTGGATCCTTTACCATCTGAGCCACCAGGGAAACATCTACCAATCCTCAATTGACTATGAAAAACCCTTGACTGTGTGGATCACAATAAACTGTGGCAAATTCTTAAAGAGATGGGAAAACCAGAATACTTTATCTATCTCCTGAGATACATGTATATGGGTCAAGAAGCAACAGTTAGAATTGGACATGGAACAACAGACTGATTCAAAGTTGGGAAAGGAACATGACACGGCTGTATATTGTCACTCTGCTTGTTTAACTTCTATACAGAGTACATTATGTGAAATGAAGGGCTGCATGAAGCTCAAGCTGGATTCAAGATTGCCAGGAAAAATATCAATAACCTCAGCTATACCGACGTTACCACTCTAATAGCAGAAAGTGAAGAAGACCTAAACAGCCTCTTGATGAGGGTAAAATTTTCACCCTCTTAATGAGGGTGAAAGAGGAGAATGAAAAAGTTGGCTTGAAATTCAACATTCAAAAAACTAAAATCATGGCATCTGGTCCCATCACACATGGCAAACAGAAGGGGAAAAAGTGGAAGCGGTGGCAGATTTTATTTTCTTGGTCTCCAAGATCACTGTGGGCAGTGACTGCAGCCATGAAATTTGAAGACACTTGCACATTGGGAGGAAAGCTATGACAAATATAGACCGTGTATTAAAATGCAGAGGCATCACTTTTCCAACAAAGGTTTGTATAGTGAATGCTATCTTTTTTATTTTTTTCCAGTAGTTTGTATGGATGCAAGTGTTAGATCATAAAGGCTGAGGGTCAAAAAACTGATGCTTTTGAATTGTGGTGCTAGAGAAGTTTCTTGAGAGTCCCTTGGACAGCAAGGAGATCAAACCAGTCAATCCTAAATGGAGATCAACTGTGAATACTCTTTGAAAGGATAGATGCGGAAGCTGACCTTCCAATACTTTGGCCACTTGATATGAAGTGCTGACTCATTGGAAAAGATCCTGATCCTGGGAAAGATTGAAGGCAAAAGAAAAAGGGGGCAGCAGAAATTGAGATGGTTAGATAGCATCACTTGACTCCATGGACATGAATTTGAGCAAACTCTGGGAGATAGTGGAAGACAGAGGGGCCTGGTGCGCTACAATCCATGGGGTTGCAAAGAGTTGGACATGACTTAGCAACTGAACAACAACAACAAAACTGAATCACTTTGTTTTAAACCTGAAACTAACACAACATTGTAAATCAACTATACTTCAACTAAACAAGAAGAAAAGATTAATGATATTTTATAGCAAAAAATATATTTGCTTAAAAGGGGAGATCTAGCATTCTTTGTATATGAATGAAAGTAGTGGAAAGAGATGGTTGTAAGGGAAATTGCATTGCCTTGAGTGTCAATGAGCCTTTGTTTGAACCTCTGCTCTGTGCATTGCTGGCTGTGTCGACCTTACATTTTGCTAAAACTCTGTGAGCTTCAGTTTGTTTTATGTAAATATAGGCAATAATTTCTACCTCACAGGCTAACATTTTGAGTTGTGTGAAATAATGTTGGCAAAGTACCTAGTAGAATACTTGCCATGTAATGGGGATTTTAGTGAATTATTTTGCTATTTTTGTTAATAACTATGATAATTACATTTATATACTCATTAGTTAATACCAATGTAAGTTACATATTATTAAACCAAACTCTCAGAGACTTCAGGTATGGACAAGTCAGAAACTCACACATAGCACAGAAACATCAGGAAGTGAAAAGATTTTACTTATTGTGACCTTGGACCACTGAGGCACAGGGTGATGCCCTGGAGAAGGGAAGATGGAGTGAATACTTCTGAATGAAGTTTTCTGAAAAGGGGTGTGACATAATCTAAGGCAAGCTTCCCACTCTTAATTTTAGTTTTTGTAATAAATATATTTCATAAAAATGTTATTTGGAGAAAAAGGATGTTCTGGATTATGAGCACTGTTTGGTCTAGAATATATGAATCAATTTCTCATGAGTAGCTGTGTACTTAGAAAAATCCTTCTCAGAATCTCATAAGCTTGTGAAAAGGCTCTCAGTGAGACACCATCTGCGCCTTGATCTTTACAAGGAAAGAGAAAACTCATTATATGTATTTCCAGACCTATTTACAAATCATTATTGGACCACAGAAATAGCAGAGCCATGAATTCATCATTTGTAGGAAATTCCCTACTTTTTCCCTTGCTTGAATGTAACATTTTTTTTTTTTTCTGCTGCACAGAGCTTATAAATTCTCATAATTCCTTATTTGGAATTATCCTTCTGAGTCAAAACCAGACCATAAATTCTGTAATGATACAGACTAAACATGAGCAACATGCTTCCACCGCCCTCACCAGAAGGAAAATGTTCTCTCTTGGTGTGGTCACTTCTGAGAAGATATATATCCTGACACAAAACCAGGCAGAAATGTTACGCTTTTCTTAAGGCTTATTCTTAAACTTTGGATTGAATTCAACATCAAGATGATAAGTAAAAATATTTTATATTTTATTGTTGTCATTTTATCTCTATTGTAAAATCATTTTCATTTGAGGGAATCTGTTATGATAAAGAGGACTTTTTCTTCTGTTTGCCCATCTGCTCCATAAAGAAAACAAATATTCAAGGAAGCAATGTCATAAAAAGAGCCTGTGTGTGGTCTGGGGCCCGCTTAATGTAGAATCAAAGGGCTTCATGGGACTTTAAGAGATTGTTCAGCTCATTCCACAACCTCCAGACAAGACTTCACCTAAACTCTCTAGGACAGACCAGTTTATAGTGTCTGAGTCAGGCATCTGAACTGCTACCCTGACCAGCTGCTAGGGCGTATATTCTCAGGTTAAAGTCATTTAGATGCATCTCTGAATGATGAAATCCATAAGCTCAGGTTGGGCCTCAGATGGAGAGCCTCTGGATATTAAAAACTTGCTCAGAATAATTTTTAATAATAAAATAAAATAAATGATAGTTTTTAACACTCTCATCTTTGAGCTATTAATCATACTGAATCCAACCAAATTGTTGGATAGTCACTTTAACTGCTAGTAGAATCTTCAAGAACAAAAAGGCATAGAAGTGAAGAAGGAAAAGCCCTAGTCTGTGTGTGTGTGTGTGTGTGTGTGTGTGTGTGTGTGTGTGTGTGTGTGTATGAGAAGAGAGTCAGAGTAGAGTATCTAGGTATAGGAATAATAGTCTAAAGTTTTTGTTTTTATTTTTTAAAACATGATATGTGGAACTTTATATCAAAGAGAAAGATATTCACATTGCAGTGGCAGGGCAGCTACTCTTTGCAAGCTGATTAGATGGACACAGATAAATGGGTCACAAGGAGATGCAGCTGTCCTGAAGAATTCACATTTGTGTTTCACTTCCAGTGGTTAGCAAGTAGCAAAAATGGTGGCTCAGATGGTAAAGAATCTGTCTGCATTGCAGGAGACCTGGGTTCAATCCCTGGGTCAGGAAGGTCCCCTGGAGAAGCAAATGGCTACCCATTCCAGTATCTTGCCTGGAGGAATCCCATGGACAGAGTAGCCTGATGGGTTACAGTCCATGGGGTTGCAAAGAGTCAGACATGACTGAGTGACTACCACTTCAAGCTCACTTTGAAGCTTTACTATTAAAAGGTAGAGATGTATTCTTAGAAGAACACAAGTGCCCTGTAGCCTACTTGTTTATAAGGTTGTGCTAAGAACCTGGCCAGGTAAGCAAAGGTGACAAGGGTAAACCCCAGCCCCTTTGAATCTTACTGATTGAGGTGTATTAACAGCCAAATTTCAAAGACTGATGCTTCATCACTTTGTAATCCAATCACCACATTCAGCTGCAATTTATAGGCTGGGGATGTTAAACCCAGAAAGGTTTAGATACTCCCAATTATGCTTTACAAATGAAATTAAAAGTTCAAAGTACCCAGCTGCCTGTAAAGTTAGTTAGCAAAGTTGGGAGAAAGCTGTGGTAATTTGCTTTGAAGTTTGTTTTGTTTGCTAGTACATCTTAGAGAGTTGAATTAAATGGGAAACTTGCTTAATATTCTACTTTTTTTTTTTTTTAAGAACAATAGTCTGGATCAGAACAGTTTATATTGTACTACATTCTTTCCAAAGAACTGAATGGGATTCTATTAACTTAATCACCCAAGTATAGGCACACAATATCCCCTCACATACATACCCACAACTTGATATATTTGAATCCTACAGGTGAGTTGAAGCTTTAGATTTACCTTGAGCACCTTGACTCTTGAGAGTCCCTTGGATTGCAAGGAGATCCAACCAGTCCATTCTGAAGGAGATCAGCCCTGGAATTTCTTTGGAAGGAATGATGCTAAAGCTGAAACTCCAGTCCTTTGGCCACCTCATGTGAAGAGCTGACTCATTGGAAAAGACTCTGATGCTGGGAGGGATTGGGGGCAGGAGGAGAAGGGCACGACAGAGGATGAGATGGCTGGATGGCATCACTGACTCGATGGACGTGAGTCTGAGTGAACTCTGGGAGTTGGTGATGGACAGGGAGGCCTGGCATGCTGCGATTCATGGGGTCGCAAAGAGTTGGACACGACTGAGCGACTGAACTGAACTGGACTGAATTGAACTGAGCACATTGTGTGTAAGATTAGAGATGTACTGTCATCCTCATCATCCACACACACAATTGGCTCCTTAGCCTAAAAGCTTCAGGGAAGGAAAGTCAGAAGCTGCATTTTCATGCGGTTATAAGGGACAAGAATTATAAAATCAGATTCCAGGGAATAAAGAGACTGGCACAGTCAATAAAATCTAGTGGACCTCAATGTATCAAAAACTATAGAAACAAGAGTTTCCCTTCTGTAGTAGAATTAGATTCCTATATCTGAAAGCAATCTCAGAGTTGGAGCTTAATGACATTTTTCAAAGACAAGGGTCAAATAAATATGGGAAGTGTCTGATTAAGAATGGGTCTATAAATGAATGTTAAGGTTTTAATTTTTTTTTGCAAGGGGGGGCAGAGAAAACTAACGCTAACCTGGCTTTGCTTTTTAACATAAATGCTTTAGAGTTGATTACACGTGTGAAATATGAGACAGTCCCTAGAGGCTTTGCATTAAAGTGCTTAAAGAAATTCTTTGTTTCATTGGGGAACATGTTTGTCTTTCCCTGGGTCCATCTGCCTGATGTGGTGGCTTACGCTTGTCTATTGCTGCCTCTGCATTTTATTATGTTTTCTGAGTTAAAACTCAGTGTCTTCTGATTTTCTCCAAACGGAATCTATTTTGTCTTTCTAGGGCAAACTGGTTCTCTCTGAAGGGGATATCACAGGGTCTCTCATGATTTCCCAGGATTTTCCTGGGAGGTGCCAGCCATTGTCCTGTGCTGTGAAACTGGAGCCTGTCACTATTAGGCCAGGACAAGAACTAAGGTTCCCTGCCTCTCACCTCAAGCCCTGATGTCTGGTCCACAGCCACCCCAATAAAACAGCTCAGTTCAGTTCAGATAAATCGCTCAGTTGTGTCTGACTCTTTGTGACCCCATGAATCGCAGCACTCCAGGCCTCCCTGTCCATCATAACTCCCAGAATTCACCCAAACTCATGTGCAAAGAGTGGGTGATGCCATCCAGCCATCTCATCCTCTTTTGTCCACTTCTCCTCCTGCCCCCAATACCTTCAAGCATCAGGATCTTTTCCAATGAGTCAACTCTTCACATGAGGTGGCCAAAGTACAGGAGTTTCAGCCTCAGCATCAGTCCTTCCAATGAACACCCAGGACTGATCTCCTTTAGGATGGACTGGTTGGATCTCCTTGCAGTCCAAGGGACTCTCAAGAGTCCTCTCCAACACCACAGTTCAAAATCATTAATTCTTCGGCTCTCAGCTTTCTTCACAGTCCAACTCTCATATCCATACGTGACCACTGGAAAAACCATAACCTTGAGTAGATGGACTTTTGTTGGCAAAGTAATGTCTCTGCTTTTTAACATGGTATCTAGATTGGTCATATCTTTCCTTCCAAGGAGTAAGCATCTTTTAATTTCATGGCTGCAATCACCATCTGCAGTGATTTTGGAGCCCCCAAAAATAAAATCTGACACTGTTTCCACTGTTACTCCATCTATTTCCCATGAAGTGATGGAACTGGATGCCACGATCTTAGTTTTCTGAATATTGAGCTTTAAGCCAACGTTTTCACTCTCCTCTTTCACTTTGATCAAGAGGCTTTTTAGTTCCTCTTCACTTTCTGCCATAAGGGTGGTGTCATCTGCAATCTGAGGTTATTGATATTTCTCCCGGCAATCTTGATTCCAGCTTGTCCTTCTTCCAGCCTAGCATTTATCATGATGTACTCTGCATAGAAGTTAAATAAGCAGGGTGACAATATACAGCCTTGACGTATTCATTTTCCTATTTGGAACCAGTCTGTCGATCCATGTCCAGTTCTAACTGTCACTTCCTCACCTGCATACAGGTTTCTCAAGAGGCAGTTCAGGTGATCAGGTATTCCCATCTCTTTCAGAATTTTCCACAGTTGATTGTGATCCACACAGTCAAAGGCTTTGGCATAGGCAATAAATCAGAAATAGATGTTTTTCTGGAATTCTCTTGCTTTTTCCATGATTCAGTGGATGTTGGCAATTTGATCTCTGGTTCTTCTGCCTTTTCTAAAACCAGCTTGAACATCTGGAAGTTCATGGTTCACATATTACTGAAGCCTGGCTTGGAGAATTTTGAGCATTACTTTACTAGTGTGTGAGATGAGTGCGATTGTGTGGTAGTTTGAGCATTCTTTGGCATTTCCTTTCTTTGGGATTGGAATGAAAATTGACCTTTTCCAGTCTTATGGCCACTGCTGAGTTTTCCAAATTTGTTGGCATATTGAATGCAGCACTTCCACAGCATCATCTTTCAGGATTTAAACAGCTCAACTGGAATTCCATCACCTCCACTAGCTTTGTTCATAGTGATGCTTTCTAAGGCCCACTTGACTTCACATTCCAGGATGTCTGGCTCTAGGTAAGTGAATACACCATCGTGATTATCTTGGTCATGAAAATTTTTTTGTACAGTTCTTCTGTGTATTCTTGCCACCTCTTAATATCTTCTGCTTTTGTTAGGGCCATACCATTTCTGTCCTTATCGAGTCCATCTTTGCATGAAATTTTCCCTTGGTATCTCTAATTTTCTTGAAGAGATCTCTAGTCTTTCCCATTCTTTTGGTTTCCTCTATTTCTTTGCATTGATTGCTGAGGAAGACTTTCTTATCTCTCCTTGCTATTCTTTGGAACTCTGCATTCAAATGGGCATATCTTTTCTTTTCTCCTTTGCTTTTCACTTCTCTTCTTTTCACAGCTATTTGTAAGGCTTCCTTAGACAGCCATTTTGCTTTTTTTGCATTTCTTTATCTTGGGAGTGGTCTTGATCCTTGTCTCCTGTACAATGTCCTGAACCTCCATCCATAGTTCATCAAGCACTCTGTCTATCAGATCTAGTCCCTTAAATCTATTTCCCACTTCCACTGTATAATCATAAGGGATTTGATTTAGGTCATACCTGAATGGTCTAGCGGTTTTCCCTACTTTCTTCAATTTAAGTCTGAATCTGGCATTAAGGAGTTCATGATCTGAGCCATAGTCAGCTCCTGGTCTTGTTTTTGCTGACTGTATAGAGCTTCTTCATCCTTGGCTGCAAAGAATATAATCAATCTGTTTATGGTGTTGACCATCTGGTGATGTCCATGTGTAGAGTCTTCTTTTGTGTTGTTAGAAGAGGGTGTTTGCTATGACCAGTGCGTTTTCTTGGCAAAACTCTGTTAGCCTTTTCCCTGCTTCATTCTGTATTCCAAGGCCAAATTTGCCTGTTACTCCAGGTGTGACTCCCTACTTTTGCCTTCCAGTCCCCTATAATGAAAAGGATATCATTTTGGGGTGTTAGTTCTAAAAGGTCTTGTAGGTCTTCATAGAACTATTCAACTTCAGCTTCTTCAGCGTTACTGGTTGGTGCATAGGCTAGGATCACTGTGATATTGAATGGTTTGCCTTGGAAACGAACAGAGATCATTCTGTCTTTTTTGAGATTGCATCCAAGAACTGCATTTCGGACTCTTTTGTTGACCATGATGGCTACTCCATTTCTTCTGAGGGATTCCTGCCCACAATAGCAGATATAATGGTCATCTGAGTTAAATTCACCCATTCCAGTCCATTTTAGTTTTCTGATTCCTAGAATGTCGACATTCACTGTTGCCATCTCCTGTTTGACCGCTTCCAATTTGCCTTGAATCATGGACCTAATAAAACAGTAGCAACAACAAATACTAAATGATCTGTGCTATGAAAATGGTTACTTTTCCTAAGAAGCAGGTGGTGCGAAAAAAAAAAAAAGCCTGCTACTTTTATACATATCTTTGCAACTGCACTTTACATCTCAATGAACCATTAGGAAAAAAAATGCTTTCAGTAAAATGTCAAATTGAAGCTGACATCCATCAGGAGCAAAAGTAACTTCTCGGTTGTTCCCCTGAAGTCCCAGAAGAGTCTGTTGTGGTTGACAAGCTTCTGAGGATCCAGCTCAGGTGAATCCTCAGAACCTCTCAGTGTGACAGGTCAACCTGGGACAGAACAGTCATGATGGTCCTGGATCATTTGTTTCATGGTAGATACATGAGCCTGTTGACATTATGGGGAACATGGTACAAGGGATACAGTCACCCCCGTATTTCCAAACCTGCTGAGGGTGGCACTGGGCGGGGACGAGAAGGGGTGTGTGCTGGGTGCCCACACCTGCCTCATCTGTTCTGCAGGCTCAGCTCCAGCTGGTGTGACTTCCGGATGCTGAGAAAGTGGCAAAGAGCTGAGACACAGATGGTGTCCCAGGAAGCCCAATGCAGTGACACATCCTTGACTTTCTTTTCTCTGGTCCTATATAAGCCCTAGAGAAAAAGCTGAAATCATCTTGAAAGCAGGTTGTAAAATATATGGGACAATTTCTGTCCCTGAAATTCTGTACCAGATTCCTCAGAGTCTCCCTTGGGTTACTCAGTTTCCCTGTAATTTCAGAGAACAGCATCATTTCTAAGAGAGTAGATCCAGTTTTCAAAATAAAATTGAATTTAGGGGGTATCTGAAAACAGGCATCTGTCATTTTACCAGGCTCTGGAAAGAACTTGTTGCTTTGTCTCTAAGTCATGTCTGACTCTTTTTGCGACCCCATGGAGCGTAGCCCACCAGAGTCCTCTGTCCATGGGATTATCTAGGCAAGAATACTGGAATGGGTTGCCGTTTCTTCCCTGGGGGATCTTCCCAACCCAGGGATTGAATCTGTGTCTCTTGCATTGGCAGGTGAATTCTTTACCACCGAGGCACTGGGGAAACCCAGAAAGAAGGAGTCAATTAAATAAATATGAAGGATTTCTCTTTCCTGGGTGTGTGCCAGTACTTAGAACTGGGGTCAGAGCAGGATCCAAGAGTCCACTCTGGAAAGCCACTTGAGTTCTCTTCATTTTTTGAGTTTCTGATGTATGGCAAAACCAATACAATATTGTAAAGTAATTAACCTCCGATTAAAATAAGTACGTTTAAAAAATAAATAAATTTAAAAAAAAGAATCTTAAAAAAAAAACTGCATCTCATTTTTTAAAGATGAAAAGTGAGAGTGTTAGTCGCTCTGTTGTGTCCAACACTTTAGTATCCATGGACTGTAGCTTTCCAGGCTCCTCTGTCCATGGAATTCATCAAGCAAGAATGCTGCAGTGGATAGCCATTCCCTTATCCAGGGGATCTTCCCAACCAAGGGATTGAACCCAGGTCTCCCAGATTGCAGGTAGATTCTTTACCATCTGAACCACCAGGGAAGCCCATATTAAACATGACATTAAGTTATTGAGGAATACCTCAGCTCTGTAAACTTTTCTGAATTCCATTAACATCAGAGCCCAACATTCCTCTTATTATTAAAAATGATAAGGGATAGTTCACAAATCACCTATTACATCATGACAGAGGTGGAGCCTGTGGCCTGATTTATGCTTTAGAATGTTCTTCAGCTGTGCTGAGCTGTATTAACATCCACAGAAACAAGACTGCACTGGCTTCCTACCTCTGTCACCCTTGGCTGATAGTGAGAATACAGCTCTTGCCTTGAGCCACAAAGGTTGGCGGCAGAGATCACTTTGGTCCCAGAGCTGATCCTGCGACTTCCAAGGCTCTCCGGGTTCCATGTTGCAAGAAGAGGTGCCCCCAAAGCGTCAGGAAAGGCATGATGAACTGGGTGAGGATCTGTCATCACATGAGTGGGTTCTGATGTCTAACTTTTGGATTTGTGATGAGGATTAAAGGGAATGGCATATAGGTGGCCCTTAACAAATGATATATTATTGCTTCCACATAATCTACTTTATGAATTTGCAAACAGGTCAGATATTCCAAAAGAAGAAGTTGACTAGCATATCCCTTAAAATATTAACAAAAAGAGCAAAATGTTGTGCTAGTTCCTATCTAAGGGACACTTATAGTCTTGATTTTCACTGGATATTTCAAACTAGTAGAGTTAAAGATAAAGAAATGGATACTCAGAAATCTGTGACCCAAGACAGTTGCAAGATTATCTATCATTTATTTTAAAGTACCTCCACATACTGAGAGTCTGACATACACATTTACTTCAGTTCACACCTTAGGAGCAGTTTATTGATGTTTTAAGTTTTCTAGTCGGAAATTCATACTGCAGGTGTTTCATTAGCATTTGAACAAATGCATTGTTAGTTTTCCAGCATTTTGAAAAAGCAAAGACACAAATCCATAAAGTCAAGCAATAACAACAGAAGTTCATGTTCCCAAACAGGCTGCTTCAGATCATTAGCTATCTTTATTTTCCACAAATAGGAAATGTTGTTAAATAGCATGGAAATACCTAGAGATTACTGTTCCTTGGTGGAAAGCGTGGTGTGTGAAGGAGGTGGAGTGGCAGGGAATACCATGTGAGCCTTCCTGGTCTCGCTTAGGTAGGGGTGAGAATACAGTGACCAGGAAGCACACACCTCTCAAAACGACACTCAGGTTTTCAGTTCAGGTCAGTTCAGTCGCTCAGTCGTGCCCAACTCTTTGCGACCCCATGAATCACAGCTCTCCAGGCCTCCCTGTCCGTCACCAACTCCCAGAGCTTAGCCAAACTCATGTCCATTGAGGCGGTGACGCCATCCAGCCATCTCATCCTCTGTCGTCCCTTTCTCCTCTTGCCCTCAATCCCTCCCAGCATCAGGGTCTTTTCCAAAGAGTCAACACTTTGCATGAGGTGGCCAAAGTACTGGAATTTCAGCTTCAGCAGCAGTCCTTCCAATGAACACCCAGGACTGATGTCCTTTAGGATAGACTGGTTGGATCTCCTTGCAGTCCAAGGGACTCTCAAGAGTCTTCTCCAACACCACAGTTCAAAAGCATCAATTCTTCAGTGCTCAGCTTTCTTCACAGTCCAACTCTCATATCCATACATGACCACTGGAAAAACCATAGCCTTGACTAGATGGACCTTTGTTGGCAAAGTAATGTCTCTGCTCTTGAATATGTTATCTGGGTTGGTCATAACTTTCCTTCCAAGGAGTAAGAGTTTTTTAATTTCATGGCTGCAGTCACCATCTGCAGTGATTTTGGAGCCCCCCAAATAAAAAGTCTGACACTGTTTCCTCTGTTTCCCCATCTATTTCCCATGAAGTGATGGGACCAGATGCTATGATCTTCGTTTTCTGAATGTTGCACTTTAAGTCAACTTTTTCACTCTCCTCTTTCACTTTCATCAAGAGGCTTTTTAGTTCCTCTTCACTTTCTGCCATAAGGGTGGTGTCATCTGCATATCTGAGATTATTAACATTTCTCCCGGCAATCTTGATTCCAGCTTGTGCTTCTTCCAGCCCAGCATTTCTCCTGATGTACTCTGCATAGAAGTTAAAAGAGCAGGGTGACAATAGACAGCCTTGACATACTCCTTTTCCTATTTGGAAGCAGTCTGTTGTTCCATGTCCAGTTCTAACTGTTGCTTCCTGACCTGCATATAGGTTTCTCAAGAGGCAGGTCAGGTGGTTTGGTATTCCCATCTCTTTCAAAATTTTCCACAATTTATTGTGATCCACACAGCCAAAGGCTTTGGCATAGTCAATAAAGCAGAAATAGATTTTAGGACACCTTTGTTCTGCTCTTACCATCTTGCTCTCCTTGAGGGTAAAAAAAAATCACCTTCTGCCATTAGTCTATTTTTAGAGCTGTCTTGGTAAATCTTTTGTGCTATGTGCTGTCATAGCAGCAGAAAATGCAAAGCTAGGCTTCAGTGAGCTCCTATAAGAGGGTGAATGACTGTTTTATTGTTCATGTAATGATAAATGTTTATGTCTGGTAGAACTTGATCTGAGATTTCTTTCATTATAATGACACCTGACAGCGAAGTTGGAATGGGAAAAACAATATCCCATCTTCCTCTAAGTAACTGAAAGTTCATAGTATTTCGGTAAAGCAATATTTTTAATAAATCTGAAAAAAGTGTTGTAGGTCCTAACAACATCCCATGTATTTCTGGAGTGTGGTCCCAGGATCCAGTCCCAAGATTGGCTCCCTGGTCTGTTGGCTTCCGTAGGATCATTATGCTTCTTTGAAGAGCATCCTCTGTATTTATCACTGATCATGTTCTGGGAAGTTGCTTGCAAATTTTTGTAGTAGCCTTGATTTATGAGTGATGACACCTGATACCAAAACCAGACAAAGACAACACAGAAAATGAAAACTACAGGTCAATATTACTTATGAACATAGATGCAAATATCCCCAACAAACTTTTAGTGAACAAAATTCAGCAAAGCATCAAAAAGCTCATAATCCATGATCAAGGTAGGTTTTTATTCCAGGGATGCAAGGATTCTTCAATATATGCAAATTAACCACCGTGATACACCATATTAACAAATTGAAGATAAAAGCCATATGATCATCTCCATAGATTCAGAAAAAGGCTTTGACAAAATTCAGCACCCATTTATGATTAAAGCGCTTCAAAAAATAGGCATAGAAGGAACCTACTTCAACATAGTAAAGGCCATATATGATAAGCCTACAGCAAACATTATTCTCAATGCTGAAAAACGGAAAGCATTCCCCCTAAGATCAGGAGCAAGACACAAGTTTCCACTTTCCCTGCTATTATTCAATATAGTTCTGGAAGTCCTAACTACAACAATCAGAGAAGAAAAGGAAATAAAAGGAATCCAGATGGGAAAACAAAAAGCAAACCTGTCACTGTTTGCAGATGACATGATACTTTACATAAAAAACCCTGAAGATAGCATCAGAAAATTAATAGAGCTAATCAGTGAATTTAGCAAAGTTTCAGGATACAAAATCAATACACAGAAGTCACCTGCATTTCTATATACTAACAATGAAAAATCAGAAAAAAATAATTAAGAAATCAATCCCATTCACCATTGCAACAAAAAGAATTAAATATTTAGGAATAAACTTACCTAAGGTGACAAAAGAACTGTACACAGAAAATTATAAGACACTAATAAAAGAAGTCAAAGAGAATATAAACAAATGGAGAGATATTCCATGTTCCCATGTAAGAAGAATCAATATTTTGAAAATGACTATACTATCAAACTCAATCTGCAGATTCAAAGCAATCCCTATCAAATTACCAATGGCATTTTCCACATAACTAGAACAAAAAAAAATTCACAATTCATATGGAAACACAGAAGACCCAAAATAGCCAAAGCAGTCTTGAGAAAGAAGAATGGAGCTGGAGGAATCAACCTTCCTGACTCCAGATTATACTACAAAGCTACAGTCATCAAGACAGTATGGTACTGGCACAAAAGCAGAAATATAGATGAATTGAACAAGATAGAAAGCCCAGAAATAAGCCCATGCACCTATGGTATCTTATTTTTGACAGAGGAGGCAAGAATATACAATGGGGCGAAGACAGCCTCTTCAATAAATGATGGTGAGAAAACTGGTCACCTACATGTATAAGAATGAAAGATACACAAAGATAAACATACACAAAGATAAACTCAAAATGGATTACAGACTTAAATTTAAGACCAGAAACTATAAAACTCTTAGAGAAAAACATAGTCAGAATACTCAATGACGTAAATAAAAGCAAGATCCTCTATGACCCACCTCCTAGAGTAATGGAAATAAAAACAAAAGTAAACAAGTGGGACCTGATTAAACTTAAAAGCTTTTGCATAGCAAAGGAAACTATAAGCAAGGTGAAAAGACAACCCTCAGAGTGGGTTAAAATAATAGCAAAATAAACAACTGACAAAGGATTAATTTCCAAAATATATAAGCAGCTCATACAACTCAATACCAGAAAAGCGAACAACCCAATCAAAAAGTGGGAAAAAGACCTAAACAGACATTTCTCCAAAGAAGACATGTAAATGGCTAACAAACACATGAAGAGGTGCTAACCATCGATTATTAGAGAAATACAAATCAAAACTACAATTAGATATCACCTCACACCAGTCAGAATGGCCATCATCAAAAAGTCTACAAACAATAAATGCTGGAGAGAGTGTGGAGAAAAGGGAATGCTCTTGCGCTGTCGGTAGGAATGTAAATTGATACAGCCACTATGGGAGACAGTATGGAGATCCCTTAAAAAACTAGGAATAAAACCACCATATGACCCAGCAATCCCACCCCTAGGCATATACCCTGAAGAAACCAAAATTGAAAAAGACAGAAGTATCCCATTGTTCACTGCAGCACTATTTACAGTAGCTAGAACATGGAAGCAACCTAGATGTCCATTGACAGATGAGTGGATAAAGAAGTTGTGGTACATATACAGAATGAAATATTACTCAGCCCTAAAAAGGAATGCATTTGAGTCAGTTCTGATGAGTTGGATGAGCTTAGAACCTATTATACAGAGTGAAGGATGTCAGAAAGAGAAAGAGAAAGATTGTATTCTAACACATGTATATGAAATCTAGAAGAATGGTACTGAAGAATTTATTTGCAGGGCAACAGTGGAGAAACAGACATAGAGAATAGACTTGTGTACATGGGGAGATGGGAGGAGAGGGTGAGGTGTATGGAAAGAGTAACACGGAAACTTACATTGCTATATGTAAAATAGATAGCCAACAGGAATTTGCTGTATGACTCAGGAAACTCAAACAGGGGTTCTGCATCAGCTAGAGGGGTGGGTTGGGGAGGGAGATGGGAGGGAGGTTTAACAGGGAGAGTATATATGTATACCTATGGCTGATTCATGTTGAGGTTTGACAGAAAACAACTAAATTCTGTAAAGCAATGATCCTTCAATAAAAAATAAATACATTTCAAAAAAGGAAAACAAAATTAATGTGCTATAAAGGAGACTGGGGTTACTGCCTTTATTTGTTATAGAGAAAAAGTGATGACATGCAAATGGACTTACATGATTTGTTGTAAGTCTGAAAACTATGTTCTTTCTCTAATCTTTTCATAGTACACAGGCTCTTTATAGGTATTATTTGCAATATTCTGGGAGATAGTCCCCTAAGTAAATGTCTAATTTACAAGTTGATATTTCTTTAAGAATAATAATTTAAAATTTAAGAGTAGCCAATATTAATTCAGAATGAAAATGTACTCACAATAAAGTACAAATTTTAAAAACTTAACCGATACCACAAGCATGGCAAACACCAAAGAATAATCTAAGAAATTTATTAATAAACTTCAGGATGAACATGCATTTTTTCTGAATTTGGTTATTATCAGTAACCCTGGCGAACATACAAAAGTAACTGAAAATAAATGATCCGAGGGAGGAATTCAAGATTTTTAGTTGCTTTCATTTTTTTGAATTACATACTTGTATAACGAAATTAGTCTTATACAGAAGGTATTAATATTGATCCATGGCTAAATATGTATTGGAAGCTTGTGAAAGGCATTCATTTTATGATTGTTTTGCTGTTTTTGGTTGGACATGGAACCATCAGACAACATCAGGAGAAGATGCACCAGATCTGGGTTTATGAGGGGATGAACGTGGATGAAACATACTTGCCCACGCATACGTAAAGTTGTTGTTTGCAGTATCTCATCAATTTATTCAATGAGATTCTCAACAAAAAGGGGAAAAGTGAAACATTTATAATTGTAAGTTTTGTGTCATCAAATCCATTACTGACATGAAAGAAACTTTGAGGAGATATTGATTAGAATAAAAGCTTCCACTTCGAAGTTCAAGCGATGAAAAGAAATTTCTACCACTTGTTTCAGACTCTCTGCTTTTTAAGCTTCTTTCTTATCCACGATCCACATATTTCTGGTGCAGGGAAAATATAGGACGTCTTGCAACACTAGTCTGGGCCATGCTTTTTTGTGTCAGAGCACTGGGGGCCTCCCTATGGGAGTTGGACAGTCTGTCTACACTGGCAGCCAGCACGAACCTCTCCCGGGCAGAGGAGACTGGGAGCCCCTGACACAAGTGCCTCCACGCTGGGCCTCCCCTTGGGTGAATCCCCACCACGCCCACTCCAGCGACACTGGACAAGACAGGAGATCAGGTGGGCAGGAGCACGACCATGGATTATACTTTGAGTGATGTCTTTCTGGACCCTGGACAAAAACACAGATTATCCCGTGGCTGAAGCCCCTCTGAGAGCTTCATAAGAGATGTCTGGACCCATGAGAAGGTCTGAACTGCATGTGTGATCAGCTTCAGAGTAAAGAAACACACATTGAAGAAAGGCTGCAGTAGACAAGCACTCAGAAATATGACAGGGGGAAAAAAAAGGTTGAATGTTAAAGATTTTTTTTTCTTTTTTCTATGTAAGAAATAAGCACCTGATTCTAGGTTATGCTTTCCAAAGGAAATATTCCCTTCTACTATGCCAGTTCTGGGTGACTGAATGTTTCCATGTGGGCTGGACCAAAGCACCATCTCTGTGAGCTTGACTCTTAACCAAATTCTGGCCTTCTCAGAAAAATAACAGAAACATCCCATAAAAATGGTGCAAGGGATCATGGTTAAATTAATTTTGGAAATAGAAGTAGTTTTTTGGCATTGAGTGATTATTTGGTATTCCTAAAAAATACCTGGAAATAACTGGGAAAATGGAGAAGGCAATGGCAACCCACTCCAGTACTCTTGCCTGGAAAATCCCATAGATGGAGGAGCCTGGTAGGCTGCAGTCCATGGGGTCCTGAAGAATTGGACACGACTGAGAGACTTCACTTTCACTTTTCACTTTCATGCATTGGAGAAGGAAATGGCAACCCACTCCAGTATTCTTGCTTGGAGAATCCCAGGGAAGGGGGAGCCTGGTGGGCTGCCGTCTATGGGGTCGCACAGAATCGGACATGACTGAGGTGACTTAGTAGCAGCAGCAGTAACTGGGAAAATAAATGAATCATTTCTGAAAAACAGAAGAAAATGCAAATGAGTAAGAACTCACAGCTTCTTAAAATAGATCTGACTTAAGTTCATGACCTATCAGTGGAGAAGAAGTGTCAGGGGCTCAGGAAGCCACAGAAGTTGTGAAATAATTTTCCTGGAAAATGAGAAAAACCCTACTAGAGAGAGAGAATCATTGTCTGAAGTGACACATTTAAATTGAAATATGACCATTCAGTTCTGTTTAACTATAAATATGAATGTTCATATTTTCTTCATTTATTTAGCTCAGTATTGCTCCATGGAGGACAGACATTTTCCACATCTTTAACATCAATGACTTGAAAGTGAATATTTAACTCAGTTTTGTTAAATACCTTTGTTATGAAAGATCCCAAAAGTTGAGAGAAAATAACCCAAGTGATTAGTGAATAAAATTACTGTAACATGTTTTCTTCATGATTTGGTTATACAATTGAATCCAGAAAGAAGTCAAAGTGTAACAATCTGGTAGATTTGATTAAAAATCATCTTTTTCTGTTTTAAAGATTTAAAAAACTGGTTTTCAAGGAAACAAGGGATCCTGTTTGCTCATGCCCTTTGATCTGCAGTGTGAAGGGTGGGTCTAGCTGCTGAGACTGAATCTCTGGACAAAAATCAGTTTAACACCTTCTCCAAAATCTGAAGTCTGTCAATAAGGATGCTCTTGTTGCCAAAATTAAATAGCGTTTTGTCTCACTTCTGAAATTTCAAGTGAAAATGAATTTAAAGTTCCATTCTTGGCATCAGTATGGTAGAAGTGAGAAGTGTTTGACCTTTCCCTTTGCACTCGGATTGATTATAGCAGAGAGAAACAGTGCACCAAAGAGATTTTAAAACTTTAAACTTCAAAGTTTCTAAGATTGTTTTCAAACTGTGTGAGTCAGGCTGCTTTGTCTACTAAGTGATTTCTTTTATCCACTCTTTCTATTTTTGGTGGAAGGAGGAAAAAATAATTCCATCAGGAGAAGAAACAAAAAATGTTTCTCTACCCTTCCTGGCTTTTTGGCTGGTCTAACAATCAGGTTAACCTAGGATAGATTAGCAGGAGAACAACATATTTGATTATGTATGTATAGAGCTCCATAAGAATTTGAAACCCCAGACAGGCCACTGAGGTTTACATGTCTCTGAACTAAGAGAAGGGTGCAGGGGTCTGGGACCCCAAAGAGTAGCCAGAGAGCTCACAGAAAGGTGGAGGAGCAGATGTTTGGTGAACCAGGGTTTGGTGGGTCTGCAGAGTATGGGACACGGGGAGGAATCTGATCTCCATGTTCCCACACTCACCCTGTATCCTTCATGATCATCTGTGCTGACAGCTCTCTTCTTGGACCAGGTTCTCTGCCTAAATTCTTTTACTCGTTCAGTTCAGTTGCTCTGCTGCTGCTGCTGCTGCTAAGTCGTATCAGTCGTGTTTGACTCTGTGCGACCCCATAGACGGCAGCCCACCAGGCTCCCCCGTTCCTGGGATTCTCCAGGCAAGAACACTGGAGTGGGTTGCCATGTCCTTCTCCAGTGCATGAGAGTGAAAAGTGAAAGTGAAGTCGCTCAGTCGTGTCCGACTCTTAGCGACCCCATGGACTGCAGCCCACCAGGCTCCTCTGTCCATGGGATTTTCCAGGCAAGAGTACTGGAGTCGCTCAGTTGTGTCCGACTCTTTGCGACCCCATGAATCGCAGCACGCCAGGCCTCCCTGTCCATCACCAACTCCCAGAGTTCACTCAGACTCACGTCCATCGAGTCAGTGATGCCATCCAAAATCTCATCCTCTGTCGTCCCCTTTTCTTCCTGCCTCCAATCCCTCCCAACATCAGAGTCTTTTCCAATGAGTCAACTCTTCACATGAGGTGGCCAAAGTACTGGGGTTTCACCTTTAGCATCATTCCTTCCAAAGAACACTCAGGACTGATCTCCTTTAGTCACTTAAGGGGGACATAAACTTAAAAAAATAATAATCTGCTGGGTCTTGGTTCTCTTCAGTTCAAAATAAGCCAGAAGCCAGAGTGGCACAATCTGGGATCCTTATATTGAACACCTCTACGGAAGAATCAAGAAATCACCATAGGATATTTGACCCTCAGAGAGATGAGAGTCCCACATAATTACCCATTATGTGATTAAAACATTTCACATTGGACATGATAACACTCGAGCAATGACTGTTTTGGGTGATTTCTCCCTTCAAAATTGTGGGAAAACTTCACAGAATGTGTTGAATAATAAATTGCTGCATGGTGTTTAATTCATTAAAAAGAGAACCAGTGATTATTTTTTGTGGGGAGCTTATTTATTGACTTACTGATTCTATCTGCATATATGAAGCATATTTTTGATATAGATTATATATCAAAACATTAATAGATTCTGTTTTCTAGATGATGATGATGGTGAGAAAGTACCAGCAGGGATGTTTGTGGATTATGGAAAGTTGCTGTTCCTGTTTTGTTGGCATTATTTTGTCTTGTGCCACAAGAGTTATATCGCTTTTTGTTGCCAGAGGACAGTCCCGGGCGCTCAGTCCTTGCTCTTCCCTTAACTAAGACCTTCTTACTCTCTCTTTATCTTCTCCAGCACATCCTTCTCAGTCTCCTGTGTGAGCTCCTCTTCCTCTAAGTGTGGGTTCTCAGAGATGTCATGTGCACAGTTCTGTGAGAAACACATTCGTCAGTCCCAAACCAAGAGATGGACCTGGAGACCTGAGGCACAGCAAAAGTGAGACTTTAATGATGATCTTGCAAGATGGGGTGTCTGGTGGGGAGGCATACCCAGTGTTGTTACGACAAGCAATTTATCCCCTAGCACACAAGTCCCTCCCCCAGTTCCTCACTGGCTGACTACTATGGGGTGAACAATCTTCCTTGATGTCACCTAGGTTTATTCTCTCCCTCTTTTTGAGCTGGCGCCTCCATGGAATCTTGTTTCCTCCTTTCTTGTACACCTATTCCCATTCTTATGTTTTGAATTCACAATTAGAATGAGCCCACACAAAAATCCTAGGCATCCTACCCTCCCTTTGTTTGCTCAGACTTTCCTAACAGTTACTACTCCAACAAACTGTTAGGAAAGTTTGGCTAGTAGTAATCTTTCCACTCAAAGCCAGACACCCTTGAAAATGGACCACTTTAAGTTTTTATTTCTAACAGTTCCATCTGTACTCAATCCCATATCTTCCAAGACGTACCCTATTGCCGACATTCTGATGAGTCCCTAACCTTTATCTTCAGCTTTCTTTGGGGGCTGTCTCCCACTATCTCAGGATGTCATAAACAGCCAATCTGGAGATGTTCAGTCTTCATCCTTCAGGTTCTCTTTCCTCCAAAAGCATCTTCTTTCTCAGTCTTGCAGTTTCTACATTGATGAAAGGCATCTTTGCACATCTAACTGCTTAATATGAAAACTGAACAGCAGACTTGTTTCTCCTATATCCCTAGATGTAATGATTTAGGCCACCCTGTCAAGTCTCCGTGTTTGAACTCCCTGAAAGCTCTCTGCTGCCTTCCTTCCATCTTGCAACTGTTCTGGTTTATATACCATCTTCTCCAACCTGAGATAATGGAACCCCTTCCTCCTAACATCTCTGCTCCAGCTCTGTTCCCCTTCTACCAGTGTTTTCCTGATGAGACATCAAATTTGATGAATATTCAGGTCTTGCTTGGTGGATAAGAGTTGGCAGTGAAAAGAGCAGAGGACATCAAGGATGCCCACCAGACAAAAACACATCCCAGGAACCTACCTTCAAGAGGACAAGAAGATGAAGCAGAATAGGATCCTCTAACTGGCATGTATTTGGTGTGAAGATAAAGATAATCTGTGCAAGAAAAGGAATTGACTGACATTCTTTTTTCACCCATAATCTTGCTCACCAGACAAAGGAGAAAAAAACATTTAAAGTTCTGCTTTATCTGAGAGAAGAATTCTTTTATTAGCCTCTTGCTATTCCTAAGCTGGTCTTTTTTTAGCTTTTACCTTTTTTCCCCCTGGTGTAGCCACCTTTCTACATCTATACTCTGATACCAAGTAGACCGAGACTGGATCGGAGAATGGATAATCTACCAAGTCAGCAGTCTACATAAACCAGTCCATGTATATATGTACATATAAATACACCTATGGATGTTTAGCATACAAAATACACTTATTCTATGTAAACCTATGTGAAAGACACGTTTGATTGATATAAGGGTCATTAAATGACTAGTGATCATATGCCTGTAAATACTACAGCATTTGAATGCCAAGATGGAGAAATGGCTTAGATTGACTACTAGAATAGTACTATTAAAATAAACATTTACCTCTGTTGCAACCTTATTGACTCCCCCATGATGTTCATTCGAAATTTTCAAGAGCCAGAAAGGCCAAAAGGGACCTGAAGACACATTGTGCTGTGTGCTTAATCACTCAGTCATGTCTGACTCCTTGAGACCCCATGGCCTGTAGCCCACCAGGCTCCTCTGTCCATGGAGATTCTCCAAGCAAGAGTATTGGAGTGGGTTGCCATGCCTTACTCCAGGGGATCTTCCCAACCCAGGCATCAAATTCAGGTCTCCTGCATTGCAAGTGGATTCTTTACTGTTTGAGCCACCAGAAAAGCCCAAGAATACTGAAGTGGGTAGTCTATCCCTTCTCCAGGGAATCTTCCTGACTCAGGAATTGAACTGGGGTCTCCTGCATTGCAGGCAGATTCTTTACCAGCTGAACTACCAGGGAAGCAAAGACACATTGGACTAAGGTATTTATTTGTCTGTTATATTTGTACAAAGATGATAAACTGATTCTTATTTTAAAGGAACTCATAGACAATTAGAGAAGATAGACTGAAGGCAAACACAGTGCAAGGCAGCAGTCCTGAGAGCTATGTGCAGTGTACTCAGGGGAGCACAGGGGAAAAGCAGCCTCTTGTGCTTTAGGAAGACAGGGCTGCACAGAAGCGCCAAACACAACACCAGTCACTGGTCTATGAGAAGCAATGCAGGTCACCATGAAAAATAATCCATCCCATGGGACTGATCTAGTGACAGTTTGTCTGAGTCACTTGACAGCTCAGAACTCAGATTTCCTTTTATTCTGAGATTTCTTGAGATTTGGAACTCAGCACCATCCTTGAGTCTGATCTTGTGTCCGACTCATGACTCAGAGCCTCTCAGGTGGGATATACATGCTTGTATGTTTCAGAGGAGAAGGGATTCAAAGAGCTCACCACCTTATGGGACCAAATCCCTGGTCACAACCAGGATCGAAAGTGTACTTAAGACCACCATGAGCAGAAACTGACCTTCAGCCATTGTTTAACTGATCTCTGAGTCTTGCAAATGAGAAATTTCAAAGACACAGACAAAATATTATCATGTGCAAGAGGTCTTTTATCATTGATTATTTCTTTTGCTGAAATGGTTATGTAATCTTTAGCTGATAGGCTATATTAGATGTTTTATTTTCAGGCTGCCCTAAAGGGGAAGTGAGCTAGCAGTGCACATTATTAAGTGTGATATATGATGAAGGAGTTACCAGAAATTTCAGGACACTAGATACTCGACTCTTAAAAAACTATAATGTGACCAACTAGTATATCTTCAAAAAATAGGAGTGACGTTTTTCTGCCTTTTAATAGTGTGAACTATTGTTGAAATTTGATAATTTTGGGCCCAAAGTAGTTGTTACTGTCAACACACACACACACACACAACACACAAACACAACACACACACAAACAAAATGAATTTTTGCTTTATATAAGCTAAATATATATGCTGTGTGTTTGTAAAAGTGTTTTTCTTTTTGATTCAGTAAGTTGCTTTCAACCAAAATTGGCTGTACTTTTTCAGTAGAGATATTAATATATTGTTTAAATATCCATATTTTAAAATTATTTCAAAAATGCTGCATATACATTCACTCAAAATTTAGAATTTCATATTTCTAGAAATGAATACTATCTTCTTTAGATTTTCTAAGATATCAAAGCAGGGAAGGAAATGTGGAGGATATAAAATATGGACTTCAATGTATATTGGAGCAATATTTTCACTGCATAGAATTATATATGTTATCCTTATTTTCCTTTTAAATCTTAGCTCTTTACTTTTAGAATTGTATTCTTGAAAATTTCTTGATGGTCCAGTCATAGGATTTTCACTTCCTGAGGCACAGTTTCAGTCACTGGTTGAGGAATTTAGATCTCACAAGTGGTACAGTGCTACCAAAAAAAAAAAAAAAAAAAGAATGGAATTATTTTCCACTTGTTTGAGAACAAAAATGACCATTTTAAAATTAAAATGTTGTGTTTAAGGATACAGAAAATGTCAGTGAAACTTATTGACTAAACATCTGTAACCACTTTGAACCACTGTATCTATGGTGATTTAATATTTTTACCATTGAGAATGATGGGCTTTACAGCACTTTTCTCAAGGCTGATTTCATGCTCATGAAGGCTGTGTGGTTGCAAACATTTAGTACTGATTCATTTTGGAATGTAATGTCCAGGGTTTGAGAATTAACACTGTCACTATTGGTGTGAAATTGGCAAGTTCTTTAATAATTCTGGGACAAAGTCTCCTCAGAGGATCATGAATACTTCACAAGAGTGAAGTGTTTCAGTCTAATGCTTTCTGAAATGACATTGCTTGTAAAATAACTAATCTGCAGCACCATAACAAATGTTAGATCTTATTTCCTGTATTATCATAGAGTCTAGCCTATGAGGGACTACATAACATTTTCCAGGGTGGCCCAATGATACTCTACAAAACATGTTTTAAAGATAGTTTTTGTGGTTACATAGTTTTAAAAAATACTGTGTTCTCTAGTCCCACTTAAAGGATATCTGCACTGTAGCACAAAAAAATTGCTCCTGGAGGTTGTGCAGTAAGGAAACTATTAAGTATTGTTTAACACAGACTTTCTAAAATTGAAAGTGTAAGTGAAAGTTGCTCAGTCATGTCTGACTCTTTGTGACCCCATGGACTGACTATACAGTCCATGGTCTTCTCCAGGCCATAATACTAGAGTGGGTAGCCTATCCCTTCTCCAGGGGATCTTCCTGACCCAGGAATTGAACTGGGGTCTCCTTCTTTGCAAGCAGATACTTTTGCAACTGAGCTATGAGGGAAGCCATTTTCTAAACTTAGTTGATCTAAAAGCTTTTTTTTTTGCATAATATTCATATTCATTTTAACTTATGGGGCCAATAAACAGAGGAAAATTAATTATTTGAAGTTACTATCACAAGGCTGTGGTCCATGTGATCAGATTGGCTAGTTTTCTATGATCGTTGTTTCAGTCTGTCTGCCCTCCGATGTCCTCTCTCAGCACCTACCATCTTACTGGGATTTCTGTTACTTTGGACGTGGGATATCTTTTCATGGCTGCTCCAGAGAAGCACAGCCGTTGCTCCTTACTTTAGACATGGGGTATCTCCTCCTCATTGGTATTTCCAATGAGATATAGTCAGCAAAAACAAGAGCAGGAACTGACTGTGGCTCAGATCATGAACTCTTTATTGCCAAATTCAGACTTAAATTGAAGAAAGTGGGGAAAACCACTAGATCATTCAGGTATGACCTAAATCAGATCCCTTAGGATTATACAGTGGAAGTGAGAAATAGATTTAAGGGACTAGATCTGATAGACAGAGTGCCTGATGAACTCTGGACGGAAGTTCATGACATTGTGCAGGAGACAGGGATCAAGAGCATCCCCAAGGGAAAAAAAAAATGCAAAAAAGCCAAATGGCTGTCTGAGGAGGCCTTACAAATAGCTGGGAAAAGAGGAGAAGCAAAAAGTAAAGGAGAAAAGGAAAGATATACCCATTTGAATGTAGAATTCCAAAGGATAGCAAGGAGAGATAAAGCCTTCCTCAGTGATCAATGCAAAGAAATAGAGGAAAAGAATAGAATGGGAAAGACTAGAGATCTCTTCAAGAAAATTAGAGATACCAAGGGAACATTTTATGCAAAGATGGGCTCGATAAAGGACAGAAATGGTAGGGACTTAACAGAAGCAGAAGATATTAAGAAGAGGTGGCAAGAATACACAGAAGAATGATACAAAAAAGATCTTCACGACTCAGATAATCACGATGGTGTGATCACTCACTTAGAGCCAGACACCCTGGAATGCGAAGTCAAGTGGGCCTTAGGAAGCATCACTATGAACAAAGCTAGTGGAGGTGATGGAATTCCAGTTAAGCTATTTCAAATCTTAAAAGATGATGCTGTGAAAGTGTTGCACTCAATATGCCAGCAAATTTAGATAACTCAGCAGTGGCCACAGGACTGGAAAGGTCAGTTTTAATTCCAATCCCTAAGAAAGGCAATGCCAAAGAATGTTCAAGCTACTACACAATTGCACTCATCTCACATGCTAGTAAAGCAATGCTCAAAATTCTCCATGCCAGGCTTTAACCATGAACTTCCAGATGTTCAAGTTGGTTTTAGAACAGGCAGAGGAACCAAAGATCGAACTGCGAACATCCACTGGATCATCAAAAAAGCAAGAGAGTTCCATAAAACATCTATTTCTGCTTTAGTGACTATGCCAAAATCTTTGACTGTGTGGAACACAATAAACTGTTAAATTCTGAAAGAGATGGGAATACCAGACCACCTGACCTGCCTCCTGAGAAATCTGTATGCAGGTCAGGAAGCAACAGTTAGAACTGGACATGGAACAACAGGAAAAGGAGTACGTTAAGGCTATATATTGTCACCCTGCTTATTTAACTTATATGCAGAGTACATCATGAGAAACACTGGGCTGGAAGAAGCACAAGCTGGAATCAAGATTGCCAGGAGAAATATCAATAACCTCAGATATGCAGATGACACCACCCTTATGGCAGAAAGTGAAGAACTAAAGAGCCTCTTGATGAAAGTGAAAGAGGAAAGTGAAAAAGTTGGCTTAAAGCTCAACATTCAGAAAACTAAGATCATGGCATCTGGTCCCATCACTTCATGGGAAATAGATGGAGAAACAGTGGAAACAGTGTCAGACTTTTTTTTTTTTGGCTCCAAAATCACTGTAGATGGTGATTGCAGCCATGAAATTAAAAGACACTTACTCCTCAGAAAGAAAGTTATGACCAAGCTAGACAGCATATTAAAAAGTGGAGACATTACTTTGTCAACAAAGGTCGGTCTAGTCAAGGCTATGGTTTTTCCAGAAGTCAGGTATGGATATGAGAGTTGGACCATAAAGAAATCTGATCACTGAAGAATTGATGCTTTTGAACTGTGCTGTTGGAGAAGACTCTTGAGAGTCCCTTGGACTGCAAGGAGATTCAACCAGTCCATCCTAAAGGAGATCAGTCCTGGGAGTTCATTGGAAAGACTGATGTTCAAGCTGAAAGTTCAATACTTTGGCCACCTGATGTGAAGAGCTGACTCATTTGAAAAGACCCTAATGCTGGGAAAGATTGAGGGTAGGAGAAGGGGACAACAGAGAATGAGATGGCTGGATGGCATCACTGACTCAATGGACATGAGTTTGGGTAAACTCCAGGAGTTGGTGATGGACAGGGAGGCCTGGTGTGCTACAGTTTATGGGGTTGCAAAGATTTGGACATGACTGAGCGAGTGAACTGAACTGAACTATCACAAATAAAACTAAAATGATAGTTTACATTAATTGTATCTGGATTTGCACAGAAGTTTGATTTTTTTAATTTAGGTACATTTGGCAACAAAATATCTGTGAAATGTAGAGAATTTACTGAGAAATCCATCGATGGTTGGAAACAGTGGGTTTTTTCTGTATTGCAGAAACAGACAGAGTGAGGGGCAACCATCCCCACTCCCTCCCCCCCACCACTACCAAGTAAGAAATACTTCATAAGTTGCGTTCTGAAGGATGTTAAAGAAACGATGAACCAAGTTGGTTAGAAAGAGAATTACAGTTAAAGTCACTGAAATATGATGGCACAATGGAGGTGAGCAAGTCCTATGTGGGGATGACAGCAAGGCAAATTAACTTGACAGATGTGGGATCTCAGGCTGGCCCTAATGGGAGAAAACTGGATGAGACTGAATGAAAATATAATCTTAGGGGTGAGACCAGTTCAGGAAGCCGACGTTTTTCATGGAACTTAAATATCAAAACATCTACATGCGTTTAATCAGCGAGACACCAGCGTTCACAATCCATCATAAGCTATCCTTTACTTTAAATACTAATTATTCCTGTCTAGACGTTCAGTGAGTTATGTGTATGGTTTTGGAAAAGCCTGATAAATATTTTGAGTCTGATTCTGTGCATGAGACAGAAAGTCTTTGTGTGGTTTCCCAGCCAGCTAAGTGAGAGTGACATGAAAAACACACAGAGGTGTTTTTAACAAGAGTTACCCCTGTATGCTCACCTTCCCGTAAACACTGAGTTTCCTTTTATGAATCCACCTGCTGTCCTGAAGCCTTATTTCTAGAAATACTGCCAACACTTCTGCTTTTTTAATATGACAGTAGAATACTAATGAGTGAGTTCCAAGTAGCCTCATTTAATAAAATGCATCAGATACCATGGTAAACTTTTAGAAAGATAATTAGAGATTCAAATACTCATTTTACTGCATATTTCAAATCAATAATTTGCTTCCCTGTTGGCTCAGTGGGTAAAGCGTCTGCCTACAATGTGAGAGACCTGGGTTCGATCCCTGGGTCAGCAAGATCCCCCGGAGAAGGAAATGGCAACCCACTCCAGTACTCTTCCCTGGAAAACCCCATGGACTGAGAAGCCTGGTAGGCTACAGTCCATGGGGTTGTAAAGAGTCGGACATGACTGAGCGACTTTCCCTTCAAATCAATAGATAATAAAAGTCTTCATGATGCAATATGCTTTATTATATACTTTTAGCCTCCAAGAATTTAGAGCTTTAGAGCAATTTAGACAGGGCTGTGATAAGGTTTAAAGAGTTTGTCAAAAGAGTAATAAAAATAAATAAACAGTAAAATCAAAGGGGTGTATTGTATCATACACCCTAAAATAAGATGTTTCAATATATTAAAATATAGTCACATGACTATCCATAAACCTAAAAATATTTTTGTCAAAAAACTTCTCTGTAAGGCAGAGTATTATAGAATCTATATTTGGCTTGTAAGTTCTGTTCCCATAAGTTCTGGCAATAATTATATTTCCATGATATAATACACAGTTTCTATTAATAGTTCTTTCAAATTCCAGTATATCTCTGTCAATTATTCTAAATTAATTAGGTGGAACCTCTTTTCAAAACCAGTTGTACAAGGAATTTCACATGAATTTAAAGAATTATTATAAAAAGTAAAAATAGATGTGAAGGTCCATGTTGTGTTTGGTTAGCTATATTCTTCCCAAAAGCCAAGCTGAATTCCCTTGTGAGCAGCAGTTAGATAGCATGGTCCTAAAGTTATTTTTGGCAAGCTGTATAGACATGACAAGTCCAGACTTGTGACATGAGCTTCTTTAATGGGCTTTTGGTAATCTTAAGAAAGTAAAACAGTTTTTTGACTGTTTTGATAATCATGGTGTCACAGCCTGGTTCCACGTGCCACAATAACCAATCTGTCCCCTAGTTTTTGTCCTCAGTGTGATCGGGAGCAGGCTGCTGGCTGAGTCCTTGCCACTCGTCAGGCACCAATATATTTTGTAACTGACCCCTTTGTTCCGTAAAGGATTTGCATCGGCTTGCAAACCTCAAAGTCAATAGCGAGTTAGTCAAGATGGAGTATGGGGATGCACACACCGATGCCAGTGTGGTGAACGCACACACACAGAGATGCACTCAGAGTCTCCTGTGGTTTCTAGAGAAAGACACAACTCTGACTCTCAGTTGCTTAGTAACAAGAGAGAGATGAAAGGAGGTCAGGCAGTTATTCAGAATCTGGGGTCTTTTCTTAAGCCTGCCCAGGAGGACATGTGGTAAGAATAGCAGACAATGTCCTAGGCAGCATCCCTGCCTGACGGGAATGTTGAATTTGATGTGATTTTAATAGCATTTCTCACTGAGGCCATTGACTAGTAATAAAGGCAAGTCAACAACATTGTAAATACATGCCTTCCTTTGCTTTGAATCACCACCCTGGGGCATAGAGAGGAATTTCCTGGAAATTTCATTTATTTTTTTTCCTGGAGGCTCCCTTAGAATCCAGATAATATTTTATGCAATTAGCTATGGCTTTGACACTTGGTGAATCAGCGTTAAAAAATACAGTTAGCATGAAAAAGGATTGACAATAGATTCCCTGAGGGTAGTGCAAACCATGTGCAACTTAAAACAATATTTATTTTGATTGACCTATTTTAAAGTATTTTAAAAACTATTTTTTTTCTTTCAGCAAGTTTTATGTCAATTTTGATGATTTTTATCTGCACTTCAAAATTTGTGAAGGAGCTAAAAGATGTGAAAGTTTCCTGCCAAATTATGGTGTTCTGCTTATTCTCAGCTGTATTTTATAGAGAGCCTTTTCGGATGCTCAAACTACAATGTTTGGCATATTTTCCTCATTAAAGATGTCTCATAAGCCTCCATCTGTGAAATGGAAGAAAATTTGGCTTTTGAGGTATTTCTCCTTAATCATCTAAAAGCTTCTAAAAGATGATTAATCACATAGCACAAAAATATATAATCTTTAGCAGACAAAAATTGTAGGAACCAGTCTTCCTGCCTCTGTTAACTCTATTTACAAATAAATCTAGCTTTTCTTGGTGTTCAAATAATTACTTTCAAAGGCATAGCTTCACTTATATAATTTTTATCTACACAATAATTGCTAAGGAAAAATCTTTCTGAATATTTCTACATAGCATTTCTTCAAAATCTGAATCAAACTAATTGCTAAAAAGAATGAATTATGTAAATTTTCTTGCCTCCATATGCCACCATTTCAAACCTTGTAGGGTTTGCAAATGGACGCTCTGTCTGTTCTTGGGGTTCAGAGACACAGAAAGAAATACCACCAGGAAAACAGTATCTTTGAGATGCTGCAGTCCCTGCCCTGCCTCTATGCCCTGCTGAGGGAGTGGGTCTGCAGGCATGTGGGGTTCTGGGACCTTAACGCTTCCTGTGTAGTTGGACCAGTGTTAAGCATCTGATCCATGCATAGCCAGTTAATAGATCGACTAGGGACCACTTACCTATAACTTGTGACCCAAAAGGAAATGTAATTGAACAGTCTTATCTAGTGACTAGGTAATTATTTAAACTGAGAAACACCCAGAGTTTTGTCCATGTGAAGAGATATTTGAAACAGAACAATTATGAAGAGGAGAGAGAAGGACCATAGGAAGTCAAAATGAAACATGCACAAATTATGAGGGAGTATAATACAAATGAGAAAAGGAGTACATCAAGGCCATATATTGTCCCCCCGCTTATGTAACTTCTATGCAGAGTACATCATGAGAAACACTGGGCTGGAAGAAGCACAAGCTGGAATCAAGATTGCCAGGAGAAATATCAATAACCTCAGATACGCAGATCATACCACCCTTATGGCAGAAGGTGAAGAGGAACGAAAAAGCCTCTTGATGAAAGTGAAAGAGGAAAGTGAAAAAGTTGGCTTAAAGCTCAACATTCAGAAAACAAAGATCATGGCATCTGGTCCCATCACTTCATGGGAAATAGATGGGGAAACAGTGGAAACAGTGTCAGACTGTATTTTGGGGGGCTCCAGAATCACTGCAGATGGTGACTGCAGCCATGTAATTAAAAGACACTTACTCCTTGGAAGGAAAGTTATGACCAACCTAGACAGCATATTCAAAAGCAAAGACATTACTTTGCCAACAAAGGCCCGTCTAGCCAAGGCTATGGTTTTTCCAGTGGTTATGTATGGATGTGAGAGTTGGAGTGTGAAGAAAGCTGAGCACCGAAGAATTGATGCTTTTGAACTGTGGTGTTGGAGAAGACTCTTGAGAGTCCCTTGGACTGCAAGGAGATCCAACCAGTCCATTCTGGAGATCAGCCCTGGGATTTCTTTGGAGGGAATGATGCTAACGCTGAAACTCCAGTACTCTGGCCACCTCATGCAAAGAGTTGACTCATTGGAAAAGACTCTGATGCTGGGAGGGATTGCAGGCAGGAGGAGAAGGGGATGACAGAGGATGAGATGGCTGGATGTCATCACTGACTTGATGGGCGTGAGTCTGAGTGAACTCCGAGAGTTGCTGATGGACAGGGAGGCCTGGCGTGCTGTGATTCATGAGGTCGCAAAGATTTGGACACGACTGAGTGACTGAACTGAACTGAACTGAACTGATAATACAAATGAACAGGTGAACGTATGCAGAGAAACAGGTGATGTGATGAACAAAGAAAGATTACTAGCTTATACGGGATAGATGAATGACTTTGTCCTTATGAATGCTTTGATTCTTTATGACCTAATACTTGAAGTTGTTTATGTAGATATATTCCTATTATAAATCGTTTGCTTGACTTTACTGGAGAAGGTCTTTTTGTTTTGGAGCCCAAAGAGCCAGGCCACAGATATGCAGGTGTGAGAGAATATGATCCAAAGGTTATACAAATGATGGTGTCTGAGATGACTACAAAAAGGGAAGGAATGTAAATAATCAATGGGAAGCATGCCTGGGGAACCCCAACAGTGAGAAAGACAGAGGATGTTGTGAGGATTGTACCTGGAGTGAAGTCCTAAAGTGATATCAGTTCCAGACACTGGGAAGATAGTCCCAGGATTTCAACATCTTGGATGAGATGTGACAGAAGCAAGGTTGGGCATAGGCACTCAAATAGATCGTAGGAACAGCATTCATAATAACAAAAAAAAAGCCTATGGGTAAGATCTGGACACATGGAAGAGAGTTAGATTTGAAAATCCACAGCTGGGGACAAGATGGCATGCCACCATCAGAAATGAGTTTCTAACAGGGAAAGTGGCTTTGAGGCCCTGTTATTAGGACTAACGGGCTGAGGGATTTTAAATATTGAACTGATGAGAGGTGAGAGGTGAGCACTTTGATCACAGAGGCTGATTGGATTTGACCCCAGCACAGTGGCCTGAAATGACTACTCTCCAACAAGACTCTGGGCCCTCAAAGCCCCCAGGCTCCAGAGCAGATTTCCTTTGGTGCACAAGCCTCTGCCACGGCTCCTCCAGGAACAAATACATTCCTCAATTTCTTTCTCTGTCTCTCTCAGTGTTTTACTTTCAGTCTGGGTTTCCATATGTAGGTCCTTATTTTTTTTTTGATTTACTTAAAAAATATTGGCATGTAGTTGATTTACCATGTTGTGTTAGTTTCTGCTGTTTAACAAAGTGAATCAGATTCAATCAAACCTAGATAAAATTGCCAACATCCATTAGATCATCAAAAAAGCAAGAGTTCCAGAAGAACATCTACTTCTGCTTTATTGACTATGTCAAACCTTTGACCGTGTGGATCACAACAAACTGGAAAATTCTTCAAGAGATAGGAATACCAGACCACCTGACCTGCCTCCTGAGAAATCTGTATGCGGGTTAAAAAGAAACAGTTAGAACTGGATATGGAACAGCAGACTGGTTCCAAATCTAGAAAGGAGTACGTCAAGGCTGTATACTGTCACCCTGCTTACTTAACTTATACGCAGAGTACATCATGTGAAATGCCTGGCTGGATGAAACACAAGCTGGAATCAAGATTGCTGGGAGAAATACCAATGACCTCAGATATGCAAATGACATCACACTTATGGCAGAAAGTGAAGAAGAACTAAAGAGGCTCTTGATGACAGTGAAAGAGAGTAGTGAAAAAGCTGGCTTAAAACTTAACATTCAGAAAACTAAGATCATGGCATCCAGTCCCATTACTTCTTGGCAAATAGATTCAGAAACAGTGACAGACTTTACTTTTGGGGGCTCCAAAATTACTGCAGATGGTGAATGCAGCCATGAAATTAAAAGACACTTGCTCCTTGAAAGAAAAGCTATGACCAATGTAGACAGCATATTAAAAAGCAGAGATAATATTTTGCCAACAAAGTTCCGTCTAGTCAAAGTTATGGTTTTTCCAGTAGTCACGTATGGATGTGAGAGCTGGACTAAATACACAGTTGAGCTCTGAATAATTGATGCTTTTGAACTGTGGTGTTGGAGAAGGCTTTTGAGAGTCCCTTGGACTGGGAGGAGATCAAATCTGTCAATCTCAAAGGAAATCAGTCCTGAATATTCATTGAAAGGTCTGATGCTGACCATTGAAAGGTCCAATACTTTGGCCACCTGAGGAGAAGAACTGACTTATTGGAAAAGACCCTGATGCTGGGAAAGATCGAAGGCAGGAAGAGAAGGAGACAACAGAGGATGAGATGGTTGGATGACATCACCGACTTAATGGACATGAGTTTGAACAAGCTCCGGGAGTTGGTAATGGACAGGGAAGCCTGGCTTGCTGCTGTTCATGGGGCTGCAAAGAGTTGACAGGACTGAGGGACTGAACTGAACTGAAATCTTGTTAAGATTCTCTTCCCATATAGGCCATTCAAAAGTACTGGATACAGTTCCCTGGGCTATTTAGCAGGTCCTTATTAGTTATCTATTTTATATATATGGTAGTGGCCCTGACTTTTGAACAATCGGTTTTCTTTCCTAAACAGCCATTCCCAGAGACAGCTCATATCTCTCTCACCTGTGATTCAGGCTCCATTCTCCCTGCTCCCACCCCTTGAAAGTCTACCCATCCAAACCAGCTCCACTCCCAGGCTTCTCCATTTCTTGATAACCGAGTGTCCAGAGTCTCTGCGGTGGGATGGGAGGTGAAGAAGTGGATTTGGGCGCTTGCAGGACCTCATTGCTGAAAGCACAAAAGCATAGCTTTGGCGGGACAGGAAGTTCCCAAGGGCTACTTGGTCATGGGGATAATGCTACTGTAATGGTCTTGAATCTTGCAGTCACAGATATGGTTTCTTGGAAAACCAATGGCCCACCTAGCAGGGGAGGGTGGTGTGTTAGGGAAGAAATGCTCAGGCATCGTAGAAGGGTCCATCTAACTAGTATTCATTTATCAAATGGTAGATGTTTATGATTAAAAAATCAAAGCCCATAAGACTTAAAAATAAAGGCAGCAATGGATAGATGGGCCATCTTTCCCCCTCTGTCTCAGTACAGACAACAACCACTAGTACAACAATGATTGTCTCCTGAGTGATTATTATTCCTTTCACAATGTTTGCAACAATCCAGTAAAGGAATATTTCACATTATTACCCTTTCACAGATGCTGAATGGATGTCAGTGTCCACTAACAAAGGTCAGATTTCATAGCCCATGCAATTTCCATTCATATTGTGTTTCATAAATGCACATACACACACATACACAGGAGCTTATACAAATCAAATTTAATGTAAATGTAGTTTCCCCATCAAACATTACATCAGTCATAATAAAAGTATTGCATTCTAAAAATAATAAATATAAAACATCAATTAAAAAACAAAAACCCTCTCTATTTCCATACACTGGGAAAAAAGAAATAAGAAAAATCTTACACTGATTTTAGAGTCAGTCATTTCTCTGTGAACTTCTGAATGCATATGCCTGCTAAGTGTTCATGACAAATAGAATTTCAGAAATTATAAGCCATTTAGATGTTACATACATAATATGGTCAGTTATTGACATACTGTTGATGGCTACCCACTTTCCATTATTGACCTTCATTAAAATATTATAAGCATGAAGGAAAAATGATGTTTCATGGCTAAAACCTAAGCTGAAATTTTGTTTTATTTCATAATTTTATGGTGATGTTACAATTTTACTTCTTCATATGCAGACCTCTAAATTGCCTGGTCCCTGATACCATCAACCATCATTGTGTAGATGTCTGTCTTAATTACAGCAATTTGTGCCTCCTACCAAAAAATACTGAGCATAAACTTTCTGAAGAGATATCAAATTATGATACTGTAGGTGATAATATTTACTTTGCAACTGGTCAGATTTTAAAATGTGTGTTTCAGTTAGGGAATCTGTCTTAAATATGGACTTACTTGTCTATATTTGCATACATATTATATTCCTATTTTGCTTTACAAGAACATTTTGGGGGGAATTTTATAAATGTGACCTTTGTCTTTACCCAAATAAACATTCTGCTTGTTCATTTATTGTTGAGACAGCAGGAAAGACAACCAGAAACTTTTGTAAATATTTGTGCCCAGCTTGGATAATAGGCATAAAAGCTCTATTTTAAAATTGAATATTTATAGTGTCAATATAATGGATTCATTTTAGTGTGGGTTAGACTAATGTGACATGAATAATTTCTAAATAAACTTTGCAAGGAATGTTCTTATAATATCCTCTAATTTATAACTAATTTTCAGAAGGCTCTTATGGTATTACCCAATTTACAACCAAAAAAGTGCTTCAGCAATACTTTGAAATAAGACTCTGAGGTAGTCACATTTATTAGCTATTATTACTAGCTATGCAGTAATAATTTCTATTACTTTTAAAATTTCACAAAATAAGAAATGTTTCTCTTGTTAGAGGAAACAGTTATAAATCTTTTTATTTTATAAATGCACAATAATATATTTCTGAATATGGAATTATGGTGTCATAACTCTGTAGGAAAATGCCTTACCATATATACTCTCATATGGGGAAAATCCAATCAAAATCTTTCTACATTCATTATTTTCTCTTTTTCATCAGTTCCTATAGCAGTATGCATGAAAGCCATTAAAAAGATACATATTGCAGACGAGGGTCAGTATAACCCAATTTTGAGCCTTCAGTTTTCACATTTTTCAGATATCACACCCAAAATATGGTGCAAAAAAGTTGAATACATCAGCAAATAATCACTAAGCTACTGAGAAAAATTGGCATATTCAATGTCTTTTGTGTGCAGTAAAAAGCAGTAAGTGTCTGACTCTTTCTGATCCTATGGACACACCGTAGGGTGTGTAGCTCACCAGCTCCCTCTGTCCATGGGATTCTCCAGGCAAGAATATTGGCATGGGTTGCCATGCCCTCCTCCAAGGCATCTTCTTGTCCCAGGGACTGAGCCCACATCTCTTTCTTCTCCTGCACTGGCAGGCAGGTTCGTTATCACTAGCACCGCCTGGGAAGCCCCAGTAAGTGCTTTGCTACTGCTGCTACTAAGTCGCTTCAGTCGTGTCTGACTCTGTGCGACCCCAGAGACGGCAGCCCACCAGGATCCCCCGTCCCTGGGATTCTCCAGGCAAGAACTCTGGAGTGGGTTGCCATTTCCTTCTCCAATGCATGAAAGTGAAAAGTGAAAGTGAGGTCGCTCAGTCGTGTCCAACTCTTCGCAACCCCATGAACTGCAGACCACCAGGCTCCTCCATCCGTGGGATTTTCCAGGCAAGAGTACTGGAGTGGGGTGCCATCGCCTTCTCCGGGTAAGTACCTATATCAGAAGTTCTCCAGCTTGGTTGAAGAAGAATATATTCTTCCTATTAGGGCTCCTCTCCTATTAGGGCTAAAGCACTTACTAGCAATATATAACTCTGAAATGGAGTATATTCTTCTTCACCCAAGCTGGAGAACTTCTGATGTAGGTACTTACCCTGATCAGAATATAGTTTGAGTTGGAAGAGAGTGAGAATAATGGAGGACAGAGAGTAGATGGCGGACTGGTTTGTTTGGAAGGGTCATAGAAAGAGAGGATGGCTGGAGCTTGGCCAGTTCTTGCATGATCAGCTGGAGAACAGATACATAAATACAACACAGAATCTCCTTCACAGGCAGTGCTGGAGAGGGCAGACTTTTGGCCTGATTCTCCTCTATGGGGTCCAGATCAGGTGAACTATTTAATAGACCTTGAAGTTTGATGAATTGGTGATTTTCACACTATTGGTTACTTCCTCAAATAAATGATTCTATTCCTGAACATGTTCTGTCAAAAAATTCAAAAGAAAAACAGTTAGAGGCACAAGCCTCATAGTGTTAGAAGCCTTGATATTTTTGCTCCTTGATATAGACAATAATGGGCTTTCCAGGTAGCACTAGTGGTAAAGAACCCACCTTCGAATGCCACAGATGTAAGGAAGTGGGTTTCATGCCTGGATTGGGAAGGTCCCCTGGAGGAGGGCATGGCAACCCACTCCAGTAATCTTGCCTGGAGAATCCCAAGGACAGAAGAGCCTGGTGGGCTACAGTCCATGGGGTCGCAAAGAGGCAGACATGACTGAAGAGACTTAGCATGCATGCATAGACAAATAATAAAATAAACAATCAGATTATAAGATGCCTGAAGACAAAGTCAGTGTTCCTACATCATCTAAAAATGTGATTCTAACAGTGGACTTGCATATATTTCTGTATTATTAGTTTATGTAATTGTTCACATTTTCCTTTCAGACCCTCTAGAAATTTGAAGTGTTTCTTTTTGATGGTGTATATAATCATCAGTGAAACCAATGAGTCAAAATCATCAATGGATCAAAATTAACTTTGATTATCATTTTCCTGAAATATATAGTGGGAAATTAAAAAAAAAAAAAAACCCGGTAATGTAAGCATTATAGGAAAATGGAAGCATTCTTTTAAAGGAATAAAAACTACTTATTGCTAAATATTTGACTTACATATTAGGTATCACAAAAGACATGCAAAGGTATGTCATAGGTGTTAAAATGGCTAACAAGGTCTTGTAGCTGAAGTGAATAAAACAGAGAGGTGGGTTTTGTGGCATCCTAGGTCTGGCAATGAAATCTGCTTAACTGATGCCTGGATTCTGCATGGCTTTTGTGCTACTATTTGTCATTCCTATTAGGGCTTGAAATGATATAGTCTCAATGGAGGGATTGTTAACAACCACAATTTGTGCTCAAATCTGGCTGTTCTGTTAGCTTATAATGAGGAAGGTCCAGATCCTGAATGTCTCAGTACTATTCGAGCGGATTATTTTACAGGTGGTGGAAGACCTCCAAGTGTTTTAAGGTCAGTTTTATCTTAGCTTTGCCTTCTTTTGCAAACCCACAAGGAGCTATTTATAAAATTGCTGAAAAAGCAAAGGGACCCTTATTCATCGTGAGAAGTACTCACCCTTAGAAAGGCATTTAAACCTGCAACTTTACAAAGTGCACTTTGCTAATAAGTCTGCAAAATACCACAGGCTTTATGAAAACATAGATCAATGCCAACTGCTTTATTGCATGACATTACCAATAGCAGGCACCTGCAGTGAAGTTTTCTGTTTTTAGAACACTTTTTGTTCACATAGTTGTATCTTTGGATGAGGCATTTTATACCAAGTAATCTCTTGTAGTTATAGCTTTATATCTGAACTCATAATTCATTTTAACCACATACTTATAATTGGTTATATGGGAAAACTCTCTAACTCAATAAAAGAAAATATAAGCAACTTTTATTTTGAGAAATTAAAGTAACATTTATTCTTGACTTTTTAAATTCTCTCAAAATAGACCAGTGAATTACTTTGCATTTTTCAGCATTAATGCATCTCATGTGACCAACCAGAGAATATTTTGAGTATATATATTTCTCCTGACTATGATAACTATGTATTCGTTAAATAAAAGTGATTAAGATGAGAGAATTACCAAATACTCATATCTTAATTCTCTCCTGACATGAAATTAAATGCTTAGCTATTTCTTATAACTCTTGTGACCCTTTCTCTTTAACACCCAAATCTCATTAATGTTAAGAAAAAAATATCTTTAGTGATGCTCACAGAAGATATTGAAAGAAAATTATAACCTGATGTGTATTTGTTTGTGTTGTTGTTGTTCAGTTGCCAAGTCATGTCCAACTCTTTGCAACCCCGTGGACTGCAGCACACCAGGTTTCCTCCTCCCTGTCCTTCACCGTCACTTGGAGTTTGCCTAAGTTCATGTCCATTGAATCAGTGATGCTATCCAACCATCTCATCCTCTGTGCACACAGTTATATACACACATGTGTTTTAGAGAATCAGTCCATTGCTTTTCAACTACATGGTAACAATTTCTTCTTTTTTAAAAATTTTTATTATTATTATTATTTTTTACTTTACAATATTGTATTGGTTTTGCCATACATCAACATGAAAACATGAACACGTGTACACCCGTGGCGGATTCATGTTGATGTATGACAATTTCTTCTTATTTGTCAATATTCTCACAACAGTCAGTCAGGTCAGTTCAGTTCAGTCAGTCAGTTGTGTCTGACTCTTTGTGACCCCATGAACTGCAGCAATCCAGGCTTCCCTGTCCATCACCAACTCCCAGAGTCTACCCAAACCCATGTCTATTGTATCGGTGATGCCATCCAACCATCTCATCCTATCATCCCCTTCTCCTCCTGTCCTCAATCTTCCCCAACATCAGGGTCATTTCAAATGAGTCAGCTCTTTGCATCAGGTGGCCAAAGTATTGGAGTTTCAGCTTCAACATTGGTCTTTCCAATGAACACCCATGACTAATCTCCTTTAGGATGGACTGGTTGAATCTCCTTGCAGTCCAAGGGACACTCAAGAGTCTTCTCCAACACCACAGTTCAAAAGCATCAATTCTTCGGTGCTCAGCTTTCTTTATAGTCCAACTCTTACATCCATACATGACTACTGGAAAAACCATAACCTTGACTGGACAGACCATTGTGGACAAAGTAATGGCTCTGCCTTTTAATATGCTGTCTAGGTTGGTCATAACTTTCCTTCCAAGGAGTAAGCGTCTTTTAATTTCATGGCTGCAATCACCATCTGCAGTGATTTTGGAGCCAAAAAAGATAAAGTCTGACACTATTTCCACTGTTTCCCCATCAATTTGCCATGAAGTGATGGGACTGAATGCCATGATCTTCGTTTTCTGAATGTTGAGCTTTAAGCCAATGTTTTCATTCTCCCTTTTCACTTTCATCAACAGACTCTTTAGTTCTTCTTCACTTTCTGTCATAAGGGTGGTGTCATCTGCATATCTGAGGTTATTGATATTTCTCCTGGCAATCTTGATTCCAGCTTGTGCTTCCTCCAGCCCAGCATTTCTCATGATGTACTCTGCATATAAGTTAAATAAGCATGGTGACAATATTCAGCCTTCACGTACTCCTCTTCCTATTTGGAACCAGTCTGTTGTTCCACGTCCAGGTCTAACTGTTGCTTCCAGACCTGCATACAGGTTTCTCAAGAGGCAGGTCAATACAACAGTCAATATATTCATGAAAACAATTTTTAAAAATTATCTATTCAAGCCTTTTTTGCCTATGCATTAAGAATGGTGCTTCACAATCTAAATATCCATCAACAGATGAATGGGTGAAGAAGGTATGAATACACATATATGGTGGAAAAGCCATGAAAAGGAATGAAATCTCATTTGCAGCAACATGGATGGATCTATAGGTGATCATGCTAAGTAAATTCAGAGAAATACAAACAACATATAAATTATTTGTACATGGAATCTAAAGTATGACACAAGTGAACTTATTTAGATTGAAGGCAGGAGAAGGGGGCAGTGAAGGATAAGATGGTTGGATGGCATCACTGACTCAGTGGCATGAGTTTGGGCAAACTCCTGGGGATGGTGAAGGACAGGGAAGTCTGGTATGTTGCAGTCATGGGGTTCCAAAGAGTCATACACGACTTAGCATCTGAACAATAGCATAGCAATCAATGGGCTTCCCTGGTGGCCTGTGGTAAAGCATGCCCTTGTGAACCAGAAGATGTGGGCTCCATCCCTGGGTTGGGAAGATCCCCTGGAGAAGGAAATGGCAGCCCACTATAATATCATTCCCTGGGAATTCCCATGGACAGAGGAATTTGACAGGCTACATTCTATGGGATCACAAAGAATCGAACACAACTTGGCAACTAACAACAACAGCAATGATAACAATCAATACAAACTACAGAAACATTAATCAAAACTTATGATTGTGTCTTAATCTAAGACACTATAGATTCTACAATAAATTACAGCTATTATATATAGGATGGATAAGCAACAAGTTCCTACTATACAGCATGGGGAACTGTATTATCCTGTGATAAATCATAATGGAAAAATATGAAATAGGTTTTATATGTATGTATAACTGAATCACTTTGCTGTACAGCAAAAATTGGCATACCTTTTAAAATTAACTATATCTCAATAAAAATTTTTTAATAAAAACATCAAGAGAAAGTTTAGTAATCATGGTGAGGTCAGCATACAAATGTTCCCTTGGTATCTCTGATTTTCTTGAAGAGATCTCTAGTCTTTCTTATCTCTCCTTTCTATTCTTTGGAACTCTCCATTCAGATGGGTATATCTCTCCTTTTTTCCTTTGCCTTTCACTTCTCTTCTTTTCTCAGCTATTTGAATGGCCTCCTCAGACAACTGTTTTGCCTGTTTGAATTTCTTTTTCTTGGGGGTGGTTTTGATCCCTGCCCCCTGTACAATGTCACAACGTCCTCCCATAGTTCTTCAGGCACTCTTTCTATCAGATCTAATTCCTTGAATCTATTTGTCACATCCACTGTGTAATTGTAAGAGATTTGATTTAGGTCATGCCTGAATGGTCTAGTGGTTTTCCCTACTTTTTAAAGTTTAAGTCTGAATTTTCCAATGAGGAGTTCATGACCTGAGCTATAGTCCACTCCTGGTCTTTTTGCTGACTGTATAGAGCTTTTCCATCTTTGGCTACAAATAATATAATTAATCTAATTTCAGTATTGACTATCTGGTGAATGTTAAACCACTTCAGCATTCTTGCCTTGAGAACCCCATGAACAGTATGACTGCTATAATTAACCACAAATTGATATTTGTAAATATCAAGTGATTTTACAGAGATTGACATATGCTTTGCCCTAATGGTCCCAAAGTTGGAAAAAAAAAAAAAAAACTCAGTTAATCTTAGTGTAATTATGTCTTATATTTCAATGCCAAATAAATAAAAAGTAATTTCTTTCCAGCTGAGTTTTCTTCCTTTAGAGGATGCTGCTTCTGCTGTTGCTGCTAAGTTGTTTTAGTCGTGTCTGACTCTGTGCGACCCCATAGACGGCAGCCCACCAGGCTCCACCGTCCCTGGGATTCTCCAGGCAAAAACACTGGAGTGGGTTGCCATTTCCTTCTCCAATGCATGAAACTGGAAAGTGAAAGTGAAGTCTCCTAGTCGTGTCCGACTCTTAGAGACCCCATGGACTGCAGCCTACCAGGCTCCTCCATCCGTGGGATTTTCTAGGCAAGAGTGCTAGCAGGTCAAAATATACAGTCTATTTTACCTCTGTCTTGAACTCTTGCAAATTATTGTTGCAAAATGTTATTTGCTAGCTGTTGTTTCTGTCATGATAGTTGATCTTTCATCATGTTTTTCCATGTTCAAGCTAAAAATTACACCTTTAAAATTTTTAAGTATCAAGTGCAGTTGCACAATTTTGTTTCTTTTATTTTCACTAATTTTTAAACTTCTAACTTTTCAACAGATTCCACTTTTCAGTAACTAATTTTGGTACTTACGATTTTTAAGATGTCACCCATCACTGAAATTTTCCAAACCAAAGAAAAGCATAAGTGCCCATATTGGTATAAAATGAAAATAGTGGATGACTGCCAGTCAAGCAAATTCTTTCAAAAATGCCAATTATAATATTTGGCCAAATATTATTAATATTATCAGTTTTCTACTCAGTATTTATTCCTCTCTCTTCCTTGTTAAAAAGAAGTCAACTTTGTTGGCAATATGTCCAACCTGAAATAAAAATGGACAATGGTTGGACTATCAGCAATCATCTTGTTTCATGTGGAAAAAGTAAAACAAAACAAAACAAAACAATCACCAGTATGTGAAGCCATGGACCAGAAGTCAGCAATCTCTAATCTCTGAAGCTTTTTAATTAAAAAAAATGCATCAATTTTAGTCATTATTTCTGTTAATTGTAACCAAAATATTAACATTTAAATATGTAGTATTTTTATAGTTGCCAATTTGCCAAATTGTTTCATAATAATTGTGGCATTTGTATGTACAGTGCATAAGAAGTAAAAATAAAGTGTTTTTTGCTTTTTTTTTTTCTTTCTTTTATTTTTCTTAAGCTGTGTTTACAAATACTGATTATTTTCTGCAGGGTTACCTTTAAAAACAACCGGAAGCAAGGTCTTGGGTTATCCAATTAGACTTAGAATCACATTAGGTGAAAGAACGAAGAATTTTTTTCTAGACTGAAAGGTATATAAAGGAAAATATAGTGAATTCATAATATAGATACGGTTTATTTTAACTCTGTTATTATTATGAGGATTTTGTTGGTGGTGCTTTGGTTTGAGTTTTAAAAACTTTTTTAGGATTATCTATAAATATTTCAAGTAACCAGCACTCTAGCGGCAAAATTTATATAAGGGATATACAATACTAGAGAAGAATAAATACTCCTAAAGTTTTTCCTTTTAATTTTTATTCGGATGCTATGTCTGTGGTAGAAAATAAAATTTTATTAATAAAGCACATAATAATTGAAGTTTGCACCAACTTTCATTCTCTAAATTATTATTTTTAAACTAAAAATTTAATTTAAAAGTTGGGAATATAATTGATTTACAATGTTGTGTTAGTTTTAAGTGTATAGCAAAGTGGGCTATGGGTACAAAGTCCAGGACAAGAGTGTGAGTTAGTATTCTTCAACTTAGAATAACAAAATAAGAGAATCTGATGACAGAAAATAATTGACAGCTTTGAGAGATAAGGCAGAAAAAAAAATCTGATTTAATATAATCCCATCTGGTTCCATCACTTCATGGGAAATAGATGGGGAAACAGTGTCAGACTTTATTTTTTTTGGCTCCAAAATCACTGCAGATGGTGATTGCAGCCATGAAATTAAAAGACGCTTACTCCTTGGAAGGAAAGTTATGACCAACCTAGATAGCATATTCAAAAGCAGAGACATTACTTTGCCAACAAAGGTCCATCTAGTCAAGGCTATGGTTTTCCCAGTGGTCATGTATGGATGTGAGAGTTGGACTGTGAAGAAAGCTGAACACTGAAGAATTGATGCTTTTGAACTGTGGTGTTGGAGAAGACTCTTGAGAGTCCCTTGGACTGCAAGGAGATCCAACCAGTCCATCCTAAAGGAGATCAGTCCTGGGTGTTCATTGGAAGGACTGGTGCTAAAGCTGAAACTCCAATACGTTGGCCACCTCATGCGAAGAGTTGGCTCATTGGAAAAGACTCTGATGCTGGGAGGGATTGGGGGCAGGAGGAGAAGGGGACGACAGAGGATGAGATGGCTGGATGGCATCACTGACTCGATGGACGTGAGTTTGAGTGAACTCTGGGAGTTGGTGATGGACAGGGAGGCCTGGTGTGCTGTGATTCATGGGGTCGCAAAGAGTCAGACATGACTGAGCGACTGAACTGAACTGAACTTACCACCAAAAATTCATGGAGATACAAGCAAAATAAACCCAGAGTAAATAAATGGGAAAATACTATACCTGAGACTAATACAAAGAAATATCTGGTCACTAGAAATGAATAGTAACCCATTAGGTGATGTGAAACCTGCTCCTTTCCAGAAAGGTGCTAGAAGCAGATACACCCCCCGCCCCGCCCCAGCAACAAGGTAAGAGGCTTGCATTAAAAGCTAAGACCCTCTGGGTGCTCACAATATAAAACTGTTTTGTGGCCAGTTAGAGGAAAATAGGGATAAGTTTTAGTTATATCACAATGACTACTATATTCCTTTCTTTGTGACTAAGATGTGATGACTGCTGATGATGGCTCTGTGATGTGGGTTCAAATCCCCTGCTCTTTGGTGTGTGTAGAAGTGACAGTTTATGAGTTGGTGGCCCCTGCACAGCTCCAGACATAGACAATGGTCTCCTGCTGGCCCTGACTGCCCTCCTGATACAACTGAACACAACTTCCACCTCATTTTCTGAAGATCGTTTTATTCTTAAAGGCTTGTCTCTTGAACAAAATAACTTCCAGATAGTTGTAATTGTTTTCTATTACTGCCTACAAATTGCTCAAACTTAGGCACTTAGTACAACATATATGTATTATCTTACATTTTCTGTGGTGAGGGGTTCAAGCACTGCTTAGTGGGGTCCTCTTATTAAGGTCTCACAAATCTGCAATCAAAGGCAGATATGTGCATTCTTACCCGGAAGGTCCAATGCAGAAGGGTCTATGTCCAAGTTACTCCGGTTGCTGGCACAGACAGCTCAGCTTTTTGCTATCAGTGAGAGGCTTTTCTGCACTCTTGAAGGCATCCTCATCCCCTAGAGGACCCGTGCAGGTCTCTGTCCACATGAACCTCATAACAATCCCAAAGTTTTATTTAACTTGATAATTAACAATTGAACTTTTGTTTTCTATTTATTTTTTAAGTAATGCTATTGGAGTACAGTTGCTTTACAATATTGTGTTCATTTCTCTTGTACAGGAAAGTGAATCAGCCAAATGTATACATATATCCCCTCTTTTGGGGACTTCCTTCCCATTCAGGTCACCACAGTGCATCAAGGACAGTCTGTAGCCAGGCAAAGTCTTGTACAATGTAACACAACCGCTGGAGTGAAAACTCAGCATCTTTGCCATGTTTCATTGGCTACATAAGTCACAGGTGTTGACCACACTCAAGGGGAAGGCATTACACAAGTTCTTGAAACCAGAAGGAAACTTGGAGATTGTCCATCATAATGACTAAAATTATCTGTCATCTTTCTATTACTTCCAGTGGGTCCACAGGAAACTCATGGATGCTTTTGTATTTTTCTAATAAATGTATGTCAGAGGTTTTATTTAACTTGATAATTATTTTAACTTTCTCTTTAAATTCATTTTTAATTAATATTATTGGAGTATAGTTGCTTTAGAATATTGTGTTCATTTCTCTTGCACAGGAAAGTGAATCAGCCATATGTATACATATATCCCCTCTTTTTTGGGCTTCCTTCCCATTCAGGTCACCACAGTGCATTAAGTAGAGTTCCCTGAACTATACAGTAGGTTCTCATTTACTTATCTATTTTATACATGGTATCAATATGTGTCCATCTCAATCTTCCAATTCATCCCAACAGTTGAATTTTTAAGCTATTACAACCAATTCAAAGAAAACTGAAAACACACACATATGTCAATCCAGAATGCTGAAACTGATTCATAAAAAGAAGCAAGAATGGTCAATATTCCCAGGAAAGCAATCACCTGCATTTCATCAGACACAATTTATTTGCATTTTTACAGCAAGAGTTTTCCATATATTTTCTGCAACTTACAAGAGTTATAAAATAGCTCCATGAAGGGTGTAGTCTCCATAAAGTAATCCAGAAATATGCACTAGATAAGATGCACAGTAATCTTTTCTTTTTGTCTATTTCAAAATCTTCCACATTTTTCCTGAAACGGCAAAGTTGTCCTCAGGATTTTTCATTGTCATAGAAGTGAAAAATCTATAATCAACCCAGAACAAAAACAGGAGAGGATTGAATAAATAAATTTATTATTTATTGTATATCAAAATACTGAAGAGCTAGAAAAGTGATACTGAAGAACAGTATCTAATTATATGAAAAGGATTTTAAGACACTTGAAGTGGGCAGAAGATACATTCAGCAGCTGTTTACTGTGCATTACTCTAGATAAATTAGATAATAGGCGTATTGTTCACGGAGCTCATCAACTAATGATAACTACAATACTAAGAGTAGTTATTTCTGGAAGTAGAATTAGGCATTTCAATTTGCTTGTTTTTTGCTGACATTTGTTTTTCAAATAAATACTTTATGATGAAAAGGTTTTCCTTGTAGACAAGAAAGCACACAAATCATGTAGGGAAAAAAAAAATCACTGAGTAAGTACTCCATGCCAGCTCCATAGAAAGATAAATCATATAAGGTTCTGCCCTGCAGGAAACAGCAGTCAGTGGAGGAGATGCAGTGTCAACTCATAATTAGAGTGAACCACACAGCATGAGAGTAAAAGCACAGACTGGGCCAGAGAGTTCAGAGACTCTCTGCTGGAATGACTGCTGCTGACGAACAGCGGTGGAGTCAGGGTGCAACGTGGGGTTTAGGAGGAACTCAGAAAATGGGGATGCCACAGCAGGGCTGTGAGCCATAAATCAGAGTTATCTATGGGAATAAAAGACGGGGAGGATAGCACAAAGAGTCTACACACCAATCTAGAGTCTAGGGAAAGGCAGTTTGGTTCATCTGTTTGTTTTTCCATATAAGATAAAAAGTTCTAGTCTTTATACATGAAAAGTGTGTAGCATATTGTTGAAGGGGATCAGAATAGGTAACCCAAAGTGTGCCCTTTGGTGTATGGACTCTTTTGAGCAGAAGGAAACCAAGACCTAGCAGATGCAAGAAAAACATTGGCTTCTTCCTAAACTTCCCAGAAGAATTTAGATAGGGGATCTGGCCCAGAAAGAGAGCTGTTGACAGAGATCATTTTTCAGGGAAAAACTCACCTGTATGGCAGGGCAGATACCTGATTACCATTTGCTCTTATCTCTGCAAATTGTCCTCCTGCCCTTTGAAGCCCTGGAGCCCCTATCCCATTTCCCAGCTCAGGATGCCATGGAAGGCTCAATCACCTGACTACCTCAGAGTCTCATAATTTTATGGGACTCCTATGTGTACAATTTAAAATTTTCCCCTGTTAATCTGTCTTATATCAATTTAGTTATTAGACCAGCCAAAAAACATGGAAAGTAGACAAAAAGTTTTTCTGCCCCAACAACATACATATGATTATTTAAAAATACCAAATAAACTAGGAGTTTGTGATTAACATATACCAACTGCTGCTGCTGCTGCTGCTAAGTCATGTCAGTCGTGTCCGACTCTGTGTGACCCCATAGACAACAGCCCACTAGGCTCCCCCGTCCCTGGGATTCTCCAGGCAAGAACACTGGAGTGGGATGCCATTTCCTTCTCCAATGAATGAAAGTGAAAAGTGAAAGTGAAGTCACTCAATCGCATCCTACTCTTAGTGACCCCATGGACTGCAGCCTACCATCCATGGGAGTTTCCAGGCAGGAGTACTGGAGTGGGGTGCCATTGCCTTCTCCATATACCCTCTAGTATATATAAAATAGATAAACAACAAAGACTTACTATATAGCACAGGAAACTGTATTCAATATCTTGTAATGACCTACAATGGAAAATAATTTGAAAGAGTATATATAAAACTGAATCACTTTCTGTACATCTGAAACTAGTACAGTGTTGTAAAACAACTATACTTCAATTAAACAAATGGTTAAAAAATTTAAACCTAATTAACTTTAGAAAACATTTGGTTTCTGTGCTTCTCTAGTACCTTGAAAATGTCTCTGTATCTGAATTGGTTTGATTAAATTAAATTGTATGTTTACCTGCCCGTCTTTTCCAACAAATGCTAAACCAGTTGAGGATAGAATCCTTATCTGTTTTTTCCAAGATCACATGTAGTGCTAACCATGTAGTGAGAGATTCTTAAACATATATTCATTGGAATAAGAACAAAAGAAGGCAAGACATTGCAGTGTTTCTTGCAACATCTGATTTGTCTGTAAGCTCATGGATTCTTGTCACACCAGACTGGATTGATGCGGCTCTGTTGTTGGCCTTGCTCTTCTTTGTCATCTTGGTCAATTTCAGTCATCTTAGACCTTAGGATTTTCTGGGTGAGTTGTAAATACCTGTGATTCTATGGTTTATACAGTAATACATACTTGTTTTTTGTTCCATTTCTGGAGCAGATCTTCTAAAACTTTTGGAATTTCCTATGTGATGAGAGCCATAAAGTGCTGTTTGTTATGTTATAATGAGACTAAGGAGAAGGTAGTGTGAATTGAGAGAGTAGTATTGGCATATATACACTACCATGTTTAAAATGGGGCTTCCCTGGTGGCTCAGAGGTTAAAGCGTCTGCCTGCAATGCGGGAGACCCTGATTTGATCCCTGAGTCGGGAAGATCCCCTGGAGAAGGAAATGGCAACCCACTCCAGTATTCTTGCCTGGAGAATCCCATGGACAGAGGAGCCTGGTGGGCTACAGTCCACGGGTCGCACAGAGGCGGACACGACTGAGAGACTTCACTTATTCACTTATGTTTAAAATAGACAGCTAGTGGGAAACTGTTGTATAACACAGGGAGCTCAGCCAAGCACTCTGTGACGACCTAGAGGGATGAGATGGGAGGAAGAGAGACTCAAGAGGAAGGGGTTATACGTATATACTTATGGTTGATTCATGTTGTTGTATGGCAGAAACCAACAAAACATTGTAAAGCAATTATCCTCCAATTAAAAAAAAAAACTGCATAGAGATTCAGGAAGCTGAATAAATGGCTTTGTTGCATAAAAAAAAAAAAAAATTAGGAAACTTTTTGAGAGCAAGCAGATAGCCAAAGTTTGAAGGCTGGTTGCAGGGAGTCCAGCCCTGCAATTGGAGGATTGTAACTTTCAGCCTCATCTCTGACTTCCTGAGCTCAGGGAGGGGCTGGAGGTTGAACCACCATTAATGGTCAATGATTTAATTGATCATGACTTTGTAATGAAGGCCCCCTTGATACTCAAAATGACAGAGTTCAGAGAGCTCTGGGTGGGTGAACACGTGGAGATTTGGGGAGGGAGGTGGGCTCAGGGTGAGGAAGCTCCATACCCCTCCCCACACCGTGCACTGAGCATCTCTTCCACCTGTATGTTCCTGAGTTACAACCTCTGACAAAAAATTGGTCATCTAGTAAGTAAAATGTTTCTCAGAGTTCTGTGAACTGCTTGAGTAAATTAATTGAAATAAACATGGGGGTCATTGTGACCTTTGCACTATAGGTCAGAAACACAGGTGAAAACCTGGACTTGCTGTCGAAGATGGGTGGTGCTGTCTTGTGGGACTGAGCAAATTGTGGGGTCTGATGCCATCTCCAGGTAGACAGTGTCAGAACTGAGTTCATTTGTAGGACAACCAGCTGTTACTGGAGAATTGCTGGTGGGGGGTGACACTCATCCCCCTCACATAGAATTTGGGTGCAAGATCCTTTAAAGTTTTATCTAGTGTCCAAGGGACTTAGGCATGGCTTATAAGAAGTTTCAGATTTTCATATAATTCAAGATTCCCTTTGCATACCCCTAATGCTGCCTTCCACCAATGTTCCACTGTCTGCCCTGGGGACACAGTGGAAATGCGCACCCTCATTCCTGTGGCTTCGAATCTGTCCCTCCACCTTCAACTGGTGCTCTTAGAACCACAGTAGGCAGCCCCTGGGGAGGGTCCCGAAGTCACCTGCCTTCTGGTATTTAACCCCTTGGGGTACCCTCTTTGTTCAATGGGAGCTAGTCTTTCAAATTTCTAGCGACTAGAATATGAAGAAGTAATGAGCTGTCACCCTGAAACAGGCTACAAATATACGGTGACTTTTGTCTTTTTACTTTCCTTCTCTTGCTCCCTCTGAGACAAGTCATCTCCATGTTGGAAGATGGAGATAACACTGTTTGTTAGCTGCTTTCTGGAATGGTCCACATGAAAAGAAGCTGAGCTCTCCAGCTGGCCATCTGGAGGTCTTCCTTCACCCTGGAAGTGAGCTTAGAAGCAATATTTTCCCCAGGGGACCTTTGAGTTGACCATGCCTCTGATCGGCACCTTAATTGGAACCCAGGAGAAACCCTGAGTGAGAGGCAGATAATTGCACCAGCCTGGTCTCCCGACTGACAGAAACTGAACTCTTAGCTATGTATTATTTTAATCCAATTCGATAATTTATTATCAGCAGCAATCAAATGCACCATGCTAAATGAATAATAACCCCTGTGGTCCCCCAAATTGCAGTGTCTTAAATGAGTTTTTTTTTTTTTTTTTCTATGTACATTACAATCTAATGCTGAAAGATACCCTACCCTACCTTGGATCCCGGCTTGGATCCCAGAGTAGCTGAGTCATCGGTGTGGCCTGGAGAAGAGCTTGATGGGATACTGACCAGTGGGTGGCATTTTTTAATTGCAATAAATCCTCTACATATGAACCTTCAAGTTGTGAACTTTCAAGGATGTGAATGTGGGTTTGCATGTCCAATCACGTAAATTAGTTCACGTGTCTGGTGTACATCTTCACATGTGTATATCCTCTACAAGTGGTTGTGCTATTGTGTGCCTTAGTGTACAGTACTGTATAGAGTACAATAGTACAGCATCTATATTCCAAGCTCAGGATGTGAGTGAAGTTGTAGTTTGCTCTATTGTTGACGATCCTGTTCCTTCAGCTCTACCATCTCCCACCTCCTCGCCCTCCTCTAGTCAATAACTCTTCTTGCCTGTTCACTTGTAGTACGGTACTACTGTGATTTTCATGGTTCTGTACTGTTCAATTAAATTGTTTTCTTTATTTTTTGTGTTTCTTTGTGTTTCATCTGTTATTCGTGTGGAAAGTATTATAAACCTATTACACTACAGTGTTATATAGCTGATTGTGTTAGTTGGGTACCTAGGCTAACTTTGTTGAATTTAACGAAAAAATTGAACTTACAATTGCACTCTTGGACGGAACTCATTCGTTTGTAGGGGACTTATGGTACGAAGCCTGTAGATGGTTTCAACCATTTCTCTCTACATCTTTATTGGCAAAAACCGAGACCCATGCCTCTGCTTACCGGCAAGTGAAGTTGAAAAAAGTAGAGACACACAAAGATGGTGGTGGGGGGCAAGGTACTGGTGGTGATCTTCCAGGAGCCGGGAGTGGGTTCTGGTGATACTCTACCACTTTATTTACAGTTCACAGATATCTGGTGCTAATTTTCAGCTTCAGGGTTTAGTTGAAATTCTTAGATGATAAGAAATTCCCCATTTCATACAAATAATAAATGCAAGGATTGTACATTGAGCCTGAGGCTTCTACCCGTGGAGAACTTAAATTGAAATCAGACATTTAGGACCTCTTCCTCTTTGGGGCACATGTGGATGGAGACTGTTACCTTTCCTGACAGCTCCAGCCTCTCTGCCCAACTCACTCCACCTCCCTCCACCTCCAGTTGCCCAACTCCACTCTTTTTTCTGCATCCTCTGTATCATGTGATTCCTTTTCTCTTTGCTAATTTAACATCCTCAAATTTCAGCAAAACTTCTACCGAGTAGGTAACCTCTAGCTCTTACACTCCAGGGTGGCAGGATTTTCTTTTATTCAAGCCAATAGGCCCACCATTGCTGCCTTGTGATATCTGCAGGTACTTGTATTTCTGTAACCCTTCTGCTGACATTTCTCTCCCCTTTTAGATTCTCAGAGCCCTGAGGTTAGGGACCATATCTGTATTGCTCATGAGAATGTCTTGGGTGCTTGAGGTGCATTCTGGGTACTTGATGGATGGGTTTATTGACTGCATAAATGAATGAATGAATGATGTCAGACAGATCTCAGCTAACCCTGTTTGTAAACTGGGTAGATTTCCAAGGCTCCTCAAGCATCCAGCAACTTCTGCTGTGTCGCAGGGGCTGTGAGACAACACTGACACCTGGGTGGCTGAGGAGATTTCTTTGGAGAAACTCATATTCTCTCAGACAGAGGGCTTTTCCTCCTTGATGAGTAAGGCTCACAGGATGGTCTCTCCCACCAGGATGGGCTGAGGACACCAGAGAGTGGGTGGGGGGTCTGGGCTGATGTTCCCTGCAGGTCATTCAGTAAATCACGGAGCTATACTGAGGTTCAGAGAGGGTGGATAACTCCCTTTCTTTTCCCCAAGAGGTAACTTTGTTCTATTATACAATGGCATGAAGAAAGGGAAATCCAACTGGATAATGTTTTTAAATCACACCTGTTTACTTTCTTCTCCTGCTTTATTCACCCCCCCCCCCCACCCATGGAGTTCTTTGAGGGTGTCTGTGTTTGTATGTGTGTGTGTGTCTCTTGACTCCTTAAATTTTTTCCAAGTTTAGTATTAAGTTGAAAAGAAAGTAGGCCTGGGTTAAAATCAATATGAAAATAAAAGCAAAGCCAAAATTAAAAAAAAGCACATTTCATTTCATCTTTATCGTTTTCTCCTCTCTTTCTTCCTTTCCCTTCCCACACCCTGTATCCCACCCCACTTACTTCCATATAATCTTTCAGGGAACAAATGGCGGGAAAGTTGGGAAAGGGCTGGCCCCTGGGATTTTACCCAGGAAGGAGGAAGTTCAACAGAGCTATGGGGGCTACTAGCTTTAGCCTCCCTCCTCTTTGCTGGTGCCATTTATATATATACATTCATTGGATGGTCACTGAGAAGATATGATTTACAGGAGATATTACCCTTCCTCATTTTCCGGGTAAAGAATCAGGGTTTAAGGAAGTGAAATGTTTGTTAAACAGTAGATCTGAGGTATAGCTGGAATTTGAGTTCAGGTCTGTCTGACACCAAACCCCATTTTATTGCTGCCTCACTTACATGCAAACAAAGCTACATGAGTGTACAGAATAAAAAATCGCAATAGGCGAATCTTTCCCCAGCTGATGGTGTAGCTAGAAGAGCAGAACTAGAAATAAAGTGTTTGCATCTCATTAAATTGCAGCAAATTCTCCATTTTCAAAAAATGTTGAAGGATTTCACTAGGCACATATATGTGCTTAGTGCTTAGGGAAAGAATAGAAAGAAATTAAAGGTCAATTAAAAATGCACAGTCACTGCATGGCTGCAGCAATGCATGGGGAGTTGTGCTGTGCCAGAGTGTCAGTGGCCATCTGGGCTGCAGAGATTCCAGATGAATTTCTGTATTTACTCGTGCTCATGGCGGAACATCTCAGAATACTCATTGGTCATTTGACAATCCATGTTGACTCAAGGTTTGCTGGAGCTGCTGGTGATTCCATAGTAACCAAGAGCCTTTCCTAGCTGTCTTCTTGGCTTTATTCATCTGTTTGCCCTTCACTTTAGAAGTCCACGACAGTGTCGGGTTTGTATAATCTCAGTTCTTTCTTTCTTCCCAGAGGCCCAAAGGGAGATAGGGTGTGGAGAACTGGGGACTTACCAGCCAAATTAAGTGAGAAAATTGAAGCAAGTGTCTGAAAAGTACCTGTGAATATCTGTTACCGCTCAGAATGAAAAATAAATGATTTCAAATTTCTGTTTCATTTGGAATAAGAGGATTTGAGGAGATGGCAATCTTTTTCCCTCTCATGCATAAGTCATGGAACCACATATTTGCAAGGGCGAAGGTGTCACTGAAGTACTTGTTTAAAAATAAATATTGCTTTTCACAGAAAGGCTGGATTCACTCTCCAGAGAGCTGTAGTCATGGTAATGACACTTCAGAAGTAAAATCAACACTACTTTCTTTGATGAAGCTACTTACTGTGTGAGTTGCATAAACACACACATTTTACCTGTTTGAGTATTTAAACCATTAAATTAATGTTCTTGGGCATAATTGTCCACAGCTCTTGAATTTCTTCTTTTAAAAGTATGTTCATCCATCTCTCTTGATGGTAAAGTCTGCTATTATATAATTAGTAGGTCAACTATCAAATCCAAGACTCATCTGTTTTCTCTGACAAAAACATTATAATCCATGGCAGGAATGTAGACTTTTTATCCTTTATATTTGCAGGTTGGTGGTAATGCTTTCCTCAGCATATTATTTGTACACTTAGAAGCTCACTTTGGAGAAGGCAATGGCACCCCACTCCAGTACTCTTGCCTGGAAAATCCCATGGACGGAGGAACCTGGAAGGCTGCAGTCCATGGGGTCACTGAGGGTTGGACGCGACTGAGCGACTTCACTTTCACTTTTCACTTTCGTGCATTGGAGAAGGAAATGGCAACCCACTCCAGTGTTCTTGCCTGGAGAATCCCAGGGACAGCGGAGCCTGGTGGGCTGCGTCTATGGGGTCGCACAGAGTTGGACACGACTGAAGTGACTTAGCAGTAGCAGCAGAAGCTCACTTTAGATTTCTGGTTCACACAAGGCTCTTTGTTTTAAATTGCTTTTTCCCTATTTCCATAAGTTTATTGTAGAAAGCTTAGAGAATATTACAAAAATGAAGGAGAGTACAAACATTCCTAGTTCACAACTTATAGTGAATGAAGTTATTAATATTTGTGACATATTTTATATACTTCATAAGGCTCACAAAATACATGTATCTGTATGGTCTATTTTTCATATTTCACACCTCGAGTATTTCCCTTGTTGACGATAGTCTGTAAAAGAAAAAAAAAACATTCAGAATAACTGAATACTATTTCACATCCTACATGTTATTTAATGTATATAAACATTCACTTTATACTTAGATATTTGAGTTAAACATGTAATGATACAAATTATTATTTCTAATTGTATAATATTTTAAAATATTTTTAAAGAAAGGTGAGAATAATTTGCTAGTTAGAAAATTTGCGCAAGTCTCAATCTTCCAGAAAACACAGTGGAAAATACCAGCAATGGGTCTTCCAGACTTACTTCTGGAGCTTTATTTTATCAACCTTATCATTAATAAAATATAACTAAGTTTTTATTTAATGATGAGAACTACCAGTGACTGGAGCATCAAATAATATCTTCAAAGATGTTATAAATGTAAATAAGGTGATGTCTGGATGCTTTATGGGTCATAGATTTCCCATACTCCCGCAGCAGAATTCGTAACACTCATACCTTTGGATATCTTTATTCAACTTTTGTCTCTATCTAAGATTTTATTAATAACACTTCTTTGAAATTGAGACCAGAACAGTTTAATTCATTTTTATAGCTTTTCTGTTTTGTGCTTTTGGGTTTGAGGTAGGAAACTCTTGGCATTTTCTGAAAACATGGCAAAGCCTCTCCCCCAATATAAAGGCAAGTGGTGAGCATGTTCTGGATCCTCCCCATTCACTCCCACTTGCCCCCCATTATTTTACTCTCTGAGAGCCCTCTGGTGCAACAGGAACTAAATCCATAGCCTACAAATGGGAAATCTGACTACAAAACCCTTTATGTTTTCAACACCTGCAGTTTTCATCCACAATAACAGATAAGAAAGTATTCCTGGTAAAATAAGCCTTACTATCAATATCCTTAAGACTTAAAGAGCCTGATTGCTATCGCTTGGAATACACTAATGACTTAAGCACTTGGGATGTGCTGATAACTACTGATAACCTTATTTTTGAAGTTTTCTCAGTATCTGTCAATGCTGAAGAAAGAGAAGGAGAAGGAGGAGGGGGAAGAAAAGGAAGAGGAAGAGGAGAAGCAGAAGAAGGAGGATAATAAAAACAAGGAAAATTCCTTCTCTTTCCATTCTCCTGCATGTTACAGAGATAGGGAAGAGAAGACAGAAAATGCAGGGATAAAACATAATTATGGTACCAAAGCAGGAAGCTGAAAGTCTCATGTCCAAGTTGGGTACACCTCTGACTCCCACTGGGGAATTTTCAAAGGAGTCTTCTGTACATTTGGTGGTTACTCATTGGTTGATTGGTACTGACTGTTTTTTGATGAGCCTGGAGACAGACTGTTTTGGGTGGGCAGGGTCCCAGGGGAAGTCAAAGAGCAAGTGGTTCAGAGAGAGGAGAGCTCTGAGGAGAGGAGACAGGTGGTTAGGAGAGTCAGGTCCAACAGGATCAAGCTGAACTGGAGAGAAAGCAAGAAGGTAGACCAGAGCCAGGGCGCAGCAGTGTTGGTAAATGTTGGACTGACAATTGCACAAAAATTTTGCTTGTGAACTTGTCTTAAAGTCCTCTTTGGCTTCTGCCCTGCTCACCATTAGAGCTCAATGAAACATAAACAGTGAGGAAAGTTGTGAACAAATCACCCCGTTTAATTAATCCCCTGCTGACTTGGTTGATGATCTCTTTCCCACCACGTGTCCTCCACAACAAGGTTGGGCAAAATTCACACTAATGAATTTAACATAGCATCTGTTTAACTTGCCAGCTAGTTGCTGTATTTTTTCCTCTTAATAGTCATCTTTTTTTTCTTTCTAATGAAGATTAACAAGGCATTACTAATTTATAGAATGGCTTTATCCATGCTTGTAAATGTTAATTTGCATGGATTAAAATAAGACTGGGATAATCATTTCTTACTTTGATTATTCTTTTCCTTAATAGTTTTTTTTTTTTTTACATCAAAACATATTGTGTATGTTTTTGGATTTCTGAACATGAGCATATTTGAAATATGTCTTGAGATTCTTAGCCTCAGTCAAGTTTTTGAAAGTATTTCCTATCCTTACGCGTTTTATCTTCAGGTGAAAATCTCAGAAACATACCTTATAGGGGAAGAACACATAATTTATACAAACAGAACATTTTCTCATCATAGACAGAATGTATTCTACTGTCACCTGGCTGATTGGTTGTAGTCAAAGGTTGCACAAAATTCAAATGTTGTATTAATTTTGATAAGCCCTTATAAAATCATCTTTGCCTCCTATTTTATTTCAGTCACATTTATTATTTATCATCCTTTTAATCATATTTATTGTATTGTTATCCATGTTATTGGGTAATGCAGCAATTGCCATAAGGACATGTAAACATTTATCTTTTTATTCAAAACACATGTTAATGTAAGAAGTAATTATAGTTTTAAAGTGATGTGTAAAGTAATTAATCTCCAATTAAAATAAATAAATTTATATTTAAAAAGTGATGTGTAATTTTTATCTAAGCAATATTAATATATATATATTATTGAAGTATGGTTGACTTACAATGTTTAAGGTTGACAGAAAGGTGATTTAGTTATATATATATATACACACACACATATTATTTTTGAAATTGTTTTCCATTATAAGTTATTACAAGGTATTGACTATGGTTATTATACGATATTGACTATCATTCCCTGTGTTATACAGTAAACCTTTGTTGCTTGCTGTGTATCTATTTTTTTATTCTTCTTATTTTTTTATGTTTTATTATGTTATACACACACACACACACGTACATATGTATATAGTTGTTAAGTTGCTCAGTTGTGTCCAACTCCTTGTGACCCCATGAACTCCAGCACACTAGACTTTTCTTGTTCATTACTGTCTTCCTGAGTTTCCTCAAACTCATGTCCATTGAGTCAGTGATGCCATCCAACCGTCTCATCCTCTGTTGCCCCCTTTTCCTCTTGCCCTCAGTTTTTTCCCAGCTCTCTCTCTATGTATATTATGTAGCCACTGGACACCAGGGAAGTTCTTATATATAGATTTTTTAAAATTTTAAATTTATTTATTTTAATTGGAGGCTAATTACTTTGCAATATTGTATTGATTCTGCCACACATCAACATGAATCTGCCACGGGCGTACACGTGTTCCCCATCCTGAACCCCCCTCCCACCTCCCTCCCCATACCATCCCTCCAGGTCATCCCAGTGCACCAGCCCCAAGGATCCTTTATCGAACCTGGACTGGTGATTTGTTTCTTATATGATATTATACATATTTCCATGACATTCTCCCAAATCATCCCACTCTCTCCCTCTCCCATAGAGTCCAAAAGGCTGTTCTATACATCTGTGTCTCTTGCATACAGGGTTATCATTACCATCTTTCTAAATTCCATATATATGTGTTAGTATACTATATTGGTGTTTTTCTTTCTGGCTTACTTCACTCTGTGTAATAGGCTCCAGTTTCATCCATCTCATTAGAACTGATTCAAATGTATTCTTTTTAATGGGTGAGTATCTATTTTTTAATGAGAAATCTACATTCCGTTCATACTAAGTCAAACAAGTAGAATCAAAATGTTATAATTTTTTCATTAAGCAAAGATTTATGAATTTTCTAAAATATATATGCTACACATATTATTTCTATATATGTATATGAAAGCTTTTCTACTACAGTTGATAAAGTTTTGAGAAAGAACATAAAAAAAGAGATAGAGAAATTAGAAAACATAAACTAAATGAAATGGGAGCAATGAACATGAAGTAGAAAATGTAAAATAAAGTAGGTAAAAGTAAAAAATCATCATATAGTCCAGCTGTTCTTAAGCATGACTGCTCATTAGAAACATATCTGGATCTCTGAGGAAAAAAGCAATACCATTTGTATTTTTCAAAAAAATTCGGGGTAATTCTGATATGCATCTGTATTTTTAAAAAAATGATTACACCTCTTCTACTAAATCCTAGTTTTGGTGATATAGAGTTCTATTATTATTTTTCTGTTGACCAATCATGATACAATGGTATTAAGTGAGTAACAGTTACATAATCACAACAGTAAAATATGTTTATCAGTCTTCACAAACAATGGCCAGGCAAAAAATATATATATATTTATGGCTGCAAAACATAAGTATATTGTGGTTAATTTAACAATATAAAATATTTACATACAATTTGGGGGTAAAGTAGAGTGATATGGTAAGTGGAAATGTATACATACACATGTTTTCATCTACCCAGCCAAGCTATGTGTTTTGGCTGGTATATTTAATCCATTTACATTAAAGGTAATTATCCATGTATATGATCATGTTACCATTTTTTAAAATTGTTTTGGATTTATCTTTTGTAGGTCTTTTCCTTCTCTTGTGTTTCCTGCTTAGAGAAGTTCCATTAGGTTTTTACAACAAATGCTAAGCTGGTTTGGTGGTGCTTAATTCTCTTTTCTTTTTTTAATAAATATTTGTCTGGAAAGCTTTAGATTTCTCCATCAAATCTGAAAGAGAGTCTTGCTGGGTAGAGTAGTCTTGGTTGTAAGTTCTATGTACAAATATATTGTGCCATTGCCTTCTGGCTTGTAGAATTTCTGCTAGGGAATCAGCTGATAGCCTGATGGGAGTTTCCTTGTATGTTCTTTGTCATTTTTGCCTTGTTGCTTTTAATGTTTTATCTCTGTCTTGATTTTTGTCAACTTGATTACTATGTGTCCTGAAGTGTTCCTTCTAGGATTTATCCTGCCTGGGACTTCTCTGTGTTTCCTGTACTTGATTGACTATTTCCTTTCCAACATGTTTGGCAAGTTTTCAGCTATTATGTCTTCAGATATTTTCTCAGGTCCATTCTCTCTCTATTCTCCCTCTGGGACCCCTGTAATGCAAATGTTGGTGCATTTAATGTTGTCCCAGAGGTCTCTTAGGCTGTCTCACTTTTTTCCATTCTTTCTTCTATGTTCTGCTCTGCAGCAGTGATTTCCAACATTATATCCTCCAGGTCTTTTGTTCTAATGCCTGAATTATTTCTCTATTGATTACTTCTAGGGTATTATTCATCTCTGTTGCTTGTTCTTTAGTTCTTGTATGTCTTTGGTAAACATTCTTGCATTTTCTCCTTTGTTTTTCCGAGATCCTGGATCATCTTCACTATCATAATTCTGAATTCTTTTTCTGGAAGTTTACCTGTCTCTATTTAGTTGTTTTTCTGGGGTTTTATCTTGTCCCTTCATCTGGGACATAACTTTCTGCTTTTTCATCATGAGTAACTTTCTGTACTATGGGTTTTGTTTTAGCCACTGTGCGACTGTGCTTCTTCTTGCTTCTTCTGTCTGCCTTCTGATGGAGGCAGCTAAGAGGCTTGTGTAAGATTCCCAATGGGAGGCATTGGCAGTGGGAAAAACTGGATCTTGCTCTGAGGGGCAGGGCCTTGCTCAGTAAAGTTTTAATCCAATTATCTGCTGATGGTTGGAGTTGCACTCCCTCCCTGGTAGCTGTTAGGTCTAAGGAGACCCAGCCTGGGATCTATAGGCTCTATGGTATGGTTAATGGTGAACTCCAAGAGGGTTTATGCCAAGAGGTATCTTCCTGGCCTGATGCTGCCAGGGACCCTACCCTTGCGGTGAGCACCTGCCCACCCACACCTCCACAGGAAACCCCCCACTACTAGCAGGTGGTTTGGGTTCTGTCTTCTGCCGGGTCACTGCTCCTTTCCTCTGGGTCTTAGTGCACTCAAGATTTTGTGTGTGCCCTCCAAGACTGGAGCCTCTGTTTTCCCTTAGTCCTGTGGAAATCCTATAATCAAATCCCTCTGGCCTTCAAGGCCAGATTCCCTGAGGATTCTCAACCCCTTTGTCAGATCCCTGGGCTGGGGAGCCTGACATGGGGTTCAGAACCTTTACAATAGTAGGAGAGCTTCTTTGGTATTAATGTTTTCCAGTTTGTGGGTCACCCACTTGGCAGGTATGGGATTTGATTTTATCATGATTGTGCCCCTCCTACTTTCTCACTGTGGCTTCTTTGTCTTTGGACATGGGATATCTTCTATTTGGTGGGTTCCTGTGTCTTCCTGTTGATGGTTGTTCAATAGCTGGTTGCAATTTTGATGTTCTTATAGGAGGAGATGAGCACACATCCTTCTACTCTGCCATCTTCTTCAGTTCGATTCAGTTCAGTCGCTCAGTGTCCGACTCTTTGCGACCCCATGAACTGCAGCACACCAGGCCTCCCTGTCCATCACCAACACTCGGGGTTCACTCAAATCCATGTCCATTGAGTTGGTAATGCCATCCAACTGTCTTATCCTCTGTCGTCCCTTTCTTCTCCTGCCCTCAATATTTCCCAGCATTAGGGTCTTTTCAAATGAGTTAGCTCTTCTAAGCAATCTTAAATAATAAACTTAAAATACATTTTGGGGGTCTTATCAGACGTCTTCTCACTCACACTCCAATCGCTCTTATGTGACTCTTTCTGTCCTCAACAGACAATTCCATGTTCTTTTTCTTCTTACTGTTATACTAGGTAGTCATGGATTTTCATGAACAGATGCAAGATACAGGACTGAATATATGAACTGGTCTACCTGTATGACTATGGTGTTTTACAAATTGTGTATTAGCAATTAAGGTAATAAAAGTAGATTTTCCTCATGCAGACAAGTTCATGAATGATTTTGAACATGAAAGCTTTTACATTATTGAACCAACCTCTTTAAGCAAACTAGCTAATCGCTAGTGGGCTACACAACAACAACAAAGAGAAACAAAAACAAAACCTCAAGTTGGAAGGATTTATGAAATTAAGCAATCTAATCCTTTCTTTGAATGGTAGAAATTCGTGAATAAGAGAAACTCAAGTTGCTTTCTGAAGATCACCTGGTTGGTTCATATTAGAACTAGATATTTTGTAACCATAGACACATTCCCTGAAAAAATTCATAAATAAATAGAATTTAAAAGTTTATATTTTAAAGCTGAATTCTACTTGCAATAACAAACATTATTGAACACCTGGTTTTTGAGGGGTTTTTTTTTGCCAATTTCTTGAAATTTTATTAATTTCTCTATTTTTATTCCAACCCATCTCTGACCTTCTGAATGTTAATGAGAACTTATACTTCCCTTTGTCATTAATGGTCTGTCTGGAATTTTGTGAACACAAGCAAAAATTAGCTCTATTTATTACAGTGAATTTGAAAAACTTGATACTACTAATTGATAAATATAATCAACATGAATCATTTCTGGTATACATGCCAGATATGTGCCTAAAGAACTTTTGCTAGAATGCTAGGTAAATATAGAATCATACATTCCATGAGGAATCATTTTTCTTTCTGTGTGAAGGACTTGCTTTACCATTTCCTGTTGTGTAAGTTTGCTTGTGATTAACCCTTTCAGCATTTTTAAGTCTGAAAATGTCTTTATTTGCCTTTTTATGAGAGGTATTTATGTTGTATATGGAATTTTATGTTGACAAAAATAGAAGGTTAAATACATCCTTGTCTCAAAGATATCTGTGACCTAGTCCCCAGAACCTGTGGACACCTTGACTTGGATGTAAAAAGAACTGTGTGGTTGTGCTCCAGTTCAGTTTAGTTCAGTTCAGTCTCTCAGTCTGTCCAACTCTTTGAGACCCCATGAACCACAGCACACCAGCCCTCCCTATTCATCACCAACTCCCAGAGTCCACCCAAACCCATGTCCATTGAGTCAGTGATGCCATCCAACCATCTCATCTTCTGTCGTCCTCTTCTCCTCCTGCCTTCGATCTTTCCCAACATCAGGGTCTTTTCAAATGAGTCAGCTCTTTGAATCAGGTGGCCAAAGTATTGGAATTTCAGCTTCAACATCAGTCCTTCCAATGAACACCCAGGACTGATCTCCTTTAGGATGGACTGGTTGGATCTCCTTGCAGTCCAAGAGAATCTCAAGAGTCTTCTTCAACATCATAGTTCAAAAGCATAAATTCTTTGGTGCTCAGCTTTTGCTATAGTCCAACTCTCATATACACACGTGACCACTGGAAAAACCATAACCTTGACTAGATAGACCTTTGTTGACAAAGTGATGTCTCTGCTTTTTAATATGCTGTCTAGGTTGGTCATAACTTTCCTTCCAAGGAGTAAGCGTCCTTTAATTTCATGGCTTCAATCACCATCTGCAGTGATTTTGGAGCCCAGAAAAATAAAGTCAGTTACTGTTTCCACTGTTTCCCCATCTATTTGCCATGAAGTGATGGGACCAGATGCCATGATCTTAGTTTTCTGAATGTTGAGCTTTAAGCCAACGTTTTCACTCTCCTCTTTCACTTTCATCAAGAAGCCCTTTAGTTATTCTTCACTTTCTGCTGTAAGGGTGGTGTCATCTGCATATCTGAGGTTATTGATATTTCTCCCGGCAATCTTGATTCCAGCTTGTGCTTCCTCCAGCCCAGAATTTCTCACGATGTACTCTGCATATAAGTTAAATAAGCAGGGTGACAATATACAGCCTTGACATACTCCTTTTCCTATTTGGAACCAGCGTGTTGTTCCGTGTACAGTTTTAACTATTGCTTCCCGACCTGTATACTGGTTTCTCAAGAGGAAGGTCAAAGGATTTTGAGATAGGGATATTTTTCTTGGATTCTGTAGATGGGCTTAATGTAATCGAAGTGTTCTGATGAAAGAGAAAAGATGTAAGGACAGAAACAATAATATCAGGGAGGAGGGAAGATGTTCAGCTGAAGATTTGGCAGCTGAAGGGAAGGACCATGAGTTCTGGGGAGGCAGGTGACCTAGAAGTAGGAGAAGGGAAGGGATGAATTCTCTCTAGACCTCCTGGAAGGGATACATTTTAGCCCAGTGAAACTGAGTTCAGGCTTCTTATCTCCAGAAATGTAAGATAAAACTTTCCTATTGTTTTTAGTCACTGCATGGAGATTTGTTATTGTAGCAATGGAAGTTCTGCAATGTTATATTTCTTTTACTATTTTAAATAAGTTGTTTCCTTATCTTCTCACTTGCACTGAAGAATCTACAGTCACCCTTATCTTTTTTTCCTTCCATGGAATGTGTCTTTTTTTCCTTGGCTGCTCTGAAGCTATTATTTCTATCACTATTTCTGAGCGACTAGACTAGGAAAAGCCTTGGTGTACTTCTCCTCATGTATTTGTGCTTTGAATTTGTTGAGGTTTTCAGATATCTAGGGTTCTAGTTTAAATGTTTTTCTCTTATCCTTCAATATTTTTTTCTTGTTTCCAGTCCTGCTTTTCTCATTCCTTTGGTTGGTTTAATCCAGTGTATTTCACACCACTTGATTTGTCGAATAGGTCATTGATATTCTTGTTTGTTGGATTCTTCTTTTTCTCTGTGTTTCACTGTGGAAAGTTTCAACTTCACGTTTTCATGGTCACTGAGCTTTTCTTCTGCAATATGAAATTTGTTATTAATTCCATCTTATTTTTATCGTTATTTAAAAAACTTTAATTGAAACATGTATAATATCATGTAAGAAACGAATCGCCAGTCTAGGTTCGATGCAGGATACAGGATGCTTGGGGCTGGTGCACTGGGATGACCCAGAGAGATGGTATGGGAAGGGAGATGGGAGGGGGATTCAGGATTGGGAACTCATGTACACCCATGGCAGATTCATGTTGATGTATGGCAAAACCAATACAGTATTGTAAAGTAAAATTTAAAAAAATAACAGTAAAAAAATAAAAACTTTCTTAATAAATATTTTATTTAAAACATTTTTAGGTTTACAAAAGAAGATTGTATGGAGAGTTTTCATATATTCCCACACCCATTTTTCCCCTGCTGCTAATATGAAATTAATACATTTGTTATAATTTGAACAAGTATTGATACAGTGCTTAGAAAATCCATCTAGTCTCTCTGCAACATCTAATCTTCAATTTAGATTTAGATCCTATAATGCCTTCTGTTTATGTAACCACTGGTTCTCCCACCCACAGTTTTATACTACTTCCTCTCAGACAGTGTTGTGATTTGCAGGAACCCTCTGTACTAGTATGTTTCTCTTATAATATCTGTCTACTTAATCCCTTCAGTAGATAGAGTTCCATGGGAAGTTCTAGGGAAACTAAAATGAAAAAAAAAAAAAAAAAAAAAAAGGACTGTGATGAATCCATTAGCAAGAGATTCAGACTGCTTTCTGAAGAGTACCAAGATTCAGTGGCCTAATATTTTGGTCCTCTGGAGAGGTAGTTAATAGAAACAAACTAGTTTTTACCACAGTAAAGTCTTTCCAGTGGCTTTTGAAATCCTTGGCTAAAGTTAACTATGAAGTAAGTGCTGTCTTCTCAACTTTCAATCATGTATGGAAAACACCAGGTTTTAGGTCTAAGGTGATCTGGAAGATTGTTTAAGAATTATGTTTTATAGAAGACCCTTGCTGTCAAGTAAACTAACCCATAGTGATATTGTTAATTAAAAACATTTGGATGAGCCTGATTACTTAAAACCTCTAGTTGTATGGTCTTAAATTCTTGGAGAATTTAAATGATGAAATTGTTTTTATAAGATGTCAATGTGGTTTAAACATTTGAAAGAAAAGAAAATAGTTCTTCTTCCCATTGATAATTATTCTTAACAAAAGAATATTTCTGGACATGACACTCAGACTTAATGTTGATTTAATGAGGTGTTCATATTGCCTTGCAAAAAAAAAATGGATTTTAAAGTCTCTCTTCTCAGAGGCACACTATGATACATAATATAGATAAAGAATAGGAACATTTTGTATAGCTAAGGGAACTATACATATTTAATACCTTGAAATAAATTGTATTGAAAAAGAATTCAAAAAATTATCTTCTCTACGTAACATATGATTCCATTTACATAAAGTCTGAGAACAGCCAAAGCAACCTAAGGTGATAGAAATTAGGATTTTACTAAATGGGAAAAGTAGATAGATTTAAAACGGGCAAGCAGAAAATCTGTAGGAGTGATGGAAAGATTTAGTAGCCTTAAAGTAACCTAGGATTTTACTTTAATTGTATTTATGTATATGTATATATATTTATGTATTATGTATACTTATGTATATAATCATTTTATTATATTTACTTCTTTTTCAATATTTTCTGTTCTTTGTTGGTTCTGGCCTTGGAGCAAAATGCTGATTATAGGAGTTTTACTGATAGGCTGCTCTTGGCTGAACCTTTCAAATCTGTTGATCTTTCTTCATTTTATGAACATTATTCACATAAAACTGTGGACATTTGTACAATGTGATATAAATACTGATTTAGTGTTGTATACTATAAATATAAAAATACAAATAGGTATCTCCTTTTATATCCAGATCATTAACAATATTCAATTAGAAAACCCTCTTTCTGTGATGCTTCCTTTCAGTAATTATCATTTGATGTCAAAAAATGGCACATTACTTCACCCATTTCAGATGACAACATATTAAAAAGTAGAGACATTACTTTGTCAAGAAAGGTCAGTCTAGTCAAGCCTATGGTTTTTCATGTATGGATGTGAGAGTTGGACTATAAAGAAAGCTGAGTGCAGAATTGATGTTTTTGAACTGTGATGTTGGAGAAGACTCTTGAGAGTCCCTTGGACTACAAGGAGATCCAGCCAGTCCATCCTAAAGGAAATCAGTCCTGGGTCTTCATTGGAAGGACTGATGTTGAAACTGAAACTCCAAAATTTTGGCCACCTGATGCAAAGAGCTGACTCATTTGAAAAGTTCCTGATGTTGGGAAAGTTTGAGGGCAGGAAGAGAAGGGATGACAGAGGATGAGACGGTTAAATGGCATCATCAATTCAATGGACATGAGTTTTGGTAAACTCCAGGAGTTGGTGATGGACAGGGAGAACTGGCGTGCTGTGGTTCATGGGGTCGCTGAACCGAACTGAACTGAACTGAATTTTCACATGAAAGCTATTTGAACTAGCTCTCTATATTCTAAGAGTGCTTTCCAAGATTGAAATATGAAACTAAATGCATTAAAGCTGCATGTTTACTGCAGCAAATTCATGTAATTAAATCAATAAAGTTAAAACAAAGTTAAAGTAAGTGATAATGAGTTTGCTCATGGTAATAGAAACTAATCGTGTTGGAAAAGGAATGAGTAGAAGCTGAAATGATTCAACTGCTCTAATTAAGGCTGTAGTGAGAAATGCAATTATGGGCAAAAAACCGAATGTCCCAATTCTTCCTTCCTTTTCCACTTTTGAAGTCGCTTCAGCAAATGAATTGCCCTCTTCAGTGTTCCATGTTTATTTTACAAACTCTCATGATTAACACTTAAAATGCAAGTGAAGAGACATGGTAACAAACAAATTATTTAAAACGCCGATGTCTGATTACCCTAGAGTGTGCTTCATGTTGAATTAAATCATCTATTGCTATTTAACTGAGGAGAATACTAATTATACATATGGAATTTCCAATATGTAGTATTCTGGTACTTGAGTTCTAAATTAAATTCAGTGTAATTTTTTGGGGGGGGAACTCCCCTTTGTTCTGACCATGACCTAAAAAACCTAATGTAATCACATGACCCTGTGCCATACTTAAAACTACCAAATGTTTTATATTAAAGAAGATGTACTCATTATTAGAAGAAATGCTAAGTGATCACTTGGTTTTGGACATTGTTTCATTATTTTTTAAAAAGTACTGTTGTCACTGCTGAGCAATATAGACCCTGGTCCTGCAGATACTCCCAAATGGATCATGAACCAAATAGGAGTAAATAGGGTTTCGATGGAAGATGAAGAGTCATCAAATCGTAGGCTCCCAGAAGGATAAACATGAGAGTCTTTTCAAAGTCATCTAGTCCAACCACCACGCACAGAGGTAGCTTTGCCACTAATATTGGAAGGGCTGGTTTCCCTTTTATTAAAAACTGGCCAGATTTAACCTTTCAGAGGGCAGGACCTAATCTCTTCAGGTTTATTGGTTTAGAAGCTTATTTCTCTGAAGTAAGACCTAAGTCATCTTTGCCTAACACTGGTATAGAATGAAAATGGATAAAAGATGTTCCTCACTTAATGAGTAAGGTTTGGAGTTAATGGCATAAGGTAAATAGATGTTTGATTATAATACAATTGCACATATTGGAACTTAGTTTAAAATTTTAGCCAGAGATAATTTTCTCTTGTTTATACTTCTTAGCTTTTTTTGTTAGCTTGCTTGCTTTTCCTTAAGAGTGTTTTGCAAGAAAGTTTTGTAAGGAGCATGAAGTTTGATCTCTCTCTTTCTTTTGAGGCCAAATAAATACGGACATTTGTTCTGTATCCTTCCTAGGAGCAATGAACTCTGAGAGAGTAGCTTAGAAGGTGAGTGAAGAGCTTCTCTTTCTTCCTGGGAGCACTCATTTATCAGCCTTGTGTCACAGCACCAGCACTGACCTTGGCACAATGTGAAGGATAAATCCTTGTGTTCATGGAATACCATCCTATCATTACCAGTAAACCATTACTGGAGTGTCCAGATGTGTTCCAAAAAACAATCCATGCTTTTCAAATACTTACATAGCAAGTACATATATATTTTTTTCTTCTAAACTCGTGACATTCAGCTTGAAGGAAAGGAGTAGAGAATATAGAAAACATATAGTCTAGAGGTTGATTTAACATCCTTGAACCAATTGCTTAATTACTGTGAGATGGAATGCACTTTAGTTCCATTTAGTTTTGTGATTATTAAATTTTAAAAACTTACCTCAGAAAAGCTTTAAAACACAAAAAAATGTAAAAGAGATAAAAGTTGGCCATAGTCAATAACCTAGAAATTACTACTATTTACACAGTTGACCTCTTATCACTCAGTTCAGTCACTCAGTCGTGTCCGACTCTTTGCGACCCCATGAATCGCAGCACGCCAGGCCTCCCTGTCCATCACCATCTCCCGGAGTTCACTCAGACTCGCGTCCATCGAGTCCGTGATGCCATCCAGCCATCTCATCCTCTGTCGTCCCCTTCTCCTCCTGCCCCCAATCCCTCCCAGCATCAGAGTCTTTTCCAATGAGTCAACTCTTTGCATGAGGTGGCCAGAGTACTGGAGTTTCATCTTTAGCATCATTCCTTCCAAAGAAATCCCAGGGCTGATCTCCTTCAGAATGGACTGGTTGGATCTCCTTGCAGTCCAAGGGACCCTCGAGAGTCTTCTCCAACACCACAGTTCAAAAGCATCAATTCTTCAGCGTATGACCTCTTATACATACACACAATTACATCAATATGTGTATGGAAATAGCATCTGACCCTTAAGAAACACACAAGACTATTAGCTATCATTAGTAAATAGTAGTTATTATGGTTATCCTATAATATAATATAATTATAAATTATTAGATCCTTTGGACTCCACAACTGTGTAATAATTTATGAAAACATTCTCTTGTTTTCGGACCATTATATTTTATATTATGTATTGTTAAAAAAATTTTTCTACATGTATCTGTCTACATTTCAGAATATCATTCTCAATCCACAGAACTGAAAATATCTGTCCAAGACATAGAATTATTTTAAAAGTTTATAACAAAAAATTTCCCTATAGATATAAAATGCACTCACTTTTATCCCAGAAAATACTGGACATTATCTGGTGGGAAAAAGTCTTTGATATTTTGATAAGTAAAAATAGTATACTTTTTTTTGGTATATTACTTAGACTTGTGTTTTGACCTATTGTTTTTCCTTTTATTTTTTCCATTTCAGTTTTTGATCACATTTGCTGTTTCTTTTTTTCCTCTTTCAATTTTCTATCTGGGACATTATCATTTTAAAAGTTCATACGTTTTAAGGATTGCCCTTGTATACAAAACATTTTATCTCAATTTTTGACTTGCCTTTAAATGCAAAACCAGAAATTTCTAAGTTTTCTGTATCAAATACTCTTTACATATTTTTAAAGAACACACATACATGTACGCCCATGGCGGATTCATGTTGATGTGTGGCAGAACCAATACAGTATTGTAAAATAATTAGCTTCCAATTAAAATAAATAAATTTAAATTTAAAAAAAGAACACACATACACACATTGAAAACATCCACCCAAAATGTTGAAAAGTAGCTTTAATATCTTGTTCCCAAGAACACCTCTAATTAGATTATTACTGGGCGATTTTAATTCATTACATCTTTATACATGTTTTATTTTTCTTTAGATTGTTTCTGAGATGAACTGGATTATCAAATAACCATTTAAAAACAGCAAAGATCTTAGTAATTATTTAGAAAAGAGTACAAATAATCATGATGCACAAAAGAAGCAGGAAGATAGCAGTGCTGTTTCCCGACTTTTCCTTATTCCCTATTACAGCCGTCTCTGGTACAGACTAACACGTGATGCTCTAATCAATGTATGCTTGTTAAAAACAGAGTAGTTACAATTTTAAAACATTTATGTTTCATACTCTGATAGTTCTGTAGCCTATGTGACATTTTCCTAGGAACTATACATATGCATTCATAGATTCAGGCTTCATTATTTTATGCAAACCTAAACAGACCAGGCCTATCCACTAAAGCAATCCACAGAGTAGGACTCTTTGTCAGAATATGCTATTAGTGTGTTTGCCAGAATGTCTGTTATTTGAACATTCTCAAGGGATTTTGACCTCATCATCTTCCTTTTTTCTTTCCAGCCATGTGGGTGGTTGGTTCCTATTCAAGTTGATCCTTGAGATGACTGCAACCCTGTCTGGCTTTATGAGGGACCTTGCATCAGAGGAGGCCAACCAACCTGTGATCAGATTCTGATCTACAGAAACTGCAAAATTATAAGCAATAATGATTTTGTGAAACTAATTAGAAAAAGCCTAAATTACACTCAAAGAGAAGTTTAAATCTGGACTTTGAGGACATGGCTAATTATAGCTCAAATAAAGTTTTTAAAAAATCTATAGATTCAATGCAATCCTTATCAAGCTACCAACAGTATTTTTCACAGAGCTAGAACAATAAATTTCACAATTTGTATGGAAATACAAAAAACCTCCAATAGCCAAAGCAATCTTGAGAAAGAAAAATGGAACTGGAGGAATCAACCTGCCTGACTTCAGGCTCTACTACAAAGCCACAGTCATCAAGACACTATGGTACTGGCACAAAGACAGAAATACAGATCAATGGAACAAAATAGAAAGCCCAGAGATAAATCCATGCACCTATGGAAACCTTATCTTTGACAAAGGAGGCAAGAATATACAATGGAGAAAAGACAATCTCTTTAACAAGTGGTGCTGGGAAAACTGGTCAACCACTTGTAAAAGAATGAAACTAGAACACTTTCTAACACCATACACAAAAATAAACTCAAAATGGATTAAAGATCTAAATGTAAGACCAGAAACTATAAAACTCTTAGAGGAGAACATAGGCAAAACACTCTCCGACATACATCACAGCAGGATCCTCTATGACCCACCTCCCAGAATATTGGAAATAAAAGCAAAAATAAGCAAACAAGACCGAATTAAAATTAAAAGCTTCTGCACAACAAAGGAAACTCTAAGTAAGGTGAAAAGACAGCCTTCAGAATGGGAGCAAATAATAGCAAATGAAGCAACTGACAAAGAACTAATCTTAAAAATATACAAGCAACTCCTCCAGCTCAATTCCAGAAAAATAAACGACCCAATCAAAACATGGGCCAAAGAACTAAACAGACATTTCTCCAAAGAAGACATGCAGATGGCTAACAAACACATGAAAAGATGCTCAAAATCACTCATTCTCGGAGAAATGCAAATCAAAACCACCATGAGGTACCATTTCATGCCAGTCAGAATGGCTGCAATCCAAAAGTCTACAAGCAATAAATGCTGGAGAGGGTGTGGAGAAAAGGGAACCCTCTTATACTGTTGGTGGGAATGCAAACTAGTACAGCCACTATGGAGAACAGTGTGGAGAGTCCTTAAAAAACTGGAAATAGAACTGCCTTATGACCCAGCAATCCCACCACTGAGCATACACATCGAGGAAACCAGAATTGAAAGAGATACGTGTACCCAGTGTTCATCGCAGCACTGTTTATAACAGCCAGGACATGGAAGCAACCTAGATGTCCATCAGCAGACGAATGGATAAGAAAGCTGTGGTACATATACACAATGGAGTATTACTCAGCCATTAAAAAGAATACATTTGAATCAGTTCTAGTGAGGTGGATGAAACTGGAGCCTATTATACAGAGTGAAGTAAGCCAGAAAGAAAAACACCAATACAGTATATTAATGCATATATATGGAATTTAGAAAGATGGTAATGATAACCCTGTATGTGAGACAGCAAAAGAGACACAGAAGTATAGAACAGTCTTTTGGACTCTGTGGGAGAGGGAGAGGGTGGGATGATTTGGGGGAATGTCATGGAAATATGTATAATATCATATAAGAAACGAATTGCCAGTCCAGGTTCAATACAGGATCCTTGAGGCTGGTGCACTGGGATGACCCTGAGGGATGATACAGGGAGGGAGGTGGGAGGCGGGTTCAGGATGGGAAACATGTGTATGCCCATGGCGGATTCATGTTTTTTTTTTTTTATATATATACATTTATTTTAATCGGAGGTTAATTACTTTACAATATTGTATTGGTTTTGCCATACATCAACATGAATCCGCCACAGGTATACTATTGGAAATAAAAGCAAAAATAAACAAAGGGGACCTAATTATACTTAAAAGCTTCTGCACAACAAAGGAAAGTATAAGCTAGGTGGATTCATGTTGATGTGTGGCAGAACCAATACAATATTGTAAAGTAATTAGCCTCTAATTAAAATAAATACATTTAAATTAATAAAATGAACAATATGTTATTGGAAAGAATCCTTAATACAGAAAAGCAGAAAGCTTAGCAACTCTATCACCTGTAGGAACTGGCAATGTAGAAAAAGTGTCTAAGGGACCATAATAGCTAGGAAGATTTCCAACCAACTTACTTAATGCTGCCTCACTTCTCCTGCCTCCTCTCTTTCTTTCCTACTAAAATGCAAAATGAGAGCAAAATAAAAAGGAGAGCAAGACATTGAGAGGAGCCAGAATTTAATGGTTTTGAAAGTTCTTAGCCTCTCCAACTGACAAATGATGCTAAACTCTGAGAAAGATAAGTTCCATGGCATTGCTAAAATGGCGCGGTCTGCAGATGTATCTGAGTGTTACTATCACATCTTGGGTCAACCTTCAGAAAGATCAATGGTAGTGCCTCAGAGGAGTAGTCAGTCACACAAAAGAGTTTTTAAGCGAAGCATAAGAGCTTATGTCTGAGAGGTTTATGGTTGTTTTTGTTTAGTGGAGTGACTCTAATGACATTCACGGGAGGGTCATAGAATGGCAAACCAGAGTGAAAAGAGACTGTTGGATTTCGCTCTGGCTAAACAACTCCACTGTTAGTAAACAGAATGAGACACTTACTCAGTTGAAAACAAATGTCACCTTTCATGAAAAAAGAATGAGAAGGCAAGACTAAGAGCCCAGAGGAAGATGCAGAGAACCAATTAGAAGTATTCCCTGACTCTAGGAACCGAACAAGGAAACTTCCACCCGTTATCAAGCTGGATTTCAGAATTGCTGTGGACCAGAAATTAACATTTGGTTTCAATTTTCACCTTTTCCTATCCCACTAGGGTATATTGAGTACATGGAAAGGGGTGAGGGGTAGACACCTTGTATATTTAGTTTCACAAGACTATAGAACAAGAAGAACTGTGTGAAACAAGTATACATAAGAACCTAAGAGGTTTCATTCACATCTACTATATTATTTGATCCTCAGTAAAACGTTAGTAAGAAGCCCTTAAGGATAATGAGAAAGCAACAGATTTCTATGTCTATACACTGTTATTTGAAGTTTTAATATAAAATTTATGATTAAGCTACTTAGTTTGCTATCATACTTGGGTAAGAGTTATAGTTCTCATAAAATAGAAAAGTAGGTAACGTCAGACAATTTATTAGATGGAAATAGTTTGAGGATTATTAAATTTTATACTGATTTTATCACATTTTGAATGTATATTAGCACTAATAATGTTGGAAGCTAACAGTATCTGTTTAAGTATCTAAGTGTCTAACTATCTAGAGTACCTGGAGTAACAGGTAAGTTTGGCCTTGAAGTACAGAATGAAGCAGGGCAAAGGCAAACAGAATTTTGCCAAGAGAATGCATTGGTCATGGCAAACATTCCCTCCCAACAGCAGAAAAGAAGACTCTACACATGGACATCACCAGATGGTCAACACTGAAATCAGATTGATTATATTCTTTGCAACCAAAGATGGAGTAGCTTTATACAGTCAGCAGAAACAAGACCGGGAGCAGACTGTGGCTCAGATCAAGAACTCCGTTTTGCCAAATTCAGACTTAAATTGAAGAAACTAAGAAAAACCACTAGACCATTCAGGTAAGACCTAAATCAAATCCCTTACAATTATGCATTGTAAGTGAGAAATAGATTCAAGGGATTAGATGTGATAGATACAGTGGCTGAAGACCTATGGACAGAGGTTTGTGACATTGTATAGGAGACAGGAATCAAGGCCATCACCAAGAAAAAGATATGCAAAAGGAAAATGGCTGTATGAGGAGACCTTACAAATAGCTGTGAAAAGAAGAGAAGGGAAAAGCAAAGGAGAAAAGGAAAGATATGCCCATTTGAATGCAGAATTCCAAAGAATAGCAAGGAGAGATAAGTAAGCCTTCCTCAGTGATCAGTGCAAAGAAACAGAGGAAAACAACAGAACGGGAAAGACTAGAGATCACTTAAAGAAAATTAGAGATGCCAAGGGAACATTTCATGCAAAGATGGGCTCGATAAAAGACAGAAATGGTATGGACCTAACAGAAGCAGATGATATTAAGAGGTGGCAAGAATACACAAAAGAACTCTACGAAAAGATCTTCATGACCCAGATAATCATAATGGTGTGATCACTCACCTAGAGCCAGACATCCTGGAATGTAGTCAAGTGTGTCTTAGGAAGCATCACTATGAACAAAGCTAGTGGAAGTGATGGAATTCCAGCTAAGCTATTTCAAATCCTAGAAGATGATGGTGTTAAAGTGCTGCACTCAATATGCCAGCAAATTTGGAGAACTCAGCAGTGGCCACAGGACTGCAAAATGTCAGTTTCAATCTCAAAGAAAGACAATGCCAAAGAATGCTCAAACTACAGCACAATTGCACTCATCTCACATGCTAGCAAAGTAGTGCTGAATATTCTCCAAGTGAGGCTTCAACAGTATGTGAACCGCGAAATTCCAGAAGTTCAAGCTGGTTTTAGAAAAGGCAGAGGAACCAGAGATCAAATTGCCAGCACCTGATGGATCATCAAAAAACAAGACAGTTCCAGAAAAACATCTACTTTTGTTTTATTGACTAGGCCAAGGCCTTTAACTTTGTGTATCACAAAAACTGTGGAAAATTCTTAAAGAGATGAGAATACCAGACCACCTGACTTGCCTCTTGAGAAATTTGTATGCAGGTCAGGAAGCAACAATTATAACTGGACATAGAATAGCAGACTGGTTCTGAATAGGGAAAGGAGTATGTCAGGACTGCATATTGCCATCTTGCTTATTTAACTTCTGTGCAGAGCACATCATCAGAAACGGGCTGGATGACGCACAAGCTGGACTCAAGATTGCCGGGAGAAATACCAATAACCTCAGATATGCAGATGACATCACCCTTATGGCAGAAAGTGAAGAAGAACTAAAGAGCCTCTTGATGAAAGTTAAAGAGGATAGTGAAAAAGTTGGCTTAGAACTCAACATTCAGAAAACTAAGATCATGGCATTTGAGGGCTCCAAAATCACTGCAGATGGTGACTGCAGCCATGAAATTAAAAGACACTTGCTCCTTGGGAGAAAAGCTATGACTAACCTAGACAGCATATTAAAAAGCAGAGACATTGTTTTGCCAACAAAGGTTCATGTAGTTAAGGCTATGGTTTTCCAGTAGTCATGTATGGATGTGAGAGTTGGACTATAAAGAAAGGTGAGCACCAAAAAATTGATCCTTTTGAACTGTGCCATTGAAGAAGACTCTTGAGAGTCCCTTGGGGTGCAAGTAGATCCAACCAGTCCATCCTAATGATAATCAGTGCTGAATATTCATTGGAAGGACTGATGCTGAAGCTGAAACTCCAATACTTTCGCCACCTGATGCAGAGATTTGACTTATTTGAAAAGACCCTGATGCTGGGGAAGATTGAAGGCAGGGGGAAAATGGGACAACAGGGGATCACTGACTCAATGGATGTGAGCTTGAGTAAACTCCAGAAGTTGGTGATGAACAGGGAGGCCCGGCGTGCTGCAGTCCATGGGGTCGCAAAGAGTCGGACATGACTGAGCAATTGAACTGAACTGAACTGAACTGAACTGAACTGAAGTGTCTAACTGTACCCTGGCCACATTGTTCCTAGGCATACTACTAGCAAAGAAGAATGAATATGTTCCTGAAACACATGTACATAATGCACAGAGCAGCACTATTCACAATAGCTCCAAACTGGAATCAAATGTCCACCACTGGTTGAATAAATAAATAAATTACAATGTATTTAAACAATGGAACATTTGAGAGTGTAATTCACAAAGTACAATTATACACAGCATCATGTTGAGTAAAAGAAGCCAGATGCAAAAACTGTATACCACATGATTCTTATTACAAGGAGTTTAAACACAATCAACAGGAAGGTACTAATGTCTGATGTTAGTTGTGTTAGTCGCTCAGTCATGTCCAACTCTTTGTGACCCCATGGACTATACAGTTCATGGAATTCTCCAAGCCAGAATACTGGAGTAGGTAGCCTTTCCCATCTCCAGGGGATCTTCCCAACCCAGGGATCAGACTCAGGTCTCCACATAATAAATGGATTCTTTACCAGCTGAGCCACAAGGGAAGCCCAAGAGTACTGGAGTGGGTCACCTATCCCTTCTCCAGCGGATCTTCCTGACCCAGGAACTGAACTTTGGTCTCCTGCATTGCTGGCGAATTCTTTACCAACTGAGCTATGAGGGAAGCCCATATCTGATGTCAGGATAATAGTAATCCTGGGGGCTTAGGGTTAGTGATTTTGTTATCTGTATGAAGGGAGATTTTGAGGTTTTTGAGCTGTGAGTACTGAATGCATGGCTGTGCTCACCGTATGAAACGGTAAACTTGTAGGCATGTCCACTCTGCCAACTGCAGCTTGCAGTTTGTGCACTTTTATAAATGTAAGTTCCAATTCAGCGAATGTATGTTAAAAAAGACAAAGCTATTTTGATAATAATATATAAGTAGTAATCCAGGAGAAAAGAGGTAAGAATTTCATTGGAAAAATATTTTATTTAAAGATTATATTTAGTATAAACTAGAAAAAAGAACAGGTTTTGTTTTAAAATTATTTCTCATAGATCAAATAAAACAATATAATTCATAAATTACAATGCTAAGATTACTTTCAGATTAGCAAATCTTCTACATTTTCTTAGGAAGCTACAGTATATCATGTGTGAAACAAGATACTCATGGACTGTGCTATTCACACATTCTCAGGTTGCAAATCCTTAACAAGAAGGGGCTTTATTAGGTTTGAGTAGGACTGATCCTTGGATTAGCTCCCACAGGCAAGAGAAATGTTCAAAGAATCGAAATCTCTCTTTTCTCCCTTTCTCCATCTCTCGTCACGTCCTGGGTTCATTTGCTCTTTTTTTACAGTCAGCCTCCTGTGTGTAGTGGAAGGGAAAGCTCCTCAGAGTCAGATTCTTATCCTTACAAGATAGAGAATCTTTCTCAGTGCCTCACTTTCTTCATCTATAAAGTGGGGATGTTAGCAGTGAGCTCATAATGTGGTTGTGAAACTGGATGGTCTATACAACTGTTCTTAAGGGTGCCTGGCTCAGTGACCCTCTGTGAGCACCCAGCCTAGACCTCACCCTTCACGCTGGACTCAAACTCGAGCTCATTATCTGGTGCCTCATAAGCATCTCAAATTGACCATCTCCCAAACTGAACCCCTGGTGTTTCTTCCTAATCTGCTTTTCCATCTGTGTACTCAATGTTTCTAGTTCCTCAGGCCAACATCATCCTTGACTGCATTCTTTCTCTCATCTTCTACTTCCAGTTTATAACACAGTCAGTTCAGCAGGTGCTGTCTGATAGAACTTTCTATACTGATGAAAAGGATCTATATATCTGTCCAACATGGCACCCAGTCTCCTGGAGCTAACTGAGTTTTTAGTTTTATTTCATCTTTAGTAACTGAAGTTCAAGTTAAATGACCACATGTGGCCATATCAGATGGCAGAATTACACCATCCAAGCAGATCCAGAATATCACCACTTCTGACAAATTCCATGGCTGCAGTCCTAGTCCAGGGCATCCTCATCTCTTGCCTTACTCTGTGGTTAGCCTCTTCGGTGTCCTGCTCCTGCAGCCAAGCAGTGCTGCTGGAATCCCTGTCATGTCAGAAGAGGCTCTCACGGGAGAGCAAACGTGGGTGCCCACTTTCCTCCTTGGAGCCTTGCTGAGTTTTCTTACTGCTCTGCCTCTCATTCATTCTGTTTCAGGACCCTGACCTCTGCCTCAGTGGAACATTCTCAACAAGCATCTTTGCTTTTGGGTTTATTTCCCAAAATGCTCTACTGCTAGATTTACCCAGGGTTTGCTCTTTAACATTTGTTTCTTTCTTTACATCCTCACTAAGGCCATCTGTGTACAGTTTCTAAATTTCAATCCTCCCCAACATTTCCTGTCACTTTCCACCAATGTACTTTTTCTTCTTAGCTTTGTAATCTTATTGCTAGGATTCCAGATATGCTTCTTACTCATTGCATTTATTGTTTGTCTCCTTCATTAAAACAATGGCTCTATGAAGAAATCATTCTAATTGCTTTGTTCACTGCTGTACCCTGGACACGGGACTGTGTCAGCCACGGCAGGTTTTCCATGCGCTTTATACCCACTGGGTAGATAGCTATACTCTACACTCTGCAACACTTACACGGACTCTCTTCAGCCTTGTGAGTATTTCCTGATTATCAACATATGCACATGACTTCCATTGACTAAAGTTTTGAGGAAAAATATTTGAATTCTGACTAAATAGATAGGCATATTTTCCTAGTCGGAAAATATTCATGGTCACAGTATTTTAAAAACAAACCTTCACATATACTTAAAGTTTCTCAGAGAGGCTCTTTTGCAGACTCTTTTCACAGTAAAATCAGTTTATTTATTTTTAGATATAATGTGTGTAGAATGAAATGAATAAATGTTTTTATTTATACATTTTAAATTTATTTATAAATAAATATATTTATTTCTATAATTTAATTTATTTATAAATAAATTTTATTTGCAAACATTTTAATAAATGTTTTTATTATAAATATTTATTTGTTTATAAATGTTTTATTAATTTATAAAATTTTTCCTTAATAGACTGTGTTCTATACCATAATGGAAATATTTTTCAAATTTAATGAAATAATGCTAAATTAACTTTCCCTTAAAAAATCATATCATGACGTTTCTCTCCAACGGAGATATTCTTATATTTTCAGCCTAGGAATTCGCCCCCCTGTATTTTATTAATTCCTAGTTAACATTCCTTCAAAGTAAATTATGCTTGTCCTGAAAAACATAAGCTCAAAATATTGTATTTTTTCTTAATTCATTATAATCATTTGTAAATTAAAAATATATAGCAGAATATTTTCTTTGTAAATAAAAATATAAAATAGTATTGTTGTGTTGTGCTTAGTCTCTCAGTCGTGTCCGACTCTACTGCTGTCAATACTTGCTTGGGTGTGAAATTGATACTGAAAATCCTAAAATGGTTGCAAGATAACTTAATAAAAGGGATAAAATCCATGGTTCTCTAACTGGCACTCTGGGCACTAACTGCCATAGGGAGCTCTTAGAGGCACCATGGACTATTCTAAATTTCTGAAAGAAACATAGAAGCACTCATTTATGGGGTACCACCTGAACCACTAGATGAATGTAGTTCACAGGTTCAGTGTTACATTCTCTCAATGATGTTATATCTTTATGCAGCTTTTTTTTTCTGTAATAAATACCAAATACTATTAGATGATCAGAGTGAAGCATGAAATAAAGGTGGTGATAGATTTCAAGGATTGAGATGTTGGGTTGTACCCTATTGGGCACACAGCCTATTTTGTTGAGAAACTTGAGAATGTGTGGAAACAGATTATTTGTTTTCTGTTGTTATTTTTGTAATTTCTTGAAATTAATGTTTATTCATATTTTCCAGTTGTATTAAGATATAATTGACATACATCACTGAATACATTTAAGGTGTATAGCTTAGTGATTTAAAGTTACAACTTTTGTGAATTGATTATTGCTGCCTAAAAGCTTAGTTGGCATCTATCATTTCATACAGATACCTTAAAAAGAAAAAAAAGAAGAAAATTTCCTTGTGATGAAAATTCTTAGATCTCTCTCTTAACAACTTTCTTATATTCCGTACATCAGTATTAACTCGTCTCCATGTTGTACATTACCTCCCTAGGACTTATTTATCCTTAATTGAAAATCTATGCCTTTGACCACCTCCTTCCTGTTTTAATTTTTATAATTCCACTGAAAATTTATGTGAGAATGGTATGATGAATCTCTTAATGTTATAAAAAATGATTTATGAAAGTGAATTTGTGGTCCTGGTCCCAACCACTTTCTATTCGTTTATCACCAGTAGAACTTGGAAACATGATTCAGTTTGGATGTGTAACAAAAGATGATCAAAATAGCAAGTTTCAGTTTCAGAAAAACTTCAAAACATAGTTTTGAAACTCTTTGGGTTTGACAAAACCCAATTGAATTCTGCCAAGGCACTCTTTTCCCTAATTTTTCAAGCTCTTGTGTATTTCTGGAGAAATTTAATCCTTATGTTACTGATTAATTTACACTTAACTCATCAAAATATTTGGTAAATTCTGCAGCACTTGATATTCAAAGAACTTTATGAGAAGCTACATCTGGAAATTCTAAAGTTTTATAAATCATTCTTGAATTTCTTTTCTTTAAACAGAAAATCACATTTTTTCAAAGCATGTAGGATTTGAATCTCAAATTTAACTATATTTTGGTAGAGTTCAGGAACTGTGTGGGAGAAAACTAAACAAAAAGAATGTTCCTCTTGTAAGTTATTTCAATATGCTGGACTAGCGTTGTCCCTAATAGAATATTTATCTCTATAATTAAAACATGAGTAATAGTCTAATTTTTATATGTGCTGTCATTTAGTGGAAATATTGCACCTCTCAGAATTCAGTACTGGATTTTAATCATTTTATAACTCTCTTAGTGGATAAATTTAACGTAATAAGCCATACTGGATAATTTGTTATATTTCATTGGTAAAAACTTCAAAGCAAACATAATAGTCCCTATCACAGTATTTTAAATGAAATAAATGTTTGTGCCCTCAAGAATGTGTCCTGCAGCAAGTAATAGTTAAGATGTTAGAAAACAAAAACTTAAAAAATGCATTAGATCATGTCTGAAAAAGACAAATGTTTGTTAATTACACTGTGCTATTTGGCCTAACTTTTTTAATGATCTCAACATAAGGAATTAGTGCAATAAAATAAACTCTAAGCAAATACTAAACATGAATAATCATTTCTTTTCGGCAATCAGCTCACTAAAACACAGTGTGTATTTCCCTTAGATACACAAAGACAATATGATATTACCAGGACATTTATTAGGTTAAGCCACTCACAGTTGCCATTTGTAGGTTAAAAGCTGGTCAAACATGGGCAATTTCACACAGCAGAACCTGTACCTGATCAAATAATAATTGATATGGAAGGTATTATTTCTAGAAGTATTTGTTTATCAGGAAGATCTAGTTTACATATTTTAAAGAGCTATTTGTATCAGTATCAGGTTTTTTAACTCAAATATTTTCTTGATGAAGGTGAAAGAGAGAGTGAAAAAGCTGACTTAAAATTCAACATTCAAGAAATGAATATCCTGGTACCCAGTCCCTTCACTTCATGGCAAATAGATGGGGAAACTGTGGAAACAGTGACAGACTTTATTTTCTTGGGCTCCAAAATCACCACAGATGGTTACTGCAGCGATGAAACTTAAAGATGCTTGCTCCTTGAAAGGAAAGCTGTGACCAACCCAGACAGCATATTAAAAAGCAGAGACATTACTTTACTGACAAATGTCCATATAGTCAAAGTTATGGTTTTTCCAGTAGTCGTGTATGGATGTGAGGTTTGGACCATAAAGAAAGCTGAGCACCAAAGAATTGATGCTTTTGAACTGCGGTGTTGGAGAAGACTCTTGAGAAACACTTGGACAGTAATGAGATCAAACCAGTCAATCCTAAAGGAAATCTGTCCTGAATAATCAATGGATGGACTGCTGCTGAAGCTGAAACTCCAATAGTTTGGCCACTTGATTCTAAGAACTGACTCATTGGAAAAGACCCTGATGCAGGGAAAGATTGAAGGCAGGGGGAGAAAGGGATAACAGATGAGATGGTTGGATGGTATCACCACTGACTCAATGGACATGAATTTGAGCAAGCTTGGGGGTTGGTAATGGACTGGGAAGCCTGGCATACTCCAGTCCATGGGGTCACAGAGTTAGACACAACTGAGTGACTTTACTGAAGAGTTGTGTAGGACAGAGTTCTTTTCTAATGCCTGGTTATTCCAATTACAACAGAAGAATTTGTAACTATTCATGACAAATTAATGCTGAGGTTATAAAAATTCATGACACATACAATGTGGCAAAGACAGTAAAAAACACCTTGTAGGGTGAGGAGAGAATATTTTACCACTTTCTTACTTGAATGAACATTCTAAGCTTAGCTCGGGTTCTACTTACCACAGTGAGTCTGCATCACACCTGTGGGGAGGACCTCAGCCAATGCAAGATGATGCTCCATGGATCCTGACATGCTTCTAGCCTGGTGCCCTGTGTCTTCTCAGTCAGTTGGTGATTCAGTCATGATGGAGGGGCAACAGAATAAACCAATTATTTGGTTTCTGGCTTTGGGAGGTGTGTTGTGTGATTACATCGCTATGCTCTCAGACACATTGTCCTTTCCCTTTACTTTCTTGTTGTCTTTCATTTTGCAGCTATATGACTTCAGCAGGGTGCACAGCCAGGGTCAGGAACAATAGACACCACCATGAGATTTATCTTTCTGTTTCATAAGGAAGAAAACCGTACCCAGGATGTTGAAACCATCCGCATGCTAGGAGGAGCATATTCCTTACATAATTTTGTGCAGAAGGCAAAAAAAAAGAGAAAAAATTATGAATAATTAGAAAAGATAATTTGTACAAATTGGACTGTGTATTTAGTGTTTGAACATTAAATTTCTTGAAGTTAACCAGTTAACTAACTTGAATAATTTTTACAGTAACTATTAATGACACATTTAAGAATCTTATGTGCATCAATATTATGATACTCTGGTTTTATAATTATTTTCAAATTAATTTTAGTGTCTTTGTTCAGTGTTAGGTCAGACACAGTAGTAGTTTGCTAACTGCTCCCAGTGTGCTTATAAAAGAACAAAAGGACTAAATTGATGTTAAACCTAAGGCACCACGGACCATTTTCTCTAGTGTAGAGCTTCTCTTTGTTTGATAAAGGACTTTTGGACTCAGAGGGAGAGGGAGAGGGTGGGATGATTTTGGAGAATGGCATTCTATCATGTATACTATCATGTAAGAATTGAATCGCCAGTACATGTCTGACGCAGGATACAGCATGCTTGGGGTTGGTGCATGGGGATGACCCACTGAGATGTTATGGGGAGGGAGGGGAGGAGGGTTCATGTTTGGGAACACATGTAAGAATTAAAGATTTTAAAATTAAAAAAAAAATTAAACATGTCATTTTAAACTAAAAAAAAGAAAAATAGATAAAATAAAATACATCTGATATTGTTATAAGCTGGAAGTTGACTCATTAGAAAGGAATGTGAACCTCTTGCTTTGAGACCACCTTGCCACCCTGACAAGGTAAGTCAGAAAGCAATGGGTTAGGGTTAGGGTTAGAGTTGGGGTTAACTCTAGTGAAACTGAATGTGAACAGACTAGTTTTATTAATTCTGATCTGAACATGTTCATTCCTCTTTTTAAATGTGATCTCTAGATTCAAGGAAGGGAACATCACAGCAACATCACACAAACATTAAGTAATTCAAATATGAAGTATTAAAATATTATAATGAATTTGTCATAAAAGCAAATATGTCAAATGCAAGCTATAAAATCGCCAATGTGATTTTTCATATAAGCATTTCTTTGTTTAATTAGCCATAATTGATTACTGGCTGGAGCTATGATGGTTTATCCTATGGTTTAATTTTTTGCAAAATAAGTTTTGATCATTTTTAAACAAATTTCCATGATTGAGCCTATGTCTACCGCAAAAGCTCAGAAATATTTTCATATTCCCCATTTCCATTCAACTTTTTTTGTTGGCATCTATCTTAGGTCCTTGCCTGCGAACCATGGCTGAGATATCCCGCTATTAACTTTTCTAGATCCTTTATATAATATGTGCCTACATCCATAGAGTTTTATTGAGCTCACTCTAGGCCTTATGGCTTCCTGGGCATGACTGTCTGGGCCATGATTGCACTTCAAAGACCTAAGTCAATCCTTTTCTCATCTGCTACTTCCAAGATTCAATTTCCACACTCCTAGTGAGTAAGAGATCAAATCAGTGATTCACTTAAAAAAAAAAAAAAGATTTTCCCTTCAATATGTGTTTACTGTGTTTGATGTGTTAGTTTCTACATCTACCTATTAATGTAATTCCAACTACTCATCAGAAACCTTCCCCCAGGTTATCTCCCTCATATTTTGTAAAATACAAATTGAAAATGAAGTTTGTAAGTTATTTGAAAAGAAATGTTCAATCTAATTTTTAAAATTATTTTTCTATAAGGTTTTTTATCAACAGAAAAAGACTTCATATTTCTCTGGATTCATGATTTATTTCTTATATAAGTATACTTTAACATTTAGAAAAATGGTTAAATTTATTACTAGGAAGGATTTAAAAGTTAGATTTCATGCACTTGGTTTCATTTCTGCCTTTCAACATAGAACACTCTGCTTCAAAGAAAATTTTAGCATGATTTAATATTAATATTATTTATTAATTCCTTATGTTCAGTAGCTTAATAGATGTCTTAAGGAACCCTATCCATAAAATATCATGAGTCATTTTTCTTGCATCTGTGTCTGTGAATATCTAAGAATTTTATGTAATTTTCTTAAGAAATTCCAATCCCCTGTTCTCTGACCACACCATGGGCAGTGACACTTCACACCAGAGATAAGTCTCCTATTTTCATGAGCTTCAGTTGCAGGAAATGTACAGCTAATAATGGAAGAAACTGTTTGTTAGCCTCTTTTTAGGAACAGATTTTATTGGAACTGAGATACGCATTGTGTTCCTCAAAGAAATTTTATTTAAAGGTATTTGAAAATGAGTCAAAGGAATAAATATTTAGAAAATGTTATGGTTCAGACTTTTTAATGAATGCAAATACTTCTTTTTTCTCTCCATTTCTACAGGATGACTGTTCTTTGGTTTAATTAAATATCCTAAATAAATGTTTGCTGAGTTTAGAACAATGTCACAAAAGCTATTTGTCAGGACTATTTTCAGATTGTATTTGAAATTTCTCCATTTTTATGTTAAACCTCATTCCAATACTCAGGCATGACAACAAGATTGGATCTAATTATCTAAACAGAAACAAAGAAGGTTTTGTCCATAGTTGCAAATAATGCTGATGCAAAACCACTCCTTTGGCACTGAGTGATGGGTTCTATGCAGATAAGGGGTTGTAAGCATCAACAGCATCCTTTGGGTAGTAACCTCAGGGAACTGTATCAGTACTGCAGATGTTCAGACATTCCTGAAGGGAGGATAATTGATAGTCCCAGTGTGCTCAAGTCATTCATGACTAAAGGCAAATAAGATAGTTTTAAGATTTTTTACAGTTTTTCCCTTTGAAGGGGATGATGTTCAATTCATTTAACAGTAGGAGGAATTATAGTAAGAATAAAAAATGAAAGGGGAGGGATTGTGGCAACCCACCTGATAGGATTAACCATTTCCCCAATAATTTGATGTCTAGCTAATGATTAATATTTGAATGGATAACTATCTTTAACATGGTTGAAATTTAGCTTGCTTGATTTTTCTGTTAATAGTGATCTTAAAGTTGCTAACAAGCAGAGTCAGTAAGATAATGGTGTTTAGATGCTGAGTTAGAAGACTTGGACTTGTATAGTAATCCGAATGCTCCAACTACTTTCCATATATTGATGGAACTTTAACAAATTCATACCTGTTTCCTTAAGTGAGTAAGAATTAATACACTGCTTGATTATTTTATCAGAGAGATGCTGTGGGATGAAGTGAAATAATGTATGTGAGATTTCTGTGCTGATAGTAAAGTGATAGAAGTTCTGCTAGCTTCAAACAAGCCTTCTATTTTGTGGTTATCTTGAAATTGTGACAAAGTACATTTGCATGCCTGCTGGTTTAACCTAAAATAGTTTAACTTAAATATCTTTGAGTTAGTTTTAAATATATTTTGAGTATTCTCTTTCTTCTGTTATGATATAATCAGCATTTGAAAATAGTTCCTAGAAGGCAGGTTTATCACAAGACATTGATTCCCATATTTACATATTTTTAATATATTGACTTTAGGTCAATTTTTTTACACTTTAGTTTGTTTTTAAAAAGTAACAGGTTTCTAACATTTTTGAATATACTTATGTTTTCCTAGGCACCATATCCGTGTTGCACCTCTGATTCCACCACCATTGGTCAGAGGCAGTCGCTGTTACATCTCTGGACTATCTGAGCCCAGTCTGTGCTTCTCCTCTTATACTGCACTGTTCATCCTGATTATGAGTTGGCACTGCATCACTTCCACTGGCTGCTGTCTCCTGCAGAGCAGAAAACCTGTGTGATTTATCTTTCTATGAAGCTGGCATGGAGTAAGTGATCAAGGCACCAAGGAAAAAGCACACATTGCTGTAAATCAACTGTACTCCCAAACATTTAAAAACAATATTGTAAATTCTTTAAAAAGTACACATTGTTGGCATATACGGAGCTAATGCATTCAACGCTGAGAATTGTATTTCCATCCAAAAAATAGATTTGGTGATGTGGACAGAATCGTGTACCCTGCAAAATCCATATGTGAATAACAATCCTATGTGACAATATTTGAAGACAGGACCCAAAGGAAGTCATTAAGGATGAATGAGCTAAAAAATATGGGGCTCCAATCTGATAGAATTAGTGTTCCAGTATGAAGAGACACCAGAGATTTCCTTAGAGTCCATTCTCTCTTTCTTTCTGTTCTTCACTTGAGGACACAGCTAGAAGGAGATAGCCAGAGAACTGAGGACAGAACCCTCATCAGGGACCACATTGACCAGCATCCTGATCCTAGACCTTCCAGCCTCTAGAACTGTGAGACATAAATGTCTAATGTTTGCTTAAACAAATAATCCCTGCTATTTCATTTATGACAGCCTGAGTAAATTAAGTCATTGGAACTAAAGCATTTAACAGAATGTTAAGGACAAAGGAGTTTGTAAGAATTAAAATTTTAGATTTGTTCTTATTATCTGTACTTCATAGTAATAAATCTTAATAAGTATTATTCTCACTGAAAGGATATCAACTATTCTCAGCAATTGTTCAACAATTTTGAAGATACTTGGGTGAATATGTTTAGAAAGTCTCAAATTTTCAGGCAAACGCTAACCTTATCAAGGAACATTCTTCTCAATTTGCAGCCTTTGAACTTGATTGTAGTTATTTACATTCAGAAAAACAATTGCCACTAAATTCTAAGTCCAAATTATTGGATAGGACTTGCTACCACCTTGCTATTTTTGTTAGGTGATTCAATCTACTCTATGTAAAGTTGGTCATGGCTCAGGCCAGCAATGTTCAACAGGAACTTTCATGAGGGTATAGGTCAGAAAAGACTCTCAGAAACCAATGAAATATGCAAGCATTTATTTTTCGATTATAGATATACTCTATTTATTGAGACCTTGGTGTGGTATGTTTGCCAAGGAAACAGAAAGAACGACATTGCTGACAAATGTCACCAGGTTAAGAGTCCATTAATGAGCTTCTCTTGAAGCTCGCTTCTTTCAACTTGATCAGCTGTGTCTCTTCCAATGATTCAAACATTTAAGTTTCCTGAAACCTTAAAATCAAAACCAGGAGGTAGAGTATAAATCACCAAAACTTAAGTTATTCTAAATTGCATATTTATGATTAAGAAAGGCATGATTATTCCTTCTGCCCTAGAGAACATGAGAGCTTCTTCCATTTTTTCTCTTACATTCTGTTTTTTTTTTTTTTTTGGCTTGTGTCCAGTTGGGCAGTGACATGTATGAATTATCCTGTGTGGACAAAGAATTCTTGGTCAGGAAACAGAAATGAGATGATGTCATAGACTAGAACCGTGTTTTAGAAAAAGAGAGAAGGAGTGTTTCATTTTGTTTCACCATAGTTTGATCTAAGTATCTCACCTATGATATGTGTGGTCCCAGGTAGCAATGCATCCCACTTGCCCATGAGGTCTATTATCTGGCACTGAGGTACGTACTTAGCAGGTATTATTTTCTTATTCCTCACAAATTGTAGTAGGTTGATAGTAGCTTACTCCAGTTTTAAAGATGAGGAAAATGAGATTTAGATTCATTTAAGTACCTTTTTCTCAGTAACAAGGCTTATTCCTGGTGTTGCCAGAACCACATTCAAATCTGATTAAAATACCCCATGAACATGCTTCTTCCTTTGGACTCTACAGAAACTGATCTCTTAACTAATATCAGCCATTTTGGCAAGCATTCTGTAGCCAGATTTGCAGGTCTACGAGACTGTGGCAAAATGCACACATGGAAAAATTCACTTTAAGTAAAATTAACAAAAAGCAAACAAACGTACCTTCTCATTCACACTGATTTTCATCTCAGTGATTTCTAGTATTTTTTTTTCTCGATTTTCATGCAATGTGATTAGATGATTTAGATGGGAGAGCAGACTTTCCAAGGTCTGGATCTGGGGGACCTGACCCATCTCTAGGTAGTTTGATGCATTAAGTTTGGTTGAGAAGAACAGTTTCAAGCAAGTTGTCAGAAGTGTCTGAGGTGAAGTCATTGGTTCCCCAGTAGATGGCAGCAAAAGCAAAACACAGGCAGGCATCAAGGCAGAATCTGCCCAATTGGACAGGATCATCAGGATTTTTGGCAGAGAGCAGATACAAGAAGAAGAGAACGTGAGGTTGAGGATGCCTGTCTCTAGCACACTTGACAGTTCTGAGGAGGAACAACATCAAGAGCATCACAGAGATCATGCTGACCTGACTGGGGCAGCAGAAGGTGGTCAGATTGAGGGACACCCAGTTACAAAAGCTCTGCATAGGGAGGCAGCACCTGCAGCTGAAAACTACAAGACTTTCAAAGGATAAAAGGCAAGAATCCAGTAAACACATCTCACCACAGTAGAGACCAGATGGTAGCTGGATACCAAAGTAATTTTACATTGTCACACGAAATCCATAAATCTTTCTTCCTTTAATTTTCCTGTTGGTTGATGTCCACTTTCCCCATCACTTTAATCAAGTACATTCTTTCTTTTTTTCTAGAGAATCTTAATCTATGCTTCTTTAAAATTAATTTCTATTGATTGTGGTTGATTTATAATGTTGCGTTAGTTTCTACTGTACAGCAAAGTGAATCAGCTATATGTATACATATATCCCATCTTTTTAAAATTTACTTCCCATTTAGATCAGCACATAACATTGAGTAGAGTTCCTTGTTCTATACAGTAGGTTCTCATTTCATTATCTGTTTTATATATAGTAGTGTATATATATGTTAATTCCAATTTCCCAATCCATCTCACCCCTTCTTCCCCCACTTGGTAACCATGTGTTTGTTCTTTATGTCTGTTTCTGTTTCTGCCCTGCAAATAAAATCATCTATACCAGTTTTCTGGATTCCACATATATGCATTAATACGCAATTTTGCTTTTCTCGTTCTGATTCACTTCACTCTGTGTAACTGGCTCTAGGTCCATCCACATCTCTACCAATGGCACAGTTTATTCCTCTTTATGGCTGAGCAATATTCCATTGTATATATGTACCACATCGTCTTTATCCATTCCTCTGTTGATGGCCATGTAGAGTATTTCCATGTCCTGGATACTGTGAATAGTGCTAATCAAGTACATTCTTACATACTGACCATAACACATGAATAAAACTTATAACCTTCCCTTGGGTTCCCTCCTTCTTGTGTGGAGGACACTGCTCCCCCCACTCCTGGTTCCTGGTTTCTCTCCTCTATGTCTTGATTCTGAGTCCCTGCTTTATTGCTCTTCTCCTTCTGTGCTGGTTTCCTCTGCATTCTTGCCATCACACTGCACCATAGCCCTGCCTACGAGGCAGAAGGCAAGGTGGGCAAACCCAGGAGATCCTATCAAAGGTGCCAGTTGGTAGGAGACGAGAGGAACACAATCCACTCTTCTATGTTCAAAGGTTTCAAATGAAAAGTAAGTATTGTTTTCTGATTCTATAGTGATGGATTCAGAACTGTGAATTCTGTGTCTATTATTGAACCATGTCTACTACTCAGTGGTGACCTTTTCTATGACAATATTCTCTCAAGAGCATCAGGAGATGAAGTATGAACCTTCACTGTATTCTCAAACAGAAGTGAAAAGTCCCTATGTGTTGAGGAAGTTCCTAGCAAGATAAAACTCTATTTCAACGTGCTTTGCTATTCCAGGTATAGGGTAGAAGGAATTAAAACACAAGAAAGATTTCCTTCCCATTCGGGTCACTACAGAGCATTAGGCAGAGTTCCTTGTGCTATAGACTAGGTCCTCAATAGTCATCTATTTTTTGCATAGTTTCAGTAGTATATGTCTGTCCAATAGGGAGGGAACGTATGTATATGTATGGCGGATTCATTTTGCTGTACAGCAGAAACTAACACAACATTGTAAAGCAGCTATACTCCAATAATGGAGAAGGAAATGGCAACCCACCTCAGTATTCTTGCCTGGAGAATCCCATGGACAGAGGAGCCTGGCGGGCCATGGTCCATGGGTTCGCAGAGAGTCGGACACGACTGAGCGACTTCACTTGACTCACTTCATTCATTTCATGCTTTATCACTGGAGAAGGAAATGCCAACCCACCCCAGTATTCTTGCCTGGAGAATCCCATGGACAGAGGAGCCTGGTGGGCCATGGTCCCTGGGGTCTCAGAGAGTTGGACACAACTGAAGTGACTGAGCACACACACATACTCCAACAAGATTAATTTGAAAAAATAAAAACAAGGAAGATACAGAATGATAAGCATTTCATTCCCCATTGATTTAGTATTTTTTTTTAAATTTTTGTTTCAAAGATTCTGCCAATCGCTTCAGAAAGTAACATGGGATTGAGAAATTCAACAGCTCTGATCCAATATAGGAAGGTACATGTAAAGGTATCATAGCGTAAAACAATCAACTTTACATTCATGATGTATAAATTTACAATCATGACAGTAAATTTTATCACTGTCAGTGATATTGCTGGAATCCAGGCCCCTGAATTCCATATTTGCCTTGGCAAATATTTTGAAGGAGTTCCATATGTCAAAATACTAGTCTTTGACTAGATACTGCATTTCTCATGTAGTAACCTTGACTTTGAGCTTCCCAGGTGGCACTAGTGGTAAAGAACATGCCTGCCAATGCAGGTGACATAGGAGATGTGAATTCAATCCCTTGGTGGCAAAGATCCCCTAGATGAGGGGATGACAACCCACTTCAATATTCTTGCCTGGAGAATCCCGTGGACAGAGGAGCCTGGAAGGCTACAGTCCATGGGGTCACAAAGAATCAGACACGACTGAGCAAATGAGCATGCACACATGCAACCTTGATGTTTCTAAAGAGATTCTGAATATTTAGCTATAAATATATAAATATATGAGGAAACCTAAAGACAACAACCCATTCTGAAAAATAAAAATGCATTGGCTTTCTTCCATCAAATTCACTCTTGAAATTCTTTGTGAATATTTGCTCCAATGAAAAAAATAGCGAACAGAATGTTGAATTCTAGAATGTAGTATTTACAAATTTTTTTCTTTCATTTATGTGTATACAACTTGGTTGAGTTGATTGATTTCAAGACTAAATAAATACAGCCAAGTTTCTCATGCACCACAACAGTAATCCATACACTTTTTCTCTAAAGGGCCAAATAGTAACTATTTTAGATTTGTAACTTATGGCTACCCCAACTACTTAACTCTGGTATTCTAGCAAGAAAGCAGCCACAGATAATATGTGAAAGTGTGCATGAACCATGTTCCAATAAATCTTTATTTATAAAAGTAAGTAACAGGGTGGATGGATTTGGTCCACAAAGCTGTAGTTTCTGATCTCTTCCTTAGAATCTCTCTATATTACTGTTTTGACTTTAAATTATCCCTCAACTTTCAGAAAGTCCCTATATAACTTGTATGAATGTGTAGAATAGTTGTATGTATTAGCACTTCTTCCAGTGTTGGGTACGTACCTGTGGTCCTCTGATGCACTCTTTTCTCCCAGTTTCACAGATAACATGTTTGGCTTAATGGTATGGTTACAAGAAGGAAAAAGTCATCTACTAAAACCTTTTCCTCCTTCTCGATTTTCTGTATAAAACAGTCTCACAGACAACCAACACCATCTATGGAATGGTGGAGTGTTAGATGAGACAGGATCTTGGTGATGGTTTAGTGTAAGTTTCTGTTATGCAGGTGAGGATATAAAGATAAAGAAGTGAAGTGATTCCCTAGATTGAGCTGGGAGTGAAAACCAGCAAACACAATTCCAGAGTTGAAGTCCAGCCTTCCAACTCTGACATAGTGCTCTCCTCACAAAGCCCCAAGTCATCCTAATGTCCATCACAATCACCTGATAGACAGGAGTATAGGAGGAGGGAACACAGCAGGTAGAGCTGAACATCCTGGTTATAATCTAGATACCATGCTCTGAAGTTGACTCCAAATAAACCTGAATTCCCACAACTCTGTCAACATCAGTAACTACTTATAACTATAAGACATTAAATATGTCATAGTGTAAGGGGCCCATTTTATCCATTTTAGCAATGAAAATTGCACACTCTCATCTTGAAAAAGTACAGCTCTGATAGAAGACTCTGCAGAGGGTGAGCAAATTCAGTTCTGCAAATTTCTGTTCATGCTTCAGAGTTAACAACCCAGCTCTGATCTGTATGCTGGAGAACACTGGCTGTGAAAAACAGGGTCATTTATTTTAGGAAAGCGAAGGTCAATCTAGTTTTGATGTGTGTGTGTGTGCATGTGTATGTGTGTGTGTGCATGTGTGTGTGTATGTGTGCTTGTGTGTGGGTGCGTGTGTGGGTATTTTCCCCTGTGAACTTGAGGAGATGAGCAGAGTGGTTCTGGAATGTGGTCTCCAGGAGGGTACCAGAGGCTGGATGTGAGGTTGCTAGGCAATCTTCCCTATTGTTTTAAACAAACTGCACAGGGCTGGCAGCAGCTGTCAGAGTTCCTGGCTCTTTGGACTAACAGAGCTGAAAAACACAAAGAACAAAGGTCTTCCACAATAAATGGCCATAAATAACGGGAACTTTCTATGCCAGTAAATGCAGGCACTTGGACTTAAAGCAATTAATAAGGTTAACAAACACAAGAGGTCATTTGAATTCTATTTGTTGTCAAATACTTCTTCCCCCTAGACACTCTAATTTAAATAGTAAGCCAATCTGAAAATAGGGTGGTAGGCTGTGATTTTAATCAAGTATCCCTTTAAAATAACCATCTTCTTGCTTGCTTATTTTGACTTTATTCATGAAGAATTTCAGCTCAGGGGCAACAGTATAAACTTGCTCTGAATGTGTTTTAAAAATCTTAACTAGAAACAAATTTTCCAATCTATATTAAAAGACAATTCACTCAGCATACTATCAGCACAGGACTCTTTCTTTTTACTCCTAGGCCACCCCCAGTCCTCATCTCTACCATCTTCATCTCCTCCTCCTGGAGGTAGTTACACAAGGCTACAAGTCTAATGAAACCAGATGGAGCCACACACACATGAGCTCATGTGTAGCTGTGGATGTCTGCATAATCTCTGTGGGTAGAACCTCATCAGTACCTGGGCTGTGATATTGCACTATGATTTTGTAAGTGATTGTCCTCAGAAGGGGCTGTGATGCATGAAATTTGTCTCAATGTAGTTGAATAACCTTTTGTGAATCTAGAATTAGTTCAAAATAAAACATTCATAAGAAACATGCAGCTCCTTAATTTTTAATCTTTCAAAATCAGAGGTTTTTTTTTTTTTTTTTTGCTTAAACAATTAATCTTAGTCCTGTTCATTCCTGTCAATGGTGAGATGATGCTTTCCTTCAACTGATCCGTGCTTTTGCATTCATTTCAAAATAATCTGAAAGGTATAACTCAGACATTTTCTGGAAATTAGGTTTTTCTGACATATTGGATTTAAAGTTTAGTTAGATAATTATTATTTTTTAATCCATGTATGGATTCTAAATCATTGTGAAGTTTAAAATCAGGAGTCATTTTGAATGGAATCAAGGCTTAAGAGTTTGTACAGTAAGAAAAATGTGTTTCAAAACAGTATTCTTTTTTTCCCCACTTGAGATAAATTTTGAAATAAATTCAGATTTAAGAGAAATTGCAAAGACAGTGCTTGAAGGCTCCATGTACCCTTCACACAGTCCCCCTCAGGATTAAATGTTGAAAAACTACTGTCAAAATCAAAACCAGTCATTGGCATTGGTACCAGGTGTATGTATAGTTCTAAGCCACTCTAACACATATGTAGAAGTTATTTTAACTACTGCTTCAGTTAAGATTCAGAACTATTCCATCATCGCAAAGGTCTACTTGTGTCAACATATTACCAATTCAAATGAAGCGTAGAAATTTTACCTACTTTTAAGTCCTCTAATCATCACTATTCATAGTATAGTTATCTTAAATACCCACATCAGACAACACTGTACTTTTACTCTATCAAACCTAATTTAAAACACTCAAGAAAAGAAGGAAAATGTTTTGTATTTTCATTGACTCTTTCCATTATTCTTTTTTCCTTCTGATGTTTTAACATGCTTTCTTTTACAGTTTTCTTTCTGTTACAAAAGTTCCCTTGGCTATTTGTTTAGGACTAGGTTTAGTAGCAACAAATTCTCTTCAGTTCAGTTCAGTTCAGTCGCTCAGTCATGTCCGACTCTTTGTGATCCCATGAATCGCAGCACACCAGGCCTCCCTGTCCATCACCAACTCCCGGAGTTCATTCAGAGTCGTGTCCTTCTAGTCCGTGATGCAATCCAGCTATCTCATCCCCGGTCGTCCCCTTCTCCTCCTACCCCCAATCCCTCCCAGCATCAGAGTCTTTTCCAATGAGTCAACTCTTCGCATGAGGTGGTCAAAGTACTGGAGTTTCAGCTTCAGCATCATTCCCTCCAAAGAAATTCCAGGGTTGATCTCCTTCAGAATGGACTGGTTGGATCTCCCTGAAGTCCAAGGGACTCTCAAGAGTCTTCTCCAACACCACAGTTCAAAAGCATCAATTCTTCGGCGCTCAGCCTTCTTCACAGTCCAACTCTCACATCCATACATGACCACTGGAAAAACCATAATCTTGACTAGATGGACCTTTGTTGGCAAAGTAATGTCTCTGCTTTTGAACATGCTATCTAGGTTGGTCATAACTTTTCTTCCAAGGAGTAAGCGTCTTTTAATTTCATGGCTGCAATCACCATCTGCAGTGATTTTGGAGCCCCCCCAAAAATAAAGTCTGACACTGTTTCCACTGTTTCTCCATCTATTTCCCATGGAGTGATGGGACCGGATGCCATGATCTTTGTTTTCTGAATGTTGAGCTTTAAGCCAACTTTTTCACTCTCCTCTTTTACTTTCATCAAGAGGCTTTTTAGTTCCTCTTCACTTTCTGCCACAAATTCTCTTAGGCTTTCTTTATCTGAGAATGTCTAAACTTCCCCTCATTCCTGAAGGATATTTTTGCTGGATATAAAATTCAGGGCTGATCATTCTCTTCTTTCAGCATTTAAAAGGATGGTGTCACGTCTTCCTTAGTTTCTCTTGATGGCTTTCTGATGAAAAATACAGTGTTTGAATAGTCTCCTCTCTATATGTAAGGTATAGATTCTCTCTCACTATTTCCAAGGTCATTTCTCCTTCTCTACTTTTCAAACATTTTATCATAATGTGTCTTGATGTGACAGCACTATTATGTAGGAATATATATATATATATATATATATATATGTTTGCTTTTCAAATATTATCCATGGAATTCAAATATATAGCAAGTAGAGGTCATTAAAAATTTTAAATTCAAAAAGCATACAGTAAGTTACTCAGATTGTATCCATTTATTCTACACCCAACTCCAGGTGTCCAGGATTTGCCACAGTTCTTAACTTTTTTTTTTTTCCATTTATTTTTAGGCTTTTCAAAATTTAAGATGAAAAGTTAAGTACCAAACTATCACTTCCTTGTTATTAGTAAGGGCTCAGAGGTTAAAGCATCTGCCTCTAATATGGGAGACCTGGGTTTGATCCCTGGGTCAGGAAGATCCCCTGGAGAAGGGAATGGCAACCCACTCCAGTATTCTTGCCTGGAGAATCCCATGGACGGAGGAGCCTGGTAGGCTTCAGTCCACGGGGTCACAACGAGTCGGACATGACTGAGCAACTTAACTTATCCTTATGGAAAAAGCAAGAGAATTTCAGAAAAACATCTACTTATGCTTCAGTGACTAAACTAAAGCCTTTGACTGTGTTGATCAAAACAAACTTTGGAAAATTCTTAAAGAGATGGGACTACCAAACCACCTGACCTGCCTCCTGCAAAACCTATATGCATGCCAAGAAACAACAGTTAGAACCAGATAAGGCACAACGGACTGATTCCAAATTGGGAAAGCAGTACATCAAGACAGTATGCTGTCACCCTGCTTATTTAACTTCTATGCAGAGTACATCATGAGGAAAGTTGAGCTGGATGAATCACGATTGCTGGGAGAAATATCAATAACCTCAGATATGCAGATGACACCACCCTTGTGGCAGAAAGTGAGGAAGAACTAAAGTGCCTCTTGATGAAAGTGAAAGAGGAGGGTAAAAAAGCTGGCTTAAAACTCAGTATTCAAAGAACTAATATCATGGCATCTGGTCCTATCACTTCATGGCAAATAGATGGGGAAACAGTGGAAACAATGACAAACTTTATTTTTGGGTGCTCCAAAATCACTGCAGATAATGACTTCAGGCTTGAAAGTAAAAGAAGCTTGCTTCTTGGAAGAAAAACCATGACAGCATATTAAAAAGCAGAGACATTACTTTGCCCACAAAGGTCCATCTAGTCAAAGCTATGGTTTCTCCAGTAGCCATGTAAGGGTGTGAGAGCTGACAATAAGGAAATCTGAGGACTGAAGAATTGATGCCTTTGAACTGTGGTGTTGGAGAAGACTCTTGAGAGTCCCTTGGACTGCAAGGAGGTCCAACCAGTTTATCCTAAAGGAGATCAGTCCTGGGTGTTCATTGGAAAGACTGATGCTAAAGCTGAAACTCCAATACTTTGGCCACCTCATGCGAAGAGTTGACTCATTGGAAAATACCCTGGGAGGGATTGAGGGCAGGAGGAAAAGGGGATGACAGAGGATGAGATGGCTGGATGGTATCACTGACTCAATGGACATGAGTTTGAGGAACTCCGGGAGTTGGTGATGGACAGGGAGGCCTGTCATGCTGCAGTTCATGGGGTCGCAAAGAGTTGGACACAACTGAGTGACTGAGCTGAACTGATTATTATATGATGTTATTGTGTTTTCTTTCTAAGCATGAAAAATTGAAATTTGAGTATTTTCCTTCTTTTAACAATGATCAATTGTCTTTTAAGATAATGACACATATTTTCTCCCTAACAGAATGTAATGCCCTCCTTTTCCCTCTTTCTCTTTCTATCCTCATCTTTATCTGCACCCTGAGACCCTCATATGTGACATTTTCACACTATCCTTTGTCTACATCCCTCTAACATGAATTCCCTGCTCTTGCCATTTCAAATGACCTGAAGCAAGTTGAGTTCATTCATCACTTTAGAGCTTTGTTCTCACCATTTTTTCTGTTAGAAATGTGTCCATCCAGTGTCCTCTCTATCTATTCAAATATCCAAACCTAAATATTTAGTTGAAATCTTGCCCATTCAACAAAGATTTCTTGTCTATTTCATTTGACAACATAATTTAGTATCCTCTTGTAAAGGCCAACAAAAATCTCTTATGCCCCATTACAAGGGGTAATTGTCTTTACCTGAGATCTCATTTGGTTTTAAGTTACTCATGCTGCCAATTATGTCAGTTTGTGTTTACTTGTTCATCAGGAACTCTCAGCTTCAAACTCTCAGGTCCATTCTAGCAGAATAGTGCTATAGAATACTTCAAAATATGCTAATTTCTCCTCTAAATTGATATATGAATTGACTGACTTTGCTACCCCTATTTTCCCTTTTTACTATCATATATATTTATAACAATTTTTGCATTCTAAAAACAGAATAAAATTTTGTTTCACAAAAAATTAATCCTCCAAAGGAAATCATTGTAAAAATCATTGAAAAATGAAAAAATAGGAAAAAAAATAAAACAAATATAATTAACTATAAATCATCATCCAAAATAACCACTTCAAATATTTAGATCTATTCACTTTATTGTTTTCTATTAATTTTGTTTTTATGATTTTAACAGGTTTGGAATTTGCTAAAATATAATTTTGTATTTAAAATTAGTCTTATATGAGTATTTTCAAGTCATTAGACATTATTTGGAAACATAGTATTTAGTGGCTTTGTAATAGTGTATCACATGAATGTATCATTATTTGATTGAAGGGTTTTCATACAGTTGGTCATTCATGCTGTGATCAGTGTTAAAGATTTTACCAAGAAGTACTTAGTCACTCAGTTGTGTCTGACTCTTTGTGACCCAATGGACTGTAGCCTGCCAGGCTCCTCTGTCCATGGGAATTCTCTAGGCAAGTATACTGGAGTGGATTGTCATGCCTTCCTCCAGGAGATCTTTCCAAGCCAGGGATTGAACCCAGGTCTCCCATATTGCAGACAGATTCTTTTCCATCTGAACCACAAGGAAAGAGTTTTGTTATAAATATCTTCATTGTTAATTGTTGAAGATCATATTATCAATGTAAATATGGAACTGAAAATCTCAATTCATATGTTGCACACATTTCTAAATTTACTAATTATTCTTATTTGTAGTCAAATTTCTCTTCACACAACTTCTCTGTCCATTTGGCAATTGTGATCATTGTGATTCTTTTTTTACATTAACACTACGCATTTCTGTGAATCATTTCAATAATTCTGGGAGATGATGTATGAGTAAATAAATAAAGTAATAGATGAATGCTGTCCAGGTTGGTCATAGCTTTTCTTCCAAGGAGCAAGCATCTTTTAATTTCATGGCTGCAGTCACCACCTGAAGTGATTTTGGAGCCCCCCCAAAATAAAGTCTGTCACCTTTTCCACTGTTTTCCCTTCAATTTGCCATGAAGTGATAGGACCAGATGCCATGATCTTAGTTTTTTGAATGTTGAGTTTTCAGCCAACTTTTTCACTCTCCTCTTTCACTTTCATCAAGAGGCTTTTTAGTTCTTCTTTGCTTTTTGTAGCTTCTTTTTAGTAGCTTTTCACAAGCTCTGGGAGTTGGAGATGGACAGGGAAGCCTGGTGTTCTGCAGTCCATGGGGTTGCAAAGAGTTGTATATGACTGAGCTACTGAACTGAACTGAATAGATGAATGGATGTATTTCCAAGCCAAATTTATCTCTCCTTCTAAAAATCATATTTGAATGTCTAGTATATTATTTCACAGCTTTTTGTTTTGTTTTTCTTTTTTATCTTCTTTATCAATGGTATTTTTTCTCTTGAAATAAGTTGAAAATTCCCTTTAAGAAGACACTATAATATTTCTCCTAAATCTCTATATTTTTTATTATATTTGTGGGAATATAATTACAAGTCATAGTGTATTTGCTGGTTGACAATTACTCTATAGTTCACACACACACACAAAAGAAGAAGTATTAATAAAGAAGTAGTATTAATTATTAATACATATTAATAAAGAAGTTGTATTAACTATTGTGGTGAGAATGCAGGTCACCATAAACTTTCTTGTCCTGTCCTGAATGGTAACATCTTGACAGTTGAAAATAATCTTTCCCCACTTTGTCCTCATCTGGTAGCATTAAATGGTGACAGCACCACATGGAACTCTTTCCCAAATTCTGTCCCTAACATCTCAGCTATCACACTTCAGGACATTGACTCCCTAGAGTCTCTAAATATCATGACAATGAGTTCATTCAGTTGTCAGATCTCAAAACTCTGGGCTATGTAGATATGTATTCTTTACTCAACCAAGAGGGATGCTTGGACCACGCAGGGTGACTGAGGGGTCAGCTGGCAAGATGGTCTGGAGGAGAATGGGCCATACCAGACCAAGAGCATGGATACGACTCTGGGGTGGTGGATTAGCTCAGTAGACAATCACATTGAGCATCCAGACTATGATCTATAAATATTTCTTTCCCACTCACCATAACTAGTACTCCTTGGAAACAGAAACACTTTCAGAATGCTTTTGTTGTTCTGTCACTAAGTTGTGTCCCACTCTTTGTAAGTCCGTGGACTGGAGCATGCCAGGTTCCTCTGTCCTCCTATATCTCCTGGAGTTTGCCCAAACTCATGTCCATTGAGTTGGTGATGCTATATAACCATCTCATCCTCTGCTGCCCTCTTCTCCACCTGCCTTCAATCTTTCCCAGCATTGTAGTCTTTCCCAATGAGTTAACACTTTGCATCAGCTGGCCAAAGTATCAGAGCTTCAACTTCAGGGTCAGTCCTTACAATGAATATTCAGGGTTGATTTCCTTTAGAATTGACTGGTTTGATCTCCCTGCAGTCCAAAGGACTCTCAAAAGTCTTCTCCAGCACTGCAATTTGATGGCATCAATGCTTTGGCACTAAGCCTTCTTTATGGTCCAGCTCTCACATCCATACTTGACTACTGGAAAAAACCATAGTTTTGACTATACAGACCTTTGTGGGCAAAGTGATGTCTCTGCTTCTTAATATGCTATCTAAGTTTGTCATAGCTTTTCTTCCAAGGAGCAAGTGTCTTTTAATTTCATGGCTGCAGTCACCATCCACAATGATTTTGGAGCCCAAGAAAATAAAATCTGTCACTGCATACACTTTTTCCATTTGACGTGAAATGATGGGATCAGATACCATGATCTTTGCTTGTTGTTGTTGTTGTTTTTAATATTGAGTTTCAGGAAGCTTTTTCACTTTCCTCTTTCACCCGCATCAAGAGACTCTTTAGTTCCTCTTCACTTTCTGCCATTAGAGTGGTTAACATTTGCATATCTGAGGTTGTTGATATTTCTCCCAGCAATCTTGATTCCAGCTTGTTCTTCATCCAGCCTGGCATTTCACATGATGTACTCTGCATTTAAGTTAAATAAACATGCTAAGATATACAGCCTTGACCTACTCCTTTCCCAATTTGGAAACAATCTGTTGTTCCATGTTGAGTTCTAACTTGCTTTTTGACCTGCATACAGATTTTCCAGGAGGCAGGTAAGATGGTCTATCTGTATTCTTATCTCTTGAGAATTTTACACAGTTTGCTGTGATCTGTATAAAGGCTTAAGTGTAGTCAATGAAGCAGAAGTAGATTTTTTTTAATATATATAATTTCTGCTTCTGCACAACAAAGGAAATTATAAGCAAGGTGAAAAGACAGCTTTCATAATGGGAGAAAATATTAGCAAATGAAGCAACTGACAAAGAACTAATCTTAAAAATATACAAGTAACTCCTCCAGCTCAATTCCAGAAAAATAAACGACCCAATCAAAACATGGGCCAAAGAACTAAACAGACATTTCTCCAAAGAAGACATACAGATGGCTAACAAACACATGAAAAGATGCTCAACATCACTCATTATCAGAGAAATGCAAACCAAAACCTCAATGAGGTACCATTTCACGCCAGTCAGAATGGCTGCTATCCAAAGTCTACAAGCAATAAATGCTGGAGAGGGTGTGGAGAAAAGGGAACCCTCTTACATTGTTGGTGGGAATGCAAACTAGTACAGCCACTATGGAGAACAGTGTGGAGATTCCTTAAAAAACTGAAAATAGAACTGCCTTATGACCCAGCAATCCCACTGCTGGGCATACACTGAGGAAACCAGAATTGAAAGAGATGCGTGTACCCCAGTGTTCATCGCAGCACTGTTTATAATAACTAGGACATGGAAGCAACCTAGATGTCCATCAGCAGATGAATGGATAAGAAAGCTGTGGTACATATACACAATGGAGTATTACTCAGCCATTAAAAAGAATATATTTCAATTAGTTCTAGTGAGGTGGATGAAACTGGAGCCTATTATACAGAGTGAAGTAAGCCAGAAAGAAAAACACCAATACAGTATACTAATGCATATATTTGGAATTTAGAAAGATGGTAATGATAACCCTGTATGCGAGATAGCAAAAGAGACACAGATGTATAAAACAGTCTTTTGGACTCTGTGGGAGAGGGAGAGGGTGGGATGATTTGGGGGAATGTCATGGAAAGATGTGTAATATCACATAAGAAACGAATCAGCAGTCCAGGTTCAATACAGGATCCTTGGGGCTGGTGTACTGGAATGACCCGGAGGGATGGTGGGCAGGGAGGTGGGAGGGGGGTTCAGGATGGGGAACACATGTATGCCAGTGGCGGATTCATGTTGATGTGTGGCAGAACCAATACAATATTGTAGAGTAATTAGCCTCCAATTTTCCTTGCTTTCTCCACGATCCAGTGAATGTAGGCAATTTGATCTCTGGTTCTTCTGTTCAAAATTCAGTTTTATATCTGGAAGTTCTTGGTTCATGTACTGTTGAAACCTAGCTTGAAGACTTTTGAACATAACATTGCTAGCATACGAAATGAGTGCAGTTGTATAGTAGTTTGAATATCCTTTGGCAGTGCCCTTCTTTGGGTTTGGACTGAGAACTGATCTTTTCCAGTCATGTGGCCACTACTTAGCTTTTCCAAATTTGCTGATATCTGGAGTGCGATACTTTAACAGTATCATCATTTAGGTTAGGGGCAGAAAGTTCATAAGATAGATTTGAACCTGCTTCATGTACCAGGGAACAAAGAACTTTCCAAAGCTATTAGGGTCATGTCTAAAATATACAGAAACCAGCCAAAGAAGATTCCTCTGGCCAAGGAAAGAGGACCCTTGGTACATCAACAAGAGTGAGAACTGATGAGAAGATGGAAACACATCAAGACAGTGAGGGTGGGGACTTGCCCGGCAGTTCAGTGGTTAAGACTTTGCCTCCCAGTGCAGGGGGTGTAGGTCTGACCCTTGGTCAGGGACCTAAGATTACACATGCCTTTCAGTCAAAGAAACAAACCATAAAACAGAAGCAATATTGTAACAAATTCAATAAAGCCTTTGAAAATGAAACACATACAAAAGTCTTAAAAAAACAGGATGCACTTCCTTGATTTATTAAATATGGTACCACTTACCCATCTACTTTCCATTTTCTAAAAATAGCTCCCTCCTCTGATATCATTGTTTCAGCTCTTCTATCCATTATTGACATTTTCTGCATGTTCACTAAACACTTTGAGGGTCTGAAACATCAGTAAAGAGAAACATGTTTGATATCCCATATTTAACCTATGAAGTCTGAGACATATTTTTAAGAAAACATAGACTCACAAACACATAACAGACATAATCACTTTAACAGCAGGACAAGCGGCTCTGGCAGACTTGAAAAAAAAAAAAAACAACTTTAAAGCAAGTTTGGTTTTCTTTGTATGCATGAAACAAGGCACTCATAGCTGGTACTCTGGGACAACCCAGAGGGATGGGGTGGAGAGGGAGGTTAGAGAGGGGTTCAGGATGGGGGAACACGTGTACACCCATGGCTGACTCATGTATATGTAAGGCAAAAGCCACCACAATATTGTAATTAGCCTCAATTGAAATAAATAAGTTAATTTAAAAAAGGTGACTCTCTGTCTTGTTCCAATTTTATTTTTCTCATGCACTTAATATCTAATTTGAATAGAAAGCTGACTGCTTCACAGAAAACACCATCCTGTAAGATTTATGTCTATAAAGAGAGTTATGTCATTTTCAGAACTGTCTCTACTTGTTCTCAATGGAAGCTAAGTATTGGTTCCAGTTAGAATTTCCAGGCTGCTACAATGTGAATGCTTATCCACCCTCCTCCTCAAAAATCCTTTTTTACTGTTTCAGTCCCTCAGTCGTGTCCAGCTCTTTTAAGATCCACAGACTGTAGCCCACCAGACTTCTCTGTCCATGGGGTTTCCCAGGCAAGAATACTGGAGTGGGTTGCACTTTCCTTCTCCAGGGGATCTTCCCCACCAAGGAACTGAACCTGCGTCTCGTGCATTGGCAGGTGGGTTCTTTATCAATGAGCCACTGGAAAGTCCAAACATCCTTGATTATATTTTTTTAAGGTCATATTCATTTGTGTTAGTCATACACACTATGGTTTGACCAGAAGCCTTTTGATACATAGATAAATAGAAACACTCACCAGTGTAGAAGAAGGTCAGTGGAGAATAGCACAGGTAACACTGGGTCTGCGTTCAAATAGTGGCTGTATTTCAACTGCAATTTGAGTGAAGCATTTAACTAAATGAGTCTATCTCTTCATGTGTAAACTTGTGTCATTGGAAAACATCACAGCCTTCTGTTCCTAAATGTTCTGTGATTCTTTATCACTGAAATAACCTATCCTACATACTGATTTTATGTCGAAATATTTTTTATTCTTGGAATGGAAAGATGCTATTTAAACAAGGAAAAACCTTTCCCAAATTTCCAAAGAAAAGCATTCCTAAATTTCAATATGGATTTTTAACTCAAAACATCTATTCCAAAATGTTGCTTAATGGTGCCAAATTAGAATATTTTGAAAAAGAAATTCTATTTCTTACAAGGTTTGTTCCATAATATCAAATATACTTTTGATATATAATTATATAATAATCTACACTTATATATAATTTGCTTGACTTTGTGTTTCACAAATGTAACTATGCCCAACTCCCATGTGGAAATTTTTAAAAATGTTATTTCTTAGACTTCTCCCAGAGATGCCAGTTCAGTAAGCTGGGTTAGGTTCATACTCCTTGTTATTAAACAGCCAGGCAATTCTGATGTAGTTCCCATGTATCACCTTTTGAAAATAATCAGCAAATACTCTATTTAGAATTTCTTTCCATAATAGTATTATTTGATAACTAAAATTATTTTAAATTTATACAAAATGCAAAGGTAGAACACAATCCTTCATGTAATCAAACAAAAATCTCTTACTTTCATTTAGTACATTATATATTTTTAAAAAGGATATGTCTCAAAATTTTAAAATTTGCTTCTCAGACTTACTGTGTGTTTTTGGCTCACATTACATTGATATAAAGAGAAAATTCAGGTTTAAAATATCTGTCTATCTAGCTACCTGTCATCTATCTATCTGTAATGACCTGATCACTACAGCTTCACTCTAGTTTGCATATTAGCCAGTCCTGGGAAAGCGTGTCTCATTCAGAGAGTACAAAATGACACAAGAGAAAGACAAACTAAAGTCCTGTTTAAACAAGCGTTCATCTTGAACAAGCATTCTTGGTGCCAGCATGAAAAAGAAAGAACATGAAGACATATAAGAGGCATAGACAATATGTTTGCTTGACTGTAGGATTCTAAAGTTAGGATGTCTGGATTTAACTGTCCAGCTTTACTTAAACAGCAATTTGGTTTTATTCAAAGACAAATGGCATGTAAACATGTATCCAGGGAATTTCACAGCTGAAATAAGTACTCCTATAGCTTCATAAATAGATATATATCTAAATTAAAGGTGTATACTCCTGTTATTAACTAGCATATTACTGGAATGTAATATATAATGATAATTTCTCCATTTGGATTTCTCAAAGCCAGATTTTTCTTTTTAGGGAAATTCTAATGCTAAAGTAAAGATGTGTGGTACTGAACAAAGATGTACTGAAAGACATGGAAGAAGAAAAAAATTATTTGATTTTCTAAGCCAAAAGAATATGCTCCAAACAGGAAGAAGCTAGAAATTTTTATAGATTTTTCATAATTGTTACAAAAACTGATCCTTCTATGAGCCATATATTTCAACAAAATATAAAGATAAATCATCCAGAGTATATTTCATCAGAGCAATGGAATCAAAATATAAATAGTTAATAAGAATAACGATGACAAAGACAATGATTACAACTATAAAATCCCCAACCTCTTAAAAATTGAACACATTTAAAAATAATTCACCAGTTAGAGATTAGGAAAAAGTGTTAGAACTGCATTATAAAGAAAATAAAACATAACTAAGGTGTGATCAACTCAAACAGTATTAAGGGAAATTTATATCCTTAACTCTATATATTAATAAAGAAGTTTAAAAATCAATGAGCTAAACTTTCAACTCAATAAGTTATAAAAAGAGCAGAAAATTAAACTCAAATTAAAGAGAGAAATAGTAAAGAAAACAAATGTACAGCAGACTGTCACATAGGAATTTGAAAAAAAAGAAACTAGTTCAGCAATAAAATTAATCAGACTCATGTTTAATTAAGAAGAAAGGGAGAAAATACACCAGTTATCTACAGCAAGAACAAGAAAGGGAAAAAAAGGTAATAATCTGGCCAACAGTGAAAAACATAGTAAGTGGGTACGATAAACAAACTATGGCTAATCAATTTGGCAATTTAAATAAAATAAATAAATGTATTAAAAAATATAATTTACCACCCCCAATAGAAAAATAAATAGAAAACTCCTTTGTTCAACATTTTCAATATTATACAGAGCTGGGTTTCTTTGGTTTTTATATTGACAAAAATATTTAAAAATCATGAGAAATGCAAAGGCCCAAGATAATCCAAGACAATCCGATGAAAACTAAAGAAAGGAAGGATTTAAACTGACAGAAGTTCTCCTGCAAAACTGCAGTGATTGAAACCCTGTGGTTTAAATAGCAGAAATTTCAGAAATAGGGCAGTGCATACAGAGTCACCTATTTTATAACAAAAGTCTTACTGAAGTCGAAGGAGTAAGAGACACCACTTCAGTAGACAATTATTGTTTTATCGCTGTCATGTCTGACTTTTTGAGACCCCTTGGACTGCGTCACACCAGGCTTCCCTGTCCTTCAATATCTCCTAGAACTTGGTCAAATTCATGTCCATTGAGTTGGTGATGCTATCTAACCACCTCATCCTCTGCCACACCCTTCTCCTTTCACCTTCAACCTTTCCCAGCATCAGGATCTTTTCCAAAGGGTCAACTCTTTGTGTCAGGTGGCCAAAGTATTGGAGCTTCATTTTCAGCAACAGTCCTTCCAATGAGTATTCAGAGTTGATTTCCTTCAGGATTGACAGTAGAGGATAGACATTGTCAATAGACATTGTCAGCAGACAGTATCAAGTGAATTAGTTATGTGTATGGATAAGAGTAGACAGTTTGTGTGTTCCATCTGTAAGAACCAGTTGAAAATATAGTGCAGACTGAAGGGTAAATGGCAAGCAAGCTACCAGGGAACAGAATAAAGGGAAACATTATCATTTTGGTGAGGGCAAACATTTCTCAACAAAATATAGAAAGCATTAACAATGCTTTTTAATGTTTTATTTATTTTTGACTATATTAAAATAAATTGGGCTATATTAATTTGATTATATGAAAATAAATCATGCTTCTCACAAAGACATTAAGAGAGCAAAAAGGCAGATTAACAGATTCAGAAACTATGTTTTGTTTTACATGCATCTGACTTGATCCTTATCCAAAATATATAAATAATATTTATAGATCCACCTGACCGCAGGTCAGGAAGTAACAGTTAGAACTGGACATGGACAACAGACTGGTTCCAAATAAGAAAAGGAGTCCATTAGGCTGTATATTGTCACCCTGCTTATTTAACCTTGGAGAAGGAAATGGCAATCCACTCTAGTATTCTTGCCTGAAGAATCCCATGGATGGAGGAGCTTGGTGGGCTACAGTCGACGGATCGCAGAGTCGGACATGACTGAGCGATTTCACTTTATTTAACATATATGTAGAGTACATCATGAGAAACGCTGGCCTGGAAGAAACACAAGCTGGAATCCAGATTGCCGGCAGAAATAATAACCCCAGATATGCAGATGACACCACCCTTATGGCAGAAAGTGAAGAGGAACTAAAAAGCCTCTTGATGAAAGTGAAAGAGGAGAGTGAAAAAGTTGGCTTAAAGCTCAACATTCAGAAAACGAAGATCATGGCATCTGGTCCCATCACTTCATGGGAAATAGTTGGGGAAACAGTGGAAACAGTTTCAGACTTTATGTTTTTGGGCTCCAAAATCACTGCAGATGGTGATTGCAGCCATGAAATTAAGACACTTACTCCTTGGAAGAAAAGTTATGACCAACCTAGATAGCGTATTAAAAAGCAGAGACATTACTTTGCCAGCAAAGGTCCGTCTAGTCAAGGCTATGGTTTTTTCAGTAGTCATGTATGGATGTGAGAGTTGGACTGTGAAGAAAGCTGAGCGCCAAAGAATTGATGCTTTTGAACTGTGATGTTGGAGAATCCTGAGAGTCCCTTGGACTGCAAGGAGATCCAACCAGTCCATTCTAAAGGAGATCAGTCCTGCGTGTTCTTTGGAAGGAGTGATGCTATAGCTGAAACTCCAGTCCTTTGGCTACCTCATGCGAAGAGTTGACTCATTGGAAAAGACTCTGATGCTGGGAGGGATTGGGGGCAGGAGGAGAAGGGGACAACAGAGGATGAGATGGCTGGATGGCATCACTGACTCGATGGACATGAGTTTTAGTGAACTCCAGGAGTTGATGATGGACAGGGAGGCCTGGCGTACTGCAGTTCATGGGGTCACAAAGAGTCAGACTCACCTGAGTGACTGAACTGAACTGACATTTACAGACATAATAATTAAACAGTGCAATAGAAAAAATACATTGAAAATTCAGCTGAACTTTACTGAAGATGATAAAAAATGGCAAAAAAAAAAAGAAACATCTGTTTTACCCAGCAAGAAAACCCAAACCAAAATCATAGTGTTCTAACACAAATACTAAGATGACTACAGAGAAATAATTTTTCTTTTAGTGACCAAATGTTTTCAAGGATTTCAAGTTTAGCAACAAAAATCCTCTCTGGCTGCTGCTAAGAGTTAATTTGGTGCATTTACATAAAAAACTGTTAACAGTATCTAGTAAAATTACCAGAAATCTAATGTATGATTCAGCATCCATTCCTAGCTACACCTACAGTAAAAATACACTGAAAGTTAGTTGATCTTCTGAGGACCCGGATTGGAATGCACACCCCACCATCCTTGGATCCAAGGACTGTGTAGGTTTTGTCACACTGGTGATGAGTTATTTTCCTCCTCTATTTATAATCCAGATATAGTTGCTTTTATCCATAGCAATTAGAAAATCAGCTAAAATAGAATTTGATTAAGCTAGTACATACTATTCAGTATACTTTATTTATTAAAACAATTTTATTCAAGTATAGTTGATTTATAATGTGTTAATTTCAGTAGTACAGCAAATGATTCAGTTATATATATATATGTAGCATTTAAATATATAAATACTATATATATTACATTCTTTTACATTATAGGTTATTACAATATATTGAATAGAGTTCCTCATGCTATATAGTAGTTCCCCACTGATTGTCTATTTTATATAGTAGTGTGTATATGTTAACCTCAAACACTTAATTTATTCTCACCCTGTCCTTTGTTAACCATAGATTTGTTTTGTGTGTCTATGAATCTGTTTCTGATTTCTAAATAAGTTCATTTGTATCATCGTTTTTCAGATTCCACATTCTACAAACAAGCGATATCCTAACAATATTTGTCTCTACCCGACTTACTTCATTTAGTAATCCAGACAATTTTAAAACAGCATATTTTGTTATAATCTGAAGAACATCAGGTTTGTTATTCCTTTACTAGTGTTCAACCACCTTCCTATTATATCCTGACAAGAATTTTTCAGGTTCAGGATGGGCTCTTGTGGTCCCATAATTACAACTTGCAGTAACTCGTAAGTGGCAGCAGTATTGACAAAAAAGTACCAGCAAGAGTTTTGAAGCACTGGGATGCTGAAGTGCTCATCTGTGTAAACCGTTTTTGTTACCCATCATTGTTTTTGATACTTACCACCACAGAATGGTCATGTTTAATTTGGTGCCACATTCATACCCTCTAAAATCTAGCTTTAATTGAATTTGGCTAAGTAATACTTTCGTTTTATGAATGATGGCATTGAATCTCAGTTGTATGACCTTCTCCAAGGTCATACAAATAGTATGTGACATAGTCATGTTCAGTGTATGTAAATTTACATTTCTAAGCAAACCTTGCATGCAATCTATACACTCCAATTCATTGACTGTATAGCCAGTGGTTCCAAAAATGTTTTTGTTTGTTTGTTTTCTTGTTAGCCAGGTTCAGATGGTAGCCTAGGAGTTTACTAAATGGGGGAACTCACGCTTCCTGTTTAAATTCTCCAAGATTCAGTTTTCTATTTGTAAAATGGAGCTCCTGAAGGATAACGTTGTATAAACGTACAAATAAGTTACTATAGACAATGTGCTTAGTTTACCTGACATTACTAATTTTGATTGAGTTGAATTCATCTATATTTCACTACAGTTTTAAACTTTTTATCTTACATTAGTTTGGAGACATCTAAGACTAAGAACTAAATCAACTAAGAAATAAATTGCAAATAAACATTTTCATAAAATATATACATACACAGTTAGTCTTACATCTTTTCAAGACACAATCCCTTTCTTTTTTTCCCTCAAGGTAAATGACCATAAAACTCACTACACAGAGGTAGTTTCTTACAATTTATTTGTTAAGTGAATACGGCTATAAAAATGATAGTAAATGATAAGTAAGCCAAGTAATATATCAGGAACAAAAGGCATACAAGTTTAAGTGATAGTTAAGCTAGCATCTTAAGAGCTAGACACTACTGTGCCTTGTTAGGATTACAGGCATTTTCCTTTTTCTTTTCAAATTATAGATGCATTGAGTCAGTGCATCTTTTCAATTAGGAATCATTGTTTTGCCCAATTCGACTTTTGCTACTAGACACGATTATTTATAATGTCTACTTTTTACTGTTAACATCACATGTTAACAAAACATTTTCATATTTAGAGTTAATTAAGAATGAGAATCTAACCAAAGAGAGTTAAATTTAAGAACTACTGAATTACCCAGAAAATATCCAGCCTCTTTGTTCTAAATCAGTAACCAAATTCTGAGAGGGTTTGCTATTGCTACAGCCTGAAAAAACAGTCTAGGGTGCCAAGATCAACTGCTAAAAAAAAAAAAAAAAGAAAGAAAGAAAATAATAATACCAAATATCAAAAGCTATGTTTCACAGTTCAACTCTGAAACAGAGGACTGTATAAACAATACTTGTTATAGTCATAACAAAAACCCAAAGTTTTGTGTCAAAGCAAGAATACTTCTGAGCCTTTTAAAATTCCAGCTCAAATGGGATCCCTGATTAAAATATTAAAAAGCGAAAAGGGGCGGGTTGAGGTGCCAGGATTAAGGATAAGATAATTGGAGGTGAAAATCCCACGTTTGAACCATAATTCAATAAACACATTTATTATGCTAGCTTTAAGGTGTTATTCTTGTGTGGCTTTTAGACAGCATAGCATTTAGTTCGATTTTGCTAAGTAGCATCTCTGAATTTAGATTATGAAAAGACTTGTTTCCAACCATCCTTAGTAGCTTCCATTTCTACTCAGAGTGGTGTGGAGGGAAGGTGTGGGTTTCATTAACATGTACTATTTCTAAACCCAAATAACTTACTGATTTTGAGAAAAAGGCTTTAAAGAAAAACCCTGTAATTAAGATGGAACATTTTAGCCCCCATTATTATGAATGTTCTGAGAATCAAATTTGAAACAAAGTATGTGTATCTTTTCAAAAGGGAATTTCCATCAAATGTATGGAATTGTTTTTATTACTGTTATTTAAGTATCATTGTGAGTATGATTTGATCCTAGAGATAGTGTCCCAGTGTTATGAATAGCTGAACTTCTGCTATTTTTGCAACTAATGAATGAAGCAATGCTATCAGAAGGCCATAGTTTTCTAAGGGAAGAAGAGATGAAGGTTAGTCAATTACCAGATTGAATTGTGAAGAGGTCATTGATGGGTTTTCAGTTTTCAATAAGGAATAAGGGACAGTATGGTCATTTCAGGGCAAGAAGCTCTGTTTAGAATCTTTAGTTTTAGTGTTAAATAGCAATTCATCTAAATATTACCCAGTAACATAACTTGGGTTTCCCTTGTAGCTCAATTGGTAAAGAAACTGCTTCTAATGCAGGAGACCTGGGTTTGATTCCTGGATTGGGAAGATCCCCTGGAGGAGGAAATCACAGCCCACTCCAATATTCCTGCCTGGAGAATCCCATGGATAGGGGAGCCTGGCAGGATAAAGTCTAGTCCATAGTATTGCAAGAGTTGAACACAACTTAGCAACTAAACCACCACCTTACCTTAAGGAAAATTAAAGACAATTCAAATGAAAGACTTGAATATTCTTAATGATGGGAATTTGAATTGCTTGTTTTTCTTATGTGACACAATCCTAATTCATATTTTCATAAATGAAATATACACGTTGTACATGTTTTCACCACTGTCTGTAATATTTCAGGCTAAATTATAGCTGTATGAATATTATACATTTGTTTATTCATTTCACCAAAGACAAATAAATAAGTATTTCTGAAGTCACTGTTCAGCAGCTCCTTTTTAATTCAGCAATTAAATCCTGGTGAGTTAAGAGCTGGTTCTAGTATGCGCTGTGCTCAGACAGTTGTGTCTGACTTTGCAACCCCATGGACTGTAGCCAACCAGGCCCCTCTGTTCATGGGATTTCCCAGGCAAGAATACTAGAGTAGGTTATCATTTCCCTCTTCAGAGTATCTTCCTGAGCAAGGGATTGAATTCACATCTCTTAGAACTCCTGCATTGGCAGGCAAATTCTTTACCACTATGGCCATCTTGGAAGCCCTAGTTTTAGTAGATTTATTATTTAACCACTAGTACCCATTATTTGATGGTCATGTGCTAGGTGTGGAGAGTATGTGGATTAATAAAATCTGCTCTATGGCTGAGAGAAAGGCTCAACTCCTAGTGGAGAGATATTAATCATCATTTATGTCTTGCATTGTGTTATATATATGAGAAACAGTTACCTTAGACTTCAGAGACCAGGAAGGCATTTGAGAAGTAATTTCCATGCTGTTCTGAGCTCGACAGAAAGTGATTCTAAAGGAAGAACTGTAAGATATGTGCATATAGTCGATGTGAGGCAGCTGTTTTGATGGGCTGTTTTAGCCTTTGTTGATGTTCAGTCTCCCAGTCACGTCTGACTCTTTGTGACCCCATGGACTGCAGCACACCAAGCTGCCCTGTCCCTCACTATCTCCTGGAGTTTGTCCATAGTCATCTTTATGTCTTTTAAATTCAGACTCTAAATTTGTATCTATTTTTTAAATTAATTTTTTATTGGAGTATAGTTGATTTACTATGTTGTATTAGTTTCAGGTGTAGAGCAAAATGACTCAATTATACATAAAAAAGTGACCATTCAGTTTTAGATTCTTTTCCCATATAAGCCATTACAGAGTATTGAGGACTTTCCTGTGATATACAGTAGATCCTTGCTGTACTGTGCTTAGTTGCTCAGTCATGTCTGACTCTTTGCAATCCCATGGACTGTAGCCCATCAGGCTCCACTGTCCACAGGATTCTCCAGGCAAGAATATTGGAGGGGGTTGCCATGCTCTTCTTCAGGGGCTCTTTCCAACCCAGGGATCGAATCCAAGTGTCTTGTATTGCAGGTGGATTTTTTTACCATCTGAGCCACCAGCGAAGCCCAAAATGGGTCCTTATTAGTTACCTATTTTGTATAGAGTAGTGTGTATATATCAGTCCCAATCTTCCAGCTTATCTCTACCCCAACCCCATACCTATTTTAATTATCAAGGAATTTGCCAAAGATGAATATCTATCCCCATCCAGAAGCACCCTGCAAACTTGAGCCTTTCTCATCTCTGATCCTCAAGTCCAGTCTGGGGTTAGGAATGGTGCGTGAGGGGAATCCTTAGCAGGTGGAAGTCAGAGTAGAGGGAGAATAGGGGTGGCTGAAGGGGAAATCTTGTGTTACTGCCATCCAACCAGCCTCAAATGACCGGGGCTACATATTTACCACACTTAATCACCTCAGGAAGGGCCGCCCATCTCTCTAGGTAAAGTTTCTCAATTATCAAAGTTCGTTTGCATCTATACCTCTTTCTTAAATTCTCAGTTTCTTTCTTTGTTCACAATAATCACAATTTACTTTCAACTAGTAAATGGATTTGGTTACATAATAAGTGTATTTGAATAACCATAGCTTCCTAGACGTGATTTCTTGTGTTTTTCATGGGCTTCCTAAGCCCGATAATCGTATTGAGTATGGATAGATTATCACTGGGGTCTGACTGATGACTGAAAACATTAATAAAATGGAGTAAAATGATTAGATCACAGAGGGCAACTCTCACCATAATGGTCCTGGGAAATAGAGCAAGGCAGGTAAAGTTTAATTTATAGAACCTCATACCTTCTCTTTCTTCCTCTATCATCTTTCTCCTTCACATGTGAGCACTAACTATTCCTAGGTTCCCCCTCTCCAGTAAAACTCCTCTCATGGAGCACCATATCCTGCTCCAAGCATATTTCTTTTCTTTTCCCCAATATTAGCTTTAGACATTGCCTGCAAAAATATTTTATTATACTTGCCACATTCATCTGTCTACACCCTCAGATTTTAATCTAGTCTTACTTCCTCTGTAAACTCTCATCACCATAAAAACATATTTACCTTTAAAACTCATTGCATGCAGTGTATACTAATGTACTTAGTAGCCAAGCCAGAGGTGCCCCACAGCACATAGACAGCAGGAATAAAGAGAAGGTGAACCCCGAATCTTATGGTTCAATGTGTGTTTCATCTGTGTTCTCCAGAGAAAGAGAAAAATAATTTGTTTATACAGAGAGATTGATTGATTGTAAGGAATTGTCCTATTCAGCTATGGAGGTGAAGTCCCCAGCAGGTTGGAACCTGGCGAGCCAATGGTGTAAATTCTACCCCATGTTTTAGTCTGAAGGCAGGAGAAGACAGATATCTCAGCTGGAAGACACAGAGAGAATAAAGCCTCCCTCACCTTGCCTTGTGTTTGATTCAGGCCTTCAGTGGATTAGTAGAGGCCCACCACATAGGGAAGGACAGTCAGCTTTACTCAGTCTACAGATTCAAATGTTTATCACATCCGGAGACATCCTCACGTACCCAGAACCATGTGTAACCAAGGGTTTGAACTCCCTGTGGGCCAGGTCAATTGATATATAAAATTAAGCATCATAGTTTATGTAGAAATATGTTAAATCAAGTCAAGCAATTCAAAGATTCAAAGCCTTGGTGCATGGGGATGACCCACAGAGATGTTATGGGGAGGGAAGTGGGAGGGGGGTTCACGTTTGGGAACTCATGTAAGAATTAAAGATTTTAAAATTTAAAAAAAAAAAAAAAGAAAAGTAGTCCCAGGCCAATTAGAAAAGGAAGGAAATATTAACGATAGTCAGCATGCTGGACATTAGATTCAGGAACTTAAAACGGGAAATCTGTACCCTTTGAATATTGTACTTTAATTTTCTCACCATGGCAACAATAACAAAGTTGTGATTATATGAGGTGAAGGATGTATTAGCTAACCTTATTGTAGCAAACATTTTGCAATATATATGTGTAACAAATCAGCACATTATACATCATAAACGATGTTATGCCAATTATATCTCAATAAAACTGGAAAAAAAAAGAAAAAAAAAAGTAAGTGAGGGTACAGATTTGACTGTGGCCCAATTGTCTCCAAAAAGGGACGTTATTTCACCACATTTTGACAGTGAAATGAGGAGATTATCTGAAATAACAGGACAAGACTATATACCTTCAGGGACTTTCCTGGTGGTCCAGTGCTTAAGACTCCATGCTCCAATGCCAGGGGCCTGGGTTTGATCCCTGGTCAGAGAACTAGATTCTGCATGACAGAGCAAAAAGTCTGCACAGGGCAATGAAGATTCCACATGCTGCAACTAAGACCTGACACAGCCAAAAAGAAAAAAAAAAAAAAAGAAGTAAAACCAAGGCCAGCAGGAGTGAAGTGCAAAGGCAGCTAAGACCTGAGGGATGATATTCAGGTGAGGCTCTTCCTTCCTGCATCGTAATGCTGTTAAGTTTCCAACTCTGCCCAGATGCTACAGGGGGAGAAGAAAAGGGACACAAGGAAAGGTAAGAGTCCTTAAATTAGCTGGAGTCAGAATCTTCATATTTCTAAGTAGATCTGCAGGTCAAATCATTCATGAATAATGGATTTCCATAATAGAAAACAAAGAGAGATATGTTTTTGCCCATTAGAATTATACACATGGTTACAGAAAACACTGCTTCTACTTATTTTAAATGCATAAAGTCATTTTCATTTCTAAACAACACTTTGAGGCAGGTACTATTTTTATAACCAACTTGGAAATGAGCAAACTGAAAAGAGCATTGAACAGCTGCAAGTACTGCCCTTTGTGACGGAAGTGGTTCCCGCCTGCTTAACTCTATACTCAATTTTTCTTTTCTTATTGTCTATCTCCACTATTCAAAGCATGCACCCCTGTTGACAATAACTACTATATGTCTTGCTTGTTCTATTTTTAATGTAAACAATCTTTAGACTTTTATGTTTCTATCCTTGACAACACAGCTCCCTCCTGCCCCATAATTTTTTTATTTGGGAGGTTTCATGTTATCAGGCAAGATGAGTTAGTAAAAGTTTCCACTCTCCATGTTTCATGTCCAAAGAGTGCATTTATGCTAGTGGAATTTCACAGGGTAGCCATAACAATTAATTCACAGAGTTTTATAAAGTGAACAGAAGGATTTATGAGTTCAAGGCCCAGAATAACCAGGTCCCAAAATCAAATGGATTGGTTAAAAGGCATATAACATCCTGCACTACAGTTTATTCAACATACTGACTATATAAAAAAATGTGTTTCCTTTACTGGTTGGAGGTCAAACAAGTGTAAACTTAATTTAGCCAACTTATGATAAGGGTATAGACATGGGAACATGACAGTACCAGTTCATTAGTTTATTAGCTGTGTAATTTGAGACAGATTCCTTAACTTCTCAAGTCATAATTTTTTCATTGATAAAATAAGAATCATAATATCCATGTGCCATAGAATTTATGGGGAGGTTTGGGTAATATTATAAAGTATGCTTCTTGGCTCAGGGTAGAAAACAGAAGAATCGCTCATCATCATATTCACTATCATTCTCCACCATTCACCTAATCTCCTCTTAAAAAAAAAAAAAAAATAACTGAGTACAGGTGATCCATGAACCATGCAGGGGGTAAGGGCAAAACTTCTTATGGATAGACCTGCACAGTTCAGACCCAAGTTATTTCAAGGGTCAAATGTGTTTACATTGTTTCAGGCTACTGAGACACATTAATGAACAAACAGGAATGGGCAGCTGTCTTAGTCCATTCAGGCTGTTAAAATGAAATAACACAAACAAGGTGGCTTGTGAACAACGGAAATATGTCACCATTCTGGAGACCAGAAGTCTGCGATCAGGGTGGAGCTTGCTTGGGGGGAGCCTGCTTGGAGTGGGATGGGGGGATGCTTCCAGGTTGCAGACACAGTGTCACTGTGTCCTCAGGGAGGGCAAGGATCAGGGAGCTCCTTGGGTATCTTTTCTAAGGGAACATCACTGTCATAGTCTAATCACCTTTATGGTTCTACCTATTAATACCAGCACCTGTAAGATTTCAACACCTGCCCTTGTGGCGGACACAAACACTCAGACCACCACAACAGCTCTACTCCTTTGCTATTTACATTCCACGGGGATGCAGACAAACATCACACGACACAATTAAATGTGTAAGTAAATTGCATGACATTTTAATAAGCCTTTGAATGCCATGGAAATCAGCCAAACATAGAGCAGGGTAAACTATATCTTGATAGTTGATTTGAAGGAACTGGGCTGTGGAAGGGGTTATCATTAAAAACGGAGTGGTAGTCTTCATCAGAAAGGTAATCTTAAAGCAAATATAGGCCATGAGCGAATTGGCCAGAGAGAGCAGCTTCAGGTAGAGGAAACCACCAGTGAAAATGCCCCAAAACAGGAGCACGCGTCAGGATTCCAAGGAGACTACGGTGGCTAGGATGGAGAGCAGTGGTTGAGTCAGGAGTCAGCTGCGGAGACAGATGGCGAGCCTGTTGTCAATGCTCTGGTTTTATTCTGAGTCAGATGAGGGGCCACTGCAGAGTATGAACCAGAAGCTATGATGTTCCATCATATTACTAAGATGCGATGAATCAGGGCCTGAAACACTGTCACCGTATAAGAAATGGATCCCCTATAGAACTTCTCATAGTTATAAAGATTTGAATTTTTGAATTGGAAAATTTTATTTTAATTGGGCGCCTTCTTTTTATTGCATTTTTCAGTAAAAGGAACTTTAATAGCAACATTTCAGAATCAAAACTCTTACTTACAGAACAAAAAATATGGATTTAATGGGGGAAAGGCAAGGATAGATTGAATGTAATATTAGAGTTAAATTTGTTTGTCACCAGTGGCTCTGTGGTAAAGAATTCACCTGCCAAAGCAGGAGACTCATGTTTGATCCCTGGGTAGGGAAGATGTCCTGGAGGAGGAAATGACAACCCACTTCAGTACTCTTGCCTGGGAAATCCCATGGACAGAGGAGTCTAGAGGGCAAAAAAGGTTGCACATGACTTAGCAGCTGAACAACAAAAATAATTCAAAAATATAAAAATGAATAGTTTTAGCTTTTAAACAAATGGATTAAGGCAGTGATTTGAAACACTGAATATGTAACTAATTTGCATTTGATTTTCCTCTTTCCATTTTTATGTCTTATTAAATAATCTGATTTAGAAATATATTGTCATGGTCAACCTGGATTAACGCACCAGTAAGAAGGTCCTGGCTTGCTGCCACACAGATATTTTTCTGGTTTGCATAGACACCATGGCTTGGACAACAGCAAAAATAGGTATGCAGAGTATAATTTGGAAAAAGAAGCAGAATGCAGAGACTCTTCTAGAAGTATCGCACTTCTCCCAGAACGGTTCTCTTCTGTCCCTTAATCTTTTCCTCATAACTCAATGGCTACTCTAAAATTACATGTGCTCTAAGTTCACACTAGAGTTTAAAGTACAAATAGCCCTCATTTTCAACTTTGATGCTGGATGTGTTATGACCTCCATGGCCCTGCCTTCCACTTAAAATAGAGGCACATCTTGAGAGCCACTGAAGGGCATGCCCGCAGGCTCACAGCCCTGACACACGGCAAGGACTCAGAGAAAGGCTTCTACTTGCTCAAGTGTCAGAGAACAATTTTTATTTTAGCTGCAGTGGCCTGCTACCATCATTGAAAGTATGGCGCAGATTTTTGTTGTAAAGCTGAGGGGACGTGATTGCAGAGGAACATCTGAAGAATGAGAGAGGGGAAAGTAAAAACCTAAATGATTCATACAAGAGTACTCTGGAAGTGGTTAGATCTGGTAGCCAAACTGGAAATTCCTGATGACTCAGGGCCACTGCTCATCTATTCTTGCAAATTAGTGGAGAGTTGAAGGCTTGTCTCATGCAGGAAACTGGAGTAGTTAAGTAGTAAAGCACAGCTTTGCAAGAGGAAGAATAAAAAGTGTTATGTTAGGAAACTGACATGGAGATTTTAGTCTCCAAAGAAAAGGTCATCTGCTTTGAAAATGATGTTGCTACGAATGAAACTGAGACATTTGCCCAGAAAAGAGGTGAAGGAATTGGGTGTTTACAAAGAAAGAAACCCTCCTAGACAGGGCCAAGATGTGATAGGTTTTAGAAGGATGTCCTCATGATTCTTAAATTATCTATTTGTTGAAATGATATTTAAAGTATCTCAGAATAAAATTCTAATATAGTTTTCTTGGGGGGGGAGTGGATTTCCAGGTGGCACTTGTGGTAAAGAACCCACCTTCCAATGCAAGAGATGTGGGTTCGATCCCTGGGTTGGGAAGATCCCTTAGAAGAGGGCACTGCAACCCACTCCAATATACTTGTTTGGAGAATCTCATGGACAGAGGAGCCTGGAAGACTATAGCCTATGGGGTCAAAGAGAGTTGAACACAACTGAAGTAACTTAGTACATAGTACATAGTTGTTCCAGGGAAGAACATGTTTTACATTAAGGATGTGTGTGGTGTATTAGGTAGCCAACACAATAGAGGAGGATATTGTAGGTTTTCAGTAGACAACAGCCACAGATGCTTAATTTCCTGCATTTTGTCATTTTGAGAAACACAATCTTTCCATCCAAAACACTGACATTGGCACCATTTTTAAAAAATGAGGTAACTTAAGGGGTGTTTTTGTGAAGAATGCAAGGTTGTACCCCCAGTGTCTGGTCCAAAAGCAATGGAAGATACTTAAAACATATTGACCAAACCCAAAGCAACTGTGCCCTATAACCTGGTCCATTCCTATACGTTTGCATTTTTCTTTTCATTAATATTTGGTAAGTGTTGGAAAAGGTCTGGGATATTTCCTCTAAAGAGATCCAAGTTCTCTATTCTGAAATTTGAGCACAAAGACTCTGTTCATTTCAGACAGGGGTGATGTCAAATGGAACAATGAAGAGAGGTACTGGGAGGCAACACTTGGAGGTGAGGAGGGAATGGAACTGACTGCCAATGTCTTAGCGCCCCCAGATTAATCGCAAAGGAGTGTCAGAGTATCGTGGTTGAGTATACTATGCTGGTGTTTGCTGACTGTCATGTACACAGAGAGCTGGTGTTTGCTGAATATCATGTGCATCAGGTGGGCATTTTTATAAGAGTAGGTCTGAACGATGCCCAGATACCTGCAGCTCTTCACGGGAACAGTGTAATCTGAAGCAGATGCCTTCAGTCAGAGAGCTCCTTGAAGCATCCAGTTTCATCCAAAATTCTTAGGAAGTGCCTTTGAGTTGTGCAATTCGCTGAAGCTTTGCTTTAAAATTCAGGATGGAATAATGAGTTTATCCCATGCCACACCTCTGTTGGAAATTAAAGCATAATTTTATGACCCTTAGCAAGCAGATTTGTTTTTCACTCCTTAATCTATTATAATTGCCAATTCAAGATAATAAGAAAAGGTGTGAGTAATACACATGTTTATGTATTCACATGGACATCACCAGATGGCCAACACTGAAATCAGATTGATTATATTCTTTGCAGCCAAAGATGGAGAAGCTCTATACAGTCAGCAAAAACAAGACCAGGAGCTGACTGTGGCTCAGATCATGAACTCCTTATACCCAAATTCAGACTTAAATTGAAGAAAGTGGGAAAACCACTAGACCATTCAGGTAGGACCTAAATCATAACCCTTATGACTATACAGTGGAAGTAAGAAATAGATTTAAGGGACTAGATCTGATAGACAGAGTGCCTGATGAACTATGGAGAGAGGTTCATAATAGTGTTATTGATATTTCTGTCGGCAATCTGAATTCCAGCTTGTGCTTCTTCCAGCCCAGCGTTTCTCATGATGTACTCTGCATAGAAATTAAATAAGCAGGGTGACAATATACAGCCTTGACGTACTCCTTTTGCTATTTGGAATCAGTCTGTTGTTCCATGTCCAGTTCTAACCATTGCTTCCTGACCTGCATATAGGTTTATCAAGAGGCAGGTCAGGCGGTATTCCCATCTCTTTCAGAATTTTCCACAGTTTATTGTGATCCACACAGTCAAAGGCTTTGGCATAATCAATAAAGAAGAAATAGATGGTTTTCGGGAACTCTCTTGCGATGATGCTGTCGTCTAGATCAGGCATCCGTGGGCCAGTGCTTCAAGTAATGGAAAAATTCAACATAGAAAACCTACTTACTTTGGAACAAACTGCCATTTCCAAGACACGGAAGTGAGGCATGCTGGTGGGAAGAGAAACCAACAGTTAAGCAAAGGTCAGTTCCTTTTTGGGGCTTCACCATCACTCTCTAGTGCCCTTTCACGGCAGAGATTAATAGGAGTGCTGGCAAAGAGAAGTGTGTTCTGGACTTTCAGTTCTGGTAGCTTTAGAATCTGGAAGGTTGATTTTGAGCTCAGAACCAATAGCTTAGTAGCCAGTAGAAGAGTTTATTACTTTTTACAGACCATTGTACAAATACCTGAAAGGTTTGTGTAAAACATTGACAAGTTATAAATTTCAGGAATATTTGGAGTGCTGGTGCTGGAGTATTTGCAGTGGGAACATCTACAACCACAGTGATCCGTAAAACCTAGCTTACCTGGGAAGAGCGACCGACTCTGCTCTGGAAGAGGAATCCACTTCCATCAGCTGACTCCTAGTCCGCTTTCGTGGGATGCCGATGGAGCAGGACAAGCATTGGTATCACGCCCCCTATCCTGCAGGGAGGGGTGCTTCTGCCCTGTGTGCTCTTCTCCTCTGCTGCTGGGAGGCAGGCATGGTGGTCATGCAGTGGCGGCAGCCAAGCTCCATCAAATTTTGTCTTCAATGTCTTATCTGATATTGTTATATTTTTTAAATGTTACTGTTTGATTTTGCTTCTGTAGAAAAATACAGCCATATCTGTCCCTGCCTTGTTGTCATCCAATTCATCTGACTTCTATTAATTTTACCCTGGTTCAGTTCAGTTCAGTCACTCAGTTGTGTCTGACTCTGAAACCCCATGAACTGTAGCATGCCAGGCCTCACTGTCCATCACCAACTCCCGGAGTCCACCCAAACCCATGTCCATTGACTATTTCCACTTTTTATTTGAACAGAAAAACCATGGGCTGCATTCTTTTGAAATGGCAGGGTGTAAAAAGACATGAAAATGATAACTATCACCTATTGATTCCTTAACATGAGCTGGACACCTTTCCAAGCAATATACATGATCACTTATGTCTACAAAAATCCTACAGGGAAGGTATTATTTTCCATTTTATTGTATGAAAACTAAGTCATATCCATAGATTATAGCATCTGTGATTTTTATAGCAAGCCAAATATTTATTAAACTTTTTGTTTCCTTCCTTAAACTTCAGTCTGGAAACTGAGACTTGTTTTATCTGAATAAGTCCTGAGAAAGGATTGAGGACAGTTAATCTCTGCTTCCATTTGTCGATAAGTAATTGGGATACCACTTGCTTCTCTTAAATTATTTCCAAAAGGAGCTATGAGATCCGCTGGAAATACTAAAAACCTTAAAATTTATATTTAAAAAATCAAACATATAAATTTTTAAATCCAAGCTCCATCTTTATTACCTTAGAGAGCTTAGAAGTTTAACTTATTCTTTCAACTGCAAAACTGAAATAATTCCTAATTCACAAAATTATGCTGAGTTAAATTTGTTATGTAAAGTGTACATTTCACCTAACTTGTCAAACTAATTCAATAAATTGCCTTAAAGTTTTAATCGTATGCTCAAAATTTTCGATCACTTGTAAAATCACTTTTGATTATTTGGTGAATAAACAGTACCTTTTATTCCAACTCTTAAGTTAGAATTCTAAATTCAAACCGCCTTTTAGATCTTTATTTTTCATTTCCCTTCCGCCTTTGCTTCCAAAGTTTGGGCCATTAAAAATAAAACAAAAATGGAGACCAACCACATCTATCCTATGTTCTGTGTCATAACCCAGATTCTCCAGCTTTTTTACATTTCACATTTCTCATGAGGTGTTGAGAAGTTTTATTTTTAAAACCAACACTCTGGGGAAAATCTGAAAATAATTCTGTATAATTGAACTCTCACTCACCTAAATTGACTCTCTTTTTTCTTTAAAGCAGTGCTTGTTTGTTTGTTTCCACTGTTACATGTGTCACAAACAGTTTGGCTTTGCTACTATACTTCAGAAAGCAGTGAAAATCTATGCTGTGTGGGTCAACCTAGAAATTACCAAGTGAAGTCAGAAAGAGAAAGACTAATATCATATGAGTCACTTACACGTGGAATCTAAAAATTGATACAAATGAACTTATCTGTGAAAGAGAAATAGACTCACAGACACAGAGAACAGACTTGTAATTGCCAAGGGTGGGGAAAGATTGGGAGTTTGGGGTTAGCATAGGTAAACTATTATGTATAGGATGGATAAACAATAAGGCCCTACTATATAATACAGGGAACTATACTCAATTCTCTGTCATAACTTCTACCGGAAAAGAATGTAAAAAAGAATATATATACATATATACACATAATGTAAATATATATATAACTGAATCACTTTGCTATAGAGCAGAAACTAACACAATAGTAAAAATAAACTATATTTCTATAATATTTTTAAAACGTATGCTGTGGAAATACAAAAACACTACTAAAGCCTGAGTCATTCCTTAATTGAAAATCTAAAATAGTTTTAATTATTGAAATAAAAATGTTATGGTAATACACTTTTAATTAATTCATTTTCCCTGACCAAGCAATCATCATCTATTATGTACTTGTTCCTTATTTTTGACTGTTATGTTTGTTATGTTTATCATGGATTTTTCTCTAATTGAGACTCTGCTTTCCAAGATTAAGTCTCACAGTTTGTTGAAAAAAAATTTACTCACCACATTGTCAATAGTAGTTTTACAAGCAAAGGAAAACTTTAAGCTTACAGTCAGGATTTTACAGGAAATTTATTGAGTTGGTTTACACACTAAGCAAGTGTGATTTTTCCCTGAATTTCTCAAAGATGATGCATACATATTAATAATAAACAGTAAACAATTAAGAGTCTGCTAATGTGGCTCTATGACTTCACACTGGAGATGGAATTAACAGGCGTAAAATCAGTGGTATGCATCAGAACAACAGAAGGCTAACAAAATAAAGTCAAAATATCATTGACCATACAAAGAAAAGCTTGAAATTACATGTAGGTAGACCACCCCTCCAGAGAAAGCTCCTGGAGGCAGCGATACAGGTTTGGCATCCCTGGTCTTAGAATGGAGCTCTCCCAGGATGCCAACATCAGGGAAAGAGACAGTATGAAGAGTCTAGTAGGCAGGTTCTTAAACGCCTTGGCTCAGAAATGATGCACAGTACTTTTCTCACACCCCACTGCCTACATGCAGTCAACAGTCTCACCTAATAGAAGTAGCACTTGGAAGATTTAGACTTTCTATGTGACCAGAAAAAGAGCAGAACCAGATCTGGGTGAGTGTTAAATACCTGGACCGTAATAAGATGTATTTATTAAATTAATTCATTCAGTAAAAACACATCATCTCCCTAAATATGCCAGATTCTGTGCTAGATGGATGCTAAAGTGATCAAACATTGAGATTTTCCTCTTACATTTCATAGGGTAATCTCCACCCATCCTTTAACCAAACACTGGCAGATAGGTTTCATACTTGGTGTGAGGGTACAAAATTGCTTCCGTTTGACCTTGAACTACAAAGCCTATGGCCATATTCCACTTGCATGCTATTCCTGGTCTAAGCAAAGTTACAGACTTGCAGGGATTCAGAAGTATAATGCTCAAGGGTGCAGCAGTTGCAGCATGATTTTTGTTATTCAGGTACATGTACTTTTATAAAGCAAGTGGGCTGGGTTCCTGCAGATGTTATATTAAATACTGGTTCCCAGTCTAGGTGCACTATCCCAAATTCCATGAAGCATGTGGTGTCAAAAGGAAGAGATAGGTACAGGTGAAATTTAGATGCACATAACTTACCACAGGCTCAAGGTTGACTCCTCTACCTGGTCACATTGTGACTCTGGAATGCCAGTTATGTATGAAGAAGTAGTTCCTATGAAAGGTAGGTTTCATACCTAAGGTTACTGTTTGTGTGTTTCAAGGAAAAGATGACATCACCAGTTTCTATATTATTAGCTCAAGAGACTTTGGAAACTATTTTTTAAAATAATCTTCTCTATGCAAAAACATGGGCTGAAAGGAGAAGTGGAAATTAAAAGGATTTAATAGATTTAAATGTGCCCTAAAGGATGTTAGGAAACTCAAAACTCAGGGAAAACTCAAACATGGCTGATTCATATCAGTCTATGGCAAAAGCCACTACAATATTGTAAAGAAATTAGCCTCCAAATAAAATAAATAAATTTTTAAAAAAGAAGGAAAGAAAGAAAACAGAGCCCCAGCAGAGATGGGAGAAACAGCTGGATAACATCCAGGATGCTGGTGGAATTTATTCAAAAGTAGCCTATTAAAAGAGCCACTCCTGGAATGCTCGTAAATATACTTGACCTAATATGGACAGAGGTTGCAGAAAGAGCCCTTGCTTTTGAATTTAATAATTTTCTGGGTTGATGAATCTCTCAGATGCAAGTAGCATTTAGGATTCAAGCAATTCCTTAGAATCAGTGCTGGAATCCACAAGATAAAATTTTTGACTCTAGCTATGACAGTTTTCTTCAGAATTACCAAACAAATCATATTGAATGATGAGACATCTTGAACAAATATGCAACAAGATATAACAAATCTAGGCTATGAGGCCTCATCATCTAAAAACCGTTATCCTGACTGAATCTTCCCCAAAATGATTTATCTCTCTAATTACATTCAGTTCAGTTCAGTCACTCAGTCGTGTTTGACTCTTTGCAACCCCATGAATTGCAGGACACCAGGCATCCCTGTACATCACCAACTCCTGGAGTTTACTCCAACTCATGTCCATCGAGTCAGTGATGCCATCCAGCCATCTCATCCTCTGTCATCCCCTTCTCCTCCTGCCCCCAATCCCTCCCACCATCAGGGTCTATTCCAATGAGTCAACTCTTTGCATGAGGTGACCAAAGTATTGGAGTTTCAGCTTCAATATCAGTCCTTCCAATGAACACCCAGGACTGATCTCCTTTAGGATGGACTGGTTGGATCTCCTTGCAGTCCAAGGGACTCTCAAGAGTCTTCTACAACACCACAGTTCAAAAGCATCAATTCTTCAGCACTCAGCTTTCTTCACAGTCCAACTCTCACATCAATACATGACCAATGGAAAAACCATAGCCTTGACTAGACGGATCTTTGTTGGCAAAGTGATGTCTCTGCTTTTTAATACACTATCTAGGTTGGTCATAACTTTCCTTCCAAGGAGTAAGCATCTTTTAATTTCATGGCTGCAGTCACCATCTGTGATGGGACCGATGCCATGATCTTCGTTTTCTGAATGTTGAGCTTTAAGCCAACATCCACTCTCCTCTTTCACTTTCATCAAGAGGCTTTTGAGTTCCTCTTCACTTTCTGCCATAAGGGTGGTGTCATCTGCATATCTGAGGTGATTGATATTTCTGCCGGCAATCTGGATTCCAGCTTGTGTTTCTTCCAGCCCATCGTTTCTCACGATGTACTCTGCATAGAAGTTAAATAAGCAGGGTGACAATGTACAGCCTTGACGTACTCCTTTTCCTATTTGGAATCAGTCTGTTGTTCCATGTCCAGTTCTAACTGTTGCTTCCTGACCTGCATATAGGTTTATCAAGAGGCAGGTCAGGTGTTCTGGTATTCCCATCTCTTTCAGAATTTTCCGCAGTTTATTGTGATCCACACAGTCAAAGACTTTGGCATACTGTTACGAAATCATGACCATGTAAACAGTTGAATAAAGGAAAACTCAAACCATTCTAGTGTTTGCAAACCAGGGTAGTTTGTGACTTCTGGTAGTGTACCTTAGGTGCTAAGATTCCATTGCTCAAGCATATGTGCACTGCTGTTCTAGGATGATAAAGAAATACTAGAAATGATAGAAATTATCCTTCCATTTGTGGAACCTATAAACCAGAACAAACACATAATAGAAAAAACAATTTTAAAAGACCCATCTTATTTTCAGATGTCATAAAATTTCATAGACTGACTGGCCTAAACAATAGGAATTTATCTCATACAGTTCTGTAGGCTGGAAGTCTAAGGTCAAGATGCCTGTAACCTAGGTTCCATTCTGAGGTTTGGATTGCCTTGTGAATGGGCACCATCTTGCTGTGTGTTCACAGGACCTCATTTTGGGGGTGCGAAAGGTGAAGGATGAAGCTCTCCAGAGTCTTTTTATGAGAGCACAAATCCCATTGTGAGGCTCCCACCTTCATGGCTTTGTTTAAACTTAACTGCCTTGCAGAATCCCCATCTCCAAACACCATCACCCTGGCACTAAATTTTAGGGGAACACAAAGCAGTTCATGACTAGAGCTGTATAAAAATAGGAGCGCGCCTGTTTCAGGAAGGCTTCTCAGGTGGCTCAGTGATAAAGAATGCCTAAGGTAGGAGACTTGGATTTGATATCCTGGAGAAGACAATGGCAATCCACTTCAGTATTCTTGCCTGAAAAGTCCCATGGACCAGCCCCAGTGTTGATGTATGGCAAAACCAATACAATATTGTAAAGCAATTAACCTCCAGTTAAAATAAATAAATTTATATTAAAAAAAAATCCCATAGAAAAAGGGACCTGGCAGGCTACAGTCCATGGGGTCACAAAGAACTGGATGGAACTTAGGGACTAAACCACCACCACCACATTTCAGGAAGATAAAGCATTGGAATAATTAGTTTCCTTGTGGAGTGTCTGAATTTGAGGTATTTATGAGTAAACACAGGAAATAAACAATAATCAAATACTATCACATGTAATGCTAACATAAGAGATCATAAAAATAGTCATTCAAAAAAAATCAATGACTAAAGTTATAAATAATTGAATACATCATAATAAATAAATAAATAGACATGTATCTTTATGAGAGTTAAGTATTTGGAATATAATATTGACTGTAATAAGTATATATTTATTATAGACAAATATTTCAAGCACATATAGCTAATGTAGAATAGAAAATAGAAATATTATATGACTTATGTAGAAAATGTAAGATTTGTATTGGATCTTATGTTGCAAAGAATAATATTAACTCTAGTTAAAAACTCCACTCAGTGTTATAGTCAGTATTCATCCCAAAAAAGACAAAAAGGATAATATCCAGAAGTAGAGATTAAAGATATTTGCATAGATAGACATGGGTTATAATTACACAGAACTTTAACTGCTCTACAAGTCAGTTAAATATGATTGCTTTTATTTGAAGTAATTTTGATGGTAACCGTTAATAAGGGGTGTAGTACTTTACATATAGGACTTGAATTTAGCTTCAGGACTCTTATAATCCAAAGATTCTGCTTGAATGTAAATGACTAGCCCTGTTAATAGGTATACAAATGTTTCATTCATATATTTTTCTAATATTTTATTCTCTTCTGTGAATATTAATGCTATTTTATCTTTGAGCAAGATACAAAGCTTCATTTTAAGTAGTTATTAGTATTTTTACATTAATGTTTTCCAGAAAGACTACAATAATAATAATAGCTATTATCATACTTGTAATTGCATTTACATTTTTATTAGATGTTTTACATTCTCTATGCCTGTAACAGCTAAATTGTTCTCCTCTTAAAATTTGTATGTTAAAGTCCTAACCTCTAGTATATCAGGATTTTCCAGGCAATAGTCATGGAGTGGATTGCCATTTCCTTCTCCAGGGGATCTTCCCAACCCAGGGATAGAACCCAGGTCTCCTGCATTGTAGACAGACACTTTACCATCTGAGCCACCAGGGAAGTCCATATTTGAAGATAGGGTCTTCAAAAATGTAATTAAGTTAAAATGAAGTCATTAGCATGGGCTTTAATCTAGCTTGCCTGGTGCCCCAATAACAAGAGGAGTTTAGGACACAGATAAGGAAGGAGAGATGGAGAAAGAAATGTCAACCCACTCCAGTATTCTTGCCTGGAAAATCCCATGGACTGAGGAGCCTGGTGGGCTACAGTCCACTGGGTTGCAAAGTGTCGGGCACGATTGCGCGACTTCACTAAGGAAGCAGAGAAGACCATGTGAGCACACAGGGAGAAGCTGCCCATCAGCACACCCAGGACAGCAGCCTCAGAAGAAACTAGTCCTACCTACACCTTGGTCTTGGGCTTTCAGCCCCCTGGACCATGAGAAGTAAATTTCTGTTGTTTAAGCCCCTGAGTCTATGGTCCTTATACTGGTAGCCCTATCGGAATAACACACTGCCTAACACCATTTATATTTAAAAGTCAAGGTTGAGAGGGGTTGATTCACTTTTTGACAGGTGAGTACCTTCCTATAACGTGGGTTATCAAAAGCTATTATCTACTTTTTAGGAAGAATTATATTAAGAAGGGTTAATTGATTTATCTTCCTTTGATATTTTCTTTGACTGTAAAATGTGTGGTCTACAATCTACTTTGTTAGCTAGGATGGCTTTCTGTATGTATCTTATGACACTGAAGGCATACAGTGTGTGCACAATAAGATGGGACAAGAAATTAAAGTAATAGAGAAGGTTTCAGAGTTAGGAAGCAAGGAAGAGAAAGGCTTAAGGAAGGAATAAAGGAAGGGAAGAAAGAATGGAAGAAAGGAAAGAAAGAAAGAGGAAGGAGGGAGAGAGGAAAGGAAAAGAGGAAGGAGGGGAAGAAAGAGATGGAGAGACATCCCGGTCTCTGTGTGAAACACAAACAAGTCACTCCCTTCACAAAGGTGCGAGGAAGTGTTTTCTGTCTGTGATTCTGGTAATACTGGAAAAATTATTAAAATTAGTTTTCTGCATTAGTTTTCTAAAGTGCCTGCAAAATGTACCACCATTGGGTGGCTCAAACACCAGAGATTTGTTGTCTGCTGGTTCTGAAGGGTAGACATTGGATTCAAGGTGTCAGAGGGTGCTTTCTTGGGAGGCCATGAGGAAGTCTGTTTCTGGCACTCAGGTTGGCTGGCTGTCTTTGGTGTTACCTGGCTAGTAGGAGCATCACTCCAGGGTCTGCCTTTAAGTCCACATGGCCTTTCCCTTGTTCATGTGTCTGTGTCCTCATTTAGCCTCCTCTAAAGACACTCATCATGTTGGATCAGGAGCCACCCTCCTCCAGTATAATCTCCTTCAAATCAAATTACCTCTGTAAAGACCATATTTCAAAAAAAGTCACATTCTGGAGGTTAGGAAGACATGTAAATTTTGGGAGCCTGGAGAAATATCAATAACCTCAGATACACCGATGACACCACCCTTATGGCAGAAAGTGAATAAATAGCCTCTTGATGAAAGTGAAACAAGAGAATGAAAAAACTGGCTTAAAACTCAACATTTTAAAAAAGAAGATCCTGGCATCTGGTCCTATCACTTCGTGGCAAATAGATGGGGAAACAATGGAAACAGTGATAGACTTTATTTTCTTGGGCTCCAAAATCACTGCAGATGGTTGTTGCAGCCATGAAATTAAAATATGCTTGCTCCTTGGAAGAAAAGCTGTGACCAACTTAGACAGCATATTAAAAAGCAGAGACATTACTTTGCCGACAAAGGTCCATCTAGTCAAAGCTATGGTTTTTCCCTTTGCCATGCATGGATGTGCAAGTTGGACTATAAAAAACGCTGAGTGCCAAAGAATTGATGCTTTTGAACTGTGGTGTTGGAGAAGACTCTTGAGAGTCCCTTGGACTGCAAGGAGATCAAACCTGTCAATCCTAAAGGAAATCAGTCCTGAATATTCATTGGAAGTTGCTGAAGTTGAAGCTCCAATACTTTGGCCACCTGATGCAAAGAACTGACTCTTTCCCTGATGCTGGGAAAGATTGAAGGCAGGAGGAGAAGGGAATGACAGATGATGAGATGGTTGAATGGCATTACCGACTCGATGGACATGAGTTTGAGCAAGCTCCAGGAGTTGGTGATGGACAGGGAAGTCTGGCGTGCTGTAGTCCATGGGGTCGCAAAGAGTCAGACACGACTGACTGAACTGAACTGAATGCAACTCATAACAGCATCTATTGAAAACAGCTAAACTTAAAAATATCCCCTCTAAATGCATTTAAAATATTAAAAATGCCTATGCTGCTGCTGCTGCTGCTAAGTTGCTTCAGTAGTGTCCAACTGTGCGAACCCATCGACAGAAGCCCACCAGGCTCCCCTGTCCCTGGGATTCTCCAGGCAAGAACGCCGGAGTGGGTTGCCATTTCCTTCGCCAATGTATGAAAGTGAAAAGTGAAAGAGAAGTTGCTCAGTCGTGTCCGACTCTTTGCGACCCCATGGACTGCAGCCCACCAGACTCCTCCATCCATGGGATTTTCTAGGCAAGAGTACTGGAGTGAGGTGAGTGTACATATGTATACTATGTAAATAGAAATAAAATAAATACACATTTATATGGATTTACACATATGCTATGTGGATTGAGAGCTGACAAAATAAGGAATTATGAAACCAAAATCTAGAACAAATGACAAGCCAGAGCTACTAATGAACTTTGAGAGAGCCTGTGAAGGTTCTCATTACTCAGGCTAAACTGGGCTCTGGAGATTGTCTCTGAAACAAAAGGGGAAAGTGAAGATCCAGGGCTCACCCTCAGTGGTGCATCTGGTAAGAAATCTTCCCCATGTTAAACTCAGATCCAAAGCTCTTTTCCTCCTAGAGCCCCAGAAGGATGGTGACCTTGCCAATGAAAAGAGCTATCCCAGGAGTCTGCATCCAACAAAATATATTTAGTAATGGGGATATTCTGAATTCATTTTCAAGCAAAGACCATACTACCAGCAGGCCCTGGCAGAAAGCAAATGAGTCCAGATAGAAGATTTGAGAAGAAAGAAAGAATAAAGAACAAAGAAATGGAAAAGCATTCTGATAAATCTAAATAGTCGGTACAAACAAAATAACTTGTTTTAGGTTGAAAAAAGTCAATACAGACTTTAAAACAGCTTGATAATAGCAAACACCAGAAGGCGGCTATCTTATTCTAGTCCACACAATAATCAAGGAAGACAGAGTTAGCAATAAACATTTAGTTTAAAGGGATCCTGTGATTCTTTGGACACTTGTGAAAAGAAAAGAAAAGAAAGAAATCATACATTCTAAGTAAGTAGATAACCTCAGATATGCAGATGACACCACCCTTATGGCAGAAAGTGAAGAGGAACTAAAAGGCCTCTTGATGAAAGTGAAAGAGGAGAGTGAAAAAGTTGGCTTAAAGCTCAACATTCAGAAAACTAAGATCATGGCATTCGGTCCCATCAATTCATAGAAAATAGATGGGGAAACAGTGGAAACAGTGTCAGACTTTATTTTTTGGGCTCCTAAATCACTGCAGATGGTGACTGCAGCCATGAAATTAAAAGACACTTACTCCTTGGAAGAAAAGTTATGACCAACCTAGATAGCTTATTCAAAAGCAGAGACATTACTTTGCCGACTAAGGTCCGTCTAGTCAAGGCTATGGTTTTTCCAGTGGTCCGGTATGGATGTGAGAGTTGGACTGTGAAGAAGGCAGAGCGCCGAAGAATTGATACTTTTGAACTGTGATGTTGGAGAAGCCTCTTGAGAGTCCCTTGGACTGCAAGGAGATCTAACCAGTCCATTCTGAAGGAGATCAACCCTGGGATTTCTTTGGAAGGAATGATGCTAAAGCTGAAACTCCAGTACTTTGGCCACCTCATGAGAAGAGTTGACTCATTGGAAAAGACTCTGATGCTGCGAGGGATTGGGGGCAGGAGGAGAAGGGGATGACCAAGGATGAGATGGCTGGATGGCATCACTGACTCGATGGACGTGAGTCTGAGTGAACTCCGGGAGATGGTGATGAACAGGGAGGCCTGGCGTGCTGCGATTCATGGGGTCGCAAAGAGTCAGACACGACTGAGCGACTGAACTGAAGTGAAGTAAGTAGATGCCCATATCTTATGACCCAGTGGTTTCACTATTAGGAATATACCAGAGACAGTTAGGTACTTGGCACCGGGAAACATGAACAAGAATGTTTATGGCAACATCATTCAAAATAGCCCCAAACTTAAAATAATTCAAATTTCTATCTATACTTTGGTAAAACAAATAATACTGTAGTCTGAAATGTAGTTAAAAACAACATTGAAGGCAAACTTTGCTTGCATGCAAAAATATACAGATGAACCCCAAAGCTTTTTAATGCAAACTGAAAGACATGGAGATTTTATAAACTTTGATTTTTAAAATCAATGTTGTAAAAATAAGCAAAAGAAATTGTGTTGTTTAAAAACACATAGATGGGTAGAAATGCTATAACAGAAATCAATGGACTAATTACTACGCTGTAATTACAACAGGTCCTTCTAGGAAGGCAGGCTGATACATGACTGTATTTCTTGTCATTTGTATTGATTACATGAGAGTTGGTATTATAATTACTCATTAAAGCAGATGATTTTTTTTCAGTGAACATTATATTTAATAGAAAAAGAAGATTTAAAATGTATATATATTGAAACTACTTAAAGCAATTTGTTGTCGCTAAAGTAACAGAGACAGAAATTTGGGTAATGAGAATGTTTAAAAGATCTTTTTTAATATTACATAATGGAGGTCCTCAGTTCAGTTCAGTTGCTCAGTCGTGTCTGACTCTTTGCAATCCCATTAATTGCAGCACTCCAGGCCTATTTGTCCATCACCAACTCCCGGAGTTTACTCAAACTCATGTCCATCAAGTCGGTGATGCCATCCAGCCATCTCATCCTCTATCGTCCCCTTCTCCTCCTGTCCCCAGTCCCTCCCAGCATCAGGATCTTTTCCAATGAGTCAACTCTTCGCATGACGTGGCCAAAATATTGGAGTTTCAGCTTCAGCATCAGTCCTTCCAATGAACACCAGAACTGATCTCCTTTAGAATGGACTGGTTGGATCTCTTTGCAGTCCAAGAGACTCTTAAGAGTCTTTTCCAATACCACACTTCAAAAGCATCAATTCTGTGGTGCTCAGCTTTCTTCACAGTCCAACTCTCATTAGTATGCCATATTTTAGTCTGAATTTACCTTGAATAAGCTAGTGAACTCCGGGAGACAGTGATGGACAGGGAGGCCTGGCGTGCTGCGATTCACGGAATTGCAAAGAGTCGGACACGACTGAGTGACTGAACTGAACTGACCGAAGCTAGCAATTTATGTTTTGGAATGTTTTGATATACATTCTTTTCAATGATGTTGATAATAAGGATAATAATTAATACTCTGTGTTATATGAGTAGATTTTATTAAGAAACCAAATTAATATGATAGCTTTAAGTTTTCTTCAGTGAAACATCTTGCATTTAGTTGGTGCTCGATTAATGTATTATGAACTGCTATCTAACAGGATGAAAATAAAATAATTCAAGAAGCCAATTCAAATACATAATCTTCTATATAATGCTTACTCTTTGGCTCTTTCCTCCAATATATGTGTTTGGTTTTTTTTTTTTTTAGGAAAATTAGATATTTTTGTTTTTTTCCTTAATCAGAGTTGTATATAGTTAAATTTCCAAAGAGATCTCTGTTCTTGTGACCAAAATGGAAAAGAATATTGTGAAGCATCTCTGGGAACCTGGATGATGCACGTGGCTTTAGGTAGCACTGCAATTATCCAATTGTCAATAAAATGTCTTTATTACTTTCAGGCTTCCCAGGTGGCTCCATGGTAAAGAATCCACTTGGCGATGCAGAAAACCAGATTTCATCTGCGGGAAGACCCCCTTGAGAAGGGGATGGCAACGCTCTCCTGTATTCTCGCCTGGGACATACCATGGACAGAGGAGCCTGGCGGGCTACAGTCCATGGGGACACAAAAAATCAGACATGACTTAGTGACAAAACAACAACATTACATTGCTATGATTATTTATAGGATTTAGTTTCTGAAACTGTCTGCAAAGTAATCATAACATATATACAACCTTGGCCAATCTGAGAGATTGCCATTCAACTGTTGAACTCAGCCATAAGTGGACTCAAGAATTAATGATTCTTTCATATTTAATTAGAGTTACAACAGAGAGAGCCATTCTTTACTCATCAATTATTAACTCTACCTTGGTAGAATAATGATGCATTATGCTACCAAAGCTTTCCTTCCTAGAGATAGCTGTAAGTTTGAACATATAGTATGACTATGCACATCATTTAAATGCCCTTGTTTACAAGGATGTCTCCTAGGAAATCAAACATGCTTTGACAGGCCATTTAAATTGTTAATATCTTCCTGCCAGAGTACCAAGATTTCTCATAGGGCTCAAACCTGACATCCTACATAAATATTTTATGACTTTGGATTGATCAGGTTGCTCCAAAATATAATAGTTTTTCAAATTACTTTAGTTTTGCCCAGTAACTGAGCTGTGAATTAATTATCATTTTATTTATTAAACAGCTTTCACAAAAGTCTCACTTTCCCAAATGGTGTATATTGTAAAGGAGAGAGAGAGAGAAAGAAAGAGAGTGAGAGATGGGAGAATTTCCTATTTCAGAAAATGTTCAGTTTTTAATTATGAAAATAAATGCTGAATCTTTAAATGGAGGTTGAGTACTTAAAATATTATGATGACACATTTTGATATTTCCCTTTCCCTCTATTTTTCTATAAAGCCCCAATAACATTCTAGACTAAAAACGAAGCTAATCATCTATCATTGGCATTCTATAAATAATTTTGATAATGATTAAAGAAATATCAGTCAAAATCAATGTTCTTTCTTCCCAAAAATGCAGTTAGCTGTGAAGCAGTGGCTGGAATACTCAGAGGTAAAGATGTGTTCATGTTAGCCCTCGAAGTCAACAGTCTCATTCAATCATCAAGGTGACAGATTCCCTGCTGAGCCAACATGCATCTGCATAAGAACAACTCTGATTATTCATCAATAGCTGTGTTTACATTAAATAAGGATGCTTGAGCTTTGGGAAAGCTATAGACAAGAAATGGATTTTTGGTCAAACTTTTTCTTTGGAGAAGAGTAAATGCCATTTGTGTTCTGGCAAATGCAATCAAACTGTGATATTTTGAGTAGATATGTTCAAAAAAGACACAATATATGAATCCTACATCAAAGAATTATCTCTTCACAGCTTTAAAAAAATAGAGAGTAATCATGATGCCCTTTTTTTGTGCACATATGATTAAAACATTTCTTCAGTTCTGAGAGACAAGTGATAGATCTTTGCTTAAGACTTTTTTTCATTAAAACTCAGAAGCTAAACAACAAAGTTCTACTGTATAGCACCAGAGACTGTACTCAATATTCTGTAATAGCCATAGATACATGTAAATGTATATACATGTATATTATATGTATATATATGTCCATGATGGTGGTGGTTTAGTTGCTAAGTCATGTCGTGCTCTTATGACACCAAGCACTATAGCCCTCCAGGCTCCTCTGTCCCTGGGATTTCCCAGGCAAGAATACTGGAGTGGATTGCCATTTCCTTGTCCAGGGGGGGTCTTTCTGAGCCAGGGACCAAACCTGCCTCTACTGTCTCACAGTCAGATTATATACAGCTGACCACCAGTGATTCCCATATACATATATATACATGCATGTTATATGTCTATATGCATATTATATATAATAAACATGTGTCTATTCTTTTCCAGATTATTTGTATAATATGTATATACATGTGTGTGTATAACCGACCACTTTGCTGTATACATGAAACTAACACAATATTGTAAATTAGCTATTTTAAAAATCGGTGTATGAAAAAAGAAACTCAGGAGTTGACTTGGACAGATGAATGGTTTCTACTTTTCTTTAGTTATAATGTAAATATTAAAATCAACAAAGAAAAGAGAGAAAAAGAACTTAGAGAAAAACACCATTTCAAATATGTGAGAATTTATTACAATTATTCATTTCAGGGACTATTTCTTGCTTTCTTAATCAATTGTGCTGCTTCTTTTAAGGATGCAAGCATCACAATCACAGAGCACATTAGACAGATCCCTAGTATTCATCCCTTGTTGTACAGACATGATTGAGCAAAACTTACTTGTGTTAAAGCACGTATATTATTTCCTTTACATTAATTTTCCATGTGATTTTGCTCCCCATTGATAGTTAAGTGTAGCTTTTGCACTTAGTAATTTAAACATTATAAATAATCCTTTAAAATAAATATGATTTTATTTTATTAAAAATAGAAAATTCAATGTTAGTTTATTGTTAGTGTATGAACTTAAGCAAACCCATTATGTTTAGAATTAATGATCTCTGATTGTTTCCAAAGCAAACCATTCAATATCATGGTAATCCAAGTTTATGCCCCAAACAATAATGTTGAAGAAGCTGAAGTGGAATGGTTCTATGAAGACCTACAAGACCTTTTTGAACATTTAAAAAAAAGAGGTCTTTTTCATTATAGGGGACTGGAATGCAAAAGTAGGAGGTCAAGAGATACCTGGAGTAACAGGCAAATTTGGCCATGGAGTACAGAATGAAGCAGGGCAAAGGCTAATAATAATTTTGCCAAAAGAACGCACTGGTCATAGCAAACATCCTCTCCCAACTACATAAGAGAAGACTCTACACATGAACATTACCAGATTATTAATACCAAAATCAGATTGGTAATATTCTTTGGAGCTAAAGATGGAGAAGCTCTATACAGTCAGCAGAAGCAAGACTGGGAGCTGACTGTGGCTAAGATCATGAACTCCTTCTTTCCAGATTCAGACTTAAGTTGAGGAAAGTAGGGAAAACCACTAGACCATTCAGGTAGGACCTAAATAAAATCCCTTACGATTATAAAGTGGAATTGAGAAGTAGATTCAGGAAATAAAAGCAAAAATAAACAAATGGGACCTAGTTAAACTTAAAAGCTTCTGCACAACAAAGGAAACTATAAGCAAGGTGAAAAGACAGCCTTCAGAAAGGAAGAAAATAATAGCAAATGAAGCAACTGACAAACAACTAATCTCAAAAATATACAAGCAACTCATGCAGCTCAATTCCAGAAAAATAAACGACCTAATCAAAAAATGGGCCAAAGAACTAAATAGACATTTCTCCAAAGAAGACATACAAATGTCTAACAAACACATGAAAAGATGCTCAACATTGCTCATTATCAGAGAAATGAAAATCAAAATCACAACGAGGCACCATTTCACGCCAGTCAGAATGGCTATGATCCAAAAGTCTACAAGCAATAAATGCTGGAGAGAGTGTGGAGAAAAGGGAACCCTCTTACACTGTTGGTGGGAATGCAAACTAGTATAGCCACTATGGAGAACAGTGTGGAGATTCCTTAAAAAACTGGAAATAGAACTGCCTTATGACCCAGTAATCCCACTGCTGGGCATACACACTGAGGAAACCAGAATTGAAAGAGACATGTGTACCCCAATGTTCATTGCAGCACTGTTTATAATAGCCAGGACATGGAAGCAACCTAGATGTCCATCAGCAGATGAATGGATAAGAAAGCTGTGGTACATATACACAATGGAGTATTACTCAGCCATCAAAAAGAACACATTTGAATCAGTTCTACTGAGGTGGATAAAACTGTATGCTATTATACAGAGTGAAGTAAGCTAGAAAGAAAAACACCAATACAGTATACTAACTTATATATATGGAATTTAGAAAGATGGCAATGATAACCCTGTATGCAAGATAGCAAAAGAGACACAGATGTATAGAACAGTCTTTCGGACTCTGTGGGAGACGGAGATGAAGAGGGAGGGATAATTTCATATATGAAATGAATCGCCAGTCCAGGTTCGATGTATGATACTGGATGCTTGGGGCTGATGCACTGGGATGACCCAGCGGGATGGTACAGGGAGGGAGGAGGGAGGGGGGTTCAGGATGGGGAACACATATATACCTGTGGTGGATTCATGTTGATGTATGGCAAAACCAACACAATATTGTAAAGTAATTAACTTCCAATTAAAATAAATTAAAAAATAAAAAAAAGAGAAATATATTCAAAGGATTAGATCTGATACACTGAGTGCCTGATGAACTATGGACAGAAGCTAATGACATTATACAGGAGACAGGGATCAAGATCATTCCCAAGAAAAAGAAATGCAAAAAAGCAAAATGTCTGTCTTATACATAAAAGGAGGCCTTACAAATAGCTGTGAAAAGAAGAAAAGCAAAAAGCAACGGAGAGAACGACAGATATACCCATTTGAATGCAGAGTTCCAAAGAATAGCAAGGAGAGATAAGAAAGCCTTCCTCAGTGATCAGTGCAAAGAAACAGAGGAAAACAGTAGAATGGGAAAGATTAGAGATATCTTCAAGAAAAGTAGAAATGCCAAGGGAACATTTCATGCAAAGATGGGCTCAATAAAGGACAGAAATGGTATGGCCCTAACAGAAGCAGAAGATACTGAGAAGAGGTGGCAAGAATACACAGAAGAACTATACAAAAAGATCTGCACAACCCAGATAATCACAATGGTATTATCACTCACCTAGAGCCAGACATCCTGGAATGAGAAGTCAAGTGGGCCTCAGGAAATATCACTAAGAACAAAGCTAGTGGAGGTGATGGAAATCCAATTGAGCTATTTCAAGTCCTAAAAGATGATGCTGTGAAAATGTTTCTTTCAATATGCCAGCAAATTTGGAAAACTCAGCAGTGGCTACAGGACTGGAAAAGGTCAGTTTTCATTCCAATTCCAAAGAAAGACAATGCCAAAGAATGCTCAAACTACCACACAATTGCACTTATCTCACAGGCTAGCAAAGTAACGCTCAAAATTCTCCAAGCCAGGTTTCAATAGTACATGAACCAGGAACTTCCAGATGTTCAAGCTGGATTTAGAAAATCAGAGGACCCAGAGATCAAATTGCCAATATTCGTTGGATCATTGAAAAAGCAAGAGAATTCCAAAGAAACATCTATTTCTGCTTTATTGACCATGCCAAATCCTTTAAGTTTGCAGATCACCACCAATGTTGAAAATTCATCAAGAGATGGGAATACCAGACCACTTGACCTGCCTTTCAGAAATCTGTATGCAGGTCAGGAAGCACTAGTTAGAACTGGACATGGAACAACAGACTAGTTCCAAATCAAGAAAGGAGTACATCAAGGCTGTATATTGTCACCCTGCTTATATAATTTATGTGCAGAGTGCATCATGAGAACCAGTGAGCTGGATGAAGCACAAGCTGGAATCAAGATTGCTGGGAGAAATATCAATAACCTCAGATATGCAGATGATACCACCCTTGTGGCAGAAAGTGAAGAAGAACTAAAGAGCCTCTTGATGAAAGTGAAAGAGGAGGGTGAAAATGTTGGCTTTAAAGTCAACATTCAGAGAATCAAGAATATGGTTCCGGTCCCATCACTTCGTAGCAAATAGATGGCGAAACAGTGGAAACGGCAACAGACTTTATTTTTTGGGCTCCAAAATCAGTGCAGATGGTGACTGCAGCCATGAAATTAAAAGACGCTTACTCCTTGGAAGGAAAGTTATAACCAACCTAGACAGCATATTATAAAGCAGAGACATTATTTTGTCAGCTAAGGTCTGTCTAGTTAAGGCTATGGCTTTTCCAGTAGTTATATATGGATGTGAGAGTTGGACTATAGAAAAAGCTGAGCACCGAAGAATTGATGCTTTTGAGTTGTGGTTTTGGAGAAGACTCTTGAGAGTCCCTTGGGCTGCAAGGAGATCCAACCAGTCCATCCTAAAGGAAATCAGTCCTGAATATTCACTGGAAGGTCTAATGCTGAAACTGAAGCTCTAGTACTTTGGCACCTGATGGAAAGAACTGACTCATTTGAAAAGACCCTGGTGCTAGAAACATATAAGGTGGAAGGATAAGGGGACAATAGAAGATGAGATAGTTGGATGTCATCACCAACTCAGTGACATGAGTTTGAGTAAACTCCGAGAGTTGGTGATGGACAGGGAGGCCTGGTGTGCTGTTGTTCATGGGGTCTGAAAGAGTTGGACACGACTGAGCCACTGAACTGAACTGAAGATATAGTGTTTTCCTTATTCCTTTTTTAATTTGAAAAAGTGTTAATACACATGTTCTGTGATCTGATAGGCTCAAGCTCTACTTTTTCTTCTTTTAGAGTCACTCCTATGTATATATGTGTGTGTGTGTATTTCTGTACCTTACATGGTTCCAGTTCCCTACAGAATTGGTCACCTTCAGACTAAAATGTATTTTCTTTGGATACTTCATCTACAGTAATTTTTAAAATGTTTTTTATTCATTGTCTTTCACCCATCCCATGTAGGTCAGACCTCTTAGCCAAAGCACAGAATTGAATAGTCACTATAGACAGTTCAGGTAATTACATTGAATAATACATGTCTTTTAAGTAAAAGTTCTGAAAAAAATCTTAATTCTCTGACTTATTTGGCCTTGGAAACATGACCTAGGAGCTATCATTAAACTGTGTGGAAGAAGTAACTATTTTCTTGAAGGACAGGCATAAATAGTTCAGTGGGAAAAAACCCACAAAAATCGTTTCTGTTCTGGCAGACATTACAATGAGATGTCTCCCAAGTGTGAAAGTAAAAAGCACAGATGATTCTATTTTGGAAATGATCATAAATTTTAGTGCCAAGGGTAATGAATAAATAAAATGTACAGCTCTAAGACAGAAACATGTTTATCAAGAATGGTCCAAAATTCTGAATAGTCAAAATAGTGAACAGACTAGTTACGAAAGAAACAATGTTTTAATCACTAACGTAATAAACATCTTGCTTTTTGTTTCTACTTGCCAATATAATTAAATTTTTGAGTATCAAATGTGAATAGCAGTAGGAGTTAAACAACAATAATATTGTATTTTTCTTATTTCCTAATTCAAAACCTTCTACCACATACATTATCTCAATGACTAATTCTGGCCTTTGATGTTCTTTGCATCTTTCATTTAAAACTTACCATAAAGTGTCTTCTATGGTGAATTTATCTTTGTGTCTTGTCACTGGCTTGTAAATATTTTGGGATTAGAAACTTATTGTGTGCCTTCTGATATCTACTAGAATGTCTCGTGTCTCTCAGGGGTAAAGTGGGACTTATTGGCCAAATCAGGCTGACTGCTGTTTTTGCGGAGCTTTATTAGAACAAAACCACACCCTTGGTTTGTAAAATCTGGGCAACTTGCAGGTTAGAGTAATAACGACTCTGGTTACATAAAATCTGACATTGTGTAAATATAAAAGAAAAACCAAAACAACAGAACTGAATAATTTTCTTTTCTCAGAAATACCAGTAGAGAGAATATCAACATATTAAAAGGGATTTTGTGAGCATTTCAACTTTCTTAAAGACCCCAGAGATATTATTTGGAGAACATTTCTCCATTGTCAATATCATTATTTTATTCATATGCCACTAACAATCTGTGTTGTTAATAAAAATCTTTTGTAGAGTAATTAAGGGCAAAGAAAGTGTGAGAATATTACTCAGGAAGCTAGAAGGCATGCCAAAGTGATGGAAGAGGATGTGAGTGCCTCTCAGAAATTGATCCTGCTTGTTTGGGTTCTAGGCTGGACATCAAACCCTGTTTCATAAAGCAGTAGGCTCTTGAGATCAGGCCACTGCAAACTTAAAAAGAATGAATTTTGCTGTGATCCTCTTAATCAACAGGAAAAAAATATATAGCCCTCATAATTAATGAGCTGTTGAAGTTATTTTTAACCAAGGGACAATTAGGACAACCCAGAGTCATAAATCTATGGCATAGGTGCATCCCAATTTGATTTACTTTCCTGATGAAGCTCAGGAAAAAAAAAAGAAAACAGATTAAGGCATAATATTAAAAAAAATATCCTTCAAGCTAGGCTTCAGCAGTATGCGAACCGAGAACTTCCAGATGTTCAAGGGGTTAGAAAAGGCAGAGGAACCAGATATCAATTTGCCAACATTTGCCGGATCATCGAGAAAGCAAGGAAATTCCAGAAAAACATCTGCCTCTGTTTCATTGTCTATGCTAAAGCCTCTGACGGTGCAGATCATAACAAACTGTGGAAAACTCTTAAAGAGATGGGAATACCAGAACATCTTACCTGTCTCCTGAGAAACCCGTATACAGGTGAAGAAGCAACAGTTAGAGCCTTATATGGAACAACTGACTGGCTCAAAATTGAGACAGGAAGTATGACATGGCTGTTGATTGTCACTGTTTATTTAACTTACAAGCAGAGCACATGATGCGAAATGCAGGGCTGGATGAGTTACAGGCTGGAATCAAGATTACCAGGAGAAATATCAATAACCTCAGATATGCAGATGACACCACTTTAATGGTGGAAAGTAAAGAGGAACTAAAGAGCCTCTTGATGAGGGTGAAAAAGGAGAGTGAAAAATCCAGCTTAAAACTCAATATTAATATAACTTAAGATCATGCCATCTGGTCCCATCACTTCATGGCAAATAGAAAGGGAAAAGGTGGAAGCAGTGACAGGTTTCCTCTTCCTCGGCTCTGAAATCACTGCGGATGATGAGTGTAGCCGTGAAATTAGAAGACCACTGCTTCTTTGCAGGAAAGCTATGACAAATCTAGTCTGAGCATTAAAAAGTAAAGATATCACTTTGCTGAAAATAGTCTGTATAGTCAAGGCTATGGTGTTTCCAGTAGGCACTTATGGATGTGAGAGTGGACCGTAAAGAAGGCAGAGCACCAAAGAACTGATGCTTTCAAGCTATCGTGCTGGAGAAGACTCTTGAGAGTCCCTTGGACAGCAAGAAGATCAACCTAGTCAATGTTAAAGGAAATCTACCCTGAATACTTACTGGAAGGACTGATGCTGAAGTTGAAGCTCCAATACTTTGGCCATCTGATGCGAAGAGCCAGCTCACTGGAAAAGACCCTGATGCTGGGAAAGATCAAGGCAGAAGAAGGGGATGACAGAGGATGTGACGGTTGGGTCACATCACCAATTCAATGGACGTGAACTTGAGCAAACTGTGGGAGACAGTGAGGAACAGAGAAACCTGCCGTGCTGCAGTCCATGGTATCGCAGAGTTAGATACAACTTGGAGACTGAACAACATTAAAATATTCACCCAACAACATTTCTCCTCTGTTTGTTTACTTATTGTTTTACTTCACCTGTTGACATAAAAGACATAGGAAAGACCTGACTTCACAAATATACTAGTCATATGTCATAGTCAGAAAGAATAGTGGGGTTTGTATATTACTTTTTCTTGTTCTTTATGATTTTTCCCGTGTTTCGGGAAAATTTGTGAAATCTTCCCAGCAGTGATATTAAGATGAAAGTGTGAGTTAAAAAAAATACACTGAAAAGATTCGTGAACTTTTGCTGTCCAGTGACAAAGAATAGTCTGAATGTTTGTTTTCTAGTCTCCACCGGAAACAGGCATACTTCATTAGCTCTCAGGCTTGAAATAGCATGAGCCTAAATTTAGTGCTTGGGTCAGACAGCAGATCGAACGAAACACACAGAGTAAATAGTGCACAGTCCAAAAACATTGCCCAGGGGGTGGGGAGGGTGCTTAGCTTATGAGAGAGAAGAGACTCAGAAAATGGTTTGGAGGAGTATATTTTTCTCTGTCTCAGGAAGAGCGATTTACTTGCTTGTTTTTCCTGTTTTTCAGAGGATATCAGTAAGCTGAGTAATGTTTAAGAGACATGCATTTTGCAGGAGTCTTGTTTTTTTCTTTTTTTTTCTTTCAGACAATATTGCATAGGTTTAATTCATTTTGTTACCTTCTATTGTGCAAAATTTTTTCTATATTGCTAGAATACGGAGTGCTCAGTGATACATAAGTTATATTTTTCCACCCTTAAAACTTCAGAGCTAAAATAAGAACATTTGGCAACTAGGGATAAACTGAGGAATATTAACCCAGTTATGCTTAGAAATGATTTATCTCATTTGCTCTTGTGAAACCCAGAGGGAATTCCCACATCCCTTGGAAGGCAAAGCTGCTTGATTCCAGCACCTGAGCCACTGTGATCATTCTATCTTTTCTTTATATTTTGCAGTCCTCAATATTCTATCTCTGAATGTTATCCAAACAGTTTACATTAGACCAAATCTTCTCTCTTCTGCTCCAAGTGAACTCCCAATGTGAGTGATCAGCACCCACAGAATATTCCAGTCATCCCTCACCAGCTCTTAACCAGAGGTGCCAGCCTTAACACAGGGGCTACCTCCAATTGTTGTAGGACCCAGAACAACAGTGTGTATGAAAGCCCACATATTTGTCAAGCTAATAAACTGCTACTTTAAACAGAGTCTATAGTCCTACTTTGAAAAATAGACTTTCACAAAAACACACCTTTTAATATGCAAACTATGATTTATTTAAAAAAACCGAATTTATATTATTGCATCTAGGTGGACATAGTATTGATAAGTTAGCAACACTTTTGGTGAGAAATAAATTAATTACATAATTCATAACACATTTATTTCAGAAGTTAGTTTAATTTATCTCACTTATATAAAATCATTACTTGAGTCAAAGTTTTTCTATAATTTGTTTTATTAAAATTGACATGAATATTTAGGATTAAAACACAATTAAGGCATGATTTATTAGAGAGGTAAGTTACATAAAATTTAAAATTAACATGTAGTTGTTTTCATTTTTTCAAAGATTTTTCCCTAAACTATTAATATTTGCTCAGCAAAATTCAGTAGAAAATAAAAATCTGAATAAAAATATTAAGGATTTATATCTAAATTATTTACATTTAAATAAGTGCCTAATTTTTCAAAATATAAATAAATCTTTAAAATACAAAATAAAGAATCTTTAACTGATGCTAAATCTAGAAGAAATCTTGATAAAGATCTGGACAATTGCATCATCTTGAATTGTTCTCTTATAAATTGCTTAATTTTTGCCTGAGAAAAAGTAGTAACTTTCCTATGGAGAAGTTGGGACCCTCAAGATAAATGATCAAGCTGAACATCACCAGTGAGAATAAGATGGATATTGCCTACCACCGAGGAGAGACCCAGCATCCTTACTGCATTGTTCACCTGGGGATACAGATCCTGAGTCTGGTCCTGAAGGCAATGACAGACAAAACTCGACTGAGGCATGTTCTATTTATAAAATAAGGGCAGGCTGCAATCTTCAGAAATGTTCATATTATTAAATTGCATACATTCCTCTGGGGTTCTGTACATTTCTCTTCATTAATTTTACCTCTGTTCTTCAGATTGCACACTCTCTGTCAAGACATCTTTAGATTCACTGATTATTTTCTTTCGCCTTTTCAAGTCTACTGTTGAATCTTCCCAGTGATCTTTTTCATTTTAATTATTCTACTGTTCAACTCCAAAATTTGTATTTGGTACTTTTTGTAATTTTGATCACTTTATATTTTCTATTTAATGAGACATTGTTATCATGCCTTCTTTTACTTTTATAAAAATTGAGTTATAACTGGCATATGTCTTATAGTTTTTAAACATTATTTCCTTTAGTTCTATTTTGAAATATCTATAGACATTTATTTGTTTGTAATATTTATTTATTTGGCTGCCTTGGATCTTAGTTTCAGCATGTGGAATCTCTAGTTGTGGTTTGTGGGCACCAGAGCACACACAGGTTCAGTAGTTACTCCAAGGCATCTGGAATCTTAGTCCCCTGACTAGGGATCAAACCCTCATCCTCTGCATTGCAAGGTGGATTCTCAGCCACTGGACTGCCAGGGAAGTTCTCTCATTTAGTTCTTTGAACATGTCTATAATGGTTGCTTCAGAGTCTTTGCCTAGGAAATCTCATGGTTTCTCTTGCCGTTTCCTCCCTTTTTCCTGTGTGTGAATCACACTTTTCTGTTTAATGTCTCATAATTTTTTGAGACACTGACATGTTTGAGAATATATTTGTTGCATCTCTAGGGACTGATTCTTCCCCCACACCAATCCACACTCCGAGGGTTTCTAGTTGCTTATTCATTTGTTTGGTGACTTGGTTGGAGAATCTTAGTGAGTTCTTTTCCCTGAAGTGTGAAGCCTCTGGTGTCCTTCCTCAGAGGGCCATCTGTGGGTGACTGTACCTCCGTCTGCAGTGTTGATGGTTTTAGTAGGGCTTTTTTGATTTTTCCCTTCCCTTATCTCTGTTATCCCCTCATCTCTTCTGCTTTTTGGTTTCACACCCAGCTGTTAGGCTCCACTACCTGGTGGCAGATTGTCCTGCTGCTTCTGACAATTCTCTGAGGTGTAAATCGCTCATCTGATCCAGTTACATTTGAGATCTTTGCAGAAGTAATTTTGGGGGCCATCTCTGAGGTCTGCTGTAACAGTAGATGGGCTATCCTTAGGTCTCTCTGGCAGACTATTAGATTGATGAAAAAGTAATTACAGTTTCAGATTGTGAATTTTAAATCATTAAAACTAGGCTCAAACAAATCCTTATTAATCAAAGTAGGAATCATTATGATCAACACATTTTGCCAATGAGAAATAAGTTTGTTTATTCCTGTAGCAGAAATATCCACGCTTTGGGATTTGATGAACAGTTGGAAAGAATTTTCTGCCTTCTGCTGGTTGTAGAAGCATTTTCCCTGCAAAAAGTTGTTGATATGCTTGAAGAAGTGTAAGCAGTTGGGAAGAGGTCATGTGAATACGGCAGATGAGGCAAAACTTCATAGACCAATTTGTTCAACTTTTGGAGTATTGGTTGTGTGACATGCAATAGAGTGTTGTCATGGAGAATGGACACTTTCTGTTGACCAATGCCAGCAGCAGGCATTGCAATTTTCTGTGCATCTCATCAATTTGCTGAGCATACTTCTCAGATGTAATGGTTTCACTGGAATTCAGAAAGCTGTAATGGATCACACTGGCAGCAGACCACCAAATAGTGATTGTGACCTTTTTTGGTGCAAGTTTGGTTTTGGAAAGTACTTTTAAGCTTCTTCTGGGTCCAATCACTGAACTAGTCATTGCCAGTTGGTATGTAAAATCCACTTTTTGTCACACATCACAGTTCAATCAGGAATTGGTTCATCGTTGTTGCATAGAATAAGAGAAGACGACACTTCAAAATGATTTTTTTTGTTTTTTTGGCTTATGGTCAGCTCATGAGGCACCCATTTATCAAGCTTTTTCACCTTTCCACTTTGCTTCAAATGCCAAATGACCATAGGTTGGTCGATGTTGAGTTTTTTGGCGACGTCTTGTATAGTTGTAAAAGGATCAGCTTCGATGATTGCTCTCAACTGGTCCTTGTCAATTTCTGATGGCCAGCCATTACACTCCTCATCTTTAAAGCTGTAGTCTGCTTTGCAAAACTTCTTGAACCCCCACTGCACTGTACTGTTAGAAGTTCCTGGGCCAAATGCATTGTTGATGTTGTGAGTTGCCTCTGCTGCTTAAAGACCCATTTTGAATGCAAATTTGAAAAAAAAATCACTCGAATTTTCTTTTTGTCTAACATCATTTCTATAGTCTAAAATAAAAATAAAATAAACAGAAAGTAACAGGTCATTAGCAAAACAAAAAGCAAGAAGTACATATTAAGATGATGCATAACCACATTCATTTAAGAATATATTCCAATATCAAATGGCAAATATCAAATGGTTATCCAATAAGTTCAATAATGCAAAACTGCAAGTTACTTTTGCACCAACTTAATAGATGGGCCATAGTATAACTCTTGTTTTCGGGTCACTTCCAGTCTACTCTTAATTGCTGACCACTAAAATATCCATTGTTTTGGGGACCACCCTTAAGGTTTAACTTCCCCCACAATGTTTCCATGAAGCTCAGTATTTGGGGGATAATTCTGAAGCTTTGAAACATCTTAGGGTGTGTCTCTTCCATTAGGCAGAGAAGAACAGTGACCCACCGCCCTGGGACTGACACTTTGGTTTAGGAGAGGATCTCAGTGGGGAGAGGAAATGCTGGTTCTTAGGTGATCTTTCCCAGAGTGGAAGCTACACCCCCTGAGTGAGCTGCGGTAAAAGTGACAGAAGCCCCAGGACTCTTGGTCTTCTTTGCCTGCTGTAAGCCTCTGGTGTGTGAGTCAAGGCTGTAGGGGAAAAGGAGTTCCTGCCCTCTGGCCTCACTCTCTCGGAATTTAGTTGTTGCCACAAGTAGCTGAGAGCAGTGAGACATGCTGGTCCAGAGAGCCAAGGGCCCCAGACCAAGAGCTGGACAGAGGGACCCCCACTGCTTGGCCACATTCTCTCCAAGTGGGGCTCTCCTTACTCTGGGCTTTGTGTGAGAAGAGGTTTAAGTGAGCTGTGGCTCTAATACCACAGGGTGTTCCCACCAAGATTTAGTATATTTTCCTGAACAAAATTTCTTCATTTGTTTTATGCCCTTTAGGACAGTCTCTGGAAACCTTAAATGACAACTTTTAAAAAATGTATTGGTATTGCTAATAAACAATCAACAACTTATGACTGTTTTTTTAATAGGACCTGGTCCTCAGTACTCATGCTATGATTTCAGAAGTGGAATTATACTGGATTTCTTTATCTCAAACAACTGTCTTTGTAGTTATTTAGTTTTCCAACAAGTTTATTCAGTTTAGCAGATATGTCAGGGCTGTCTTTGAGGCTCTGAATGAGGAATCAAACACGGCAGAAAAAAAACTAACATCTGAATCTACCAAAGTTTATATACTATTTCCCTAAATAACAAATAACCTTTATTAGACTATTTATTGTCTTAATATATTTTTACTAGAATTACTATTGAAATAAAGAAAAAATAAATTCATAGTATAGATAGAGGTTAAGAAGTGTTGAAACAAGCCTTTGTTTCGAATCCCAAGTCCAACATCTAATGGCATGTTGTGACCTTTCTGTGTCTCTGTGATGAAACAGGACAATAACAGTAATCACCTTCTAGAGCTTTTGTGACTTAATATATGCAAAACACTTAAAGTAGCCTTGGGCAAAGAATACATGCTATACAAATATTTGTTGTTATTTAATAATAATAAAACTTGCATTGACTGCATGATGAAATTCAATCTGTAGGTATAAAATTATTCCATAATATGTATTTCTGTCTAGGACCAATTAATTACACTGAGAGAAATATGACTATCCTTAATAAGGTGATTAAAAATATATAATTTTTATGTACTAGTAGTTCTTTGTAATCTTAAAACAGAAGTAATTATAAAGAGAGGCTAATTTGAGACATTGCCCCTCTTGTCTTATCCATGTTTTTAGAAGCCTATAATTAACTCATAATTGTTAGTGTGCTCAAATACCTTTTATGGTCCTTGAAAATGTATTAAATTAACTTAGAAATTTTCCAAATTTTAACTTTAAGAAATTTAATTGTATTCCAAAATGCATTTAGCATCTAGAATATTTTTCTTCACATACTGCATTTTATTGAATGACTTTTTCATCCAAGAAGTCATATAATTAGAAAAATTCAAACCATGCTTATTTTTATTATATGAACATGTATAGTTATTAATCATCACAAAGGAAATTGACTATGTATCTAAGAGGAATCCCATCCTAGCATATTCCTTGAGAAGAAAAGCAAATTTGAGATCAACTTACTATTGGAAGGATTTTGGAAACACAATCTGGAAACTCCTATTTGGGGCTTAGGCAAGAAGTTGGGAATCCAAAGTAGATGAAATCTGTAAGCGTGCTTTTCTTCCTCAAGTCACATGTGATAAAAATCTAGAGGAGTAATGACACGCAGTAAAGCAAAGAAGCGCAGTTGTATTGAATGCATCTATTTCTAGACAGATTTGAAAGTTTTGACAATCAGATATAAAGGTAGGTACTTTTTATTGTGTTTAGATTCCTTTCATTGAAACTACTTTCTTCCCATTGCGAACTTTCTTGAATCCGTCTTTATAATTAGAGATATCACTGGCCCACTACCCTTTACTTTATGAAACCTTACATTTGAAAGTGTTAAAATGGTTCATGATAATTAATATATTTTTTCTATTTTATAAAGGATTTAAAGATGTCATGAAGAGGTATAGGATAAATGGATTTTGGAAAAGTATGCATGTTTTATGAAGTCTTAACTGTGTATTAACAGTTTTTGGTTGATAGCAAATACTCTTTTATTAGAAAGTAACAAAGAAAGAAGAAATGAGATTATACGAGAAGAAACATTACCTCAGAAAGGTCTTAAGTTGAACAAACTCCTCTGAAATTCAAAAAAGTATAAGGCAGCTGAATTCTATACTGATTTTTACCAACATAGTATAAATAAAAATAGGTTTAAGTGGGAGCACTGGCCACATACTGGAAATTTCACTGCTAAAGGTAAGCTTAGAAAGAAAAAGGATCAAAACTTATCCATAAAATATTTAAATGGAAATATCATGTGATACTTTTATGAAATTAAAGTATAAATGACTTATAATATTGTGAGTGTTTTAGTTGTATGACATAGTGATTCAAAATTTTATACATTACAAAATGATCACCATAGTAATATAACTACCATTTGTCATCATATGAAGTTACTACAATATTTTTCTATATTCCCTTGACTGTACATTGCATCCCAATGACTTACTTATTTTACAACTGTGAGCTTGTACCTCATAATCTCCTTTATTTATTTTACCAGTTTACCCACCCACACCCACTCAGACAACCATCAGATACATTTCTGTATCTATTCATGTGTTTCTGTTTTATTTATTTGTTTGTATTGCTTTTTAGTCCTCATATACATGAAATAATAGCATATTTATCTTTCTTTGTCTGACTTATTTGAAAATAATGCAAAATGAAAATAATGTCTGTAATTGGTTATGTGAAGGACAGTAACTGAAAAGAAAAAAAAAAATCAGAAGAGAGCTGATCTAGAAAGATTCAGCAAAATTAACAAAATAAATTGCATAGTAACTATTGAGTTTATGTGTTTTACAGACTTCACCCATAAATAAAAGAATAATGATAACATTTGAAGTCTTAATAATTTTGTAAAGCTTGAAAATTTTTACAGACACAAGAATGCTTAGCATTCAGAATGAAGTTTTCATACATATATAATTAAGAAATAGGTTTCAGAGTTTTTTCCTTAAGTCCTAAATCAATATTAAAAGGTATTATAATAATGAGATATTCAAAAATTTCAAGGTTTCAATGGTAATACAAATGTAATAAAACTTGAATTTTCAGTAAAATGCAAAATTCTTTCTATGAAAAAACATTTATTTCTTATAGCACTTAAGTTATCTACCTAACCATAATTTTACGTATGGAAACTGGATAGACAGATAAAGACATAGCTAAATATTGCAATATGGTAAATAATTGTCTTTGCTCAAATTATGTTCATAGTGATTGTTGCACAGTAATTTATAATATTTCTATGAATACACATGAGCATTTCAGTTTACTATTCCATATATTCAAAATCAAATTCTGCTTTTACAAAATCCACTTAAAACACATTAAAAAAACAAATTTCCCTTTGTACACTGTTCTGCTGCCCCTATTAGAGCTTGTACGATTGGATTTTCTCATTCACAACATCTAATCAATGTGCATTTTGCTTTTGGCTATGGAAAAGCAATGCATCCAAAATTGCAGAAAATTTTAAAGCATAATATATGTGAAAAGAAATTTTAAATATTGATATATTATCTTCTAGTCTGCTCTTTGTGCATATTATGCACAAAGATTATATCTTTGTATGTGCAGTAAGCATAACTGCACATACAAAGTGAATTTTCAAATAACCAATATTAATAAAAGAATCAATAAATATCATATTTCTACTGTAACAATTCTGTTCTATAGAGCAAGGCCTCTACTTTTGGGACTTTAATCCTTTCTCCATCTTATAAATGTACACCCTCCATCAACTTGTACATCTTAAAACCACCTATTTATATAAGGACTTATACCTTGGCTGATGCTGAAGCTGAAGCTCCAATACTTTGGTCACTTGATGCAAAGAGTCAACTCATTTTAAAAGACCTTGATGATGGGGAAGATTGAAGGCAGGAGGGGAAGAGGGCAACAGAGAATGAGATGGTTGGATGGCATCACTGATCAATGGATATGAACTTCACCAAACTGTGAGAGATAGTGAGGGACAGGGAGGCCTGATGTGCTGAAGTCCATGGGGTGGCAAAGAGTTGGACACTACTGGCAGACTGAACAACAACAATACTTTGGCTACCAAAGACCACCCTCATTGGGAAGGGGGCATCCTTTATCCATCTGGAATATATGGCTCAGAAGGTAAAGAATCCACCTGCAGTGCGGGAGACCTGGAGTCCATTCCTTGGTTGGGAAGATCCCCTGGAGGAGGGCATAGCAACCCATTCCAGTATTCTTGCCTGGAGAATCCTCATGGACAGAAGAGCCTGGTGGGCTACATGCAGTCCATGGGATCGCAAAGAGACGGACATGACTGAGTGACTAAGCACAGCACAGCACAAAGCACAATAACATATCAGCCAAGAAACTATTGGAAAATTAGATTCAAGCATTTTCTTTCAAGAAAATATTGAATTAATTGAGCTATTTAGCTGACATTCAAACAGTGGATGGGAAACTTTGCATAAGAGCATTTTCATTCTGCTCCAATAGTGTGAGTGAAAGTGAAAGTTGCTCAGTCATGTCCGACTCTTTGTAACCCCATGGACTATACAGTCCATGGAATTCTCTGGGCCAGAATGCTGGAGTGGGTAGCCTTTCCTTCTCTGGGGGATCTTCCCAACCCAGGGATCGAATGCAGTCTCCCACATTGCAGGCGGATTCTTTACCAACTGAGTTACAAGGGAAGCCCAAAAGCTTCTGTCCCAGTAGCATTCTTCAATTGTTTCAAGATTGGGGAGGAGGAGGAGCTCAAAGAATTCAGAAATATCAATGAGGATATATTTGCAGTTATTCAGATAAGTGTCAGAACTAGGTTCTTTCTATTGGGTTTGGAAAAGATGTGAGGAGAAATATTGCAAGGGTGAAATCAATGGACTTCTTTTAGTGTTTTTATGTGAATAAGGGGTTTTAGATGATATACTGAATTTTAGTTTAAACCATGTCAAGTGACTTTAGAGACTGATCAGCGCACAAATTGATCATTGAAATTGGTAATTATAAATCATTAACGTCTAATGGAAAAGCAGCTTTGGTACATTGATTAATGAGGAGGAAAATTTTGAGAAGTAACTAGATGGAATGAATGAGAATATTCTTTAGAAATCATTGAATATGAAAGGATGAAGACAGGTCATATTTGAAGGAAAATAAAGGTGGAAGGAAGATTTCTTGGGGGTATGGATACTTGATTCCTGATTTTACACATTTCTTACTCTAAGTATTGGCCGTGCATTCCTAATGGTATTCAAAGGTAATAATTTTTAAAAGAAAACAACATATAATTAAAATACAATAACATATGTACTATTGATACTATGTATAAAATAGATAACTAATGAGTACCTACTGTATAGCTCAGGGAACTCTACTCATTACTCTGTATTGACCTGAATGGGAAGGAAGTCCAAAAGTGAGGGGATATATGGATACACATAGCTGATTCATTTTACTGTATAGTAGAAGCTAACACAACACTTTAAAGCAACAATACTCCAATAAAAATTAATTTTGAAAAGACAAGGACTGTAATTTAAAAACCTATGGGGAAAAAAGTTTACTTTTTATTTTGTTGTTGTCCTTCTGTGCTGTGTGTGCTGTGCTTAGTTGCTCAGTCCTATCTCACTGTTTGTGACCCCATAGACTGTAGCCTGCCAGGTTCCTCTGTCCATGGGGATTCTCCAGGCAAGAATACTTGAGTGGGTTGCCATGTCCTCCCCCAGAGGATCTTCCAAACCCAGGATCGAATCCAGGTCTCCTGCACTGCAGGTGGATTCTTTACCATCTGAGCCACCAGGGAAACTTGTCCTTCTAATTATGACTTTTTTTTTTTTTCGTAACCATTTATCATTTATTTATTATTGTATTATTTTTTACTTTACAATATTGTTATGTCTTTATCTTAACACTTCAGTAGACTTTCAGTAAGGGGGGAAAATCCTACCCTGTTACCCAGAGCTATTTGAATATCCAGGCAGTTGCAGGCCATTTAGTCATGGGCAGTGAGGGGCAATTACAATAAGAAACAAATATGCAAGGCTATGCAAGTATCACTGTATTCAATCAAAATATACTGACATATGATCATTTAATATCAAAAGGAAATGCTTATAAAAATGAAGAAGACTTGTTTATGCTCACTTGTTTTGAGCAATGTTCAGATAGGTTCTTTTTTTAATATAAATTTATTTATTTTAATTGGAGGTTAATTACTTCACAATATTCTATTGGTTTTGCCATATATCAACATGAATCCGCCGCGGGTATACACGTGTTCCCCATCCTGAACCCCCCTCCCACCTCCCTCCCTGTACCATCTCTCTGGGTCTTCCCAGTGCACCAGCCCCAAGCATCCTGTATCATGCATTGAACCTGGACTGGTGATTCGTTTCATATATGATATTATACATGTTTCAATGTCATTCTCCCAAATCATCCCACCCTTGCCCTCTCCCACAGAGTCCAAAAGACTGTTCTATACTTCTGTGTCTCTTTTGCTATCTCGCGTACAGAGTTATCGTTACCATCTTTCTAACTTCCATATATATAAGTTAGTATACTATATTGGTGTTTTTCTTTCTGGCTTACTTCACTCTGTATAATAGGCTCAGGTTTCATCCACCTCACTAGAACTGATTCAAATGTATTATTTTTAAAGGCTGAGTAATACTCCATTGTGTATATGTACCACAGCTTTCTTATCCATTCGTCTGCTGATGGACATCTAGGTTGCTTCCATGTCCTGGCTGTTATAAACAGTGCTGCAATGAACATTGGGGTACACGCGTCTCTTTCAATTCTGGTTTCCTCGGGGTGTATGCCCAGCAGTGGGATTGCTGGGTCATAAGGCAGTTCTATTTCCAGTTTTTTAAGAAATCTCCACACATAGTGGCTGTACTAGTATGCATTCCCACCAACAGTGTAAGAGGGTTCCCTTTTCTCCACACCCTCTCCAGCTTTTATTGCTTGTAGACTTTTGGATTGCAGCCATTCTGACTGGCGTGAAATGGTACCTCATTGTGGTTTTGATTTGCATTTCTCTGATAATGAGTGATGTTGAGCATCTTTTCATGTGTTTGTTAGCCATCTGGATGTCTTCTTCAGAGAAATGTCTATTTAGTTCTTTGACCCATGTTTTGATTCAGTCGTTTATTTTTCTGGAATTGAGCTGCAGGAGTTGCTTGTATATTTTTGAGATTAGTTGTTTGTCAGTTGCTTCATTTGCTATTATTTCTCCCATTCTTAAGGCTGTCTTTTCACCTTGCTTATAGTTTCCTTTGTTGTGCAGAAGCTTTTAATTTTAATTAGGTTTATTTTTGCTTTTATTTCCAATATTCTGGGAGATGGGTCATAGAGGATCCTGCTGTGATTTATGTCAGAGAGTATTTTGACTATGCTCTCCTCTAGGAGTTTTATAGTTTCTCATCTTATGTTTAGATCTTTAATCCATTTTGAGTTTATTTTTGTGTATGGTGTTAGAAAGTGTTCTAGTTTCATAGATAGGTTAATTCTTAAGTGGAACTCCTTAAAAGAGTAAGCAAGGATTTTGATTTCTGGTTGAGTTTGGGGAAGAGATAAATCATTCTCCACCTTAGTTCTGAATATTTTGTAAATCAGCAGTCTATTTTTCATAACAACTTTTTAAAGTTCATTTTTTTCTTTATACATGTAGACTGTTGATAAAGTGTTATGTACATAGAGACAGATTTCAGTTGAGATCAAGTCCAGAATGATTTTTTGAATCGTAAAACTATATTTTCAGTATAACTGACAAACATTTAAAAGCAGTAGGTTTATTGGCCTTTTTTCCAGTCTTCACTTATTGCATGTGCCTATAAAGGAATAAATGCAAAAAGGAGGGATTCCACATTTTTTGTTGTTAAAAGCTATGTTCTCCTTTACCCTCAAGGCTCTATTCACATTTCAGCTATCTCATAACTGAGTTAAGTCAACATAGCAGAACAAAAATAGAGCACCCTGAAAGAAGTTTTTGCTGTTCTATTTTCTTTAAACTAAAAATGAAGCTTTTTATTAAGCTTGTATTTTTAATATGGAGTCAGAAATCTCTTCATATAATGAAATAAGTATTTGGTATATAGGCTGTCATAAGATGTAATGTTATTTTCTTTATGCATTCATATAATTTTATATTTCTTAGGTATATACACATAGATTAAAATTGAGAAATTCCAAGAAACAAAAATAGAGGCTAAAAATTGGGTTCACTGAAAGTAAAAAAAAAAAAAATACTGATTTTGAAACTTTGTTTTTGAAAACAATTAATTTGATTATTTCCCTTGAGGAAATGGTCAATAAAAACAAGAAAAAAGACCAATTTTTCACCACAAATACACCCCTACATCCTTATGTCTTTGTTCCCTAAAACAGCAATTGCTGATTCCTTTTCCGTGGTGCACACGTGACTATTCTCTTCACGTATATTCTGAAAAGTTTAAAAAATGTATTTTTGTCCAGCTTACTGTTTGGTTTGGATTTGTATGTTTTTTCTTCTGGACATGATTTACCATGGACTTGTTTCTCCTGACTCTCACCTTGTTTATATTTGCTTTAACGTCTAAGTCAAATCCATATAGAACAGAAAGGCACAGCAATGTAATCCTTAGAGTTTATCCCTCAGAAACAGCTGTGCTAAGATTCAAAGGTAGCTGAATGATATTTTATCAAATGTACCCAGAGATAATTTTGGTCTCATGTAAATATAACAAAAGAAATGAATTTTGCAGAAATAAAAATGACCTCAGGAAAACAATTACATGATATACCTTCAAATAAGATGGACGGGTCCATGTGAGATTGGGTGGTTTCCATTCAAATGATCATTGTGCTAAACAATTTTTTTAAATATCAATGATTACAGTTAAATATATACACATATCTTTTTAATGTTGGAATTTCAATGGAGATAACATTTCAAAAATCAAAGAAGCAGAAAACCAGTAATCTGTAGAAGAATTCAGAAAACAAAGAATGTTATACATCCTTTTCAAGATATCAACTACTTCCCATCCCATTTACCAAATACAGACTGAATGTTCTAGAACAAGCATTACATTCTGAACATGTTATTAATACTGAACAAAAGGACACACTTCTATTCATGTTTTCCCCTTGGTGTTAGCATGGCATCCTTCTGAATTTGGCTGTAATGGTAGGTACTTCAGAATTACACAATTCTAATGCACACATTATTTTTAAAGCAGAGGAAGGTTCTCAATAATAGGCAATAACTAAACAAATTTTCAGACATGGGGAATTGAGGAGACCTTGCACCAAAGTCCAATCTCATCCACAAAATTCCAGTTTCATGGGATGCTTTTGCAGAACACAATAAAAATATTTTACAGACTATATAGAAAAATATGTGACCCTAAGTTACTAAATGACTTTTTAAAAAAAGAGCAGAGAGCAATCACTGTAATAGAGAACTCAACTTGCTACAAAGCTGTAATAATAAATTTAAAAATGAAGTAAAGACTGTATCTTTTAATGTAGCATTAAACACATAGATGAGTATAACAGAATAAATGGGGTTAGAGAAAGACCAGGATACAAATGGAAGCTTGACACACAATAAAACCCAAAATCTTTGGGGAAAAAAAGAAAACTCTAATAAATACTTAGAAAAATATGTCACTACATAGGAAAAAATATAAATTTTATTCCTATTTTTCTTCCTCTGCAAGGGAAACTTCCAGATGGTTTAAAGATATGTGTTCTAATGAGGTAGATGAAACTGGAGCCTATTATACAGAGTGAAGTAAGCCAGGAAGAAAAACACCAATACAGTATACTAATGTATATATATGGAATTTAGAAAGATGGTAACAATAACCCTGTATGCGAGACAGCAAAAGAGACACAGATGTGTAGAACAGTCTGTTAGACTCTGTGGGAGAGGGCAAGGGTGGGATGATTTGGGAGAATGGCATTGAAACATGTATAATATCATATATGAAACAAATCGCCAGTCCAGGTTCAATGCATGATACAGGATGCTTGGGGCTGGTGCACTGAGACGACCCAAAGGGATGGTATGGGGAGGGAGGTGGGAGGGCGGTTCAGGATGGGGAACACGTGTATACCTGTGGCAGATTCATGTTGATGTATGGCAAAACCAATACAATATTGTGAAGTAATTAACCTCCAATTAAAATAAATAAATTTATATTTTAAAAAAGAAAAAAGATATGTGATGCATATAGAACTCTAAGTCTAAGGGAATTTAATGAAAATGCACATAGAAAAATAACTTTGTGGGGTTAGGACAAAATAACATTTTGTGAAAATAAAAATATCATATGAAATGTTGACCTAAATATTAAAAGGAACAGTATAGGTAAAGTTTATAGTTGAGCCATTGGAAGAAGGAAAGATCCATAGCTCCAGATGGAAACTAACCTCAGTGAGACCTCTGCCAAGTCTCTCGGTTATTGAATAAAACTTAAATTCTACTTATTCATTCATACTTTTATACCTTTTTTGAAGTATTGTTGATACATTCATATTTTTGTGTGTCCAATTTGATGCTTTGGAACATAAGCAAATATCCATGATACCGTGATACCATTTAGTTCAGTTCAGTTGCTCAGTTGTGTCCGACTCTTTGTGACCCCATGGACTGCAGCACGCTAGGCTTTCCTGTCCATCACCAACTCCCGGAGCTTACTCAAACTCGTCCATTGAGTCGGCGATGCCATCTAACCATCTTTCCCTCTGTTGTCCCCTTCTCCTCCTGCCAGCATCAGTGTCTTTTCCAGTGAGACAGTTCTTTGCATCAGATGGCCAAAGGATTGGTGTTTTATCTTTATCATCAATCCTTCCAATGAATATTCAGGACTGATTTCCTTTGAGATTGACTGGTTTGATCTCCTTTCAGTCCAAGGGACTCTCAATATTCTTCTCCAACACCACAATTCAAAAGCATTAATTCTTTGGCACTCAGCTTTCTTTGTAGTCCAACTCTCATATGTGTACATAACAACTAGAAAAAACATAGCTTTGACTAGACGGGACTTTGTTGGCAAAGTAAAGTCTCTGCTTTTAAAAATGCTGTCTAGGTTGGTCATAGCTTTTCTTCCAATATGCAAGCATCTTTTCATGGCTGCAGTCAGCATCTGCAGTGATTTTGGAGCCCCCCAAATAAAATCCCTCACTATTTTCATTGTTTCCCTATCTTTTTGCCATAAAGTGATGGGGCTGGATGTCTTGATCTTTGTTTTTTGTTTATTAAGCTTTAAGCCAACTTTTCATTCTCCTCTTTCACTTTCATCAAGAGGCTCTTTAGTTCTTCGTTTTCTTCCATAAGGGTGGTGTCATCTGCATATCTGAGGTTATTGATATTTCTCCTGACAATCTTGATTCCATCTTGTGCTTCATCCAGCCCAACATTTTGGATGATGTACTCTGCATATAAGTTAAATAAGCAAGGTGTCAATATACAGCCTGGACGTACTCCTTTCCCAGTTTGGAACCCATGATACCATTACCATAATCAAAATAGATAGGTGTGTTTAGAACCTCCCAGATTTTTTTTAGTATTCCTTTGTTTTGATGTGTGTATGCATGTTAAGAACACTAACCAAGAGATCTACCGCCTCAATAAATTTTACGTGCACAATGATGTATTAACCATAGGCACTCTGTAGTGCATCAGATTGGTAGAAATGATTTCTCTGGCATAACTGATACTTTACTTCCATTGAACAGAAACTGCATTTCTCCCACCCCACAGCCCCTGGCAGCCACTCGTGTATGCTCTCCTTCCATGGTTCCATTTTAGATTTGTCATATGAGTAAAATCCCGTAGTATCTGTGTTTCTGGACTGGCTCATTTCACATAGCATAATGAACTCCAGGTGTAGCATGTTGTCTCACAAGGCTGAATTCTTTTTGTGAGTCTGAATCATATTCCAGTGTATGTTGACGCCACATGTTCTCCCTAAATTCACCTATTGATGGACCCTTGGTTCATATCTTGGCGGGAGTGAACACCAGAGTGAAGATACCTCTTTGAGATTCTGATATCAATTCTTTGGATGTATCCCCAGAGGTGGAATTTCTGGATCAGATAATTGTCCTGTTTATTCATTTTAAGTTATTATTAACATCAGTGAAAATTTGCTGCACACAGATTTTCTAGTTGCAGCAAGCAGAGGCTACTCTCTAGTTGTGGCGCATGGTCTTCTCCTTGCAACTGCTTCTCTTATTGCCCAGCACAGAGTCTAAGGTGCCTGGGCTTCAGTAGTTGTGGCACAAGGGCTTAATTTCCTCTCAGTGTGCAGGATCTTAGTTCTGGGACCAGGGATTGAATCTGTGTCCTTTGCATTGACAGATAGATTCCTAACCACTGGACTACCAAGGAAATCACTCTTATTTTTAATTTTTGAAAAACCTCCAATTTTCTCTTCTATAGGTCTTGCATTATTTTACATTCCCATCAACAGTTTAGAGGTAATTATCAGACAGATTTAACCTATAATTTGCATTCAAGAAAAATACTGAAATAGCATACAGTTGGAGAAGACTCTTGAGAGTCCCTTGAACCACAAGGAGATCCAACCAGTCCATTCTAAAGGAGATCAGTCCTGGGTATCCTTTGGAAGGACTGATGCTAAAGCTGAAACTCCAGTACTTTGGCCACCTCAAGCGAAGAGTTGACTCATTGGAAAAGACTCTGATGCTAGGAGGGATTGGGGGCAGGAGAAGGGGACGACAGAGGAATAGATGGCTGGATGGCATCACCGACTTGATGGACGTGAGTTTGAGTAAACTCTGGGAGTTGGTGATGGACAGGGAGGCCTGGCGTGCTGTGATTCATGGGGTTGCAAAGAGTCGGACACGACTGAGCGACTGAACTGAACTGAAATTTATATAAAACCTACCATACAAAGAATATAAACAACAGTAATGAAATGAATTGAGCCAAAATAATACACCCACTCAAGATAAGTACCTCTGACCTAAAAATATCCATTCACAGAAAGTTGTCAGTTGCTTAAAATTACTTTATTATTCAAAAGAAAATCACTAAGATTATATCCCAAGATGTGAGAAGTTCAAAAACAAGATATTTCCCTTTCTCAGCCTCCATCTCTGTCTCTGTGTTTCTCTCTTTTGTTAGGGGAAATCATGACAGTTATTTGGTAATTTAGGGTTACTGATATACCTTTTTCTTAACTGCTGGAAAGGCATTAGGCTAAAGAGGATTATCTAACAGGCTAAACATAATTCATTTGAATGTTTCTGTAGATTATATGTCTATACATAATACATATATTAATGTTAATATTAAAAATCTGGGGCAACACAATTCTACTATACCTTCCACTTGTTCAGTCTAAGTCACAGAAAGTTTTAAGATATAATTTGTTCACAAATTCACAGTTCATATCAAATGAAAAGTGGTTTACTTAAAACTTTCACAGAAAAAAAGGTCAAATCCAATAGTCTTTAAAAGAAAAACAATTGGACTCAGGTCTGTTATATAGAGAGCTTCACAGGTGGCTCAATGGTAAAGAGTCTACCTCCAAAGCAGTAGATATAGAAGACATGGTTTCATTCTGTGGGTTGGTAAGATCCTATGGAGGAGGAAATGGCAATCCACTCTAGTGTTCTTGCCTGGGAAATCCCACGGACAGAGGAGCTTGGTGGGCTATAACCCATAGGGTCACAAAGAGTCTGACATGACTGAGAAACTGTGCACAATTTTAGAAAGCACTATAATTTAGAAGTCATGTGAGAATAATGGATTTTTTGCTTAATTATTGTGCATGGGGCTTTCAAAAGTCATGCATTAATGTATGTTTCCAGAAGTTTCCACTCTACTTTTTGTAAAAAAAAAAAAATGTTCATATACTCTCTTTGAAGGTCAAAATGGTTCATCATGAAACAAAGTGAAAAATGAAAGTGTTAGTTACTCAGTTGCATCTAACTCTTTGTGACTCCATGGACTGTAGCCTGCCAGGCTCCTCTGTCCGTGAATTCTCCAAGCAAGAATACTGGAGTGAGTAGCCATTCTCTTCTCCAGGGATCTTCCTGACCTAGGAATCAAATCTGGGTCTCCTGCATTGCAGGTGGATTCTTTACTGTCCACCAGGGAAGCAAGTCCATCACGCTTTCTGACAAATTGTCCATCACCTGGATATAACTGTTACAAGGGATGGCACAGTGAAAAATCCTTACAGCAAGTGTTACGAAGTCCTCTGTACCTAAAATAAAAATAAAAATCCACTTGTTCAGAAGTATCCACTTTTATCCCAGGCATATCCAATTCCTTCACCCAAGGGTTAAGTTCTTTATAAAATATCTCAACCTTTTCTCAATAACTTGGTTTCTCATTTCATCTTTGTTTTGTCCTTCCTACAGCGGTTTTTCTTTTGTGGAAGTTGTCTAGCTCTGACTCATTTTCATATTTAACAGCCTTGAGCAGACTTGGTACCCTAAGAAAGGAATCATGTCTTGAAGTATGCAAACACATACAAGAGAGGATTTTCATTCTTCAATCACTTCATTTTGTTTGTTTGCATGTCTCTTCTCTTCCACATTGGCAATCTTCACTGTCCATTTAATATTATATAAGCTCTACTAATTTCTTCCTCCATTTCACTTAATACTGTTGGGTCTTACTCTCTTCCAGCAGTTGAATCATCCTCTTTGACAACTTCATCTATACTTGATCAGTCTACCCATAGGTCAGGATGCTGCCTTTTTCTTCACCTGTTTTTCTCCAGGGAACTTACCTTCACAATACTTGAGCTTTCTACACTGGTGTCTTGCCACTGCCCAGAACTGTTAGCCTTTCAAAAGATTAATTTCAGACTTATTATATTCTGACCTTGTATTACCACCTCTCCATGAAACCCACACTATCTAAGGTTCGGCCTCATAAGGATTTCCTATCTGTGATCTTTTTACTTTTTATTTCTCTCTCTCCTATATTTACACTTAAATCTCTATCTTTCAGCTCTGATTTCATTGTACAGTAATATTTCTCTTGATGTTATTCTCAAATCCATTTTTCTTTTAACTTAACCATTGAATGGCCTAGGGTCTTTTCAGTTTTGGGAGAGTCAAATTATCTGATGTAACTGCTATCATATTTTTTTTAGGGCTAACACCATGATCTTCAACTCAGTTCCAACAGCGAGGTTCCGTAATACTCTTATTAAACCTGGTCACCTCTCCATAGAGTTATTCTTCCCCTATTTCATTACTTTTTCCCAATTAATTTCTATTGGAATATAGTTTATTTACAATGCTGTGTTAGTTTCAACTGTACAGCAAAATGACTCAGTTATACATATACATATCTCCACTTTTAAAAATATTTTCCCCATATAATTCATTGCAAGGTATTGAGTAGAGGTCCCGGTACTACATAGTATGCTGCTGCTGCTGCTGCTGCTGCGTTGTATCAGTCGTGTCCGGCTCTGTGCCACCCCATAGATGGCAGCCCACCAGGCTCCCCCGTCCCTGGGATTCTCCAGGCAAGAACACTGGAGTGGGTTGCCATTTCCTTCTCCACTACATAGTATACTGGTCCTTATTAGTTATCTACTTTATAGATAGCAGTGCACTAGGAATTTAAACAGCCCAGAGACAGGGCGCTCTGTGATGACTTGGAAGGGTGGAATGGGGGTGGGTGAGAGGGAGAAACTAGCACAATATTTGTAAAAATATTATAATCTAATAATAAAAATAAAAATCATAGAATTCTTAACAGCAGAAGGGTGACTTTCTCCACTTTTTTCCAAACTTTTAAATCCTGCTGTCTTTATCTGAACTTATCCTTTCTTTCCCCAAGGCTACCATGAAAATATGAGTTCTTCCTTTTACTGAGGCTAAATCTCTTAATTGTGTTCTGAAGCTCATCCTTCTATGCTTACTTAGAAATATCATTAATTATTGCCTCCCACATTTTAGAATTCTCTGACTCTATATTTATCTTCAGAGAAAGTTGAACCCTGTTAATAACCACACAAATGTCTCTCTTCACAGATTTCCCTGTTTTTAAAAATAAATTATTTTAAAATTTCAAAACATGTCACTGATTGTTCCATGCAGAACTTTTTAATTCTAAAAAACAAAAGGTCTATAAGCAAGCTTTACCTGTCAGTTTAAAATATAGCCCCATTTTCTCTTTCTATTGTCTTTAGAAGTCTCTCATTATCATTTCAGGTCTAAGAAAGAGTAAACGTGTTTTAAAACTGAAGTCTAAAGAGGATTCCAAACACAACTATTTTCATGAAGATTGAAACTAATACCATAATACCTTAAAGTATCCATTTTCCTCTCTGAACTTTTTTCCAAGGCCCAAGGCCTATGCTAGGGAAAATTGCCTTTTGAAGTAGCCTTTAAATGGTACTCTGAGCAGCCCATGGTAAAGGATTTTGAATGAGCACGTTTGCAAATAAACAGGAAACGAGTCTATGAGATATCTATTTCGACAGTTTGCCATCTATAGCTTTCCATACTATCACTTATTATGGGTCACACACCTAATACATCTCTATGACATTTAGATTCTTTTCTACCACTTACTTTATTGTGGAGAAGTACCTATTTCTTTGCCATGTTCAGATGGTTTTAGTTCTCTATTTTAGATGAAAATGAACAATCCTATTGACATCTATCGCTAGCAGGGTGATTTGATGCCTATGCTGCATAGAAACAGCCTTCTGGTTGGCTTATCTTTTTCATACTTTGAAAATTCCTACTTAAGTTTAAATGAAATATTTTGTGAGAAAAGAGAAAAATGGTTAATCCATTTATGAAGCCAATATGAAGCTTCTTTTCTTAGAATCTAAATAAAACAAGAGTTTGCTGAAAAGTAAACCTAAAGCACTTAATAGCTTAGAAGCTTTTAGTGGATTATGGCTTGATTTATTGGTAATGTGAACAAAGATGTGAACAGGGGAGCACAGCTTTTAAGTTAGAGTTTTTTTTTAATGCCTCCATTATCTTTAAACTAAGGACAAAAGTTTCTGTTTGTTCCCTTAGTTGAGGCAAGCAGGGAGACCTGCGGGTGGGGAAGGGATGAGCAGGACCCCAGGTCTTGCTCTGAGAAGTCACCTTTGTTCTCTGAAAAGCCTTTGAATCCTTAAGGATTTACAATGTGCATTTTCCATGAGTAAACCTCCAAGAGAGAATGAACATGTGCTGGATGAGGATCTTCTTTGATTTCCAACAAAAAGATATATCACCTACACATGAGAACATGAAAATATTAGATGGTGAAACACCAGGCTGTGGCTTTTACAAAGGATTTTTGATAGTGCAATGCAGGAATAAATCATAAAGTAAGGCTTTCTTCTATAATGGAGGCTTTTTGACATTCTAGTTATCCCAGGAGTCACTTCTTCATGTTAAATGTAGGACAGTCAATCCATTCTCCTGAAACAGGAATTGGGATATATTCAGTGACTCATAGGCAACTGTAGGTATTTTGTCAGGTTAAACATACTTTTTATGTACATACAGCACAGTGAAATATTAGCATAGCTACTTGCAGTTGAGGCAGTTTATACATTTGTGCTTTAGTGAATGAAATAATTCATTTTCTACTTTTTTAAAATTTAAATTTATTTATTTTAATTGGAGGTTAGTTACTTTACAATATTGTATTGGTTCTGCCACACATCAACATGAATCCACCACGGGCGTACATGTGTTCCCCATCCTGAATCCCCCTCCCACCTCCCTCCCCATACCATCCCTCTGGGTTGAAAAATATTTATTGAGATTCTGTGGAACCCATCAAGGATTCTCTGTAATTTTTAATCAGTAATGATAGAAGTGGATTACCTGACATGGAACACGTTATAATGTGGAGTAGTTGCATAATCGAGATTGGAGGCAGAAATTGATAATGATGGCAATTACGAGTTATCTGGGGGGAGAAGGCAAGCAATTCAAAGATCTAGCATTGGAAAAAATGCTGAAAGTGTTATTATTATGTGAGAGATATTAATAATAGAATTATATAATAAACATACCATAGCATGGAACCCAGGTCTCCCGCATTGCAAGCAGATTCTTTACCCTCTGAGCCACCAGAGAATCTCATAGCATAGTAAGCCAGATATTTTAGAGGAAGATCAGCCAGAGTGTAATTAGTAATTAGACATAAGACATATTTAGAAGACTGGGGCATGAGAACAAGGCTTGCAGGGTGTTATAACTTGGAAAAAAGAGGGCAAGGAATTTACAGTGTATCAGCAAAAGGAGTCAGCTGAACTTCAGCTGCTTGGGGAATATGTGCTCAAAAATAGTCTCTTAAAATGCTCTTATGGCTTGAAAACCATTTGTTGCCATTTTGATTTAGCAAGAAAAGAGGGGAGGAACCCATTGGGAAGATGGCATCGTATGAGAACGACAGTAGAAATGTCCAGTTCCTCAGGTTTTCTTACACTGTTGATCATGCTTTATAACATGTACCCATGCATCTTATATAATGTTTAATATTTATGTCCATCTCTATTGGCTTTGTTCTCTGTCCTCAACCTCAAAGTCTATTTCTTCTCTACAGCTCCTTCCTCTCACTGATCTAACCCCACCTCCCTCTGCATTCCAAACTCCCTCTGAAATAACAAATGTACCAACCCAGTTGATATTTCAGTCAAGATTGGGTGCAGTGTGGGTAGAGACGTAAGTGAGCAAACATATGAAAAGGCTTTTCCTTTGTGAATGTGACACCTTACTTAAATTTGGAGTAAATGACAGAATTTTATTAATTTTGATTGTTTAAAGTATTTGGTTCCTTCTAGCTCTAAAATACATAGGTCCTGGAAATATAATGTACATCATAGTGACTGCAGTCAATAGTTCATGTTATATATTTACAAGTTGCTAAGAGGGTAGATTGTAAAAGTTCTTGTCACAAGGAACAATTGTAACTCTGTGGTGATGCATGGCGACTTTGTGGGGATCCTCTTACAGCACACACAATCATCGAATCATGATGTTGTATCCTCAGAACAAATATAGAGTTATGTGTCAATTTTATTTCAATAAAAAAGAATAAAAATAAAATATGCAGTTCTTTACATGGAGATATGAATTCTACATAACTCAGTTTGCTTTCCTTGACATCTCATAAACTCTTAATGAGTTGTGTCATAATATTCTTCCTTCATATAATTTGCTTTTTAAATTTTTTTCCCTTTTAAAAATTTACAAAAATAGGCCTTGAAAACAATTTTTATTAAGAGTACAGTGAAACAGGTAGCATGTTAGGTAGGGAAAAGGACAAGGTTCACTCCATTTTTCTTTCTTGTGGAGGGAGAACCAGGTAAGTCCACACATAGTGAGACTGTTTAGGATGGTAGTGATTGTACTTTTCCTATAGATGACAAGTGGCCCAACTAAGATTTATACACAATCTCTCTGACTCCAAAGCCCCAAATTTTAATTTTGTCCCTCATCCCTCTTCCCAAATACTCAACATTCATCTCACTGATTTATAATCAGGGTCCTTTCCACTTGTTTTCATCAGTTGGATTTGATCAATTGGTTTGGTTGTTTCTGATGGCAAGGGATCCTACCCTAACTTAAGTCTCCATTAAAAGCGAAATGACTGCTTAACAATCTATTTTGACATCAATGTGTTTATGGACTCCTAGAGACTTACAAAAAACAAACAAACCAAAAAAAAAGATTGAACTTAGCCCACAACCTCTCTAATCATACATCCACAACTTGATACTGCTTTATCCTTGTCTGCCCTATCCATAGCTATCTTAAGGGTCTGTTTGTAGGAACAAAACACTGCTTAGGAGCTCCAGTATTTTTAATGCCACACCAGGTGCAGTCAGGTTGCCTAAAATACTTTATACCAGTTGACACATTCTCTGGAGACTCAAGTCTAGCTTAACACATTTTTAAAAGAACGACTAAAAGAAAAGAAGTCACATTATTTTGGAAAGCGTTCCAGCTTTAAGAAGAGAGCTTCATCTCTCAAGGCACATATATGCTGTGAATATCACTGATTTGTTTAGGAGGAAGATATTTACTATTTACTTCCTATGAAAAATAAATTTTCAAAATGTTTTACAAAATGAAATTTTGAGCTACTATGAGACTCTGGATCAAGCATGCTGTCATTACTGCTAAAATTCCTGTGGCTTTCATGGTTAGCCTTTGGCATCCACATTTATGGAAACTCTGAAATCCTTCTAATTTTGGAAAATATGGGTGGGATATTTTAGTCTATTTGTGCTAAGCAAGATTCTTGTCTTTATCAAAGTTTAAGCCTCAAAATATGTCCCTGCTATTTTGAAAGAACTTAGAACCCAGTGGAAGAAATAAATTAGGTTAGATTTTATACTATGCACAAAGAAACAGTTTACTAATTGGCATTTTATCCTTTTCCATATTTAAATTGGAAACTCAGATACTAGAAACTAAACCTTCTCTGTATAGTAGTATATGAAATCTTCAAGGAAGAAAGGTTAAGAAATTTCTCAGGCACAGCTCATATTTGATCCAGAGCCCACTTTAAAGTTTGCAGCAAATGCAATGGTCACATCCTACACTTCAATGAAATGCACTGAGAGTAGAGTTTGCATTAAGACTTATTGGATTAAGGCTGAGCTACATGATAAATTGCAAACTGACCACAATCATCCAATTCTTTATGAGAATCCCAGTGAAATGTAACATCATTTCTTCTCATCAAGAGATAAAGCTTATTTCGTTATGCCTTGAACTGCTTGGCCATAAGACTTGCTTTAACCAGTGGGACAGGAAAAAATATGACACAAAGGCTTGAAAGGTGATTTTACATTACACCATTCCCCCTTGCTGTTCTTGGAACCCAGATACCATGTGCCCACACACAAAAGAATATTGAGAAAATTAGAGAATAAGAAACTCAGTGGAGAAAAACTGAGGCCTACCAGCAGACAGCCATTTTCAAAATCTGGATGTTAAAACTGTTTAATTTTTTTCACCTTATATGAGTTAAAAAGACAGTCATAATTTGCATAAAGTGTAGAGAACTGCACATTGTTACGAGAAACCTGGACTAGACTTATGAGAAAATATGGTACACATTGGGATCAAGAAGTGGTTTTTGGACTTCCCTGGTGGTTCTGTAGATAAGAATCCATTTCCCAATGCAGGAGTTTGATCCATGGTCCAGGAAGATCCCATATGCCATGGAACAACTAAGCCTGTGTGCCACAACTACTGAAGCCCATGTGACCAGAGCCCAGGCGCCACAATAAGTGAAGCCTCTGCAATAAGAAGCCATGTGCACCACAAGCAAGAGTAGCCCCCGCTGGTGGCAACTAGAGAAAGCCCACGCAAAGCGATGCAGACCCCAGCACAGCCAAAAGGAAATAAATGAGCAAAATTATTTAAAAAAAAAAAAAAGAAAGAAATGACATTTGTCATTGATAGGACTTCACTTGTCATGTGACAATTCTTATTCTTTTTACAATAACACATCATGCTTTTTTAAAGCCTTATTTAATTTCCAAGAACACTGTGCATTCTATTTATGTGTATATTTGCATCTGAATTGCATGTTTCATAAAGAAAAGGAAGATCAGAATTCCAAATGGTTTATTTTCCTGTGATCACAAAAGCAGGCAGGAGATTGTTCAGGTTCTGACAGACTGTCTCTCTATGAGCCTGTGTTTTGGGAAATATTTACAAAAGTGGCTGTCAAAGATCATTTGCCTCACATCTTATCGCAGTGATTTGTAGGAAATATGATATTTAAATAAATCAATATGCAATAAAGAAAATGATGAGCCATGTGATTCTTAAAGAAGCTTATAAATAACAGGATAAAGATATCATATTTCAAAATGTAGAAGTGTTTTTACACCTCTGCAAAATAATGAATAGTGATACAAAAATGAGACAGTAATAAGTTTTTCAGTAAGTGCTATGATGGTCTTCTTTCTATGTATAACTACATATTTTAAATTACTGAGGATTAATAGTAAAGGAAGACAAAGTTTTTAGATCCAGAAAATATGATTATGACTTTACTTAACCTCCAGGGTTCTTAGCTTTTTCTTTACTTAAATATGGATTATACTACATTTTAATGTTAATCAAAGAAAGTTTACTTTTATGTAGTAATTTCAAAGACACTGTGAGTACTTGATCTAAGTTAATTCATTGTACTTATTAACCAAAAATCATCAATTTCTTAGGGTGGAATAATGTCTCAAATATGATTGATAATGAATATATACTTTCAAATATAATTGGTTATCAGTTAAATGTATATTATAAGCAACACAGTGAAGACCTGAAGAAGAGTGTGCAGAATACTTTAAATAAACAAGACATAATTTAAAAACAGGAGCTCCTAGACTCCAGTTCTCCTGAAGGTGGACAAGGGTTACTCATTCTCTGCCTCAGGATCACAACCTGTCTAAGTTCATCTTCCAAGGAACTTGACACAGTTCAGCTGACATCCATCTGCAATGATAAAACTATTTGCTTCAGAGAGACCAAGAAAGATCATGGTCTTTCATTCATTTCTGGCAAAAATACTAAACTTGTAGTAATTACTACATAGGCTTATATATATCTAGGAAAAATCCAAACAGAAGCAATTAATCAAGGCACTGTCAACCCGAATCTGTAGTAATCATTTGATAACTCTTTTACTTTATGAAGGTAATATTAGGAGAATTCAGTTCAGTTCAATTGCTCAGTTGTGTCCAACTCTTTGCGACTCCATGAACTGCAGCATGCCAGGCCTCCCTGTCCATCACCAACTCCTGGAGCCTATCTAAACTCATGTCCATTGAGTCGGTGATGCCATCCAACCATCTCATCCTCTGTCGTCCCCTTCTCATGCCCTCAATCTTTCCCAGCATCAGGGTCTTTTCAAATGAGTCAGCTCTTCATATCAGGTGGCCAAAGAATTGGAGTTTCAGCTTCAACATCAGTCCTTCCAATGAACACCCAGGACTGGTCTCCTTTAGGATGGACTGGTTGGATCTCCTTACAGTTCAAGGTACTTCCAAGAATCTTCTCCAACACCACAGTTCAAAAGCATCAATTCTTGGGGCACTCAGTTTTCTTTTTCTTTCTTTCTTTTATTTTTATTTTAAGAGAACATTAGAAACTTTTAGTCTAATTCTAACATCCATACATGACTACTGGAAAAATAATAGCCTTGACTAGATGGACCTTTGTTGGCAAAGTAATGTCTCTACTTTTTAATATGCTGTCTAGGTTGGTCATGACTTTCCTACCAAGGAGTAAGCGTCTTTTAATTTCATGGCTGCAGTCACCATCTGGAGTGATTTTGGAGCCCCAATAATATAAAGGCAGCCACTCTTCCCTCTGTTTCCCCATCTATTTGCCATGAAGTGATGGGACTGGATGCCATGATCTCAGTTTTCTGAATGTTGAGCTTTAAGTCATCTTTTGCCACTCTCCTCTTTAACTTTCATCAAGAGGCTCTAGTTCTTCTTCACTTTTTGCCATAAGGGTGGTGTCATCTTCATATCTGAGGTTATTGATATTTCTCCCAGCAATCTTGATTCCAGCTTGTGCTTCATCCAGCCAAGCGTTTCTCGTGATGTACTCTGCATAGAAGTTAAATAAGCAGAGTGACAATATACAGCCTTGATGTACTTCTTTTCCTATTTGGAACCAGTCTCTTGTTCCATGTCCAGTTCTAAACTGTTGCTTCCTGACCTGCATACAGGTTTCTCAGAAGGCAGGTCAGGTGATCTGCTATTCCGATCTCTTTAAAAATTTCCACAGTATTTTGATCCACACAGTCAAAGGTTTTGGCATAGTCAATAGAGCAGAAATAGATGTTTTTCTGGAACTCTCTTGCTTTTTCAAAGATCCAGCAGATGTTGGCAATGATATCTCTGGTTTCTCTGCCTTTTCTAAAACCAGCTTGAACATCAGGAAGTTCATGGTTTGTATATTGATGAAGGCTGGCTTGGAGAATTTTGAGCATTACTTTACTAGTGTGTGAGATGAGTGCAATTGTGCCATAGTTTGAGTATTCTTTGGTAATGTCTTTCTTTGGGATTGGAATGAAAACTGACCTTTTCTAGTCCTGTGGCCACTGTTGAGTGTTCCAAATTTGCTTGCATATTGAGAGCAGCACTTTCCCAGCATCATCTTGTAGGATTTGAAATAGCTCAACTGGAATTCCATCACCTCCACTAGCTTTGTTCATAGTGATGCTTCCTAAGGCCCACTTGACTTAACAATCCAGGATGTCTGGCTCCAAGTGAGTGATCAAATCTTCGTGATTAACTGGGTCGTGAAGACCTTTTTTGTATATTTCTTCTGTATATTCTTGGCACCTCTTAGTATCTTCCTGCTTCTGCCAGGTCCATAGCATTTCTGTCCTCTATTGAGACCATCTTTGCCTGAAATATTCCCTTGGTTTATCTAATTTTCTTGAAGAGATTTCTAGTCTTTCCCATTCTGTTCTTTCCCTCTATTTCTTTGCACAGATTGCTGAGGAAGGCTTTCTTATCTCTCCTTGCTATTGTTTGGAACTCTACATTCAAATGGGTATATCTGTCATTTTCTCCTTTCCTTTTCACTTCTCTTCTCTTCACAGCTATTTGTAAGGCCTCCTCAGACAGCCATTTTTCCTTTTTGCATTTCTTTTTTGGGGGATGGTCTTAATCCCTATCTCCTGTACAATGTTATGAACCTCCATCCATAGTTCATCAGGCACTCTGTCTATCAGATCTAGTCCCTTGAATCTATTTCTCACTTCCACTGTATAATCATAAGGGATTTGATTTAGGTCATACCTGAATGGTTTAATGGTTTTACCTACTTTCTTCAATTTAACTCTGAATTGGCAATAAGAAGTTCATGATCTCAGCCACAGTCCTCTTCCTGTCTTTTTTTTGCTGGCTGTATAGAGCTTCTCCATCTTTGGCTGCAAAGAATATAATCAATCTGATTTCGGTGTTGACCATCTGGTGATGTCCATCTCTTCTCTTGTGTTGTTGGAAGAGGGGGTTTGCTATGACCAGTGCATTCTTTTGGCAAAACTCTATTAGCCTCTGCCCTGATTCATTCTGTACTCCAAGGCCAAATTTGCCTGTTGTTCCAAGTGTTTCTTTATTTCCTACTTTTGCATTCCAGTCCCCTATAATGAAAAGGACATATTTTGGGGATGTTAGTTCTAAAAGATCTTGTAGGTCTTCATAGAGCCGTTCAACTTCAGCTTCTCCAGCATTACTGGTCGGGGCATAGACTTGGATTACTGTGATATTGAATGGTTTTCCTTGGAAAAGAACAGAGATCATTCTGTCGTTGTTGAGACTGCATCCAAGTATTGCATTTCAGATGCTTTTGTTGACCATGATGCTACTCCATTTCTTTTAAAGGATTCCCGCCCACAGTAGTAGATATAATAGTCATCTGATTTAAATTCACCTGTTCCTGTTCATTTTAGTTCGCTGAATGTTGACGTTGACTCTTGCCATCTCCTGTTTGACCACTTTCAATTTGTCTTGATTCATGGACTTAACATTGCTCTTTACAGCATTGGACCTTGCTTCTATCACCAGTCACATCCACACCTGGGTGTTGTTTTGCTTTGGCTCCATCCCTTAGGAGAATTACAGAGATGTAATGGTGATGATATTGAAGAGGAAGAAGGTATTGCATAAGAGGTAATTTGAATACTTTGAATAGTACTCTTAAACTAATTACTTAGCATTTAGTTATTTCTGCAAGGCTTCTTTACCAGGTAAATTAATAGAAATAAATATTGCTAAAGAAATATTGAATATATTTACAACAATGTGCTCTTTAAACCATTTTGGTAGTATATCATTCTTCACAATTTCATATTAATATAATTTAACTCTGGTCTTTTTGTAATATAAAAAAAAATAGTTCCTAAAAAGAACTATTAGACAATTTTTTTTAACATATCAGGACTGCATACCAGGATTAAAAATGACTTTCTGTATTATGGTCTACAATATTAAGATATTTTATTAAGCCAGACAGGAAACATTTTCAACAAGGCCAAGCCATTCATTTTCACTCTATTTTAATTACTTAAGCATTTTAAGGTGTGTGCTCCATAGTTGATATAGAAAGACAGTTGGTTTATCTTGGTGGTTCTCTCTCAAAGCCCTTAACCTGATCTAATTTTCAGACAAACTCAAAGTTAAGGATATTGCACAAGATACCAGACCAGCATTCCTCAAATGTCAAGTTCATTAAAAATAAAGAAAGTCTGAGAACCCAACACAGACCATGGAAGACTAAAACTTTGATCCTAACTGCAATGTGATATCCTGGATTAGATCCTGGGTTATAAAAAGGATATTAGTGGAAATACTAGTGAAATCCAAATAAACTGGGCATCTGGTTCAGAATAATTCTTTTATATCAGTATCAGGTGGAAATCTTTGAATGATTTATAAATGAATGTATATATTTACTTCCAAGTAGAAAAACTCAGTAATTAAGATATATTCTATAATTGCTAATGTCTTCAGAGGAACTTATAAACATTTTGTGTTTATATTTATATTTAAATATTTAAATGTGAAGGAAGCAGTACAGTTAAGTGATAAGTGAAATTAAACTAATACGTGTGAGCTAATTTTAATAGCTAACTTTTTTCTGTTGATCTAGTTAACAGTTAACATTTATTTGGGGCCTCCTTTAGATTATCTAATGCATAATTTGACTTTTAAACATCAAATCTCTACTGAAAAATGCTTATTTGATGTCATCATTTTAAAATAGCATGAAATTTTAAAGTTGTAATTTTAAAGTGTCATGGTTTTTCAGGAGTTATTAAAATAACAGGAACAAAAATAAGAACTTTTAAAAATTAAGACTTTAAAAGAATAATTTAAGATTCACAATAAAATAGAGAAGGTACAGGGATCTCCTGCTTACCCCTGCCCCCAGACATTCACAGCTTCCCCCATTATTAGCATCTCCACAAGATGGTACATTTGTTACAAATGTTGAACCTACATCGATACATCATACTCACCCATACAATGTCCATAGTTTACATGACAGTTTGCTCTTGGTGTTATACTTCTATCATCCTTATGGTACCATACAGAATATTTTCCCTGCCCCAAAAATCCTCTGTGCTTTGCCTATTCATCCCTCTTCCACCCAGCGCCTGGCACCACTGATCTTTTTACTGTCTCTTAGTTTTGCCTTTTCCAGAATGTCATATATTTGGAGTTATATGGTATGTAGTCTTCTCAGATTAGCTTCTTTCCCTTAGTAATTAGATCATTTTTGTTGCTGAATAATATTCCATTGTCTAGATATACTGCAGTTTATCAAAATTTTCACCTACTGAAGGACATTTTGGTTGCCTCCAAGTTTTGGCAGTGATGAATATAGAAACTCTAAACATCCATGAGTAGGTTTTTATTCCACTACTTTGTGGAATACCAAGGAGCATGATTGCTGAATTGTTTAAAGGTACATTTAGTTTTGTAAGAAACGGACACATTATTTTCCTAAGTAGTTGTACCATTTTGCATTCCCACAGCTGTGAATGAGAGTTCCCTTTGCTTCAAATCCTCACCAGTATTTGGTGCTGTCAGTGTTCAAATTGTGGCCATTCTAATAGGTATATAGCAATATTTCATTGTTTTAGTTTGCATTTCCCCAATGACACATGATATGAAACATCTTTTCATGTGCTTCTGTTCAAATGCATGTGTTTTTTTTTTTTTAATGAAGTGTCATTGAGATTTTAATTATAATGAAAGTCTTGGCAATCCATTATTTCTTTCATGGATCATATCTGTAGTGTCATTCTAAAAAGTCATTGCCATACACAAATTTACTTAGATTTTCTCCTATGTTTAATAGGCTTTCTATGTTTTTGAATTTTATAGTTTGAGTCTTCAAACAATTTTTGAGTTAATTTTTGTGAAACAGGTGTGATCTATGCTTAGATTTTTTTTTTTTTTTTGGCATGTGGATATCCACTTGTTCCAGCACCATTTGTTGAAAAGACTATCTTTGTTTTATTGTATTTCTTTTGCTCCTTTGTCAAAGATCAGTTAACTGTATATATGTGGTTCTATTTCTGGGCTCTCTATTCTATTCCATTGATCTATTTGTCTTTCCTTTCACAAGTGCCATACTCTATTGATTATCCTGGCTTTACAGAAAGTCTTGAAGTGGGGCAGTGTCAGTACACCAACTTTGTTGTTCTTCAACTTATGCGGCTACGCTGGATCTTTTAACTCTCAATATAAACTTCAGAATAATTGTGTAGAGAGCAATCGAATAACTTTTGGGGATTTTGATTGCAGTTGTATTGAACATATAGACGAATTTGAAATGAATTGATATCCTATAATAATGTCTTCCTATCTATAAACATAATATATCTATTTATTTAGTTCTTTTTTGATTGTGTCATCAAAATGTGTAGTTTTCTCACATAAATATTCTAAATATTGTATTAGATTTATGTCTATTTCTTTTTTTTTTTTTTTTTGGATGCTAATGTAAACGATGGGGCTTCCCAGGTTGTTCAGTTGCAATTTTAATTTTAAATTATATTTGTTTATTTCTAGGATACATGAAAGTGATTCAATATGTTCACTGACATGGTATTCTGAAACATTGCTATGATCACTGTTTAGTTTCAGGATTTGTGTGTGTGTGTGTGTGTGTGTGTGTGTGTGTATGTGTGTATTCTTTCAGATTTTCTACCTAGATGATCAGATCATCAGCAGAGAAACTTCCTTTCTTTCTTCCCAATCTTTTCTTATTTCCTTTTCTTGTCTCACTTCATTAGCAAGGACTTTCAGTACAGTGTTGGAAAGGGGTGGTCAGAGAAGACACCTTTGTCTTTTTCCTGACCTTTAGGAGAAAGCCTTGAATTTCTCTCTAATAATTATCACAACACTTGTTCTTAAACTTTTAGGTGTGAAAAATGATTTCTATCAAAACTGATGATTCTAGCATTTGCAGAATCACACTCAGGGGCAAACTCAATCTAGACTGTGATATGTTTAAATTTTTTTTACATTTAAAAATAGTAATAATATAGCACAAAGCATAATAGAAAGCTAAATTTTGGCCACTATGTAACCACTGGTATTAAAATTGAATCCAAAACAACGAGTAGAGGTGCTACAAAGTGTGGACTCAGACTATAGGTTTCATGAAGAAAAAAACTATTGTTTGAACTCATTGATTTAAAGTCTAAAATACATATAAACTTTATATCCTAGAATAAATTACTTATTGAATGTGTGAATCAACAAATAAGGGTTTTGGGTACTAAATAGCAATTTTGCTTTCATCTTCTTTCTTAGAGCTCTATCCACAAGAAAGAACTTCCCAGGGAAGCTTAGCTGTATTGACTAAAGTGGTACATATGCGATTCACTCCTATAGGGCACAGCTAATTGTTCCTTTGGGAAATTAAGGGGTAAAAGGACAAGAGAGCAGTTTCCCAAATTTCCAATTATTCACAAAAGTCATCTAGCCAGAATTAAAATTCTGAAGGCTATATTGAGACCATAGCAGGCAGGAAGGCTAAGGATCTCCAAAGGGAGGAAATAGGCTGCAAGTGTCACATTTCTTTTCTTTTAGTCTCTCTCTTAAGTGGCGGGAAGAAACAAATAGTGTCAGACTTTTTTTCCTTCTCTATGCAAAATTAAAAGGAGGTTTCTTTTAAAATTCTGTGTTGCCATGTGGACACCTGGTTCCACCTGAACTTATCTTTTCTCAAACCTTGAACTAACCATTGTGTTTTTCTTATAGAAGTGTTTTCTTCAGTTCAGTTCAATTCAGTTGCTCAGTCATGTCCAGCTCTTGTGATCTCATGGACTGCAACACACCAGGCAGTCCTGTCCGTCACCAACTCTCAGAGCCTACTCAAACTCATGTCCATCGCATCAGTGATGCCATCCAACCATCTCTTCCTCTGTTGTCCCTTTCTCCTCCTGCCTTCAATCTTTCCCAGCATCAGTGTCTTTTCCAGTGAGTCGATTCTTTGTATCAGGTGGCCAAAGTATTGGAGTTTCAGCTTCAACATCAGTCCTTCTAATGAATATTCAGGACTGATTTCCTTTAGGATATACTGGTTGATGCCCTTGCAGTCCAAAGGACTCTCAAGAGTCTTCTCCAACACCACAGTTCAAAAGCATCAATTCTTCAGTGCTCAGCTTTCTTTATAGTCCAACTCTCACATCCATACATGACTACTGGAAAAGCCATAGCTTTGACTAGATGGACCTTTGATTGGTAAAGTAATGCCTCTGCTTTTTAATATTCTGTTTAGGTTAGTCAGAGCTTTTCTTCCAAGGAGCAAGTGTCTTTTAATTTCATGTCTGCAGTCACCATCTGCAGTGATTTTGGTGGCCCCCAAAATAAAGTATCTTAGTGTTTCCATTGTTTCCCCATCTAGTTGCCATGAAGTGATGGGACCGAATGCCATGATCTTAGTTTTTTGAATCTTAAGTTTTAAGCCGACTTTTTCTACTCTCCTCTTTTACATTCATGAAGAGGTTCTTTATTTCTTCTTCACTTTCTGCCATAAGAGTGGTGTAATCTGTGTATCTGAGGTTATTGATATTTCTACTGGCAATCTTGATTCCATTTTGTGCTCCATCCAGCCCTGCATTTTGCATGATGTACTCTGGATGGCATCACTGACTCGATGGACGTGAGTCTGAGTGAACTCCGGGTTGGTGATGGACAGGGAGGCTTGGCGTGCTGTGATTCATGGGGTCACAAACAGTCAGACACGACTGAACAACTGAACTAAACTGAACTGAACTCTGCATATAAGTTATATGAGCAGGGTAACAATACACAGCCTTGATGTACTCCTTTCTTAAGCTATTTTAATGAACTATGCATTTACCTTTGACTCAGTCTTTCTTCAAGTCAGTTTTGCCTAAGACTCAGAACTGATAATGGCTCAACAAACCAGTATGTTTTACTCTGGAAATGTTCTCTTAAGCTATAAGAGACTCTGTATTTGCTTGAAAATCTGCTTTTCTTCAAGATTCATGTCATTTGTTTTATGCTCCAGGATGACTCACCTTGTGCCAGTGTTATCTCAAAATGCATGTTGTGGGTGAGGGGCCTGGTGACACTGTCTGAGTTTTGAGACATTTTTTTTCTTCTTGCTAAAAACTAGCGAGGGGGCACTGTTTCTGCCCCCGTCTGATGTCTATGTCAGAAGCCTTCTCTATCTTTTCTATGCTTTAATAAAACTTTTATTACACAAAAGTTCTGAATGATCAAGTCTGTTACTGATCCCAGATCAAATTCCTCTCCTCTGGAGGCCAAGAATCCCTGAATCTTTCACATCATAGTGACAACCTTTCAATATAATGTGTTTGATACTGTAGAAAGATAACCTATGGCTGAGCCAAAAGGATCTGGTGAGAAGACAAAGGCTTTGTGAAAGAAATAGTTTTCAGTTCATGTTGCCTGTCCCATACCTTCAGTAGAGGTTCAGAATACTGCTGTCTGAGCAGCCAGGTATCACCTCTGATGAGGGAAGTTGCCACTGGCATCCACAAATGATATTATGTTCTTGCTATCTTAGGATTCACATGTATACTTGCTTTGTTTAAACTGGGAAATAAATATTAACAAGGAGACATATATTACATTGAATGGGTAACAAAACATAGAAACCAATATAATTGGATTTAATATTAATAGATCCTTAAGAATGGGATTGACTTCTTCTTTTATATTTTCTTGTTACACTTGTGTATAGGTTCAAATTTCTACAGTTTCTAAATCAGGATTTTCATCCCTTTCCACTGGACTTCAATTTGAAGTTACATAATAAGAGTAAATATTGCACTATGTTACCTAAAGAATGTTACAATAAATACTTAAGTTATACCATACAGATTAACAATATTACTGGAATTGAGAAAATGGTACATAATAAAAATGAGCAAGAATTATAAATAAAGTTTTATAGGCTGTTTTTACTATCAGTGAAAAGATGAAGGAATTTCCACTCATTAACATATGCTAAGTCGCTTCAGTCATGTCCGACTCTGTGTGACCCCATAGACGGCAGCCCACCAGGCTCCCCCGCCCTGGGATTCTCCAGGCAAGAACACTGGAATGGGTTGCCATTTCCTTCTCCAAAGCGTGAAAGTGAAGTCGCTCATTCATGTCCGGCTCTTAGCGACCCCATGGACTGCAGCCCACCAGGCTCCTCCGTCCATGACACTGATATTCTTTGATTTATATTTCAAAACTGTATTTAATTTCTATCAACCAAATGTAGACTTCAAAGCTAGGATTTCTCTACAAACAAGCTTCTTACTGAAATTAATCATCCCACTTCTTTAATTATAAAGATCAGATGGAAATTTACACATGTTATCACAGTAGGCTTTGCAAATATGTAAGTGTTAATGCACATGTAGTTGTTGATCCATTACTTAATTCAGCACCATTGATTTAGCATATCTGGGGTCACAGTCTGAACATGATACCAGTAAAACTGTCTGAAACACTCCAGGTGAGGTGTCATAAGTCTGGGATGCCCACTCACATCATTAATTTTCAGATTATTTATTTCATATAAAAACAATACAGTTTCCAAAATGCATATTATACTTTCAAATGCACTCATAATTTATTAAATAGCCCTGACAAATTCTGTAGTTAAATCTTTATTAAATAAATATAATTTTTCCCAGGGGAGTGACATTGCACTTAAATATTGTCATATTTTTAAAATATCTCTTTAAATTATTGACATACACAGAAGTTGGAGGCTTTTAGCTGTTTGTAAATTTTCATTGATATTCCAAATAAGAAGCAATGGTAATAAAAACTCTTCAGAGAAATTGTTGAACAGAAACTGGCAATCTATCAGAAAACAAATTATCAACCACATGTAGGTCTCAAAATTTAGGATCACTAGGCAATAAAAATAGAAGCATCTAATTTTACCAAGTGAGTTGGAGTGATGCATTCAACAAGTGATGTGATTAACTTCACTGACCATTTTGATTTCAAATTTTATTTTTTAAATATCTAGGTACAGGTAAAAAATTACACATTGAGATTGGTGTTTATTTCTTCTTGTTTTTTTTTCATATTTAACAAAATTTAATCTTGATTTGTATAAATCTCCTCTTTCTAGTTTCCTTTGGTTTTATTGTTTTGTCTTGTTTTATTTTACTTCATTTTACAATACTGTATTGGTTTTGCCATACATCAACACGAATCCGTCACAGGTGTACATGAGTTCTGAATCCTGAAACCCCCTCCCACCTCCCTCCCCATACCATTTCTCTGGGTCATCCCAGTGCACCAGCCCCAAGCATCCTGTATCCTGCATCAAACCTAGACTGGCAATTCATTTCTTACATGACATTACACATGTTTCAATGCCATTCTCCCAAATCATCCTACCCTCTCCCTCTCCCTCTGAGTCCAAAAGTCTGTTCTATACATCTGTGTCTCTTTTGCTGTCTCGCATACAGGGTTATCATTATAATCTTTCTAAATTCCATATATATGTGTTAGTATGCTGTATTGGTGTTTTTCTTTCTGGCTTACTTCACTCTGTATAATTGGCTCCAGTTTCATCCACCTCATTAGAACTGATGCAAATGTATTATTTTTAAAGGCTGAGTAATACTCCATTGTGTATATGTACCACGGCTTTCTTATCCATTTGTCTGCTGATGGACATCTAGTTTGCTTCCATGTCCTGGCTATTGCAAACAGTGCTGCAATAAACATTGGGGTACACACGTCTCTTTCAATTCTGGTTTCCTTGGTTTGTATGCCCAGCAGTGGGATTGCCAGGTCATAAGGCAGTTCTATTTCCAGTTTTTTTTAAGGAATCTCCACACTGTTCTCCATAGTGGCTGTACTAGTTTGCATTCCCACCAACAGTGTAAGAGGGTTCCCTTTTCTCGACACCCTCTCCAGCATTTATCGCTTGTAGACTTTTGGATCTCAGCCATTCTGACTGGTGTGAAATGGTACCTCATTGTGGTCTTGATTTGCATTTCTTTGATAATGAGTGATGTTGAGCATCTTTTCATGTGTTTGTTAGCCATCTGTATGTCTTCTTTGGAGAAATGTCTATTTAGTTCTTTGGCCCATTTTTTGATTGGGTCATTTATTTTTCTGGAATTGAGCTGGAGGAGTTGCTTGTATATTTTTGAGATTAGTTGTTTGTCAGTTGCTTCATTTGCTATTATTTTCTCTCATTCCAAAGGCTACATTTCACCTTGCTTATATTTTCCTTTGTTGTGCAGAAGCTTTTAATTTTAATTAGATCCCATTTGTTTATTTTTTGCTTTTATTTCCAGTATTCTGGGAGGTAGGTCATAGAGGATCCTGCTGTGATTTATGTCAGAGAGTGTTTTGCCTATATTCTCCTCTAGGAGTTTTATAGTTTCTGGTCTTACGTTTAGATCTTTAATCCATTTTGAGTTTATTTTTGTGTATGGTGTTAGAAAGTGATCTAGTTTCATTCTTTTACAAGTGGTTGACCAGTTTTCCCAGCACCACTTGTTAAAGAGATTGTCTTTAATCCATTATATATTCTTGCCTCCTTTGTCTAAGATAAGGTGTCCATATGTGTGTGGATTTATCTCTGGGCTTTCTATTTTGTTCCATTGATCTATATGTCTGTCTTTGTGCCAGTACCATACTGTCTTGATGACTGTGGCTTTGTAGTATAGCCTGAAGTGTTTATTTCTTCTTGTTTTTTAGGAAATGGTTTGGATATCATCGGGTAAATGTCATTGGGGTCTTTTAGATAAAATTACAGTTTGACCAAAAAAAAGCATGGTAGTTCCATTATATTTGAATGTGCTGTCCGTCTATGTAGCCACACCTGCAAACATGTTAGTCAGTTGTTTCCCTGTGTTGTCTTAACACTTAAGTGAGGTTGATACAAGCAGAATAGAAAATTTTATTTCTTGCAGATGCTTTTGCTTAACATTTAATGCATAGGTGATTTAATTCAAGATATCCTTCCATGGAAAATATACTGAATGTCCTGTGTTGTAAACATTTATAAGTTTCAGTGATTTATTTTGAGCTGACATTAGAAATTCAATGCATAAATTTATGAGAATGAAACATGGACTGTGAATACAAGGCTTGAAAATTACAGTAATTTTGGAGAAGAGAAATAGTGTCCTCATTATCTTGAGGTCTCCTGCTAAGCTAGCCAAACCTTTTTCTAGCAAGGGCTTTCAACCCTGGCTACATATCAGACTCATTTAGAATTCTAAGATACCTAAGGCTTACTCCAAAGGCTCCAAATCACAGCAATTCCACAAAAATCTATTGAGGTCATTCCACAGCATCACTTTTAGTTAAGGACCTCAGCTGTAACCAGGATGGCCAGCCATTCACCTAGGCAGTGAACTGAAGTAACAGCCTCCTCTACCATCTTTCTTCACCCAGAGCAGTCATTTTCAACTTGGGATGATTGTGGCCTTCAAGGGACAGTTGGCAAAATCTGAAAAGATATTTGGTTGCCAGAGTTTCAGGGTATGGTTGACATCTGGAGAGAAGAGGGCAAAATAATGTGGCTGAACATCCACAGTAACAGTCCAACTAAGGAAGTTACAGTCCAACAAAGAAATAATTGACTTTGACCCAAACATCAATAGGATGAAGGCTGAAAAACCCCGAGGCAGAGACTCTAGTTTCTCATGACCTGGGTGACTGCAGACCAAATCTATTTGCCTATAATCATTTTTAAAGTATCTGCTGTTTATCTTCTCATTCTAAAAACTCTAAGAAACAATAGAGACTTGTCTCTTCCCTTTTGACTTTAATTTACTGTTTCTACTGCTCCTTATCTTTCCTGGTGAAAGCAGCTCTTTTGCCCTTTTCCTATTTGCCCATTTCTGTTGACCCTCTAAGCTTAAAAACCTATCCATAGAAATGAGATCACCAAACAGTTGAAACTAACTCCTGACTTAGGCTTCCTGAATGCACACCATGCTTTGTTTAGCCTGTCTATTCTTTTTCTGGAATAATAGAGGTTAGAATGAGGAAGTGGCCAGTTAAAGAATGGCTTTCTCTCCAACCCCAACTCTCCTCCTGGCAATCATGCAGGCAGACCACTCGGACAAGATAACATCTGCAGAGAGAGTCGGCCAGCCCACAACCATGGAGGAAGATGCAGAGCCCACCCTCCTGCCTCCGTGACTCACTGAGATTCTCCCTCACTTTTTTCTTAAACACCTATCACAATTGAGCAGAATCTTCAGCTTCTCAAGACTCGAGTCAAATCTCCCCCAGATTGCTGGCTTTTCTGATTAAAGGACCTTTCCTTTCCATTCACACTTGCCTCTCAAATTATTGGTTTTTGAACAGCGAACATTCAAACCTGAGTTCATTAACAAGAAAACCAGCCAACTTCAAAATGGATGATAAGACAAAGGGCTCAGGCAACTCCTTCTCTTCCTCCCTCCCTTCCCTTCTTTCTTCATTTTCTTTCTTCCTTAGTTGTTTTTGCATATTTAACCATTACTTGCTTGTGAATGCTAAATCCCTACAGTGTTCTACTCTGTGCAACCCTATGAGAACTAAAGCCCTCCAGGTTATGGGATTACCCAGCAAAGAATACTGGAGCAGTTTGCCAAGCCCTCTTCCAAGGGGTCTTCTCCACCCAGGAATTGGACCCTTTTCTCTTAGGTCTCCTAATTGGTGGGCAAGTTCTTTATCACTAGCACCACTTGGGAAGCCCATTACTTATACGTTGCCAAAGCAGTTGCATTATTAGGTTAAATAACAAATACAGTATTGTAAAGTAATTAACCTCCAATTGAAATAAATAAATTTATATTAAAAAAAAGAAACCAATCAAACTGAGCACCCATTATTGAGAGCTGGATTCAGACTATGTTATTGGTTTTCTGCTCCATACATTCCTCCTGTGATTTCATACAGGTAGCCAAGGAAAGCATATATTTTCACAGGAAGGCACATTTTATCACTTCTATAAAATGTGTAATTATGAAAAAAGTACAATTTTCTTTTTTTACATCATAAGCTTGTCTAAAAACAGATAAATTATAAGTTGCCATTGTGAGTCTGTTTGAGGTAGGAGATGACAGAAGCTGGTTAGATGTTAAATAATTGTAGCTTGAAAGTGAGGTCAAGGTCAGATAAATTTTGATGCTGTTTGCTTGGTAGGAAATAATTGTCTCAGTGAACAGGGCAGGGAACAGCAGGAAAGCTGATAATAGAACTTTAGTTAGGGGACCATGTTTATACTAAAAAATGAGCAGCAAATCTATACACAACAAAATACCAATCAAAAGTTGTACAAGAATTTGATATTTTAGTCAGCATTCAACATTTTAGGTAGCATTCAAGCCATATGAGTGCATTTCCTCCATCATCAGATATTTTATTACAGGGAAGAAAAGAGATGGTTTAAATTATCTAGATATTTATTTTACCCCTATTATATTAATGTTGCATTCCTAAAGCCTCAATGATATTTTGCTTGTTTAAGATACTATGACTACAGTTTCTTTTAGTAAAGGGCATGTAGACTTGACTTTCAGTTATTAATTAAAAATTCTAGTAACCCAGGGTCTCAGAGCTTCCATGAGGACACATGAAGTAGCCATGTCCAGGGCTGGTGCTAGGATTGCCAGGCACTCAGCTGTCTGTAGGCTCACACTCCATTAGGGGTCAAATGTTAATTGGTCCAAATCTGTGTTGCTCATATACTTAGGCAAAAAATTTTTCTTAAAAATCTTTATTTCTATAATAATTGCACAGTTCCTAGGACTGTTGTTTCGCCTTGGTTTTCTGGTTTGAACTCTTCGCTGAGGCTGCAGACTTGTCCTGATCCCCAACGCCCAGACAACTGTTGTCAATACCTGGGTGGGAAAGAGCCCCTGGAGAAGGAAAGGGCAACCCACTGCATTACTCTTGCCTGAGGAATTCCATGAACAGAAGGGCACATGGGGTCACAGAGTCGGACATGACTGAGGGACTGAGCACACACGCATGCTGTTCTCCAAAGGGGCCAGTGGAGAAGAGTGAGGTATGTGCAGTGAATGACAGTAGTGAATTCAAGTGCTCCAAGTGAGCGAGTGAGTGAAAACACAACATAGAAAAAGAAAAAAAAAATTGGTAGATTTGTCCCTGAGTCTTGACCCCAAACAGTCTTTTCTAGATCATAAGAGAACAAGGCAGCTTTCATCATTTTGACCCTGCATATAAAAAACAGACATGAACTATTCACAGTGATGCAAGCTGGCTTTGAAATCAGCAAGGCCTGGCTGACAGCAGCCACCAAATTGGCACATTCATTGGAAATGATGTTCAAATCAGCTCACAGGAGGAATGGGAAAAGCAGGTTTGGCTTCTCTGATAGAATACAGAGCAGCATTTCCTTTGGAATCCACATTCATGCTTGATGCTGTAAGCATGGATGGAGATATGCAGAAAGATGAAAGTATCCTACATTCAAATTTAATGTATTTATTTTTAGAAGCTGATTGATCTAATAACAAGTCTACTTACTTCAGATTTTCAAATAACCTGTGGACTGTCCCATTTCACTCTGTGATTACTTCTGGAGAGAAACTCAAATAAAGCTAAATTAAATCCATACAATTTATGGTCTGAGGGTGGCTCACTAATAAGATGCTGATAGAATAGATATGGGCCAAAAGGAAGATGAGTCTGGGTTTTGGCTCAGGGCCTCCACCAATGGCTTTTCACTCTCTCCAGTGGTAACAATCCTGATGGGCATTGACACCTGCAATATGGAACAAATAAATAACATAAGGGCCTTAGAGCAGTGAAATTCTGGAGATACTCCCCATCTCTAGCCACACTCAATGAAATATATATTTAAAGATGAGAATTTCATGGACTTCCTTGGTGGTCCAGTGGTTAAAATACTGCATTCCCAATGCAGGAGGCCTGGTTCAATCCCTGGTCAGGGAACTAGATCCCACATGCCATAACCAAATAAAAAACAAAAATGAGAATCCCAAGTTAAAATTATGGGGGGATAAATATCAGGGGAGGAAAAGAAAGGCAATTGAGACCTCTGATTATTGATTGATTAATAGGATCAGTTTGATGCTGGATGAGATTACTTAATTTCCATCTTCTGTGTTTTATCAGAGGCATTAGTTATTTGGGGAACTAAATCTTTTCTTATTTTATAGAGTGTATTTTTAAAATATTTCTGGGCTTTCTGATTCCTCAGCATCTTCGTTCACAGTACCTCCAAATTCCTTATGTATGTTGTAGTCAATGTTAGAAAGAGAATACTATATACTCTATTTTAATCATTGAACTATAATTAATAGGAAAATTAAGTGATTAGAAATTAGACACTATGCTTATGTGGAAACATGCTTAATATTAAAAATCCTATTATATAATATCATATTTAGACTACTTTTTTTTTTATAAAAGTAGTCCATTCATCTTGGGTTCCTTTCATTTAACAATGTCATTTACCAGTTAATCTCTTGCACAATATTATTTTCCCTGAATATGTTTGGTAAACAATCTTTAAATAGCCATTTGATGTCATATTTTTGTGGGTAGTTCATAAGAGTTGTAATTATTTGGCCCAACATATCTACATGAATACATGTTAGAGACAGGAACCTGTATAAACATGATGAAGTCCAAGGAAAATCACATGGAAAAAATATAGACCACAAATACCAGGTGGGACAAGTTTGCTTCTGTGCAAATATTTTACGACAAATTTAGAAATGGTCACACTTGCCCACAGGTAAGCGTGAATCCTCAGAATGGGACTGCAGCTAATAGAACAAGTCTGACACAATGACACATCAACCAAAAAATACAGACCTCTCACCCTTTCTGATAAACCTACAGTCACCAGAAGTAAGGAGTTCCACTCTGTGGGCAAAGGAAATGTGATATAATCAGTATTCTGGAATTTCAGAGTCAATTTTTGCTTTATAGAAAGTTCTGAATGTTAACTTCTATAGCTAAAAATAAGAATTACAGAAACAGTTGAATGAAAGTAAACATTATATTAATACTTAAATCATCTTAAAACCCATGTACCAAATCTTTGTCTGACTTTGTTGTTGAAGTGGATATATGCCTATAAATTGAAGTTTGATGAAATAAAGAACAGAGCTTAAAGGATGTATCTTTAGTTTGATTTAAAAATAACAAGGAACTGTTAAGTAAACAAAATAAGAAAATACTTGCCTCTTTTCCAGAGGGATGGGAGGTGGGCGGGGGCGGGGAGGTGGGAGGCGGGTTCAGGATTGGGAACACGTGTACACCCGTGGATTCATGTTGATGCGTGGCAAAACCAATACAATATTGTAAAGTTAAAAAAAATAATAATAAATTTAAGAAAAAATAAAAATAAATAAATAAAAAGAAAATACTTGCCTCTTTCAAGATTCACTGCATATTCTCTTTTTATTTATTCTGAGTCTATTTTTAATTCTTTAATAGAGTTTTCTTCATCAATATCTTCTTCATTATGTTCTGTATAATTCTTCTTATAGAAATAACATCTTATTTCTATTTTTTGCATGATTATTGCTTTTATGAGGGTATGTTGCCAACTTGCATACATTATTAAAGTATTTAGAAACTTGACCAAAGTCTCTTATTGCTTTGTTAGCTTTCTATTGATTCTGTGGTTAATAAATCATTTGCAAATAGATAAATTTCTTTTTTATTCCTCATTTTCATTTTTAAATTTTTTTGCCAGGACTTCTATTCCTGTATTTATCAGAAAGAGACTTTATATCTGCAAGAAACAGAATATTGAACTTAGAGACTCATTGCATTTAAGAATAACAACAAGGCAAAGGTCTCCATGACTATGTGTATTTTTTGTATTTGAATAACTCTTCACACTTATTAACTCAAACTTAATAATTGCATATTTCAATCTCCTATTTATACTTCAATTTCATTAATGGTGATTGGTGGTCTATTTCTTCTTAGACATCAATTTTTACATTTTATATATTTTCTAATATGTATATATTCATTTCTTTCAACTGTTTAGCTAATAAGTTTTAAATTTCAAAATTACATTTGTAAATGATTCAACTTGTCATAGATTAATACGTTCATCTCATATTTTGTAGGAATACATTTTAATGTCTTCCTTTTACAAAACTTTGTTTTCAATAGTTATAAGACAAATCCACTTCTAAACTCCAATTGATGATAAGTAGCAGAGAAGAGATTTACTGCCATGGCAAAGCACTTTTGTAGTAATAACTTCAGCACATAAATTCGAAGAATATTTACTATAGCTGTGTATATTTTAAAATGTTTGCAAATGTTAGCAATTAACATATTTAGATTGATAAAATACTGAAGTTAATATAGTCAAAACTGTAAGTCACATATATCGCTACCAATTCCAAGAACATTTCTATCTCAGTGCTTTCTTAATTCAGCACAATACTGTTTGTCAGGATGCTGTGCTCCTAGAAATTAGCTTTCTTATTATCACTGCAAATAAACATTTATTATTGAATATTGAATCCCTAACTCAGCATACCATTCATATTTTCAAAGCTCTGATTTCATAACTTTGTTCACAATATCCAGCATTTATTGGAATTAACTGTCTTTCTCTATTTTAATCATCATATGGTAATAATATAAACTTGGCATCATTTAAATTTTTGAAATTCTTCTGTTAATGGAACCAACTCATTGCTCAGTCTCCCTTTACTCTTTATAAATGCATAAAGAAAACTTGGAATAAAATCTGAGCAGAGTTTAGAACAGCCACATGTTTTAAGTAAAACATCACATTTATAGGATGATATGTGTATGTGAATGCAGGTGGGTCACCTTCCATCAAGTATTAGTGAAAGTGAAAGTGTTAGTTGCTTCAGTCATGTATGACTCTTTGTGAACCCATGGACTGTAGTGCACCAGGCTCCTCTGTTCATGGAATTCTCCAGGCAAGAATACTGGAGTGTGTTTCCATTCCCTTCTCCAGGGAATCATCCTGACCCAGGGATCAAACCTGGGTCTGCAGCATTGTGGATAGATTCTTTACCATCTGAGTCATTAGGGAGGACCAAGTTTTGTAGAGCTGAAGCTTTTTCAGCAATATTTTGTCTTTCTTTCTGTGGTCCAGGACACGATCCTGATGATGGATATTAAATATCAACAAATATTTTGAAGGCTACTTCCTTGCAGGAAGTTAGGACTGCATATTGAATTCACAGTTTTTCTCATGCTTGCAATTTTGCTTTTGAGCTCATGACTGTAAACATGCTTATTCTACTGGAATTTCTCTACTGGACACACAGAATGAACACAGGATGAGGAGACAGGAGGACCAAACAGACACATTCTAAACAGAGTAAGTCTTCCTAAAAGAAATCTATCCTCCTTGTGATCTTTATACATTTTCATTTCTAAGATACAAGAATGAGAGAAACGATTAATGAATCCGATATTTCTCTCAACTGTGGTTTTGTGTGGGGTCCTAACTTTTAAGACAAGCCTTTAAATAATAAAGCAACAAAGAAAAGAGAACAAAATTATTCCAAAAAATATGCCCAGGCAATACTGTAGAGCCTCAAAATGAAAAATGGAAGAGATCGGTTTCCTTTACTAGTATTCTTTAATCTCAAAAAATGTGTCAAAATGCCTTCATTTCAAAAATTAAAAATTTGTCTTCTTTCATTAAATTTGACAGTGCTCATTTTGGAGTGGCCAATAAGTGCTGTGACAGGGCCTTGCATAATCCTGACCCTGTTCCTACTACCTTATGGGTTTCTAAAATGAAAGTTAAAATCATGAGAATAGTTGAATTAACCTCTTAATTTTCACAACTTTGCACAATATTTTTAAAATTCTTCATGTACCAAATTGTGGCTACAGGTATTTTGCACTACAAAAAACACCCCATAGTACACTCTACATTCCCCTTGGTGATTAAAGTAAACATGAAAATGTAGAAAACAGCAATTCTTAGAAACTTGGATCCTAAATATATCCTATATTTATTTTTTAGAACATTCATGGTCTCTTCTTTTGTCCCTATTATTTTTTTTCTATTTATTATAATTAAACCAGATTGCCACTACATTGTCTTTTTGAATTAAGTAACTGTTTTGGGGTAAGATATACATTTTTTGATGAAAACTACATTTAGTAAGAAATCATTAAAAAAGCCTAGTTCATGTAAAGCAATTTTGAGTCACTTTCCAGTGAGCTGAATACTAATTCCTTTGTCAAGCTTAATAAATCTTTTAAAAATGAATTTCTACTGAGCAGAACTTATGTAGAAGTAGCTTTTATGTCATTCCTAATTAAGAAAAACTTTATATTTTCCTGTTGATTATCACGACATATTCAGTACAGAAATTAAAGCTTGAGGAAATAAGGCATTTATTTTCCAGGTTCAGAAATTATTTAAAAAAATATAGTCTAGCTCATTGCCTCAAAATCCTGGGAATGATTTTAGTTTTAAAATTATATATATATATATATTTTTTAATTTATTTATTTTAATTGGAGGCTAATTACTTTTTATTTTAACCTGGGCTATTTGGCTGAATGCTTCAGTTTTATTCAGTGCCCCATTCATAATGTCCAAAATACATATTTAAGCAATAGGTATAAACCTACATAATTCTATTCTTAAAGACACACATAATATGTTCAGGAAAAATATGAAAGAATATAAGAATTTAGGAGAAGGGTCCATGCATGTGCAACAAATAAATATCGGACAGAGGTAGAAATTTCAAGAGAACTAACTTAAAATATTTCTTTTGATCAAATTAATTGATTCATTGTTTAAAATGAACAAAGTCATTGTAGATATTTTTGCCTTAAGGAAGAGCAATGTTGACATTGCCAGAAAAATTAAAAAAAATTGAAACTGAACCCATTACCAAGTATGACTAAGCTTCACATGAAAAAGTCTTTAAATAGTGAGGTAGATGTCATAAGTAATATTTTAACAAAATATCATCAATTGGTCATTATTGGTGAATTTTTTACTTTACTAACAAATAATTTATACATTAATTTTTCCATAAAATATTTGATGTTCACATTAATATGAGTAAGCTGGACTTCTACCTCAATCCTTTGAAAGCTATCTTTTTTTTTTTAACTTTATTTCTAATAAGAAAATTGCTTTTTGCAAGTCTGTTCTATATGTCTGCATCTCTATTCTTGTTTTGCAAATAGGTTCATTAGTACCATTTTTCTATATTCCATATATATATGTGTGTGTGTGTGTGTGAATACATAATATTTAGTTTTTCTCTTTATGAATGACTTCATTCTCTATTGACAGGCTCTTTGTGGAGACTGCAACAGGCGCACATAACATGGCCAAGAGGAGCTACCCCACGTCCGAGGTCAGGGGCAGAAGCCGGGAGGACCCCATGCCCGAGGGGCGGCGGCCAAGAGGAGTTTCCCCACGTCCAAGGTCAGGGACAGCGGCCGAGAGTGCCAGGCTGCAACAGCGCAGGAATGGCTGAGAGGAGCTACCCTGCGTCGGAGGTCAGGTGCAAAGCCAAGAGGAGCTACCCCACATCCAAGATCAGGGGCGGCAGGGGGAGGAGAAACCCCACGTCCAAGGAGCTGTGGCTGCGCAGGTGCTGTAGGGCCGAGAGGAGCTATTCCACCTTCAAGGTCAGGAGGGAAGACAGTGAGGAGATACCCCTCGTCCAAGGTAAGGAGCAGGGGCTGCGCTTTGCTGGAGCAGCTGTGAAGAGATACCACATGTCCAAGGTAAGAGAAACCCAAGTAAGATGGCAGATGTTGCAAGAGGGCATCAGAGGGCAGACACATTGAAATCATAATCACAGAAAACTAGGCAATCTAATCACACTAGGACCACAGCATGTCTAACTCAATGAAACTAAGCCAAGCCCGTGGGGCCACCCAAGACGGGCGGGTCATGGTGAAGACTTCTGACAGAAGTCCAGTGGAGAAGGGAATGGCAAACCACTTCAGTATTCTTGCCTTGAGAACCCCATGAACAGTATAAAAGGCAAAATAAAAGGATACTGAAAGAGGAACTCCCCAGGTCAGTAAGTGCCCAACACACTACTGGAGATCAGTGGAGAAATAACTCCAGAAAGAATGAAGGGATGGAGCCCAGCTGTGGATGTGACTGGTGATAGAAGCAAGGTCCGATGCTATAAAGAGCAATATTGCATAGGAACCTGGAATGTCAGGTCCATGAATCAAGGCAAATTGGAAGTGGTCAAACAAGGGATGGCAAGGGTGAATTTCGACATTCTAGGAATCAGCGAGCTAAAATGGACTGGAATGGGTGAATTTAACTCAGATGACCATTATATCTACTACTATGGGCAGGAATCCCTTAGAAGAAATGGAGTAGCCATCATGGTCAACAAAAGAGTCCTAAATGCAGTACTTGGATGCAATCTCAAAAACGACAGAATGATCTCTGTTCGTTTCCAAGGCAAACCATTCAATGTCACAGTAATCCAAGTCTATGCCCCAACCAGTAACGCTGAAGAAGCTGAAGTTGAATGGTTCTATGAAGACCTACAAGACCTTTTAGAACTAACACCCAAAAAAGATGTCCTTTTCATTATAGGGGACTGGAATGCCAAAGTAGGAAGTCAAGAAATACCTGGAGTAACAGGAAAATTTGGCCTTGGAATACGGAATGAAGCAGGGCAAAGACTAATAGAGTTTTGCCAAGAAAATGCACTGGTCATAGTGAACACCCTCTTCCAAGAGAAGACTCTACACATGGACATCACCAGATGGTCAACATCGAAATCAGATTGATTATATTCTTTGCAGCCAAAGATGAAGAAGCTCTATACAGTCAACAAAAACAAGACCAGGAGTTGACTGTGGCTCAGATCATGAACTCCTTATTGCCAAATTCAGACTTAAAGAAAGTAGGGGAAACCATTAGACCATTCAGCTATGACCTAAATCAAATCAGTTATGATTATACAGTGGAAGTGAGAAATAGATTTAAGGCACTAGATCTGATAGATAGAGTGCCTGATGAACTATGGACTGAGGTTCGTGACATTGTACAGGAGACAGGGATCAAGACCATCCCCATGGAAAAGAAATGCAAAAAAGCAAAATGGCTGTCTGGGGAGGCCTTACAAAAAGCTGTGAAAAGAAGATAAGCGAAAGCAAAGGAGAAAAGGAAAGATATAAACATCTGAATGCAGAGTTCCAAAGAACAGCAAGAAGAGATAAGAAAGCCTTCCTCAATGATCAGTGCAAAGAAATAGAGGAAAACAACAGAATGGGAAAGACTAGAGATCTCTTCAAGAAAATTAGAGATACCAAGGGAACATTTCATGCAAAGATGGGCTTAATAAATGACAGAAATGGTATGGACCTAACAGAAGCAGAAGATATTAAGAAGAGGTGGCAAGAATACACAGAAGAACTGTACAAAAAAGATTTTCAAGACCAAGATTATCACGATGGTGTGATCACTCACCTAGAGCCAGACATCTTGGAATGTGAAGTCAAGTGGGCCTTAGATAGCATCACTACTAACAAATCTAGTGGAGGTGATGGAATTCCAGTTGAGCTATTTCAAATCCTGAAAGATGATGCTATGAAAGTGTTGCTCTCAATATGCCTGCAAGTTTGAAATACTCAGCAGTGGCCACAGGACTGGAAAAGGTCAGTTTTCAGTCCAATCCCAAAGAAAGGCAATGCCAAAGAATGCTCAAACTACCACACAATTGCACTCATCTCACACACTAGTAAAGTAATACTCAAAATTCTCCAAGCCAGGCTTCAGCAATACATGAACCATGAACTTCCAGATGTTAAAGCTGGTTTTAGAAAAGGGAGAGGAACCAGATATCACATTGCCAACATCCGCTGGATCGTGGAAAAAGCAAGTGAGTTCCAGAAAAACATCTATTTCTGCTTTATGGACTATGCCAAAGCCTTTGATTGTGTGGATCACAATAAACTGTGGAAAATTCTGAAAGAGATGGGAATACCAGACCACCTGACCTGCCTCTTGAGAAACCTATATGCAGGTCAGGAAGCAACAGTTAGAACTGGACATGGAACAACAGTCTGGTTCCAAAATAGGAAAAGTAGTATGTCAAGGCTGTATATTGTCACCCTCCTTACTGAACTTCTATGCAGAGTACATCATGAGAAACACTGGGCTGGAAGAAGCACAAGCTGGAATCAAGATTGCTGGGAGAAATATTAATAACCTCAGATATGTAGATGACACTACCCTTATGGCAGAAAGTGAAGAGGAACTAAGAAGCCTCTTAATTAAAGTGAAAGTGGAGAGTGAAAAAGTTGGCTTACAGCTCAACATTCAGAAAACAAAGATCATGGCATCCGGTCCCATCACTTCATGGGAAATAGATGGGGAAACAGTGGAAACAGTGTCAGACTTTACTTTTTGGGCTCCGAAATCACTGCAGATAGTGACTGCAGCCATGAAATTAAAAGACGCTTACTCCTTGGAAGAAAAGTTATGGCCAACCTAGACAGCACATTCAAAAGCAGAGACATTACTTTGCCAACAAAGGTCTGTCTAGTCAAGGCTATGATTTTTCCATTGGTCATGTATGGATGTGAGAGTTGGACTGTGAAGAAAGCTGAGCACTGAAGAATTGATGTTTTTGAACTGTGGTGTTGGAGAAGACTCTTGAGAGTCCCTTGGACTGCAAGGAGATCCAACCATTCCATTCTGAAGGAGATCAGCCCTGGGATTTCTTTGGAAGGAATGATGCTAAAGGCGAAACTCCAGTACTCTGGCCACCTCATGCGAAGAGTTGACTCATTGGAAAAGACTCTGATGCTGGGAGGGATTAGGGGCAGGAGGAGAAGGGGACAACAGAGGATGAGATGGCTGGATGGCATCACGGACTCAATGGACATGAGTCTGAGTGAACTCCGGGAGTTGGTGATGAACAGGGAGGCCTGGTGTGCTGGGATTCATGGATTCGCAAAGAGTCAGACACAACTGAGCGACTGAACTGAACTGAAATGAACTGAATATTCCATTGCATATATATACCACACTTCTTTCTCCATTCATTTGTTGATGGACATCTAAGTTGCTTCCATGTCCTGGTTATGTAAATAGTGCTGCAATGAACATTGTGGTACATTTAAGGATAGGGTGGGGCGGATTGAGAAAGTAGCATTGACATATATATTCTACCATGTGTAAAACAGATAACTAATGGAAAGCTGCTGTATAACACAGGGAAGCCAGCCTGGCACTCTGATGACCTAAAGGAGTGGGATCAGGGTCTATGTATATTATTACTGAGTATTATTACTGATTCTCATTGTTATATGGCAGAAAACACCAGAACATTGTAAAACAATTATCGTCCAATTAAAAAAATAAATTGAACAAAATAAAAAGAAAATCACTTTTTTTTTATGTCTGTGTTTTTAAGTTAGCTACTTTTCTGTGCCTTGTGTTAAAATAGAAATGGGCAACTGTAAAGCTTAGTTTCTTTAAACACCTATAGAAAATTACTGAGTATATGCGAAGGTGTTTTTTACATCTGGCTGAGTGTGTACAATACGGGTTTTGTTCATTTTTAGCAATGACAACACTACTGCAAGTGGACATAGTATCATCAGGTTAGGATGACACTCCCACCGGAAGAGTGGAAGTTATGTTTTTCCAGTAGAGGTTGTGAGTTTGCACATGTGCAGTTACACTCTTAGTTTTATTTCTCCTTATGACTAGTGACACAAGTGGAAGAATTTACCATGAACATGGGGCATGAAATATACAGAAGTGACCAAAAGTCAACCTAACCAGCCAACAAAGAGATCACACCTGTGACTGGGGCCTTATTAGCACCAAACTCAAAGTAGGTAAATTAATCCTTCACAAATTAGTTGGGCCCAGACTATATTAGTTAACCTGTTTTTTAATTTCTCAGAGCTTAGCTTTATACTTCTATGAATAAGCAATTAGTAAATGCTATCCTATCACAAAGCTTTAAATGCAGTTTTATTACTAAATATCTATGTTTTTTTGTTTTTCCCAAATATGTATGTTGCAAGTTTATTTGTTAATAGTTATAAATTTACTTTAAGTATTTAAATATAAATATTTTAATTGCTGGGGAATTCCTGGACATCAAGTTTTCAAAAAGCTTACATTTGTTATATGAAAAACAAAAAAAAAAATGGTAGGGAATTGTGGGGGCTTCCCAGATAGCTCAGTGGTAAAAATAACCCACCTGTCAATGCAGGAAATGCAAGAGACAGGGTTTGATCCCTGGGTCGGGAAGGTTCCTTGGAGGAGAAGATAGCAACCCACTCGAGTATTCTTGCCTGGAAAATCCCATGGACAGAGGAGCCTAGTGGGCTACAGTCTATAGTGTTTGGCAACAGTCCATAGGGTCGCAAAGAGTTGGATACGACTGAACATGCATGCAGGGTTAACTGACCATTTTTATGGGAAATCGACCAAACAATGCCCTCCTTGCTGTGTTAGACTTTTTCCCACTGAAAATAACATATTTTTAGGACATGAGCTGACCCAGAGCAACCCTGCAATGTTATATGGTAGATCATCACAATGAGATTAATCTAGTCAATCCTGAAGGAAATTAGTCCTGAATATTCATTGGAAGGACTGGTGCAGAAACTGAAACCTCAATACTTTGGCCACCTGATGCTAAGAACTGACTCACTGGAAGAGATCCTGAGCTGGGATGGATTGAAGGCAGGAAGAGCAGGAGATGCCAGAGGATGAGATGGTTGGATGGCATCACCGACTGGATGGACATGAGTTTGAGCAAGCTCCAGGAGTTGGTGATGGACAGGGAAGCCTGGCCTGCTGCAGTCCATGGGGTCACAAAGAGCCAGACATGACTGAGCAACTAAACTGATGAACTGAACTGAAATCATTATATTAAACAATGAGAAAAACTAATACAATTAGCAGGGCAGACAGTGTATCTTTGAGAAGAAAATTATTTTATGTATATTTATGTATGTATGGGTTTATTTTCAGGAAAATAATTAGGGAATTCATGAGATTAGAAATGAAAAGCCTAAAAGGAATAAGGTTCAAAAATTTTAATAAATCTATAGGAGTTCCTGGTACAAAGAGAGATCTACCAATTTGTCAAGATTACAGGGCAAGAGATAGAAAAATTATGTGAGGACTTTTAAATAGCAGGTCAGTATAATATTAAAATTTAAAGAAGTTATTCTTTTGTGTTATAATGTGAGCTCCCATACCATGATCTTAAACTCTGGCAGAATGTTTTATAGAGATCCCTTACTGAAATATATGTTTGTGGGAATATTCATGATGGTGATGAATTATAATGATGATATTTTTGTTGGTATGTTATTACAATGAAATTAAAGTAGTAATAACAGTAATATTTAATATTAGTAAGTGCTCACTAGATATCAGGCATTGTTTGGAATACATTGATCATCAATTCTCATTTAGTCCTTGAGATGATAGAATTGTTATCCCTGTGTTACAGATGAAGAAACAAGATATTAACAAAGTTGAAATACATCTATCTTTGTTTTCTTTTTCCAAATATCATATTTTTAATTTGGAAGATTCACCATTTTATAATTCCTTTTTTTAAAATGAGGTATTCTTTATTTACAGTATTGTTTTAGTTTCAGTTATACAGCAAAGTGATTCATTTATACATACACACATATATATACTTTTTTTCAGGTGATTTTCTGTTATAGAGGTGTTTTGTTTTGTTTTGTTTTAGTAGGGGTGCACTTTCCCCACTCTTTTTTTTTTATTTTATTTTTACTTTATTTTACTTTACAATACTGTATTGGTTTTGCCATACATTGACATGAATCCACCACGGGTGTACATGAGTTCCCAATCCTGAACCCCCACTCCCACCTCCCATCCCATATCATCTCTCTGGATCATCCCCGTGCATCTGTTATAGGTTTTTACAAAATATTGAGTATAGTTCTCTGTGCTATACAGTAGGTCCTTTTTGGTTACCTATTTTAAACACAATACTGTGTGTCTGTCTGTTAATCCCAAACTCCTAATGTATCCTCCCTACTTTGTTATCCCCTTTGGTAACAATAAGTTTGTTTTATATGTCTGTGGGTCTAATTCTGTTTTGTATATAAGTTCTTTTGTATTATTTTTGTTTTTCAGATTCCACATAAAAGGGATATCATGTGATATTTGTCTTTCTAGGTCTGACTTACTTTACTTCTTTTCTATGAAACTGAAAGTGTTAGTCATTCAGTCGTGTCCAACTCTTTGCTACCCCATGGACTGTAGCCCACCCAACTCCTCTGTCCATGAAAATTTTCAGGCAAGAATACTGGAATGGGTTGCTATTCCCTTCTCCAGGGGATATATATATATATATGTGTGTGTGCTAAGTCACTTCAGTCTTATCTGACTCTACGTGACCCAAGCAAGAATACTGGAGTGGGTTTCTATGCCTTCCTCCAGGGCATCATCCCAAGCCAGGGATCGAACTCATATCTGTTATGTCTCCTGCACTGGTAGACAGGTTCTCTACCTCTAGCATCACCTGGGAAGCCCTTAAACAAGCCACTCTTCTTTGAAGCAGAATCAGACCAGTGGCCTAAGGATTACCTTTTTTATTCCATTGTTGGAAAATTTCCAGGCAAGAATACTGGAGTGGGTCTCCATTTCTTACTACAGAGAATCTTCCCAACCTAGGGATTGAACTTGCATCTCTTGCATCTCCTGCATTGGCAGGCAAATTCTTTATCACTGTGCCACCTGGGAAGCCTATAAAATCACCACAAATCTTCAAAAGTCAAGGTCTTGGTGCCTCTGTGAAAAGCAAAGTTTACTCCACATTGATTTAGGTAATAAAAGGCAACTGAGATTCAGCAAATGAAAGGCTCCATCCAGGACACTGAATCTCCAGCAAGCAGTGTAAAGATGCAGGAATTCTCAAAATCCCTCCATGTTTGTATTTCACAGGGCCATCTACTAACTGGCAACTCTGATCTGTCACTTTATGTCCGGTCTTGACTCCTGGATCTCAAGTTATCTAGAAATACATCAATTTGTAAATTGATAGCCACATAATCAATTCATTTTCTGCTTTGGTTATTTGACTAAATATGGCTTTGGCAGAAAAAAAGAAAAGCCATAAAAGAGTGTAGAGAGGGGTAATTATGCAGAAACAGAAAACTGGAGATGACTTTGAACAATGAGGATTTGAGATCTCACAGGTATTTCCCGAGGTCCAGGGATGATGTACCAGCTGATAAGGCACAGCTCTGGTGAGGCTCTCATGGTGGCCTGAGGCTGCGGCCACAATGGTGAGCTTCATGGCACTGTGACATTTCAGTGTCACAATGCTTGTGGGAATTCTTTACTATCCTTTCTGGGCAGACCACGAGTTCCTTAGCAGGTGGGAGAGAACTCACACAGCACAGTGTCTCTAACTGATACGTAGATTACTTGCATATCAGAGACTAGACTCATTCTAATCAAGGCACTCCTCGGAGAAAAAATCTATTCAATAGTGTTAATGACAAAGGTTCTTGACCTCCTTAATCAATAGGAGTTGATTAGAAGCCAGACAATAAATGCAGGTATGGCTTTATTGGGGTTTCTACTGCCAGAGCAAGTAACAGGTGTCCTTGCTTGCTTGCAAGGGAGGTGCAAGCTGGTTTCTTATATGGACTGAGAGTAAAGATGTGTCCAGGGGTTGGCTGGAGAGGTGGCTTAAGTGATTTGCCCACCCCTTAGGTGGTGTTAAGCTCAGGGGGCAAGCTCAGGACCCTGATTTTGCTTCCAACACCCAGTTTTTGTCCTAGGCTCTTCAGAAATGATGGTTGGGTTTTTGGTTTCTTTGCATCTTTTGTCCATAATTTGCCCCAACTACACATGCATGCAATAGTTTTTAGCTGCTTACGGTTTTGTTGCTTGAGGAGATGTTTGTCCAGGTGCAAACATTGCAGCAGAGGGCCCCAAGCCTCAGGTCCCAGCCTGTCTCTGTGGCATTTTATGAAATGTAAATAATGCAACAGTACAGATCGGTGGTGCTAGTGGTGAAGAGCCTGCCTGCCAATGCAGAAGACATAAGAGACACGGGTTTGATCCCTGAGTCAGGAAGATCCCCTGGAGGAGGAAATGGCAACCCACTCCAGTATTTTTGCCAGGAAAATCCCATGGAAGTACAGACTGGTGGGCTACAGTCCATGGGGTCACAAAGAGCTGGGCATGACTGAAGCGACTTAGCATGCACACAGATGAACATGGTCCCATGTGACTGATTGTTCATTATCACAATTCATATCTCTACATCTTCAGTTATGAGTGCGTATTTTCAGATGTACCAGACTCCTCTTAAGAACTCTGTACCTTGTTCCATTATTGTCTGTAAGTGTATTTGATTTGAGTCAGATGGGAGGGGCAGGAAGCATTTAACTGTCTTTGGAGAGCAACAATGAACCTGCCCGAATGTGAAACTGAAGATTATTCGGGTTACTCTCCATCATACACAGCGTGCTCCAGGCAGGACCTGAACCTACACCAGGGCTCACCTGCCCTTCTTCCTTCAGCTCCTAGTCCCCAAGTCCCTTGAGACACTGTTCTACTGGTACAACTGTTTGATTGACAACTACAGGAAACAGTACAGTTTTGTGGTGGTTTGTCTGCAAACACTGTGTTCTTACAACCTCAAACAGGTCTACAAAATGGAGGCATTTGGTTTCATTTAGAGATGCTTTTGTATGCAGAGATCTTTTAATACCCTTTGCACAATGTGCCTCCTTCCTCAAGGAGAATTTTGAGGTCATTTTATGGTAGCAAAACATTTTTTTTCTTTTTTTGTTTTGAACTGAATGTTTATTCTCTGATGATATTTCCTGGCTCCCAAAGCCTAAAGAAAATCACAGGGAATAAAATAGAGCTCTCTTCCTTTGATGTCTATCCAAGAGCATGGAAAAACTCACTTCTTTCACCTAAAATTCCCTTAATTTGGTCCCTTGACTGCTAAGAAATGACAATTAAAGTATTCAGGCCCTAAAATGGAATCAAAAGGTATAATAAAAAACCACAAGAAGCACTCTTTAAGATTTCACCATGGTTACAAATGTAATATTAAGTTTATGTCTCAAAAAAATAGTGTGATAAAGAACAGATATAATTTTTGATACCTAAGGCCAAAAAAACTTTAGCCTGTTATTTTAAGTTTTCTAAATGATTGCTGATTATAGTTTTAATTCTATGTTATAAAATTAGGTATGCTAAAATTTTGAACTTGCTTCAGTTCAAACTTCCATTTCTTTTATAGAACAAAACAGTCTTAATTTTCCCATTTTGAATGTTTAATTTAAATAATAATCAAAATGATACAATAGGAATGTATGATCATGTAGGTGAAGAGAGATAATATAATACAAGAGGTGCTGTGTGAGTAAGAGCTCTACCTCCATACATACCACTCTTCCCCTTTCTCTTGCAACAAGCAATTTGCTTGTGGATAAAAATAATATTTTCAGGTGATTATGTGTAATAATCTGTTAATCTCTTATTGGTCATCAGAGTATTTAAATACATTTTCTTTGAAACACTATAGAGAAATTATGTTAAATTTTCAAATTATACAGAAGTTTATTAATCTGTTGCATAGAATTATAAAACATATGTTCTTGGTAGACTTACTACCACTGAAGTTTACTTTTATGCTTTTGTACCTCATATTTTAAACATTTTAAATAGGAAATCTGTTCCATTCATTCAAATAACTATTGTTATTCCTGTTCATTAGTTGAGTTGTGTCCGTTTCTTTGCAACCCCATGGGCTGCAGCACATCAGACTTCCCTGTCCTTCACTATCTCTCAGAGTTTGTCTGTTGAGAAGGTGATACCATCCAACCATCTCATCCTGTCATCGTCTCCTCCTCCTTCAATCTTTCCCAGCATCAGGTCTTTCTCAATAGTTGCTAAGTCATGTCCGACTCTTTCTGACCCCGTAAGTTACAGTTCACCAGTCTTCCTGTCTGTCATTATCTCCGAGTGTGCTCAAACTGGTGTCCCCTGAGTCGGTGATGGCATCCAACCATTTCATCCTCTGTCACCCCCTTCTCCTCATGCCCTCAATCTTTCCCAGCATCAGAGTCTTTTCTAGTAAGTCAGCTTTGAATCAGGTGGCCAAGGTATTGGAGCTTCAGCTTCAGCATCATTCCTTCCAATGAATAGTCAGGGTTGATTTCCTTTAGGATTGTCTGGTTTGATTTCCCTGCTGTCCAAGGGAATCTCAAGAGTCTTCTCCAGCACCACATTTCAAAAGAATCCATTCTTCAGCTTTTCATCCATCCTCACATCTGTATGTGACTGTTGGAAAACCATAGCTGTGACTGAATGGGCCTTTGTCAGCAAAGTGATGTCTCTCTTTTTAACATGTGTCTTTTAATTTTGTGGCTGCAGTCACAGCCCGTAGTGAATTTTCAGCTCAAGAAAATAAAATATCTCATTGTTTCCACTTTTCCCCCATCTATTTGCCTTGAAGAGATGGGATGGGATGCCATGATCTTTGTTTTATACATACATAAAAAAATAAAAATTTTGTTTGCCTATATAAAAGGCCCACAGTAGGTATTGTTATAAGGACACTTTTTACCCCTCCACTTTGGATTGTTATTAAGTCAAGAGGGTTTTAAAATAAGAGTTGTTAAATGGTTTAAATAAAGAGTTGTTAAATGGTGTAAGTTCTGAGTTTTCTGTCTTCATACTTAGCAACCAAAAAACAATAACAATATGTAATTTCACATTTTTAGTAATAATCACACCAAAATATCTATCTGAACTAAAAATTATTTTGATATTACATTTTTAAAGAATATATGCTATAAAGCATGCAGTATTGAAAGGAAAACTACTCCATCTATAATGACCCCAAATGCATGAATATACTTTAAAAATCTTGATTGCTTTTGCCTTTGATAAATCAATAAAATTTAAAAGTTTTTTGTTTGTGACTCAGTAACTGATGAATAGAGTAAATATTTTATACAAATTTGTCTTCATAAAGATTTTTACATAAAAAAACTTTTATATAATATGACAGCTTTAACTTGAATAATGCACATGATACAGAGATTGGATGGAGTGAACATGATCCATCATATTTTTCCAACTGATTTTGACTAAAAAGCCAGGACAACAGAACATGGAAAGCAACTATCACAAGACATTGAAGAGTAAGTTAGAACATAACTACTCCCAGGAAAGTCGAAACTCAACGTATGAGAATGAGCTATTCAGTGAAAACAATCAAACTACTGACCAAAAGTTTCAAAATCTACTTTTTCAGAATTCTGGGTATTAGCTTAGATTTTAAAAGTTCAAAGGACTTTCTATTCCACACAAACTGCCAGCTCTCATGACAAACAACAATGTTTGTAACTTACTAATGTGGCTTATTCCTTCCCTCTTCCCCAGTCCAGAAGTCATCTTGAAGTACAGCAGTTGTATCACCAAGGTTGCAGTTACCATCAGCAGCCATGCCCCCACCAGAGGACTGGGGAGAGTGAGGCTGGGACCCTTCAAATTCCCCATCCTCTTTGCAGTTTTCAGAAAGAGTCTCCCTCTCAGGGCTTTGTCGTGGTTTCACTTGCTTTGGAGTTTACGAAACAGGAAAAGCTTTTTTGCAAGAATGTGTCTAAAAAAATAATAATCAGTAACTGTTTAACGTGGCATCTTCCTGAATTTAGATACAAGTTGGGACAGACAAGTACATGCTTAGTCACCTCAGTCGTGTCCGACTCTCTGTGACTGAATGGACCGTGGCCTGCTAGGCTCCTCTGTCCATGCAATTCTCCAGGCAAGAATACTTGAGTGGGTTGCCATTTCCTTCTCCAGTGATAAAGTATGAAGTGAGTGAAGTGAAGTCACCCAGTGGTGTCCAACTCTCTGCAACCAAGAGACTGGCCAAAAATACAGAAAGAAGAGCTGGAGACTGAGATTCCACGAACTTTGAAAGCTCTGATATATACCTGGCAAAGAAGAAACTCACATGCATATGCAGGGCTGTTTGTCCAAAAAATGTCTAAAAGGACTCCAATCTCTCACCTTTGGGTGACCTTGAGGCCCTGCACAAACAGGAAGCTAAGGCTAAGATAGAGTTGCAAAAACAGCCTGACCATCACAGACAGGTGCCCTCAGCAAAGATGAAAAGGCACATAGTTTCAAGGTATTTAAGGAAGTCTTTTACACAGATTCACTGTGTACCAGAGTAAACCTTGTAGAGTTATCTGGGTATACTTATTCTATGTTTACTCTGTGGGTAATTATCTGCTTTATTAAAGTTTTATCTAACTTGAGTTGGAGTTATCAGTGATACTACCAGGATCCCAAAGGCATTTAGATCAGTCTTGATTCATTAACTTGGTCTGTTATGGGAAAATTGTCTGAGATTTGGGTCTTACAGTTCCAGATAAAGACCATGTAGTCACCAATGTATCCTGCTATAGCTGAAATAATGCCTCAGGGCAGGTAAAAGATGCCTACAGCAACTACAGGAAAATAGCCTGATGGTCAGCTCAATTGGTTGGTCCATGACCTTGGAGGTCATTCCTACAGGTGGGCCTCATTCTGCTCTGTGAAATACTGTTGATAGTATGGGACTTAATTAAATGCTGTACTAGAAAAAAAGGGAACAAAATTGGTCTCAGACACTGTGAGTGAGATTAATTAGAGTGGCTGACAGGGGTGTATTCATGGGAAAATTTAGCAGAAGTCAAAAAAATATAGAAACTATGGATGAGCATCATTTTGAGATGATTCATGCTGAGTCTCTCGTGTTTCTGTTTCTTTTACAAGAAGAAACACTGTTTACCTTTGTTCCAGATTATCCTTTCAAGGAGGGTTGTTTTTTGTTGTGTGTGTGTTTTTTTTTGTTTTTTTTTTGTTTTTTTGTTATAACAAATGGCTTTACAAGATGGTGCTAATATTTCCCTCTGGATCAAATATGAGGTTTTTATACTGTCTGTATAACAAAGGCAATGTGTCCTTCTGAGGCAATAGGCCTACAGTTGTTCTGAACACTCTCGAGCATTCGGGTTGCTCAGCTAAAATGCAGACTCATCCTCCAGGCCTCTTTCCATTGCTCCTCTGGGGGAGAGGAGAAAGAACACAGTATTTTTCTCACAGGACTTGCTGGACTGTGATTAATAACATTCCTTATATCTAACTCAGAAATCTAGATACTGTCAGTATCCATGATATATAACAATCAACTTTTTAGTTTGTAAATAAAGTCTGACTTTTAAATGGTCTTGGCAAACAGATAAAACCCAGGAAAAAATAGTAATTTATTTTGAGAAAATATTTAGCAAGTTCTTGAGAAAGACAAACATTCACAATATATTCAAAATCACCTCATTGAAACATGAAACAAAAGCAGCTTTACATCTGCAAATAAGAAAACACCTATGGAATAAGGTGCAGGATGCCAAAAATAAAGAATTTGCGTTCTGACAATAATAAATATTACACTACGTTTTCAAACAAAAATTATAAATCTTACTTATTGTTAGGGACCAAACGACGGGCTCTAGGACCTGAGTCATGTTTACCAGAAAGAGACAGGATATGCGCTCATCCTGCCTGGCCAATCATGTAACGCCAGCTACTCCTGTAACGGAAACAAAGAACTGCCTGTATATAAGCCGCCATACTCCTTTGTTCGGGGCTCTTTTCGGATTCCCTTGTGTGGGATGAGACTTGGGCCCTAGCGCGCTAGGAATAAACAAACTCCCTTCTTGCCCTTGCATTACTGTGGTGGACTTGCTCTCTCGGTCGGTTCGGAGATACGGGCTCGGTGCATAACATTTACCTGATCTAAACTATAAAATAAAGTATAGTATTACTTTATGAAAATGAACTTCAATCTAAAATTATAAGATTAATATACAAAAAATACTTAATGGGTAAAATGTACAAAAGAGATAAGTAGTCTTTCTGTGGTATAAATATTTTAATTCTCTTTGACAAAAGCAGTTTATAAAAACATTAAAAAAAAAAACTTTAGAGCATTTTAATTTATGGCAAAATTGAGAGGAAGTTAGAGAATTCCTATATATCTTGAGCCCTCTCACATTCAAAGCCTCCCTGTCAGTAACCCCCACCAGATGGTATATTTGTTACAGTCAATGAACCTATATAGACACATAGTCACCCAAAGTCCATAGTTTACATTCACTTTCGGTGTTCTCCATTCTATGGGTTTGGACAAGAGTATTATGAATGACAGGTACTCACTATTATAGTATCAAAAATAACCATTCCACTACCCTAAAAATCTGTACTCCATCTCTTCATCTTCCCTGCGCCACAACGCCTGACAACCTTGATCTTTTTACTATCTCCATAGTTTCATTTCTTCTGGAAAGTCATACAGTTGAAATTATACAGTTTTTAGTCTTAAAAAAAATATTCATTTTTAATTGATCAATGATTGCTTTACAATATTGGTTTGATTTCTGCCATAATCAGCATGAATTAACCATAGGTGTACATATGTCCCCTCCCTTTTGAATCTCTCTCCCATTTCCCACCCATTCCCACCCCTTTGGTTATTACAGAGCCCCAGTTTGAGTTCCCTGAGTCATACAGCAGATTTCCACTGGCTATCTATTTACATCCATTACTGTACGTGCATCCAGGCTGCTCTCTCCATTCCTCTCACCCACTTCTCCACCCTTGTCCATAAGTCTGTTCTCTATGTCTGCATCTTCACTGTTGCTCTGCAAACAGATTTATCAGTGTAGCCTTTTTAATATTGGCTTCTTTCCCTTCGTAACATGCATTTAAGTTTCATCTATTTTTTTTAAATAAAGTAAGACGTATACTTACCTGTTGGGGGAGAGTAAATCATTCAAGAAGGCCTATTCAGGCTCTCTCGCCTCAGGTTTTGTAAGTAGTGACTATGTAACAGCTGAGCTCATCTGTAGCCCTGCACATGCATGTCTCAGGTGCTCACTGGCTGTAGGCTACATTGTGCAGTATGCATTTCTGAGCTCCACCTAGAAAGTGGCTGTTGCACCACAAATTCAGTTCAGTTCAGTTCAGTCGCTCAGTTGTGTCTGACTCTCTGCGACCCCATGAATCGCAGCACGCCAGGCCTCCCTGTCCATCACCAACTACCGGAGTTCACTCAGACTCACGTCCATCGAGTTCGTGATGCCATCCAGCCATCTCATCCTCTGTCATCCCCTTCTCCTCTTGCCCCCAATCCCTCTCAGCATCAGAGTCTTTTCCAATTAGTCAACTCTTCGCATGAGGTGGCCAAAGTACTGGAGTTTCAGCTTTAGCATCATTCCTTCCAAAGAAATCCCAGGGCTGATCTCCTTCAGAATGGACTGGTTGGATGAATGGACTGGTTGGATCTCCTTGCAGTTCAAGGGACTCTCAAGAGTCTTCTCCAACACCACAGTTCAAGAGCATCAATTCTTCAGCGCTCAGCTTTCTTCACAGTCCAACTTTCACATCTATACCTGACTACTGGAAAAACCATAGCCTTGACTAGACGGACCTTTGCTGACAAAATAATGTCTCTGCTTTTCAATATGCTATCTAGGTTGGTCATAACATTTCTTCCAAGGAGTAAGCGTTTTAATTTCATGGCTGCAATCACCATCTGCAGTGATTTTGGAGACCAAAAAAATAAAGTCTGACACTGTTTCCACTGTTTCCCCATCTATTTTGCATGAAGTGATGGGACCAGATGCCATGATCTTAGTTTTCTAAATATTGAGCTTTAAGCCAACATTTTCACTCTCCTCTTTCACTTTCATCAAGAGGCTTTTTAGTTCCTCTTCACTTTCTGCCATAAGGGTGGTGTCATCTGCATATCTGAGGTGATTGATGTTTCTCCCGGCAATCTTGATTCGAGCTTGGGCTTCTTGCAGCCCAGCGTTTTTCATGATCTAATAATATGTCTGCTGCTACAGCTGCTGTGTCAGCCAGGTGAGAGACTGTGTTTTGGCTGCCATGCCAGCCAGGAGAGAATAAACGTGTCTGCAGTTCTCATGGCTCCTTGAGTCTTTTTATAGCCTCTTAGCTCGCACCTTGCCTGCCCTAGATTCAAAGAATAGTGCGAACAGGGTCAACAGCAAGACAACGTGTGGTGAGCAGGATCAGAAATACATTACAATACAGTCCAGCAATCCCACACCTAAGTATTCACTAAATGAATTAAAAATATATAAAAATATATAAAAATATATGTTCACACAAAATCTGTACATAAGTAAGTGTTTACAGAAGCTTTATTCATAATTATCAAAGAATGAAACAATCAAGATTTACATCAATAGAGGAATGGATAAATAAGCTGTGATGATCCATGCAATGGAATATACTCAGTGATAAAAAGAAAGCAAGCTAGTAACATATTAACATTGACTAATATCACCTGCATTTTATGAGGGAAAGAAATCACACACAAAATATATTGCATAGTCCCTTTCAATGACATTCTGGAAACACAAACTGTAAGGATGCGAGAAAAGATCTGTGTTTGTTTGGGGTTGAAGGGATGTTTGACAACAGATCACATAAGCAATTTATTAGGGTGATAAAACTGTTCTCTGTATACTGTTGGTGATGAATGCATGACTTTGTCAAAAATCCATAGAATTGTGTAACATAAAGACTAAACTTTGTTGTATGCAAATTAAACTAATCAACTAGAATTTGGGGAATCCCTGGATAGGATGGTGATTTTGCAAATAAACTTGACTATATTTCTAATTTTCAGCATAATCCCACTAAAAGGAGTTGGGATAAAAGGCTCTGACGTAGAGTCAGCAGTGTTTTGACTGGAAACTCTAAGGCTGAAAGACAGAAGGAACAGCACATAAATAATAATTGCATATGCAAAATTTATTTCTCGTATCTGTATGTGTTAACTATTCTTCAAACACATTACATACATCTAGGGTCAAGCAAATTCTTAAATTATAAGTAATAGTAGCCATGTTTCTAACTGTCACAATGAGAAGTTACAAATCAGAAAGTGAAGGGGGAAGCTTATTTGGCAGTCTAGCAGTTGAGAATCCACCTGACAATGCAGGGCACACAGATTCAATCCCTGGTCTGGAAAAATCCCACAAGCTGCAAGGCAACTAGGCCCATGCCCCTCAGCTACTGAGCCCACACACCCTAGAGCATGTGAGCAGCAATGAAAGAAGCCACCACAATGAGAAGCCTGCACACCAGAACCGAAGAGTAGCTTCCACTCTTTGTAACTAGAGAAAGCCCATGCACAGCAGCAGAGACCCAGCACAGCCAAAAATAGACAATAAATAAACATTTTAAAAAGTGTGGGTAGGAGAAGAGTGAAAGTCCTGTGGAACTGAATTTATTGAAGATGCCAGGATGAATTTGTTCATCAAAATGTATAAAAAGATATACACAAAATGAGTATACTTGTATATATATATATATATATATTTATGTCAGAATAACATACACAAATATATTTTCTAATTCTGTCCACTGAGAATGTTTGCAGGAAATGACAGAACAGGGGCAATGAGCATACTCAGTACACATATCTTGTTTTCTAAATGCCATTGTCTATTAAAATGAATCAAATCTCCTTGAAAAACATATCCGATTTTAGAGCTTATACAAAGAAAAGAGAAAATGAACTTGAATCACCTTGAAGTGCCAGAAGTGAAGAAAAGACACCTCCCTTGACACACCTGCTAGGAAGGGAGCTGACCATAAAAAACTCCAAAAGACCAGTGATAGAATAATCTGTGCAATAATATAAACCGTTTACAGTGATTATGTCACAAAGAATAAAACGTGTCCATAAATCCATGTTGATATAAATGATGGAATATGTAGGCAAATGGGGAGAAGGAACAAATGTTCCAAAAGACCATCAGAAATGGTTTTCTTTCAGCTGGCAGAAACACCCTTCCATTTCTTCCCTCAAGATTTCTCTCATCCTACAGTCTTTGTGGTAAACAGGTCTGTAGGCATATTTTCCCTCTATTCCACAGGGCAACATATTGCATTATCACATTGATTATGACATGATCATTGACTTAGTAATTAGAAAGCAGCAAATGCTTTTGACAAATTGTTAAGACACACACAAGTAAGAGGATGGGAAAAAAATACCACTAAATCTCAAGGACCTGGGTGAATATTCGAAGTTTAGTGATGTGGGGAAAGTTCAGACGTCCTTCTAAAGTGAAGAATTAGGTCCTTCCTACCACAAGAACTTCCCTTGTGGCTCAGATGGAAAAGTGTCCGCCTACAATGTGGGAGACCAGGGTTCGATCCCTGGGTTGGAAAGATCCTCTGGAGAAGGAAATGGCAACCCACTCCAGTACTCTTGCCTGTAAAATCCCATGGACAGAGCAGTCTGGTAGGTTACAGTCCATGGGGTTGCAAAGAGTTGGACATGACTGAATAACTAAACTTTCTAAATTTTCTGCCACAATCACAGGAACACAACACCTAGCAGTCTCCTTTGGGTTTGAAGGAGACATATACCTCATTTGGACATTCACTCCAACATGTTTACTAAGTAACTCCAAAGTTCACCAGTTTTGAGTGGGATCAAAAGGATACACAGTATATCCAGGCTGCCATATGACTTACTAAGCCATTTAAACCACAGGAACCAAGAACAAGTGACCCTTGAATTGTGTGACACATAGTGAAGTAGAGTCACCAGCAGGCTCTCACAGGTGATTCAAAGAACCTAAAGACTTTTGCTTAAGGAAGGACTGATGCTGAAGCTGAAACTCCAATACTTTGGCCACCTCATGCGAAGAGTTGACTCATTGGAAAAGACTCTGATGCTGGGGGGGATTGGGGACAGGAGGAGAAGGGGACGACAGAGGATGAGATGACTAGATGGCATCATCGACTCGATGGGCATGAGTTTGAGTGAACTCCGGAAGTTGGTGATGGACAGGGAGGCAGGCAGTGCTGTTATACATGGGGTTGCAAAGAGTTGGACATGACTGAGTGACTGAACTGACTAAACTGACGCCATCTTTTATAAATGACTATTCTCATTATGAGAAATGTCTTCAGGGTTGTTACTAGGCATTGGTAATGACTCAACACTTGACTATAAACTACCAAGTTATCATGAGACCTGAGTAGCCCATGATGAACTAAGTGGGAACAGATTACTTAGAACCATCTCTGCCATGGAAGGGGTTGCATGGAAGGGCTTGCACTGGAATAGGTGTTTGTTCTGGGTGTGGAATGGCCTTTCCTGCCCATGATATTTCTGCCAAGACCAGCACCTATTGACTTACAAATACTTCACACATCATCATGTTTTTATATACAGCATTGTTTCTGACCAGTGAGGTATTTGCACATCAAAGGAAGTGAGGTTTTTAAAAATTAGTAACACAAGTGGCAGTTAGCCCTGTATTTATGAAATCATTAAATTTTTTTCTAGATATAAATTAAAATCAATCTATTTCCAGGCTCCCAAATCAGCTTCAACATTTTAACCTCTGTGTTTGTGTGTGTCTGCACGCACACACACGTACTAAGTCGCTTCAGTCATGTCCAAATCTTGGCGACTCTATGGACTGTAAGCCACCAGGCTTCTCTGTTCTTGGGATTCTCCAGGCAAGAATACTGGAGTGGGTCACCATGACCTCCTCCAGGGGATCTTCCCAACCCAAGGATTGAACTTGCATCCCTTAAGTCTCTTACACTGGCAAGCAGTTCTTTCCCATCACCTGGGAAGTGCCTTTTAACCTACAAGAATATTTTCATTGAGCGTGTCTGTATTCCTGATTTCTACTAGGATCCAGAAATGTAGATAATCCTATAAGGAACCTAGGTGAAAATTTTAGCAACTTTTAAGAAGTAATAAAAGCTACATGCAAAGTACTAGAAATAATGGTGGATAAATGAAGGATTCCTTCAGGTGAAAACTGAAGGTTAGAATCTCCAAGCCCAGCCAATATGATGTATCTATCTCAACATTCTTTGAAATAAAATATTGCCTCCCTACTTTCCTACTTTAATTACCATTGCATGGGCTAGTCTCAGCTTCATAGATGCAAAACTAAGACATAATATACAAAATCATGTGTTTTTCAATCATGAAAAATAAGGTCAGCAGTTTCTTGAAATCACAAGATTCCCTGATCTTTACAGCACTAAACTCCCACACCTACAGGGTGAACTCCTGCTCCTCAAGGTCCCTCATGAAGCTGTGACAACAATGACCACATTCACATTCTAGCCCAGAAAAGGGAGAAGGGATTTAAGGACATTGTCCAGCACATGTGAGCAGCATTTCCATTTACATCTCTGAGAAAATATTTATCCCTGACCACACAGAGCTTCAAAGGAGCCTGGACGTTACAATTCTTTTAATTTTTAATTGAAGGATAGTTGATGTACAATGTTGTGTTAGTTTCAGGTGATCAGGTACAGCATGATTCTGCTTTTGTTTTTTATTTTCTAACAGATTATATTCCAGTATGTTATTACAAAATATTGAGTGTAGTTAGTTCCCTGTGCTATTCAGTAGGTCCTTGTTGATTATCTATTTTATATACAGTAGTGTGTATATGTCAGTCCCAAACTCCTAATTTATCCCTCTGCTACCCCTTTCTTCTTTGGTAACCCTAAGTTTGTTTTCCATCTTTGTGAGTCTGTTTCTATTTTATGCATAGATTCATGTTTATTATTTTTTTAGATTCTACATACAAGTGACATAATATAGTATGAGTATTTCTCTGTCTTAAAAGGGGCATATTGATACGTGTATTTGAGATTCAGGTTTTAAACTCAAGGTAAGAATATAACACAAAGCTGCAGTCTTAGAGACACCCACCAAGCAATATCCCTTATACCCATGTGTTCTGGATACTGATGCCTGCATAATGAACTATCTGAAAGTTAATTAATCAAAGCAAAAATCAATTTTGTTCCAGACAGATGGGTCAGGAACTCATGTAAGACCCTGCTGAATCATTCTCCTGCTGGCTGGCTGGGGTCACGTGGTGGGATTTGGCTGGCAGCTGGCTAGTCTCCAAGGTATGAGAAGGCTTTGATTACATCTGAGAACTTGGTGGGCATGTACTGAAAGTTGGCTGAGTTGTCCCACTTGGTCTCTCTACGTATTCTCATGATTTCTTCACATCATCTATGCAGTGGGGAGTTACTCTCTTACATGGTGGCTTAGACATCAAGAGTGTGTCATCTATGGAAAAAAGTGAAAGCTGTTAAGTAAGAATCAGACTTTGAAACTGGCATGATGCATCTTTGAAAGCAAGAATGGACAAATGGGGTGTAGATGCCACTGAACAGAGAGGAATTGTCAAAGAATCCTGCCCTTCCAGAAAAGAAAACTTTCAGGGTTATTTTGCTTACTTTTATAAAATTTAAATCCCGTTGCTCAAACTGTAAAAACTGAAAATAGAAATCAGGCTTAAGAAATATTCTGGAGAGTTTTCTGAGATACAGATTAGTTACAAAGAATGAAGTTATGGTTGTAACTACATTGGAAAATGTTTTGCAATTTAAAGTTCTGTAGTATCACCAACTTTAAATATAAAGATATATATATATATATATATATATATATTTAAGTAAACATGGTTGGTTATCTTCCTTTTGAGTCAGTCTGAGTGAAAAATTCTAGTGTCACACCTTTCATAATATAGTTTGAATATCAGCAATTTCCCTGGTGGTTCAGATGGCAAAGAATCTACCTGCAGTGTGGGAGATCAAGGGTCAATCCCTGAGTTGTGAAAATTCCCTGCAGAAGAGAATGACTACCCACTCCCACTCCAGTATTCTTTCCTGGAGAATTCCATGGACAGAGGAACTTGGTGGGCTACAGACAGTCCATGGGGTCACAAAGAATTGGACACAACTGAGCAACTAACACTTTCACTTTTCACCAGCAACTGTATGTTTGGGCTGTTATGTGTGTTTTCTAGTTTAGGAAGAGATTAGGGAAAAAGACTGGATTCCCAGTTGGCATTAGTGGTTTAAAAAAAAAAAAAATCTGCCTGCCAATGCAGAAAATGTAAGAGATGCAGGTTCAGTCCCTGGCTCAGAAAGATACCCTGGAGAAGGGCATGGAAACCCACTCCTGTATTCCTGACTGGGAAATCCTATGGACAGAGGAACCTGACAGGTTACAGACAATAGGGTCACAAACAGACAGGACTAATGCAACTTAGCACACGTACACATAGGTCAAAAGGACAGGCAAGTAGTTTCACATAAGTTTACTGTTAATTATAAGGAATTTGATATTTGCTTTTCTAACAGGATGAAAATAAAATTTTAAACTTTTTATTTGGTGTTAGATGCAGAAAACAAAATAACCTAAAACTAAACAGAGAAGGTTTATCATGTGCCATCCACAGACACTTCATAAACTATGTAACCTTCTTTAGTTAAGCACATACTACACGAGGCCATTCTTTGAGAACTGTACAAAAAATATCTTCACGACCAAGATAATCATGATGGTGTGATCACTCACCTAGAGCCAGACATCCTGGAATGTGAAGTCAAGTGGGCCTTAGGAAGCATCACTACAAACAAATCTAGTGGAGGTGATGGAATTCCAGTTGAGCTATTTCAAATCCTAAAAGATGATGCTGTGAAAGCGCTGCACTCAATATGCCAGCAAATTTGGAAAACTCAGCAGTGGCCACAGGACTGGAAAAGGTCAGTTTTCATTCCAATCCCAAAGAAAGGCAATGCCAAAGAATGTTCAAACTACCACACAATTGCACTCATCTCACATGCTAGTAAAGTAATGCTCAAAATTCTCCAAGCCAGGCTTCAAAAGTACATGGACCATGAACTTCCAGATGTTCAAGCTGGGTTTAGAAAAGGCAGAAGAACCAGCGATCAAATTGTCAACATCTGCTGGCTCACTGAAAAAGCAAGAGAGTTCCAGAAAAATATCAATTTCTGCTTTATTGCCTATGCCAAATCCTTTGGCTGTGTGGATCACAACAAATTGTGGAAAATTCTTCAAGAGATGAGAATACCAGATCGCCTGATCTGCCTCTTAAGAAATCTATATGCAGGTCAGGAAGCAACTGGACATGGAACAACAGACTGGTTCCAAATAGGGAAAGGACTACGTCAAGGCTGTATATTGTCACCCTGCTTATTTTACTTATATGAAGAGTATATCATGAGAAAAGCTGGGCTGGGTGAAGCAAAAGCTGGAATCAAGATTGCCAAGAGAAATATTAATAAGCTCAGATATGCAGATGACACCATCCTTATGGCAGAAAGCAAAGAACTAAAAAGCCTCTTGATGAAAATAAAAGAAGAGAGAGAAAAAGTTGGCTAAAAACTCAACATTCAGAAAACTAATATCATGGCATCTGGTCCCATCACTTCATAGCAAATAGATGGGGAAACTGTGGAAACAGCAACAGACTGTATTTTTGGGGGGATCCAAAATCACTGCAGATGGTGACTGCAGCCATGATATTAAAAGACACTTTCTCCTTGAAAGAAAAGCTATCAACAACATAGACAACATATTAAAAAGCAGAGACATTACTTTGCCAACACATTTCCATCTAGTGTAAAGCTATGGTTTTTCCAGTAGTCACGTATGGATGTGAGAGTTGGACTTTGAAGAAAGCTGAGTGCTGAAGAGCTGATGCTTTTGAACTGTGGTGTTGGAGAAGACTCTTGAGAGACCCTTTGACTGCAAAAAGATACAACCAGTCAACCCTAATGGAAATTAGTCTTGAATACTCATTGAAAGGACTGATGCTGAAGCTAAAACTCTAATACTTGGCTACCTGATATGAAGGACTTTCTCATTGGAAAAGCCCCTGATGCTGGGAAAGATTGAGGGCAGGAGGAGAAGGGAATGACAGAGGATGAGATGGTTGGATGGCATCACCAACTCGATGGACAGGAGTTTGAGTAAGTTGTGAGGGTTGATGATGGACAGGGAGGCCTGGCGTACTGCACTCCATGGGGTCGCAAAGAGTCAGACATGACTGAGCGACTGGACTGAACTGAACTGTCTTCAACATCCTCCAATCTGTGACATTTCCCAGCCATCCAGTCCTTCATAAACTTGACACCATGGAAGACTGCTGCTGCTGCTACTGCTGCTGCTGCTAAGTCTCTTCAGTCGTGTCCGACTCTGTGCAACCCCATAGATTGCAGCCCACTAGCCTCCTCTGTCCCTGGGATTCTCCAGGCAAGAATATTGGAGTGGGTTAGGCCAGTAATTTTGTGTATTTTCTCTCATTTGAGTTAATCTGATATTACCTCATGTTTATGCAGAGCACATCATGAGAAACGCTGGACTGGAAGAAACACAAGCTGGAATCAAGATTGCCGGAAGAAATATCAATCACCTCAGATATGCAGATGACACCACCCTTATGGCAGAAAGTGAAGAGGAACTAAAAAGCCTCTTGATGAAAGTGAAAGAAGAGAGCGAAAAAGTTGGCTTAAAGCTCAACATTCAGAAAACGAAGATCATGGCATCTGGTCCCATCACTTCATGGGAAATAGATGGCGAAACACTGGAAACAGTGTCAGACTTTATTTTTTTGGGCTCCAGACTCACTGCAGATGGTGACTGCAGCCATGAAATTAAAAGACGCTAACTCCTTGGAAGAAAAGTTATGACCAACCTAGATAGCATATTCAAAAGCAGAGACATTACTTTGCCGACTAAGGTCCGTCTAGTCAAGGCTATGGTTTCTCCTGTGGTCATGTATGGATGTGAGAGTTGGACTGTGAAGAAGGCTGAGTGCCGAAGAATTGATGCTTTTGAACTGTGGTGTTGGAGAAGACTCTTGAGGGTCCCTTGGACTGCAAGGAGATCCAACCAGTCCATTCTGAAGGAGATCAGCCCTGGGATTTCTTTGGAAGGAATGATGCTAAAACTGAAACTCCAGTACTTTGGCCACCTCATGTGAAGAGTTGACTCATTGGAAAAAACTCTGATGCTGGGAGGGACTGGGGGCAGGAGGAGAAGGGGACGACCGAGGATGAGATGGCTGGATGGCATCACGAACTCAATGGACATGAGTCTGAGTGAACTCCGGGAGATGGTGATGGACAGGGAGGCCTGGCGTGCTGAGATTAATGGGGTCACAAAGAGTCGGACACAACTGAGCGACTGAACTGAACTGAACTGATGTTTAAGTTCTGATTTTATTTTTTCAAAAATATCAGAGAAGTTATTTTGTGCTTTCCTCAATCCATTATACTAAGGACTGTATGACATTTATATGTTTCATTACTGGAGGTGTAAACAGAAAATTTCACTAAAGTTGTATCTGCCAGGCTTATCCACTGTAAAATTATAGCTTTTCGATTGAGAATTAGAAAATATTTAGGGCTATATTTGCACACTATGCAAGTATAGTGTGCAAATGTAATTTTTCTCATTATATTTCTACCCATGGAGTGTTTATTCCTGCCAAAGTTACTACTGCGGCATAAGCCAACAAATGGTTTTTTATTCCAGCTTTCTTTGCACATGTATTAATGAAAATACTAGTAATTAATTAACATCATTCTGGATTTTATTTTCCAATTTACTGTTGTTTTGTGATAAGAATTATTAGCATTGATAACAGTGGCTAAATTGGAAAGTAATCCTGAGTTTAGGTTTTGTTTCCACTCTGTTTTGGGGCAGCTATTGTTACCATTACATTTATTTATTTTATTAACACCATTTGGTAGGGAAGCATTAAAGAGATTCCACCTTCTCCTTAGCTGTCTTTTCTTCTACTCTAATGTTTTTTAATTTTTAAATCAGAGGCCCTTTTCATTTTTCACTTCTTTCCTTTTTTCTCTATCTCCCTCATGCTGAAGATATTAACTATTAACCATAATATAAAGGCTTTGGATATGATGTCATTTAAAGAAAAATAAATTAATTGACAGAGGAGAAGACCATGGTATCTTTTTTTTTTCCCGAGTCAGAAAACTGATGCAGTAATGAAATGAGAGAAGGTGGCTTGACATGGCACTTCAGTGTAGTTCTCTTTGCTTCTACAGCCCCAAGACAAACAGGTTGAAAGCAAAATTTAAACAAACCAAGGGACTAGTAGGAAAGGAATTAAATACACGAATTCAAAATAGAGAGTAACTTTTCCCTAAAGGGTTTTTAAAACAGAATTTTTAGCTGAATCTTGAAGTTTCTGACATTGTTTGAACAATAGGAGAAGCAGCCCTCAGGCCATAGATGGACTGTTTTGAGGATTTGGGGAAGTGTCAATTTGGAATTCCACCCACAAGAGCAAAGTGGGGCTGAGATACTTGTAGAGATGAGTAGCTAGGATGATTACTGAGGATCAAAGAATGGGGCAGTTGAAGAACAATTTCAATTAAAAAAGAAAACAGCCTATATGTGAAATAGATCGCCAGTCCAGGTTTCATGCATGAGACAGAGTGCTCAGGGCTGGTGCACTGGGATGACCCTGAGGAATAGGATGGGGAGGGAGGTGGGAGGGGGGTTCAGGATGGGGAACACATGTACACCCATGGCTGATTCATGTCAATGAATGGCAAAAACCACCACAATATTATAAAGTAATTAGCTTCCAATTAAAATAAATAAATAATTTTTTAAAAGACATAAATTAGTTAATTTTCATCTGGAGAAAAGCTAAGAAGGTATTCCATGATGGTATCGAGATTCAAGCTCTTCTCAGGAAGAAAATAAAACTTTAAAAAAGGCAGTCCTTCTGCACCATCATTTTATCATAGGTAGATGTTAAGAATAGGGGCTTCCCAGGTAGTGCTAGTGGTAAAGAACCCACTTGCCAGTGCAGGAGACATAAGAGACATGGGTTTGATCCCTGGGTCAGGAAGATCCTCTGGAGGAGGGCATGGAAACCCACTTCAGTATCCTTACCCTGAGAATCCATGGGCAGAGGAGCCTGGAGGGCTACAGTTGACAGGGTTGCAAAGAGTCAGACGCAACTGAGTGACTTAGCATGCACACATATGTAACAGTGATTTATTTCACAATCTTAGATAAAGTTAAATAGCCTGATAAACTGAGTCATAACTGATCTTTGGTCTCAGTCTAAACTTTTACACAATTCTGGTCCTTCATCTGTACAATCTAAAAGTCAAATGACTGACCCATTGGATGAAAAGGAAGGAGGCTTTGAATCATGGTCTTCAACCACATGCATTTTATTTATTTGTTTATTTGTTCTACAGTAGCATCTATATTTGCTATATACATATATATGATGTATATATATATATTTTTTTACTTTATTTTACTCTACAATACTGTATTTGTTTTGCCATACATCAACATGAATCTGCCATAGGTGTACATGTGTTTTTAAAATCTGTTTTTCAGAACACTATATCCCTCTTCTTAATATTTTGTCATACACTATTTTAACAATAATTCACACATTGCTCCCCCTTGAGCTTGTTGAGACCTCTTATCCAGAGAGATCAGTTTCATGATTAAGGTAGTACTTGCAATCCTAGAGTAAACCAACAGCCCTAAATAGACTTAGCTTGGTGACTTGTTCATCAAGTTGTATAATAGCTAACTAACTAATAAGTGCTCCATATGAGTAGTTACTTTTACGAACTTTTTTTTTTTTCTGTGTAAATTATTTCATGTATTCTTAAAAAACAAGACAACCTCACAAAGTAGGCATGATTGTGATACCACTTTCATGGGAAACAGAAGTTAAGCCGGAATATGGACTCAGAGGTATAACATATCCTAATTAACCCAATTTTCTTTTGATATATTTAATTTTTCATGTACAAATTACATATTTTTCTGTAAATAAGCACCATTCATGAAAGAAAAACACATGCACTCATTTAATTCAGTTCCCATAAATATTTTGTCATTTAATCAAACATGTATTCCTAGTAAAGTACCTTTGTAAAATACAGCCTAATATTGTTTTTTAATAGAAAAAGGAAAATGCTATTTGGTAAGTTACTAAACCTACAAAGTCTGGGTGGGGCTGTGTCTTGAGTGTGGAGGAAGGGGTTGTATACAGGTTGTGATGGTCCTACCAAGAGGCATCCTAAGGGTGGTGATGGACATAATTTTAACTATGACGACAATGGCAGTGACTTGGACAATTAACTGCACCATATTTGCAAATTTATTTTTGACTCATGACTTATTCTGTAGTAGCATATTATCTTTTTTTTTTTATTTCTTTCTTTTTTTAAAATAATTTTTTTATTTAATTTTTAAAATCTTTAATTCTTACATGTGTTCCCAAACATGAACCCCCCTCCCACCTCCCTCCCCATAACATCTCTGTGGGTCATCCCCATGCACCAGCCCCAAGCATGCTGTATCCTGCGTCAGACATAGACTGGCGATTCAATTCTTACATGATAGTATACATGATAGAATGCCATTCTCCCAAATCATCCCACTCTCTCCCTCTCCCTCTTTTTTCTAATTACATTGTTGCTACCTGCTCTTGAAAAAAAAAGACATTTGAAATCATACATAGACACACACACAAAGTATGTCAACCACAATCTCATTAAACAGAATAAACTTCTGTTAATAGTTTTGCCAACAGACTGTGAAAGAGTTAATATTCTAACTGGGGACTGGAAACCAGGGAATTCTCTGGGACACATAATCAAATTTCTCAATCCTGTGGTAAATTTTAATGATAGAATACAAAAGCTGAAGAAGCAAGACCAATAACAATAAAGGAATTCAAAGACTGAAACTTTGGATCACCTAATAGTATTTTATCAATGATAATCTCTTAAATTGATTACTGTAACTTGGTTATGCCAGAAAATATTCTTAGAAAACATCCACTAAAGTGTTTAGCAAAGCAAAGCTCAGCAGTGGCCACAAGACTGGAAAAAGTCAGTTTTCATTCCAATCCCAAAGAAAGGCAATGCCAAAGAATGTTCAACCTACCACACAGTTGCACCCATCTCATGAACTAGCAAAGTAATGCTCAAAATTCTCCAAGCTAGGCTTCAATAGTATGTCAACCAAAAACTTCCAGATGTTCACATTGGATTTAGAAAAGGCAGAGGAACCAGAGATCAAATTGCCAACATCAGTTGGATCATCAAAAAAGCAAGAAAATTCCAGAAAAACATCTACTTCTGCCTTATTGACTATGCCAAAGCCTTTAACTGTGTGGATCACAACAAACTGTGGAAAATTCTTAAAGAGATGAAATACCAGACCACCTTACCTGCCTCCTAAGAAGTCTGTATGCAGGTCAAGAAGCAACAGTTGGAACTGGACATGTAACAACAGACTGGTTCCAAATAGGGAAATGAGTACATCAAGGCTGCATATTGTTATCTTGCTTATTTAACACATATGCAGAGCACATTGTGTGAAATGCCGGACTGGATGAAGCACAAACTGGAATCAAGATTGTCGGGAGAAACATCAATAACCACAGATATGCAGATGACATCACCCTTATGGCAGAGAGTGAAGAATTGAACAGCCTTGATGTAAGTGAAAAAAGAGAGTGAAAAAGTTGACTTAAATCTCAACATTCAGAAAACTAAGATCATGGTATCTGGCCCTATCACACTTTATGGCAAATAGATGGGGGAACAATGGAAACAGTGACAGACTTTATTTTCTTGGGCTCCAAAATCACTGCAGATGGTGACTACAGCCATGAAATTAAAAGACACTTGCTCCTTGGAAGAAAATCTATGACCAGCCTAGGCAGCATATTAAAAAGCAGGGACATTACTTTGCCAACAAATTTCTATCTAGTCAAAGATATGGTATTACCAGTAGTCATGTAAGGATGTGAAAGTTGGACTATGAAGAAAGCTGATTGCTGAAGAATTGATGCTTTTGAACTGTGCTGTTGGAGAAGACTCTTGAGAGTCCTTTGGATTGTGAGGAGATACAACCAGTCAATCCTAAAGAATATCAGTCCTGAATATTCATTGGATGGACTGATGCTGAAGCTGAAACACCAATACTTTAGCCACTTGATGTAGAGAACTGAATCATTGGAAAGACCCTGATGCTGGGAAACATTGAAGGAAGGAGGAGAAGGGGATGACAGGATGAGATGGTTTGGATGGTATCACTGACTGATGAGTTTGAATAGGCTCTAGGAGTTGGTGAAGGACAGGGAAGAAGCCTGACATGCTGCAGTCCATTGGGTCGCAAATAGTTGGACACAACTGAATGACTGAACTGAACTGAACTGAAAGCGTTTAGTGATAAAAGGGCATAACGTTCCGACTTAACTCTTGAATAGTTCCGAAAACTGTAATATGCATATACATATATACAGAAGTGATGAAAAAGTAGATGGGATAAAAATGTCAATAACTGATAAATCTGAGTAAAAAAGATATATGGGAGTTATTTGTACTACTGTTGCAACTTTTCTGTAAGTTTGAATTATATCAAAATTAAGAGTTAAAAAAAAAGAAAAGAAGGTTTGGGTCACTTGACCAGGTGAAGAGGTTAAAAAAGTGAAAATGAAGTCGTTCAGTCATGTCTGACTCTTTGTGACCCTATGGACTGTACCTACCAGGCTCCTCTGTCCATGGGATTTTCCAGGAAAGAATACTGGAGTAGGTTTAAGATCACTTCACTAGATAAGGTGCTAACTGAGACTACAGACTGAATGAGCTGGTTCCTGGAAGGTGATTATAAATTCCAATAACTACCATGCAGTGTTGCCAAAAGGAAATCTAAGGAAAATGTATGCAGGTCTTTGCCAGTCCTATAATCTCTTATATGATACATATGATTAATATTAAACTCTATACTTCAGGGTTAAAGTGACAAGATAGAAAAGGGATACTATGACTGAAAAATAGAACACGATAACCCAGAGCTCGGAGAGCAATAGATGGAGCCATTCATAAATTAAAAAACTCAGTAAACCTATAATTAGGTCATATTTTGTAAAGAATTGTGACTAGGTTATGGACATATAGAATTGATGTGAATCACAGAGGTAAAAACTCAGCTATGTTTTTGAGAAGGAATTACTCTCTAAAGAACCACTTGTCTGAACTAAACGATGGTGACTGTCTAAGATTTAAACTAGCCTTTTGAATGCCTCGCCTCCCAGACATGTCTATACCCAGGGGGAAAGCTGAAAATCTGTGCATTCACCCCAAATAGCATATTCTTCAATGTTTTCTCATCTATGGTTGAGAAGAATAATGTGTTTCAGAAGAGGGATCCAAGAGCCATGGAGAATCATGGATCTCCTCCAAGGGAAGGAACATGACCTACCCTTGGGGTAGGGCTAGTACATCCTCCCAATAAGATTACAGAATCGCTGTGTCCTAGGAATGGCCCTATGCCTCCCTTTTCTCTTTCTGAAAAGCAATGTTTGTTGTGGTTTTCTGGATTTATTCAACCCTTGGTTTTGGTGTGTCTGGGGAATGAAGGAAAAAATAACTTCCTAGTTAATAGGTTTATAGATAAAGAAGAGCCACATGGAGACAATGTTAAGATTATCACAATTCTTGGAACTGTGGCCTTGGGGTTAGATCCTTTGAGAAGAGGGTGAGAATAGCTTATGTGCATGGGAAGAGAAGCAAATATTTTCATCGAGAGCAATTGTGTTAGGTTGTGTTATTGTCGAAGTTTCCCCTCTCCTACTGAGCCCATCCTCACAAGATGTCAGGCTGGGCCAAGGAGCAGCTGAGGCCAAGAAATATTTGTAGAAATGATGTGTGCTATTTCTGAGAAAAAGTCTTATGAGATATCAAGTGATTCTGACACTGCTCTTTTAGTTGTGCCAAGATTGTCCTAGATATCGGCTACTCATCTTGCTTGGGTCCATCAGGGGAGAGAAGTGGAGTGACCAGCAGTCTTTAACCAACATACAACTGTGAGACTTAAATTTATATTTCTGTATCTCACTGAGATTTTGAGATTATTACTATAGCATACTGTAGGAAAATCTAACCAGTACTCTGAAAGATTAGTTAGGGAGAATCAATTTCTATACAACAGTAAATAAAGCCAGTATTGGTGACAATATTGAACATGGAAAACAGATATGGTATTTGTCCACTAATTCAACAAACACTTCTTGAAGACAGTAACTACACTGAGGGACAATGCAATTGGTGCTATGCTTTCTGATGTTCAGAAATACGTGTGACCAAGATTTTCTTATTGTGAAATGTTGGAAACTGATGATCTAGAACTAAAAGAAAAATAGCTTTGCAGGAGAAATACAAAAAGTATTGTTTTATTGTGGTTGATATATGCCAGTGTGAACCAAGTATAAAAGTATGCAAAGCATTTCAGATAAGAATCAAGAATCTGTCATTAAAGCTGAAGGTTATTTGTTAAAATGTTCCAGACAGGCAGCTTACAAACTGGTCCTCAGAAACAAGAAAGTCTTTTCCTCTTGGACCTGAAGTTCTTTGTGTCTCATGAATACAAACTAGTTTATCAAGTCCCAAGGAAATAGCCATGAATTTCCATAGTCTTAATAAGCAGTTGGTGGGCTAAGTACAATGGCATCCCTAATTCTTACCCTAACATCCTTTTGGAAGGAACGATAAACAGAGAAGGCTCAAAACTGATCTAAGACACACAGCATGTTTGGAGATAGTGAAGGGAAATGTCCTAATGAGTGTGAGACAAATAGACATCAAAGCACAAGTACCAGTGTGTTGTGAAATTTAGTGAAATTCTAAAGACAGAAATGCTCATAAACATTGACATAAGGAAGTTCATTGACATAAGGAAGTGAATTGAATGACCAAATTAAAAACTTACATAAAGCATCAAAGAACAAAGCCTTTTTTTTATTTTAGTAAAAGAATATTATACTAAGGGAATTGTAGACAAAGCTAAGTTGCATGGACAAAAATGTCAACTCTAGATAGTGATTTTCTCTATGGATTGAGATGAAGAATCTTGGAACTCAGGAAAAGAGACTATCTAACTGACCTGGAAAAAATTAGGGCTATTTAGAAAAAAAAAAACAAAAACAAAAACCAGGCACTCTGAGAGGAGTTTCACAAATCCCATTATTGTAAACACAGTAACATCAAAGGGGGGGAAAATCAGAAGGAGGGGATTAAGATGGTAGAGTAGGGGAACAAGGAGCTTGCCTACCCCGTGGACACAACCAAAAAAGCATCTATATGGGGAGCAGTTCTCACTGCAGTCAAACTGGAGACAAGCAGAATGACTCATCCACAGCCAAACCTGTAAAGGAAGATCCCCCTGTAACCAGATAGGAAGGGAGAAGAAGCGATCAGATTAGGACCTGTGCCTGTAAGAAGGAGAAAAGAAGAGGAGTGTGATGATTTGGGCTCAGAGATACCCCTTGGGGAATGAGGGGTTCAAATCTCAAGTCGGGCATCCCAGCCCTGGAATCCAACACCAGGAAGACAAGTGCCCTTAGCTGGATTGAAAACCAGGAGGGCTCTGAGAATCCTAGACTCTGATGTGAGTCACTTGCACACACATGCTCACTCTGTGATGAATGCAGGGGAAGCAGGCAGGAGCTGCCTGAAGCTCTGGCTGGTTTCCTGTGAGCATCCCAGCACACACCTTCACCTGCATCAGGTGCCCACTCCACCCCTCTTGCTCCAATGCAGCTTCCCATGAGGGTGAAGCTTGTTGTTGCCAAAGGGAAGTGAAAGTCTTGGCAGGCTAAATAGTAAACTGAGGTCCTGCAGTTCATCTAAACTGGGCATGGACAGCCATTGCTGGCACTCACAGACGTGACTGGTCAGGAAAAGTCTGGATCTCTGACGGGCGAGCTGGGAGTCAGTACATCTCCCAGCCCCTCTTTCTCTGCCATTAAACCCCACTAGGGCAGAAGGTCCACTGCTGGGAAGGAGGAGACACACACTTAGAAGATTTAGAGTCAATTTGGACCTATATCTCAGGACTAATGCTCTAGCAACTTGGGAGTAGCAAGCTGTGGCAGCCATTGAGCAGAAGAGAAGCCCCAGTTTATGACTGACTCTGGGTCAAGCTCTTCCACTTCTAGTTCCACTTCCCTTGAAGGCAATAACTGCCAGCACACTCTGGGGGAGGAGGTGACCCATGCTCACTACAGATTCATCTCTTCCAAAGTCACTGAGCACACACAGGCTGCATAAGAATGCTACCACACAATGATACAACTTTAATACCAGGGTAAGTAATTGTTTCATCTAACTTGATAAAGCCAAAGAAAGTTAAACAACACAGGAAGACAGATGGATTTATTTAAAATGAAAGAACAGAATAAATCCCTGAAAAAAATAACTAATGAAATAAATAATTTATCATGTTGAGTTCAAAACATTAGTAATAGAACATTAACTGAACTTGGGAAAAAAAAGATTAAAACAGTGAAAAATTAATTAGAACTAGTAAATATAAAAATAACTAGGAAGAATTGAAGAATAAAATAACTGAAATTTAAACAAAAAGTAGATTACAATGAATTAACAGCAGATGAGTGATAGAGAAGAATTCATGTGATCTAAAAGATAGAAGAATGGAAATCAACCAATCATAATATCAAAAAGAAAAGCAAAATTTCAAAAATTGAGGATGGTATAAGGGACATCTGAGAACACATCAAACACACTAAAATTTGCATTATAAGGTGTTCCAGAAGGAGAAGACAAAAAAACATAGAAAATGAATTTTATGAAATTATGGCTGAAAACTTTCCAAACTTGAAGAAAGAAACATATCCAGGTAGAGGAAGCACAGAGTCCCAAACAAGAGGAAACCAAAGAAACCCACACCAAGACATATCATAGTTAAAATGGCAAACTTTTAATGAAAATAGTTAATTTTGAAGGCAGCAAGTGAAAAACAGTCACATACAAGGCAACGTTCAAAGGCTATCAGTTAATTTTTTTGCAGAAACTTTTCAGGCATGTGGGGCGTGGGATGATATATTTAAAGTGCTAAAAGGGCAAAGGTACTACTACCTAGGATACTTCACCAGCAAAATTTAAAGAGATAAAGAACTTTTCAGACAGACAAAAATTAAGAGTTCATCAACACTAACTTACTCTACAAGAAGTATTAAAGGGTCTTCTCCAGTTGGAAAAGGAAAGGCTAAAAAGAAGTTAAAATCTATAGTAAAGGAAAAATATCCCACATGTAAAGGCAAATGTATAGAAAATGCTGTGGATCAACCATGAAATAAGCTAGCATAAAGGTTTTAAAAATTGTAAAATCATTTATACCTACAATAAACAGTGAATGGATATACATGAAGATATAAATATGACATTGAAAACATAAAATGTAGGGGAAGGGACTAAAAATATTTAGATCATTTAGGATGCGTTTGAATATAAGTGACTACAAGTTTAAAACAGTAGATATAGTTATAGGTCAACATATATGAACTTTATGGTAGCCACAAGTAAGAACCCTACAATGGATGCACAAAAACTGGAGTGAACGTAACATAAGCTTATCAGTAAAGAAGATCATCAAACACCAGGAAAGGAGCTAAAAGAGGAAGAAAAGAACAATAAAAAACTATGAAAATAGCCAGAAAACAAATAACAAAATGCAAAAAGTACATACGTATAATAATCATTTAAAATGTCAATGGCTAAGTCGCCAATCAAAGGATGTAGAGTGACTGAATGTGAAAATAAGATCCATCTATAGGTTGCTTGGAGAAGGCAATGGCAACCCACTCCAGTACTCTTGCCTGGAAAATCCCATGGACGGAGGAGCCTGGTAGGCTGCAGTCCATGGGGTCTCTAGGAGTCAGACACGACTAAGCGACTTCCCTTTCACTTTTCACTTTTATGCATTGGAGAAGGAAATGGCAACCCACTCCAGTGTTCTTGCCTGGAGAATCCCAGGGACAGCGGAATCTGGTGGGCTGCCGTCTATGGGGTCTCACAGAGTCGAACACGACTGAAACGACTTAGCAGCAGGCATAGGCTGCTTATAAAAGTCTCACTTCAGAGCTAGAAATACACAGAAACTGAAAGTGAAGGGATGAAAAAAGATATTTCATGCAAATGGAAATAAAAAGAGAGATGGGTTATTAACACTCATATCAGAGAAAGTATTTTTCAAAATCAAGTCTGTAAAAGGGAAAGAAAGACATTATAAAATGATTAATACAAGAAGAAAATATAACATTTCTTAAAATATATGCACCTAATAGAAGAGCCTCTAGGCATAAATATATATGATAAATATATACAATAAATATTAACAGGCATAAAGAGAGAAATCAGCAACAATGCAACAATAGTAGGAGACTCTAACACCCCACTTACATCAATGGACAGATCAACTAGAGAGAAAATCAATAAGGAGGTGGTGGTCTGAAATGACGCATTAGATGAGTTGGAATTGCTAGGAATCCACAGGACATTCCATCAAAAACAAAAAAGAAAATAAAATACAGCAGAAAACACATTCTTCTCAAGAGCAACATGGAATGTTCATCAGGTTAGATCACATACTGAACACAAGTCTCAACAAATTTAAAAGGATAGAAATTATATCAAGCATCTTTTGCCACAATGATCTGAAACTAGAAGTTAATTATTAGAAGCAAAATGGGGGGGAAAAAAAAACAGGCACATGAGACTAAAAAAAACGCTATAAATAAACAAACAAAATGAAAACAATTGATCAGTGAAAAAAATCAAGGAAGAAATCAGAAAACACTTTGAAGCAAATGAAAATGAAAGCATAACTTTCCAAAATCTATGGCATGCAGCAAAGCAGTTCTAAGTTCTATGAAGAAAGTTTATAGTTGTACAGACTTGTTCCAGGAACAAGAAAACTCTCAAATAAAGAATATAAACTACCATCTAAAAATTAGAAAAAGAAGAAAATTTAAAGCCTAAAGTCAACAGAAGGATGGTAACAATAAAGATGAGCAGAAATAAATAAAATAGAGACCAAAAAAAAAAGAAGAAAAAATCAATGAAATGAACAATTAAAAAAAATAATAAGTAGACAAGATACATAAGGCTTTAGCCACGTTCATTAAGATAAAAATAGAAGTAACCCCAAAAAATAAGAAATGAGAAAAGAGAAATTACAATTAACATTACAGAGATACAAAAAAATTATGAGTATACTATGAATAGTGATTTGCCATCAAATTGGACAGCCTAGAAGAAATGGATATATTTCTAAAAACACAATAATCTAAGACTGAATCAGGAAGAATTAAATAATCTGGACAGAATGATTACTAGCAGCAAAACTGAATTAATACTTTAAAAACTCCCAGCAAGCAAAAGTCCAGGACCTGACAACTTCACAGGTCAATTTTATCAAACATATAAAGAAGAACCGAAATCCATTCTTCTTAAACTATTCCAAAAAATTAAAGAGGATGGAACACTCCCAAATTTATGCTACATGGCAGCTATTACCCTAATATCAAAACCAGACAATGGCACTACAAAAAGGAAACCCACAGGATATTATCTCTGATGAGTACAGATGCAATTATCCTCAACAAAATATAGAAAAATCAAATTTAATAATATATAATAAAGAGGATCATACATCATGATCAAGTGGGATTTATTCCAGTTATGCAAAGAAGGTTCAACATTAACAAATCATTCAACGCTATACACCACATTAACAAAAAGAAAGATAAAAATCACAGGACTATCTCCTTAGATGCAGAAAAATAATTTTGCAAAATTCAACAACTGCTCATGATAACATGTGTGCATGCTAAGTTATTTCAGTCATGTCATGATAACAGCTCTCATCAAATTGGTATAGAGGGAACACATCTCAACATTATAAAGGTCATTTATGACAAACAGCCATACTCATACTCAATATTAAAAAGTTTTGGGCTTTTCACTTTGTTGTCAAAAAAGAGAACAACCCTTTATTGCTTTTGGATTTTGAATCACATTTACAAGGCCTTTCCCAACACCAAGTCTAAAGAGAAATTTACCAAGTTTCTTTCTATTATATCCATTGTTTCATTTTTTCATTTAGATACATAATCCATTCTTCTGTATGCTATTCCATATAATTTTAACTTTTTGCAAATGATGACCTAATTGTCTTTCACCATTTATTAATGTCAATCTTTGCTTCAGTGAACTGAAATGCCAATTTGTCATATATTAAACTTCCATTTGTATTAGGGTCTAATTTTGGAGTTTCTATTATTATTCTATTATATTATTCTACATGTCTATTCTTTCTATTCCATTATTCTATTTATTTTTTCTATTCTATTATCCTATTTATCTATTCATATATAAAGAATTAAAATTTTTATTGTATAGATTTTACACTCTTCTTGTTAGATTTATCTTTCTATATTTTTCTAATTTGTTGTCATCTTAATGATACTATATTTGCTATCATATCTTCTGTTTATTTTTTGTATATATGAAGATAATTGGTTTTGCATGCTAACTTTATATCCTGATAATTCACTCAATTCATTGATATTTGAGCTAGTTTTAGCATTAATTTGCTTGAGTTTCTAGGTATACCATCATATCTACAAATAGAGACAGTTTAGTTATTCATTTACTTATCTTTATGTCTCAAAATGATTTTTCTTATTTAATTGTCCTGGCTGACAATATTTCTACTACAAAGCCAAATAGCAGTGAAGATAGATTAAGATACAGATACACACACAATCATGTTAAGAAAGTATAACTTTATTTCTATTTTCTCTAGAGTCTTCATTATGAATGCATGTTGAATCTTTTCAAGAGCTTTTTCAGCCTCTATGAAAATAGTTGTATGATATTGTAGTGACTTAAAGCAAAGGGAGCAATGAATGTTGCCCAGTGAGAGGACAAGAGATGGAGGGAATTTAAGGGTAAAATCTAAAGTAGAAATCCATATAGGCGAGAAAGGTAAACCTATGTGGAATGTAGGGTCTGGAACTGTTTGTATTGGCACAAAACAGCCAGTCTTAATGCACATACATATGTCCATTTTCTAATCATGGTAACTATTTTTCTGAGGTATATGTGTATTTCTGAAAGCACAAAATGATATTTTATGAGGAACTAAAGATCAGTGAAGCAGAGACCTATCTTTTTATTCCTTCAGTTGCTATGGAAACCTTTCAGTACCAAAATCTGATTTCACGATGAATACTTTGTAATACACACAATAACCAAACTGCTATATAATTTATTTGAGGTTTTAGAAGGCTCTCAGTTGCCTGAAACTCTTGAACTTTAGAAAATAATTTCCTATACATTTTATTATGAAATAAGATGACAAAATTTTACTGTATGGATAGTTTAACACCTATTTTATTTTCACCTAGTAAAATGAAGATTGGGATCTAAGTCATATCTTGGGTTTTAGATTTTTTTTTTTCATTTTTGTTTAATGTGTTTGGTGACATCATTTCTTGTGAATCAAATGTTTTATATTTAAGAAGTATCTTATTCTACTTTGCAGCAAATGATCTTTACTTGCAGGACTCATTTTTAATTTCTACTGGATTTGTCCAAAATATCCTTCAAAATACAGATGAACTTGCCCTTTCTCAAAAATTATTCTAATCTAGATATGGTTTTAAATAATGAAAAAATTAAATGTAATGCCAATGAAATAACTAAAAACTAGTCTCTCTTAAACTAAAATACCAATATATGATTAATGTATAACTGAGTTAAATAGGCTATTGCAATAAAATAATTATTCCACTTTAACAGGTTCTATGATATGTCAGATAGGCCTCCAGATTGTAGAAATATAAGTTCTAAAAAGTTTCTAATATAGTACCTCACTATAAGAAACTAGAAGACAAAAACAAATTAAAATTATCAGTAGAGCTGGTTTAGACATTCAGTGATAAATTAACCAACAGGTGAAGGAGTTATGAAGTATTACAAATGCATGCAGAATTTTATTAATAAAAATACATATAGAAATTTGAAGCTTAGAATCAGAACTCAAATTAGATCAATATCATTAAAAAGGCCACATTATAAACACTGTCATTTTCTTTATACAGGAATGGTAAATTTTAATAACATTCGAAAATAGTTTTCAGAACTACTAAAAATACTGCAATAAAAATTGAAAAAAAGTCATTTACCAAATAATAAAGGCATAAAGTAGCTAAAATTCAATTAAAATGTAGAGTTAGTGTAAGATCAGCAACAAATCACAGGCTTCTACTACTTTTCTCTTGGTTCAGCATTTACTACCTTTCAAACTATAACTTCATATTTTTATTTTAATTCTTTTATTGATATTACTGTCATTGACTTGATCAATATGCTAATAGATGGCTACTTAACACATTTGCTAGCAGCCCATGAAAAAGAACAAAATACAATGATACAGTGAAGTGACTTTCTCATTACAAGTTAGGAACTTATAGAAAAGGTAAAGTTAACAATTTATTAAAATATCTGTTCTATTAAAATACTTAAAAACTTGTAAATTATCCTTTTATCAAAATGTCTTGGGGTTCCCTGGTGGCCCAGTGGTAAAGAATCTGCCTGCCGATGCAGGAGACATGGGTTCAATCCCTGATTCAGGAAGATCCCATATTCTGCAGAGCAATTAAGCCTGTGTGCCACAACTAGTGAGCCCATGCTCTGCAACAAGCAAAGGTCACCACAATGAGAAGCCCATGCACTGCAGCTAAGGCGTAGCCCCTGCTCACCACAACTACACAAAAAGTTTCTGTGTAGAAAGAAAAAGCCTACACAGCATGCAGCAACTAAGACCAAGCACAGGTAAAAATAAATGAATAAAATAAAATTATATAAAAAAGAAATCTTTCAAAAAATACCTTAACCTTAACCTTAAATTTTAATAAAAATAAGAAAAAGCAAAGGCAGCAAAGGAATGAAGCAAGGAAGAAAGGAGAAAAGAAGCAATGAATCATATATTTTGACCGTATAACTGCGCCAGATGTTGCCCAGGAGTTACTGTGTCTTCAAGTAAACCTAAGTCTTTGGATCATTTTCATGGCTGGTGCAGGAAAAATTCCAGGAAACAGGCATATATCAAAGCATAGTGCTTACCTACATATCGTATTTCACACGCATATCGTATCTCACACACCATTTGGGGCATTCTAAGTATTGGACTATAGTGATGGCTAGTGATGTTGAGCCACCTGGCTAGAGCTTTTCTTACAGTGACGGAAATTTTTCTTACAGTGATCAAAACTTCTCTTATGGTGACCAAAATTTTTAAGTAGTTCTTCTAATGTAGATTATTTAGACTAACATTTCTGCCTTGTTCATTTTCTAACATATTTCTACCAGGAAATCCAAAGACCAAAAGGATTCTAGTAATACATCACCAAATACTTCTATCAAACTGTTATTATTTTACATATTAAATCCTAGGAAAAATAGATCACAGCAGAGGAAACTCTACTCCATGCAATTATTTGGCTAAAATAATCTATGAAAAAAATTCTGAAGCTATGATAACATGGCATAAATTTGAAGGTGTGGTTGATTTTGTTAATGTACATAATTCAACAGGAAGCTAAGGACATCCCATGCTTTTTTTTTTTTTTTTTTTTAATAGGCATCTCAGTAAGTCTTCCTGTTCTGGTATGCTAAAGGAAGAATTTCAAATGTTTGCTTTTTTCCTATTCAGGACAAGACTAGTTGGGAGATATTAAATGCATTTGAGCATGAAGCCTGGCATGCTACAGTTCATCAGACTGCAAGGAGTCAGACACAACTGAGCAACTGAACAACAAAAACAAAGCACAAGTCAGTTTGGAATTAATTCCTCTCCCCAAGAAAGCCGACCTAAATGGAGGACTAGAAGCAATAATTCAGAATGTGTGCTCTGGCATGGTGATGTCTCAGGAACCAGCTCAAATCTGTTGCTTACCTGCAAGAATACTGAACTCTTCATGACACGCATCACACCTCAGTTTCTCCATTTGTATGGGTGGATTTCATGGTGTCCAAGGAATGCGACACCAGTGTGAGACCCAGCGTCACACTGCCCAGGTCTGTACTGACAGCTGTGTAAACTTGAACAAATCTTGGTTTACAATCTTCACTGGCAATCAACAAATTTTGTATTTTACATATGTACCCACCTATTTTACATATGTAACACTTCCCCTCCTGGCTCAGATGACAAACAATATGCCTATAGTGCAGGAGACCAGGGTTTGATCCCTGGGTCAGGAAGATCTCCTGGAGAAGGGAATGGCTACTCACTGCAGTATTCTTGCTTGGAGAATTCCATGGATGGAGGAGTCTGGCAAGCTACAGTCCATGAGGTCACAAATAGTCACACACAACTGAGTGGTTATCACTTTCACTTTTTTATTCACCCACCTAATAGGGCTACTGTAAAGATTTAATTAGATAAGGCATGTGCCTGGCTAAAGTTGGTTCATACAACAAAGAGCTAGTTTTCAGTTTGCCAAACTGAAAATGAAGCAGTCTCAGGGGAAAGCTAAGTTAAACTACTGAAGGACTTTAAGCAAAAGATTGAACTTTGAAACACTGATCAAAGAGAAACTCTTGATGGGAAAAACCCTTGGAATTAAAGAAATACCTCTGTGATCTAGATTATTTTGATTGAATTTTTATTCCCTTTGGGAGTCCTAATGTTTACAAATGTCTTTGCCAATGTTGAACAGCAACTGACTATGGGGTATGGGGCAAGAAGAGAAGGGGACAACAGAGGCTGAGATGGTTGGATGGCATCCCCTACTCGATGGATATGAGTTTGAGCAAGCTCTGGGAGTTGGTGATGAACAGGGAAGCCTGGCACGTGGCAGTCCTTGGGGTTGCAGAGTCAGATATGACTGAGCAACTGAACCGAACTGAACTGAATGGGTACCAGACATTGTTCATCAACGTCTGTAAGCTGGAAAACAGCACCAGAACCTGAAGTACAGAACAGCTCCCTGTTCTGCTGTGTATGTGCACCATTCTGCATCACCACACTGCCTGGCTCTGGTTACTATGAAGTGAAAAGTTGTCACCTTTGCATGAACCTTGAACAATATGTTATGTTGCCACCCAATGCCTTGCAGGAACTCATGGGTAAAGTCTAAGTCTTGGCTTGTGTGAGAGCTTGAAAGCTCCTGCTACTTGGATTCTGCCTCTTTCAGGATGCTTAAAACCAATTCTGTCTTTACCATTTACATGTCTAATATGTTTAATGTCTTCTGGACCTTTGTCTACTGAGTTGATTGTTTTCTCTTATGTATATGAATGATGTACATGTTTTAAGGAAGGTATTATTGATATATTTTTGTCAAATCTTTTCTTTCTTTGATTTCCAAACTCTCATTTTAACATATATTTATAACTACAATGAAAATGAAAATAACTAATATATATTATAAATGTAGGATTTATCACATAGGGAAAACTAAGTATAATGAAGATCATAAATATTACCAGCACAATGAACAAAGTTGAATACAATGTTGTTTAATTATATATAATTGTAAATATTTGAATTGCATTGAAAAATATTTGATTATTATTAATACTTTGTATTTCAAAAATATAGGCACATTTACATGAATATCTATTTATGTAGCCACATATTGAAATTAGGTATATACAAATCTACATGTGTGCATACACCCATACTTCTGTTAGTAAAACCAAACATGATGGAGAAAATGAGTTTTTAATCTTTTAAATTTTATGTCTTCATGTACAGATATGTTTATTTTTCATTTTGACATTGGTGATTTTTAGCTTTTCCTGTATTTATAGGTGATAAAAACCAAGGGAAAATGTCTCACAGCAAGTACAGACTCAAACCTAATAAAATTACCATATCCCCAAGTTGCAATAATATAAAGATGAGCGGTCTGGTCCATATCATTTTAATCTTTTCCTTAGAATGTACTTTATTATGAGTTTCTACTCCCAAAACAGTGGGATATATGAAATGTGTGAAAGTGAAAGTGAAAGTGAAAGTGAAGCCGCTCAGTCGTGTCCGACTCTTTGCGACCCCATGGACTGTAGCCTACCAGGCTCCTCCCTCCATGGGATTCTCCAGGCAAGAGTACTGGAGTGGGTTGCCATTTCCTTCAATAAAAAGACCAGAGAACTGTCTTTACCCTCTCCTTTTACAGCTAATTAATCCATTCAATTTCATGCTTTGCAAAGAGTGAAGATAAGCTGTTTGAAGCAATCCATGTCAAAATCATTTTGGATGAGACAACAAAAAAACACAGGGTCATGAATTTCTTTCCAGGTCACAAGGTTTCCATATTCCTATTGCTTCATGTGTGTTCTTGTTTCTTGCTTCACCTTAAAAAAACCCACATACACACACACACACACACACACACACACACACACACACACACAAAATCATAGTGATGCAAGGTGGGTATAGTTTAAGCAAGGAAAATGACAGCAAAGATATAAATAAAACTCTTCGACTCTAAATGAGAAAGAGACAAGTTAATGTAAACATGTATATTTCAAGTTCATATAAAATATAGGTATGTACCTATGTCTTATGCATCACACTTCGTCTGCCTTTTCCAACTAATAAATGACTTTCATAGCCTGATATTGTCAAATAATATGATCTCTAAAACTCATTACTGGCAGAACAGAAGTGAGGCAGGTGGGGTCACACATTAGTAGCAGAGCATAAACTGGTCAAGGTTTATAGGAAACAAATTGACTTTGAAATATAGGCACATTTTGAGCACTTCCAGGAACAATCTCTCCTAAGGAAGCAATTCCTTAAAATATTTGGAAAAGATTTTATGTGAAAATGTTTAAAATCAATCATTTATATACTTGATAGCAAATCACTGGATAAATGATAGTGGAGATCTCTGTCTTTCTCTCTCTCTCACACAGACACACACACACAAACACAGGGTGGTATATCCCTATGATCAAATGTTATGCAGCTATTGAAGTAAAGTGAACATTAATTAAAAGGCAAAAGAAAAACTGTCCTAAAACAGTGTTTGCATGAAAGAGTAGGTTACAAACCTGTATATTGAAAATTATTCCAGTAAATGTAAGAATAAGTGGGAGAAACTGCATCGAAACATATTGTTGGATGCTGAATGGGCCTCTTAGCTCTCTCTTTGTAAGCTTTTTCTTTTCCAAATTTTATAGGTATGTAATGTTTCTTTGAAACAGAAAAGCACTAAAAGATTTAAATTATTTCATAATAAAATAGTTTGAAGAAACAGATTCATTTCTTTCTTCAACTGAATGATATTCTTCTAAATTTAAAAATTTTCCTCTATCTGGAAATATTTCACATCGAGTTATTTGGGAGGGAGATAGATGTTCAGAAAAATAATTTTTATTGTTTTTGTAAGCATAGGTAAAATACTCTAGAACAGAAAGGATATATGTCAAAATTTTGTTCCAAAAACAAGTAGGAAAGATAAAGAACAAAGAGCATAGAATTAAGAGATATTACAAATAGATACATTTTTAATAATGAGTATCTCAGTTTTCCCTTTTGTAAAATTAGGTATTTTGACTGGTTGAGCTTTATATCCTTTTAGTTCCAACAGATAATGCTTCTATGATGTTATTTCCCAAAGCTGTAATTTGTCCCCAAATTTGCCTTTGCACAAATAATCTTTCTGCAGTGATTGCTCTGGAGGAGAGAGATTAAGATTCTGGTGCCTTATAAATGCTCTCAGCTACTCAAGCTTCTCCCCTGCAATCCATAGTCTCCTTCAAATTTCTCAGCTTCAGCTTTCAGACGCTTTTACTTTCACTGGAAGTGGAATTATTTTTATGAATCATTTGTTTATGCCTTGAGAAATTATACTCTAGACTTCAAACCACATAATTGTACCCTCACTTTTCTATTTTGTTTTGTTTTCCTTCAGGCACTGGCATGTATGTGTATTTTTCCCCCTTGCTTCTGTTGCCGTGCATTCTGGTCATTAATTGGTGACTGCTGGGACTGCACATGTGTTTCACATAAAGTTGCCAGCTTTCTCTGATATTAGATGACAGCCTCCTCATAAGTTGAAGACAAGGTACTTGCACCTTGTCCAAAAAAGACATAATTGGAACTAACAGAAATTTACAGTAGCCAATGTTACATCATAGTAGAGAACCCCACAGTCATGGTTGAAGGAACAGTCATAAAGAGCCACTTGCAAGGGTGAAATATATTGATGTCAGTAACAGGATGTGAGGGCCTGCCATGCATACATCTGGGAACCTTCAGGGGTCAGAGAGAAAAAAGATCAGGAAACAGAGGCTGATTAAATATTGCAGTGCTCTCAATAGGCAAATCAAATTAAAAACAATCTTGAAGTCCTGAGTAAGGTAAACAGAATCACACTCTACAAAGCAAGAAGTGATTCTGTAGCTGAGGGGAGCTTCCTGTGACTGTGAAACTTTTGTGTGAGCTTCTCTTTAGACAAATGTTTCCTTCTGGACTATTTCCAAGGTCTCATTTTTTTTAAACATATGAACCCCAAAGGACAGAATTCATAGGAGGGTTACAAATAGAAGGGAGGTTTAAAATTTAAGTACACACACTTAAAAATGAAGTGTTTTTACATACTTTCTTCTATTCTGTTAAAAACGTCTTCAGTGAAGGAGTGAAAGCATGAAGCAGAGAAGGAATAGAACTGAATAGGAGCAGGAAAAAAAGAAATTCAAGATGAAACATTAAGGAAGGGCCAAGGGAAAGAGATGAAGGTGGTAAAACATAAGATCTCTAAGGACACGTCTGTCTTTCTAGGTGGTTCAGAATCCGCTTGCCAGTGCAGAAGACACAGCAGATGCGGGTTTTATCTCAGCCAGGATGATCCCCTGGAGTATGAAATAGCAACCCATTCCTCTATGCTTGCCTGAGAAATCCCATGGACAGAGCAGCTGGGAAGAATGCCATCCACAGTGTCGGACACGACTGAGCTCGCACACACAGCAAGAACTCACCTGGGAGGTAATAAGTGTCCCTGACTGTACATAATAATGTTAATCCATTTTTTCTAATACATTCAAAGGAATATTAGCACCAGTGTTTGTTTAAAATGATTCCGTTGTCTGGTTTGTAGAAGAACTTTTATTTCCAAAGAAAAAGAAATAATTTAAAGGGTTTGACTATGAGAGCAAGCTTTGACTATACAGTGAACTTTTTGGTATATATTTAGAGATACTCAAATGATTGCCTTGATGATACATTATTGGGGCCCTGAGTTTATACACAAGAAAGAGGTACTTCAGTGAGGCAGATTGTGTTTTAGGAAGAGGGAAGGACAATGGTTGTCTTATATGTGTATTTGATATTCCCATGGATAGAGGCGAAAAAAAAAAATTTTTTTAATTAAGAAGTTTTGACTATTAAACGGGACCAAATACTTTGAATCCTGAATAAGGTTTTGGGGAAAGCCAAAGACCCTGAAAATATTTTCTGAAAAATGACCAGAATATTCATGGGATTTATCCTATAATTTGGGCTCCCCTGGTGGTTCAGTGGTAAAGAATCTGCCTGCCATGCAAGAGAGGTGTCTCCTCTCCATGCTGGAGGCATGGGTTTGATTTCTGGGTCAGGAAGGAGCTGCTGGAGGAGGAAAGGCAGCCCCCTCCAGTATGGCAACCCATTCTTGCTGGGAAATCCCCAATGACCAAGGAGCCTGGTAGGTTATGGTCCATAGGGTCACACAGATTCAGATATGACTGAGCAGGCACATACCCTATAATTTATCTGAGGAGAAAGGGAAGTTATAAGGAATCTGAATTCTGAAAACATCATACAGGATACTTCAGTCCATGTAACACATACTTGAGTAAATTTCAAAGCAGATTAATGATACCACATTTTGCAAACATGCAACAATGGGCATTACTAATAATTCAACAAAAACACTGAAATGAACAGAGATTCTCCGAAATGAGGAGAATAGTAAGGTCCAAAGAATCTCAAAACTGGAGGTCAAAAGAATCGTAAGGCCAAGAAGGAAACTGGAGGCTTGTAAGGTCCATGAAACCCTTACAGGGGACAGCACATCCATGGAACCTTTCTGGAAAGTGTTTCTATGACACAGTCTAGAGCAAATGAGAAAACACAGGGGAAATACTTTCAAGCCATTAAAGACACTTCCAGATAAAAAGTGAGGATGCCCTTGTGACTGTCTTTTACTTATCATACGAAATACTTTTAATCATTCCTTTTGACAAAGATGAGATGTTGCTAAGAAGGAATGTGGCTGCCTTCACCTGCCTTACCAGGAATTCCCCTGAAACTATTAAATGCTAAGGAGAATTTATGGCTGAATCTGAACTTTTTCAGTTAAAGCTTTACTGTGACATGACAGATTTGGAATTTCAGGCAGAATTCATTTCAACATGCACTATCAGAAATGTTGTACACTTCTCTCTGTGAGCAAAAGAAAATATTAGAAAAAAAATCATAGAGGTAAAAAGATTACTTGTGTTCAAAAAATAGTTTATTTTGGAACAGAACAATATCTATAAACAAAATTAAAAAGAGATTTTAAGGAACTTCCACAATATTCTCCATAGTGGTTGCATGAATTTACATTTCCATCAACTTTGCACAAGTTTCCCCTTTTCTCCACACTCCCTCTAGCAGTCGTTATTTGTAGATTTTTTTGATGATGGTCATTCTGACCTGTGTGCGTGGTATCTCATTGAAAAGAGTTTTGATTTGCATTTCTCTAAAGGTGGTGCCAAGCATCTTTTCCTGTGCCTGTTTGCCATCTGCATGTTTTCTTCAGAGTAATGTCTATTTAGGTCTTCTCCCCATTTTCTGTGACTTCCCTGGTGGCTCAGATGGTAAAGTGACTGCCTACAATGCGGGAGACCTGGGTTCAATCCCTGGGTTGGGAAGATCTCCTGGAGAAGGAAATGGCAACCCACTTCAGTATTCTTGCCTGGAAAATCCCATGGGCAGAGGAGCCTCGTGGGCTACAGCGCCCATTTTCTATTGGGCAGAATTGTTTGTCTCTTTGTTTGATATGGAGCTGTAAGAGCTGTTTGTATATTTTGGAAATTAATCTTTCATTGGTTGCATCAGTTGCAAATATTTTACCCATTCCATAAGTTGTCTTTTTGTTTTGTTTATGGTTTCCTTTGCTGTGCAAAAGCTTTTGAGTTTAATTAGGTCCCATTTGTTTATTTTTATTTCCATTACTTTGAGTGATGGGTCTAAGATAACAGAGATGAACTAAAAGAGTGGTGAAAAAAATTAGCCATGGAAGCCCTGAACAGGGAAATCTAGGTGTTTTTGCAGAAATTGGTGTTATCAAATTAGAAAATCTGAATAGGTTTCAACAGGATACAGATGGCACTTTTGAAATAATTAGAGAGGGTTTATTTTCCAAAGAAGCACTCACAAAATTATAGCTATGGGGAGGCCCCAAAGGATGGAGCATTGACCTGGGGCCCAGAAGCAGCCACAGTCTTACTAAATGTGAAGGGACAAGGAAGGAACAGGGGGGAAACCAAACAAAAGGGGGCTTGCACAGTTGGCTCAAGGAGAAGGGAAGGTGATCCTGGGTTGTCTGTTTGATTATCCACTGCAGTGAGAGAGACCACCCTCCAGAGGGAAAAGTGGGAAACCTCATCTAAAAGAGGAAAAGGTCCCTACATCAGCCAGTCAGAGGGAGCAGACTGGAGGATAAAAGCAAGGCTGAAGGCATGCTCTTTGAAGATAGGAAGCAGGCAGTCTCTAGAATCTGAAAAGACAAGGAACAACAGATTTACCCCTGTATCCACCAGACAAAACACAGCCTGCCAAACCCTTGATTATATCTTAATTTTAATAACGTATTTTGAATTTCTAACCTCTATCACTATTAGATAATAAATGTGTTAACTTAAGCCACTTAATTTGTGGTAGGTCATTATAGCAGCAATAGGAAACTAATGCATGCTGCTAACAGAATTGCAGTATTTGACAACACATTAAAATTAATTATTATAAAAGTGCATAATATTATGTACACACATATTTCATAAACCACATAAACTGGGCTAGCTTATTCTTGCCTGGAAACTAGTGTCAGCACCATACTTATATTTTTAAAATATTGCAAATTAAATAATGTGAAGAGTAATTTCAATTTTATTAAGCTCCTCTAATGAGGCCACAGAGAGATTCCATAAAACATAACATAACTTTTTAATTTTGGAAGGCAATAGGTAATTTATATATTTATTTTTACTCTTTATTTTATATTGGAGTATATTACAATGTGTTAGTTTCAAATGTACAGCAAAGTAATTCAGCTATGTGTATACATACGTCTATTCTCTTTCAGATTCTTTTCCTTTATAGATTATTCCTTGTGCTATATAGTAGGTCCTTGTTGATTATTCTATACATAGTAGTATGTATATGTTAATTCGAACTCCTAATTTATCCCTCTCCTCCCCTTTCCCCTTTGGTAACCATAAGTTTGCTTTCTCTGTTTGGGAGTCCATTTATTTTTGTAAATATGTCTGTTTGTATCTTTTTTTAAGATTCTACATATAAGTTATATGGTATTTGTCTCTCTATCTGACTTACTTCACTTAGTATGATAATCCTTAGATTCATCCATGTTGCTGCAAATGACATTATTTCACACTTTTATGGCTGAGTAGTATTACACTGTATATGTGTATCACATCATCTTTATTCATTTATTTGTTACTAGATGTCTTGGCTATTTTAAATAGTGTTGCTGTCAACATTAGGGTGCACGTGTCTTTTCAAATTACAGCTACAATCTAAACTCTTAAAAAAATCTTGCTTTCCCTTTCCAACTAAGCCCACTCAAAGCTCTTTAAAGTCAGACCCAGCAGCTTCTCATTATTCTAACCTTCCCATCTCTTTCTTTTTCAAAGGAAAGCTCTTCTACTGTCTCCCAGCCTCACTCTCCATCTGTCAACAATGACCCCTAACAATGCCATGCAAAAAACCAGCCAGCTGCTCAAGCAACAAAGCCTTATTTTTCAAAGGAAGTGGGAAGGATCTGTGATAACACTCTTACGTCGGAGAGTGTTTTTCCTATGTTCTCCTCTAGGAGTGTTATAGTTTCTGGTCTTACGTTTAGATCTTTAATCCATTTTGAGTTTATTTTTGTGTATGGTGTTAGAAAGTGTTCTAGATGTATAGAACAGTCTTTTGAACTCTGTGGGAGAGGGTGAGGGTAGGATGATTTGGGAGAATGACATTGAAACATGTATAATATCATATATGAAACGAATCACCAGTCCAGGTTCGATGCATGATACTGGATGCTTGGGGCTGGTGCACTGAGATGACCAAGGGGGATGGTACGGGGAGGGAGGGGGGAGGGGGTTCAGGATGGGGAACATGTGTATACCTGTGGTGGATTCATGTTGATGTATGCAAAACCAATACAATATTGTAAAGTAAAAAATAAAATAAAATAAAATCTGAAAAAAATAAAATAAAATAAATTATTATTGAAATTAAAAAAAAACTCTCAACACTCAAAAAGCTAAGATTATGGCATCTGGTCTCAACACTTTGCAGCAAAGAGAAGGGGAAAAAATGGTAAACAGTGATAGATTTTATTTTCTCAGGCTCTAAATCACTTTGGATGGTGACTGCAGCCATGAAATTAAAGACACTTATTCCTTGGAAGAAAAGCTATGACAAATCTAGACAGCATATTAAAAGTAGAGACATCACATTGCCTACAGAATTTTTTATAGTTAAAGCTATGGTTTTTCCAGTAGTCATGTATGGATATGAAAGTTGGACCATAAAGGATGTTGAGCACCAAAGAAATGATGCTTCTGTATTGTGGTGCTGGAGAAGACTGTTTGAAAGTCCCTTGGATAGCAAGGAGATCAAAGCAGTCAATCCTAAAGAAATCAATCCTGAATATTCATTGGAAGGACTGATGCTTAAGCTGAAGCTCCAATACTTTGGCTACCTGATGCAAAGAACTGACTCATTGGAAAAGACCCTGATGCTGGGAAAGATTGAAGGTGGGAGGAGAAGGGGATGACAGAGGATGAGATAGTTGGATGGCATCTTCGACTCAATGACATGAGTTTGAGCAAACTCCAGGAAATAGTGAAGGACAGGGAAGCCTGGCGTTCTGCAATCCATGGGGTCACAAGGAGTCAAATATGACTTGGCAACTGAATAACAACAATAATTTTCTCAGTCAGTTCAGTTGTTCAGTAATGTCCAACTCTTTGTGAACCCATGGACCGTAGCATGCCAGGCTTCCCTGTCCACTATTTCCTGGAGTTTGCACAAACTCATGTCATTGAATCGATGATGCCATCCAACCATCTCATCCTGTGTCATCCTCTTCTCCTCCTGCAGTCAATCTTTCCCATCATCAGGGTCTTTTCCAGTGAGTTGGCTCTTTGTCAGGTGGCCAAAAGTATTGGAGCTTCAGCTTAAGCATCAGTCCTTCCAATGAATATTCAGAGTTGATTTCCTTTAGGATTGACTTCTTTGATCTCCTTGTTGTCCAAGGGACTCTCAACAGTCTTCTTCAGCACCACAGTTCAAAAGGGTCATTTCTTTAGTGTTCAACCTTCTTTATGGTACAACTCTCACATCTGTACATGACTATTGGAAAAATCATAGCTTTGACTATAAAAAAAAACTCTGTAGGCAGAAATATCTCTGCTTTGTAATATCCTATCTGGATTTGTCATAGTTTTTCTTCCAAGGAGTAAGTGTCCTTTTGTTTCATGGCTGCAGTCACCATCTGAAGTGATTTTAGAGACTGAGAAAGTAAAATCTATCATTGTTTCCACTTTCTCCCCTTCTCTTTGCCATGAAGTGATGAGACCAGATGCCATAAAATTAGCGTTTGGAGTGTTGAGTTTTAAACCAGGTTTTTCACTCTCCTCTTTCACCCTTATCTAGAGGCTCTTTATTTCCTCTTTACTTTCTGCCACTAGAGTTGTATCATCTGCACACCTGCTGTTATTTCTCCGAACAATCTTGATTCCCACTTGTGATTCTTCCATCTTGGCATTTTGCATGATGTACCCTGCATATAAGTTAAATATGCAAGGTGACAATATACAGCCTTGTCATACTCCTTTCCCAATTTGGAACCAGTCTGTTGTTGCATGTCTGGTTCTAACTGTTGCTTCTTGACCTGCACACAGATTTCTCAGGAGGCAAGTAAGGTGGTCTGGTATTTCTATCTCTTGAAGAATTTTCCACACATTGTTGTGATCCACACTGTCAAAGGCTTTATAGTGTAGCTGAGGCAGAAATAGATGTTTTCCTGGAATTTCCTTGCTTTTTCTATGATCCAGTGGTTGTTGGCAATTTGCTATCTGGTTCCTCTGCTTTTTCTAAATCCAGCTTGCACATCTGGAATTTCCTGGTTCTGAAGCCTATTTTGAAGGATTTTGACCTTTACTTTGGTGGCATGTGAAATAAGTGCAATTGTGCAGCATTTGAACATTCTTTGGCATTGCCTTTCTTTGGGATTGGAACAAAAACTGATCTTTCCCAGTCCTGTGGCCACTGCTAAAATTAGACCAATATTGCAAATACTGTGTGGCCACAGTAGAAATTAGCATAACATTGTAAATAAACTGTAATTGAATATATTAAAAATATTTTGAATGTCATTCCATGTTAGTACATATAAAATGACATTGAAATGAGTAAACATGTAAGTAGTAAATAGCTTTCCAGAAGAATATACAACAAATTAATAACTGTAATTATCTCTGGAAATTGGAGAACTAGTTGAGAATAGTGTGTGGTCAAAGCAGCGTTAACATACCTGTACATTGTATATATTTAACATGGGGACTGAATTTATGTATCACCTGTAATACATTTATAAAATTACAAATTTATTTTTAGGTGAGATTAGATTAATTCACTCAGATTATCATTCTCTGGTTGCTCATCAAGTCTTGTAAAATTAAATTATGTACTGAACTCTAGAAATCCAAGAAAATGCCAATGTTTCATCACAAAATAGTAATTTAAAAAGACACATTTCCACTTAGTATTGAAAATACTAGGGCACATATATTAAAATCTTATAGGCAGTAAATAATGCAACTGCAAGATTTTACATTTCTAAATCATCTATCATTTGGGAGATCAGTATTTTTCACTAGTCATTTTTGATAAAGCCAGCATGAATTTTTCATATTGCAAATCATTTAAAATAAGTGAAAATGATTCCTCATAATTTACCATCAAATAAAATGGAATAAAATGACATATTACGATGCATTTATCTTCTTTTTCTAGAGAATTCACTCACTTGTTCTCTACATGTTTCTTTCATTAATATCCAGCCAAACATACTTCAACATCTGGCTAAGATGATTTTTTGGGAGAGGGGGTTGTGGTGAGTCTTCATTGCGGAACACAGACTTTCTCTAGTTGCAGCAATCTGGCACTGTTTTTCCTTGTGGTATGCAGGCTTCTCATTTTGGTGGCTTCCCTTGTTATGGATCACAGGCTCTAGGTTCGAGGGCTTTAGTCATTGCAGCATGTGGGTTCAGTAGTTTTGGTGCGTGGACTTAGTTGCTCCATAGCATGTGAGATCTTTACAGACCAGGGATCTAATAGATGTCCCTTGCATTGCAAGGCAGATTCTTTTTTTTTTTTTTTTGGCTGCTGTGGGTCTTCATTTCTGCTTGCACACTTTCTTTAGTCATGGCAAGTGGGGGCTATTCTATAGATACTACGCGCAGCAATCTCACTGTGCTGGCTTCTCTCTCTTTTCTAAATTTATTTTTAATTGGTAGAAGATTGTTTTACAATGTTGTGTTGGTTTCTGTCATACAACAAAACAGTAGTGCTAGGAAAACTGGACAGCTACATGTAAAAGAATGAAGCTAGAACACTTCCTAGTACCAACACACAAAAAATGAACTCAATAGATGAAAGGCAGTTTCTTATCCACTGGACCACCAGGGAAGCACAAGTTATGATAATTTCAAAGGTTCAGTCCAAGTCCCTCTTTTTTTCTTTCCCCCGCATAACATTTTCAGAGAATTGACTCATTTTCATGACATTTATTTTTCCTTCTATATGAGAATGGACATGGGTTTGGGTGGACTCCAGGAGCTGGTGAGGGACAGGGAGGCCTGGAGTACGGCGGTTCATGGGGTTGCAAAGAGTCGGACACGACTGAGCGACTGAACTGAACTGAACTGAATGACTCTCAGGTGTAGCATCTCCAGCCCAAGCCTTTCTCCTAAGTATAGCTGTCATCTCTCTCACACTTGACATATTGAGGACAAATAGAGAGGACCTAATACATTTTATCATTTTTTTCCTACCTCCTTTCTCTTTGCAAAGTCACATCCAAAATGACTTTTTTGCTTATTGCTAATCACTCAAAGTGATTCAAGGAGAATGTTAGAGTAGGAGTTGTAAATTCAAATATCAGCTGCTACTGCTGCTACTGCTGCTGCTAAGTTGCTTCAGTCGTGTCCGACTCTGTGCGACCCCACAGACGGCAGCCCACCAGGCTCCCCCGTCCCTGGGATTCTCCAGGCAAGAATACTTTGGAAATTAATCACTGCTAAGTTGCTTCAGTCGTGTCCGACTCTGTGCGACCCCACAGATGGCAGCCCACCAGGCTCCCCCGTCCCTGGGATTCTCCAGGCAAGAATACTTTGGAAATTAATCACTCTTCAGTCTCATCATCTGCAAATATTTTCTCCCAATCTGTAAGTTGTCTTTTCAATTTGTTGATAGTTTCCTTTGCTGTGCTTTTAAGTTTAATTAGGTCTCATTTGTTTTTTTTTGTTTGTTTATTTTTATTTCAGTTACTCTAGGAGGTGGATCATGATTTTGGAGAATGGCATTCTATCATGTATACTATCATGTAAGAATTGAATCGCCAGTCTATGTCTGACGCAGGATACAGCATGCTTGGGGTTGGTGCATGGGGATGACCCACTGAGATGTTATGGGGAGGGAGGTGGGAGGGGGGTTCATGTTTGGGAACACATGTAAGAATTAAAGATTTTAAAATTTAAAAAAAAAATAAAGTCATTGTTAATGGATGTGAAAAAAAAAAAAAAAGATACTATTGTGATATATGCCAAAGGGTGTTCTGTCTGTCCTTTCCCCCAAGAGTTTTATAAAATCTGGTATTACATTTAAGTCTTTAATCCTTGTTGAGTTTATTTTTGAATATTATGTTAGAGGAAGTTCTCATTTCATGCTTTTAAATGTAGCTGTCTAGTTTTATATAAATGTGTGTGTATGTATATATACGTATATATATATGTGTGTATATATGTATATATACATACACACACGTATATAATGGACTTCTTGTCATTGTTGTTTAGTCACTAAATCATGTCCTATTCTTTTATCACAGAATTGCAGCCTGACTGTAGCCCACTAGGTTTCTACTCAGCCGTAGAAAAGAATGAAATAGTGCCATTTATAGCAGCAAGGATGGGACTAGAGCTTATCATACTAAATGAAGTAAGTCAGATAGAGAAATACAACTGTCATATGGTATCACATGTGTAATCTAAAATGTGACAAATTTACAAAACAGAAATAGATCCACAGTTAATGAAAACAAACGTGGTTACCAAAGAGGAAAAGGGTAGCAGAGGGATAAATTAGGAGCTTGGGATTGACATATATACACTGTCATATATAAAACATAACCAACAAGGACATATTGTATAGCACAAGGAAATATACTCAATATTTTTTTGTAACCTATCAAGGAAAAGAATCTGAGAAATAATGTACATGCATGTATACACATGTATATGTATGTATCACTGAATCACTATTCTGTACACCTGAAACTAGCACAACATTGTAAATCAACTGCAAATATAAACAAATAATAGCTACATCTGGGCAGGAAATAGGAGGCAGGCTGGATTTGGCCACAGGCAGAGATGTTGACCTTCGAGGAGCCACAGCCCATTTGATTCAGTAGACAAATTCACACCAGCATCAACGTGGATGTATGGGTATGAGTGCCTACTTCAGTCAATTTAAAAAAGTAATCTTGTATTGAGTGGGCCAATGAGTTCATTAAGGATTTTCCATAAGATGATACAGAAAAACCTGAATGAAATTGTTGGTCAACCCAATATTAAATTCCAGTAATTCTATTTAAAACAAAATTTTAAAGTATAGCAACAAAAATACAAGAGAGTTGAGAGTATTTTACTGTAGAGGATTTCATTTGATACATAAACAAGCAAAGCTGTGGTTCTGTTTTAGATTACCATGCTTATCACAGTCACGAATCAGAACGCACACACTGACATGAGATGAACAAGCAAAAAAGGAAAAAACAAAGTCTGTCCATCTTTGTTCCCTAAAGCAAATAAAATCTTGAACATTTCCTATTAAGACACTGACTCTCTAAAAAGAAGTAAATTTATCACTGATTTTTATAATTTTTATGTCCCAAAATATGTAAAGCCTTTGATATCTGAGGTAATCATCTGAGAAACTGCCATTTTTCCCACCTAGAGTGGAACAGCTGGAAGCTTAGCAATCTGGGTAAGTGTGTGTTGGTGTATGTGTGTCTCTGATTGCATGTGTTGTATTTTTTATTTCGTAATCTTGTGCTGCTAACACTTGGATGCCCTCCTAAATGTTCTCTCTGAGTAAACCACTCTTTCCTAGATAGCTTTGTTTCTGATCTAAACCTTAAGTCTTCCAATCTTACCTAAATTTGATGATTCTTACCTCAAATTGTTTACTAAACCCATTGTCACCTGTCCTTCTATCAGCTCCTCTCACACTACAGGCTGTAAGCCCCTGACAGTGCATAGCTTCCAACATCCACCCCACCCCCCAGCACATCGCATACAGTCATCTACAGTCAAGTTCGTTTCCCTAAGAAATTCCTTTGACAGAAAAATATGTTTCCAATTGCTCAAGCTGATGCTCAGAATGGTCTAAAGACTGGTATCTCCTTTGTCATCTTGGGTGGAATACGTATGACGTGAACTATGCTTTCAAGTCAGGTCACCATTTTCTCTCTCCCACCCACATACAGTAAAAATCCTACTTAAGGTCCTGTGCACACACTCTCTGTCCTTCCTCTGTGCTCATACACTTTGAATATATTATAATTCTTGTTTTAGAAAGTATCTATTGGTATGAGGGAAAGCACATGGTACATTGCCAAATTTAAAAGTTATTAAATAGTATTCATAGTTGACATAATTTCTGAAAAATGAAGGAAGATCGGAAGAAAGCGAAAGCACCAGGAGACTCGCTTCAGATCATAAGGTACACATCAAATTATGTTTTATTCACTTTGCTTTTTCATAGTTTTTTTTTAAACCTAGTACATGAATTATTTTTATAATGAGAAAAAAACAAATAGTATCTACTTTTAAATATTCTACTTAAAGTTCTTCAGGACACACCTCTAATAAACACTTCACTTAGTCATCCCAGAATTCAGCAATCCAAAGTCATCTCTCCTGGAAACTCATTACAGTATTTCTACAGGAAACATCGATTCATCTTGTGGATGAGCTACCAAAAAACAAGTTCTTCCAGTTCTATGACCACTAATCTCCAGTCGTCTTTCACCTTCAAGCCAGACTTAAAAGTTCTCCACCCAGAAATGACTAGAGTGAATAATTCATACATAACTTAAAATGAAAATAATTAACCATAAAGCAGGCAAAAATTCCAACAAAATTAATATTTTGATCTTATGAAATAAACATTAAAATATAAAATTACTTCAAATTCATTTATTTGCTTGTTTCCATATTCCTGTCCATTTGTGAGTGTGTGTGTCCGTTAAGCCTGCTTTTAATCCACGAACTCCACCTACTCTTTTGTTCAAATCTGCGATATTTTCACAACTCTGGAATCTCTGAAATCTCAACTTCAAGTACTCTTCTCACTGGCTTTTCAATAACTTTGTTCTATCATCCTCACACCAACAACTCTTCAGCCAGTTCAAGAAGCCCAAACTCTTGTTCTTGCAGCATCATCTCTATCTACCACCCATTTCCCTAATGTTCTTCCTTAACTAGAGAGGATTCCATGACCAATCACTTCAATCTTTCAGCAACCAGCATTGTGTGCCCTCCCAATATCCATCACCATGTTACTGGCTTAATGTTGCAGGAGAAATGTAACAAGCCATGTTAACTGATATAGCTACTGATTTGTAACCACAGTTCTTAAGGGTGGTTGGCAAGGCCCATGTACAAACCAGTATGATCTCTTGCTAGTTCTCAGTTACAAATAGTTTATACTATCCACTCAGTCTTCAAACTTTGAACATCTAAGTTCAATGTACAAACTTTGTTCATATTTTGTTGAAAAAAAAAATAGATGAAACACATAGAAACTTCCTTATCCTACCACCAAAACTTCTTTTTCACCAGAATCCATTTCAAAAAGTCCCAGCTAAAATTAAAGAAAAGATATTCATTAGGTTCAGAACCCTCTATCTCCTCACCTTACCATTGATTTCCTATGGTAATACCTTCTCTGTCTGCTGCTGCTAAGTCACTTCAGTTGTGTCTGACTCTGTGCAATCCCATAGATGGCAGCGTACCAGGCTTCCCCATCCCTGGGATTCTCCAGGCAAGAACACTGGAGTGGGCTGCCATTTCCTTCTCCAATGCATGAAAGTGAAAAGTGAAAGTGAAGTCGCTCAGTCATGTCCGACTCTTCGTGACCCCATGGACTGCAGGCTACCAGGCTCCTCTGCCCATGGGATTTTCCAGGCACTGGAAGATTTTCCAGGCACTGGAACACTGGAGTGGGGTGCCATTGCCTTCTCTGACCTCCTCTGTCTACTTTGTCTTAAATTTCTTCCCCCACAATGGATACTTTCTACTAGTACAGAAAAATGCTTCAGTAGCCTTTTAAAAAGGCTCATTTTTGCATGAGTTTCCAGAATGAAGTGGCCAATAGCAGGACATATGATGTGAAATTTCAGAACAATGGCAATAAAGTCAATACCCTACATGACTCCACCCTGGAGGGAAGTCATACACAAAGGATACAAAGTCAGGATGACTTTCAACATATCCCAGTGCATACAGGAAGTTAGAAGACAGATGAGAAATGCCTTAAAATTCTTTAGGAAATGACTACCAACATAGAATTCTCCACCTAGCCAAACTATCCATTTAGGGTAAGGATAAGTAAAGTTATTTAAGACACTTTAAAAAGGTCCCCTTTTGATCTTAAATACTTTGTAGTACATTGAATAGTATTCTTACCAAAAGGATATGTCCACATACCAATCTTTGTAGCCTCATTTGGAAAAAGGTCTTTGGCTATGTAACCAAGTTAATGGTGACAAGAAGAGGTCATATTGCATTATACAGGCAACCCCTGAATCAAGTGACCAGCATTTTCACAAGGCACACAGAGGAGAGAAACACAGAGATCGTATGGAATTTGAAGAGTTGGGTGTAGTGATGTGGTTGTGCAACCACTAGCCAAGGAATGCCTGAAGTCACCAGAAGCTGGAAAAAGCAAAGACCTCCCTAGACCTTGTGGAGGGAGCCCAGCCAGTCCCTTGATTTCAGACTCTGACTTCCAGGAGGCTGATGGAATACTTTTTTTTTCAAGCCACAAAGTTGGTGACACTATTAGAGCATCCCCAGTAATCCAACCAAGACCTGCCTGCCCACCTCTAAATGACACCACGTGTCTATTAGTCTCCAAAGGAAGCAAACTTCCACTCCATTATTTGCAACCACCTCATCACTTTCAATGAATAGTTAGCATCATGTTGTATTGCCTTCCAATTGCATTAGGATATATCATGTGATTTCAGGGCTTCTTCAGTAGCTCAGAGATAAAGAATCCATCTGCAGTGCAAGAGATATAGGGGACATGGGTTTGAGCCCTGGGTCAGGAAGATCCTCTGGAGGAAGAAATGACAACCACTCCATTTTTCTTGCTGGGAAAATTCCATGGGCATAGAAGCCTACAGTGGGCTACAGTCCATGGGGTTGCAAAGGGTCAGACATGATTGAGAGACCGAGCAAACACACCTTGTGATTTCATCGTATGTGATTCTCTTGCTGTAGCCAAGCTGGCCTCTTGAGGAGTTGTTCCCATCTCAGGGACCCTGCATGATCTTCTCCTGCACAGGTAACTCTCTATCTGGATGTCTAGGTCCATCCTTCCATTCAAGTTCCAACTCAGCTGTCACTTTTTAACCCATGCTCAAGTTCTCCCTATCAAACAATGTGTTTCTCATTCCCAATAAGAGCAATTTTCTAGCATTTTACTCTGATTTTTTTTTCACAGCATTTCTCAGTGACTAATAGCTTCTTGAGTTCTATTTAAATAGTTCTATTTTTTCATTGCTTTATTCTAACAATAAAGAGTAACTATGAGACATCAAGGATCTGATTTGTCTTATTTACTCTTGTATCTCCACTTCCAGAAAGAATGAATAAGAGGAAATAAAATATTAGTATTTCATGTTACTTTGCTTATCCTTTACATTTCATGCATGTATGGTGTGTTACTTTAGGGATTTCTTCATCTCATTAATGTATTAATTCAACCGATGAATATTTATTGACTACATGCTTTTATCCCAGACCACTGTTGGATTTCAGTAATTTAAAGGCAATCAAAATAGTTTATTTGCTCAATGAACTAATAGTGTAAACCAACCTAAGGATCCTATTGGGTCTACTGAAGCCCTTTATAAACAAGTACATATTGGGATTAATCAATCAATTAAAGAAGCAAAGAAAATCTTTCATAAGTCTCTTAGTGGATAACTTCAGATTTTTAAAAATTAGGATAAAAATTAATAATAAATTTAACTAAGAAAGTCAACATTTCTTTTTGCATGTATGGGTGCCTATGCATGTTGTGTGTATGTGCGTGTGCATGTAAATATATTTTGACTATCATTAAAGGAATTTCTTAATGTGGTTATATTTTTATATAATTTTAGTGATTTCAGGGCTTCTTCAGTAGCTCAGAGGTAAAGAATCCATCTGCAATGCAAGAGATGTAGGGGACATGGGTCTGAACCCTGGGTCAGGAATATCCTCTGGAGGAAGAAATGTGTATATATACACATTTCAGTCTGAAAATTTGTATATATGTAAAATATATATAATTTACTTAAAAGAAAAATAAAATACTTTTTTATCTACTATAATCAGGAAACAAAGTATTCTGCATAAGTATATGTCCTTGTGAAATATAAAAGATATATTTTAGTGTTATGTCAGAAAAGTATTTTAGAAATTGTGACTTTCTGCTATGTAAGTTTGTTGATGCACTAAGAAATTACTGTATGTTTAAAAAATTTCCCTAGTATCCAATAGCAGCATTACTGAGAAAAGAAACTGTCATTTATAAATTCATTGATTTTAGTTAAAGCTCACAGTGTTAAGTGTCCAGACACCATTGAAGTTCTTGTTTTATTAGATGGCCCTCATGTTGTTCTAAAAATAGTATGAGTTTTGGCAATAGGCAGATGAAGCGTCTAATCCCAATTTAGTCATTTACTAGCTATGTGAGCTGAAGCGCCAATACTTTGGCCACCTGATTCGAAGAGCTGACTCATTGGAAAAGACCCTGATGATGGGAAAGATTGAAGGCAAAAGGAGAAAAAGGTGGTAGAAGATGAGATGGTTAGATAGCAACACCAACTCAATGGACATGAATTTCAGCAAACTCTGAAAGATGCTAAAGGACAGGGAAGCCTGGAATGCAGCATTTTGTGGGGTTGCAATGAGTCAGACATGACTTAGAGACTGAACAACAAGCTATGTAACCTCAAGCAAGTCACTTAAGTATTTATTTTGACATTTAGCTTCCTTATCTTTGAAATGAGAGCAAAAATATCTTACCAGGTTATTGTCAGAATTGAGAAAAATATATACAAAAGATTTAACACTTCAAATATGTACTCAATGCTGCTTTTTAGAATATAGTTCTAAATTATAAGTAGTATATATTTACCTTCTAATTAAACCACTAAGTGTAATATTAGTACAATATCTATATTGCAAAGTGGGAATTAATTGATTAAATAACATGAAAAATGAGAATGATTGCTGCCTTGCCATCAATTCACTGTACATAAGGCCAGCCATGCCCTCTCTACACAGAAATTCTTCTGCAAATTGCACAAGTTGGGATATATAAGGTCTGATAAAACTCTAATATGCCAAAATTCAAGTAATCCAATAATTATTTTGTGACACTCTGATGATCTAAGGTTCTGTTATCAATTGAATTGTGTCTCCCAAAGATATGTTGAAGTCCTACCCCCTGGTACGTGTGTATTGGTCTTATTTGGAAATAGGATATTTGAAGATGTAAGCAAGCTAAGTTGAGGCTGTTAGCATGAGCCCCAACTCAATATGACTGATGTCTTCACAGGAAGAAGTAAACATTGCGTAGAGGTAGAAACACCCAGCAAGGATGTCATGTGCTGATGGAGGCAGAAGTTTAAATGATGCACATACAGTCCAGGAAAGCCTGGGACGTATTACATCCACCAGAGGCCAGAAGAGGAAGACAGGTTGCATGCTGGCTCCACTGGCTCCTTGATTTTGGACTTCCAGCTTTCAGAACTGTGAGAAAATACATTTCTGTTGTTTAAGCCACCTACCATGTGGAGTTTTCTTACGGCACCAACATAATAACAAAACACTTCAAATCCTCATAGCCAATATTAGGCTAACTATTGAAATAATATGTGACACATTCCTATAACAAGACACATCATCAAGAATTTTCAGTACTGCTCAATAAGTTGTTTGCATGATAATAGCTAAGAAATTTATGTAAGGAGAGTAATTATTGAGAAAACAAATCAAATATGTCATTATTTGCATTATCATTGTTTTCAAAACTAAACTGAAATTTTACAGGAATGACACAGCCAACTTAAAAATACCATATTTGATTACTTAGGCTGTCATAAGGAAATAACATAGATTGCATGGCTTACACATCAGAAGTTTATTTTTGTCAGAATTCTGGAAGCAAGAAGTTCAAGATCAAGGTTCTGGTTGACTCACATCCTGGAGGCCAGATTCCTGGCCTGTAGGTGGCCATTGGCTCACTGTGTCCTTACATGGCCTTTGCTCAAGGAATATTCCTCATCTTATGAGGACACCAATTCTACCAAATTAGGGGCCCACACTTATGAACTCATGTAATTACCTCTTAAAGGCCCCATCTCTAAATATAGTCACTTTGGGATCTGAGGCTTCAACATATGAATTCTGAGGGAAGGCACTTCAGTACATAAGAAAGAATATCTTGAATTTTATAGTGAAATATAAAAGGAGACACAAATAATTGAAATATCTTATTCTTGTGATTAATAAAATTTACACAGATGACAATTCTGGAGGTAAGGTGTGTATACTCACAGTTCCAGGGAAAAGCCCAGCTAGATATTCTTCTATCACTTATCTTCTTCTTAGGTGAGTTTTTCAGTAAACTAGAAACCAACGCAAAACAAAGCTGGTTAATACACTTATTAAAATATTTATACTCCCATGAAAAAGAATACATTTGAATCAGTTCTAATGAGGTGGATGAAACTGGAGCCGATTATACAGAGTGAAGTAAGCCAGAAAGAAAAACACCAATACAGTATACTAACATATATATATATGGAATTTAGAAAGATGGTAACGATAACCCTGTATGCGAGACAGCAAAAGAGACACAGATGTATAGAACAGTCTTTTGGACTCTGTGGGAGAGGGCGAGGGTGGGATGATTTGGGAGAGGGAGAGGGTGGGATGATTTGGGAGAATGGCATTGAAACATGTATAATATCATATATGAAACGAATCACCAGTCCAGGTTCAATGCATGATACTGGATGCGTGGGGCTGGTGCACTGGGATGACCCAGAGGGATGGTACGGGGAGGGAGGAGGGAGGGGGGCTCAAGATGGGGAACACGTGTATACCTGTGGCAGATTCATGTTGATGTATGGGAAAACCAATACAATATTGTAAAGTAATTAACTTCTGATTAAAATAAATAAATTTATATTAAAAATAAAATAAAACACAATCAAAATGCAAAAAACTTTATACTTTTTAATTTATATAACACCTTATAATTTATAAAGTTTTTTTCATGCTGATTATCTTACACAATCCTTAAGGCAATCCTGCTAAGACAATGTTCCAAAGTGAAAGTGCTCCTGAGTGAAACTTAAGGCAAAACAGTAATCCCTATATAAAAACCTTCAGGTAATTCCTATATATATATATAACACTATAATAACCTCAGGAGGGAATTAAGCTATGCAAAAGACTAGGCCAATATACCTTGGCATCAGTATGTTTTTCTAACGTATGTGAAAATTTCAAATGCAAACATTCCCTTTTTTCATGCCGCTTGATAATAAATACAAAAATAATACATTAAATGAAGTATTAAACTGAGATTGTAGGTACTTGGAACGCTCTCTAACTACTTCATAAGATATGAATACATTGAAAATAACATTTTAGTAATATAAAAGAAGGGGAAATACAAAGAGAATAGAAATGTTCCGTCTCTTCACATTAGTGGCAGCCCTTCTCTTTGACACTAAGGAACCAAAGATTTCCTGATATTTACATCAATATTTCCTAAGTTAGCTGTCTTCCTAAACCCTTCTTATCCCCACTCAGTAAGTATATGTTCCACCATAGCAGCCCAATTCATGATCCTTTTTCTGTTAATAAATCTAGCAGAGAGAAATCTGGATCATTGTAGCCCAGATTCCATGTGAAAAAAAAAAAAGATTCTGTGGAGACCCACCACCACTTAACTACACTGAGCACATCAAAATTTTCTGCTGTGCAATCATTTCTAAACAAATTTTCACTAAGAGCTCTATCTTATCCTATTATAAAACCATGTTGCCCTGAAATTACACCAGTTGCACAAAATGGAGGGAAATTATACAGTTCCTGCTCTTGGTGGTAATTCTGAAGAATGCCACACATATATCAGTTGTTAGAATACTATTCAATCTTGGCCAAAGTAGAGTCTTTTTTTTGAATTAGCAAAAGTCTATGCTAGTGACAGCCCATTTTGAAGGGAAACAAGTGTTCAGACTCAATAACCCAAGGATGATGATGTTACTGAGTCCAAGCTCATACTGCTCACTGCATGACAAGCCAATAAACCTGGAGACAAATTGCTGGGGCAAGGAATCGAAACTTTATTCAGAAAGCCAACAGACTGACATGATGATGGACTCATGTCCCAAAGAACCATCTTACCTGAGTTAGAATTCAGTCTGCTTTTATACTAAAAGTGGAGAGGGTGGCTGACTGTTGAAAACTTCTTAACGCAGGAATCCTTTGTTCTTGCATCTGTCCACATAGGTCAGGTCACAAGGTTCCTATAAAACTCCAAGACAGATGCTATTCTCTGTTCTTCAATTTTTTCTCTCTATATTTGAATAAAGTTGTTAGACTTTTAAAGATTGTCAACTGAAAAATATTCATAATGTGAGTGAAGTTTTATTTGGGGTGAAATGGGGACTCTAGCCCAGGAGACAGCATCTAGATAGCTCTGAGGAACTGCTCTGAAGAAGTAGAAAGGAGGTCAATATCTATTTATCTATCTCTCTGTCTTTGATTTTGGTGAAGAGAGTAGGTACAGTCAAGCACACATTTTGGCAGAAGGTTGTTTCTAGTTACAGGAGCAGGTGTCTCCATTAGCAATTTTAATGTTTTTCTAGATGTGAGAAGATACAAGAAATTGAGCTCATAAAACCTTCTCCTGAAAACATCTAACTGTCTGAAGCCCTGTTCTGCTTTATTTTCCCAGATGCCTCATTCCTGATCTCCATCTGAATTCCTTTCAGGGGATGTTGAAGGTTGACAGCTGCAGTGGCTACTGAATTCATCCTTGTAGAGGGAGATGATCAGTGACAATTTTTCATCCACAAGGTCAAGCCGGGGAGGCAGAGCCTTGATAATGAGCTAAGCTGTGTATTTCAGACTGTAGCAACATTGTTTTACAGAAGGTCAGAGGCAGCATGACTAAGCCTGGGCGACAGAGCACAAGGGTTAGAGCTAAAGGGACTGATCTGATACGAAGTCTAAGTGTGTTCTTTGTTACACCAAGAGTTCCACTATGAAGTTCTTCCAATACCTGAGTATTTCTCACTCTGACTCATTTTTCAAGTCATTTTAAATGAAAACAAAGCATTTTGTCAAACCTATTACAAATTCCCTTTTACTTCAAGTGATCAAGTGAATGGGAGAGAAAAGAAAAGAAATACATTGAGTCAAATGATAGAGTGAATTTAGAAAATATAATAGGTAAATATGTTCAAAAAATAAAGATCATGACATCTGGTCCCATCACTTCTTGGCAAATAGATGGGGAAACAATGGGAACAGTGACAGACTTTATTTTCTTGGTCTCCAAAATCACTGTATAACAGCAAGATACTGTGGGAGCAACATCCTTCCTTCATAACTCTGGAAAGAGGAATAAAACCCATTTGTGGAGATTTCATCTGAGCAGGGTCTCAAAGGATGAGTTAGAATGAGTCTAATGATGAATAAAAAGAAAGAAAATTTCACAGAGCTAAAAGAGGATGTGTGAACAAAAAGGCAGTGAGAGGAAATGAAGATATTGGGCCTCTTATTGTACGTGATTTGACAATGTATTTTACTTAAGGGTTGATGCGTCTGAGACCTGACTTGATTATGCGGTCTTAGCATTTACGTTTGTTTCTTTTTTGTTCCAGTCCTCAGCGCAGTGTTCTCCAACCAAGAAGATTTAGCTTACACGGTTTTGCACACAAATCAGGCATTTCTCAATCTTCTTAAGTGAAGATAGGTCTACATGGAAGAGAAAACATCCAAAGCTGCAAGAAATTCCATGTACGTTAAGTCAGTTCTGATGAACTGTTGACAACATGGAAATTTTCAGTAAAAAACTGTATTTCTCTTTGTTGGATGATTTAATCAGGTCACTCTAGCATTCAACAAAGTCATCCCGAGATTAATCACTTTATGATAGTGGCATATTGAATACAAGAGAGAGGGGACAGTCAAGGACTTTGTAGTTAAAGTGAAATATGGCTCAATTTTTCTTTTCAAAACTAGATTGCTATAAATATTTCTCAGGGATCAAGTACAGTGAATCTCATAGCTTGTTGCTTTTATTCTCAGAAAGTAAGCTTTGTATTTTACATTTTATTGTCTTTTTTTCTCCCTTTCCTGAAAGCCTGAATGAAGCTCCTTTTTTCTCTTTATTTTTTTAATTGAGGTAACATTGTAATGTACATTATATTAGCATTGTATTATTATTGTACATCACATTTTATTTCAGGTATACAATATAATAAATTAGTATTTGTACACACTGCAAAGTGATCACCACAAAAGTCTAGTTTCCATCCATCACTATTTATACAATTAACCGCCTTCACCTATTTCTTTCCCCACCCCCTTCTCCTCTGGTAACCACCAGTTTGTTCTCTTTCTCTATGAGTTTTGCTTTGTTTGATCATTTTTTTTAGATTATATATATATATATATATATATGAAATCATATAATATTTGTCTTTCTCTGTTGTCTATTTTTTAGCAAGAGCAGAAGTCTCATTAATTGCTTTGGGGCAATTGTTTTCAGTCCATTGTTGAAACACAGACAATAATAATACCTCCATTTTGAAAAGTATGTCACTGAGTAAAGTGGAATTACATAAAACATTGCAATCTGTAAAATAAAAACAGTAAATTAATAATATCATTATCACTATGCCCCCTACACCATTGATTACTGGCCATGAATCCCTCCAAATAGAAGAGCAACTCAAAGCTCACACCCACTAATAGATGAGAGTAGTATTGGGATTCTGTAACAAATGAGCAATATTATATACTCTTGAATGTTTTAAACTTGTACTAGAAGTGCTAACCTGAGCAAATAGGCAAGAAAAGGAAATAGAAGACATCTGTGTTGGAAAGCAAGAAGAAAGAAGCAAAGTTATCACTATTCACAGATGACTTGACTTTATATGTAGAGAACCCTAAAGATTTCACACACACACACAAAAAAACTTAAACCTAATCAACAAATGCAGCAAAGTTGCACTATACAAAAATAAACACACAAAAATTAACTGTATTTCTATACACTAGCAATGAACAACCTAAAAGGAAATAGACAAAATAATCCCATTAATACTAGCATCAAAAAAGATAAAATACTTAAGAATAATCTTAATCAAGAAGGCAAAACACTTGTATACTGAAAAACACAAAACATAGCTGAAAGAAATTACACACAAATAAATGGAAAGTCATCCTGCATCCATGTATCGAATGATTTCATACTGTTAAAATGCTCATAATACCCATAGCATGCAGCAGATGTAATACCATTAATGTCAATAGACTTTTTTTTGAAGAAATGGAAAACTCATACTAAAATTCATATGAAATATCAAAGAACACCAGTAACCAAAGCAACCTTGAGAAAGAAAAGCAAAGTTGGAGGCCTCACACTCCCTGATTTCAAAATGTATTCAGTTCTGTTCAGTTCAGTCGCTTAGTCATGTCCAGCTCTTTGAGACCATTACAAAGCTACAAAATGAAAACAGTATTGCTCTGGCATAAAGTCAGGCTCAGAGAGCAATGAAACAGAATAGAGCATCCAGGAATAAACCCTCACATATATTTTAATTGGTCTTCCACAAGTGTGCTAAGGCTACACTGTGGGGAAAAGGAATTTTCCTCAAAAATGGCATTTGGAAAACTGGATATCCACATGCAAAAGAATGGAGTTGAAACCTCTTACACACATACAAAAAAATAAGCCAAAGTGGATGAAAGACCTTAACATTTAAATCTGAAACTATAAAGCTGCTAGAAGAAAGCACAGGAGAAAAATTCATGACAATAAATTTGGCACTGCTTTCTTGGATGTAAGAACAAAGCATAAGCAATAAAAGGATGAATAGTTAAATGACACTGAAAGTGAAAGTGAAGTCGCTCAGTTATGTCCAACTCTTTGCGACCCCATGGGCTGTATAGCCTACCAGGTTCTCTGTCCATGGGATTTTCCAGGCAAGAATACTGAAGTGGGTTGCCATTTTCTTCTCCAGGAGATCTTCCTGACCCAGGAATTGAACCTAGGTCTCCCACATTGTAGGCAGACTCTTTACTGTCTGAGCCACCAGGGAAGTTCTATGACACTACTCTAAACTAAAAACCGTCAGTTCTGCAAAGAAAACATCCAACAGAGTGAAAAGGTAACCTAGAGAATCAGAGGAAATATTTGCAAACTATGTATTTGCTCAGAGGTCAATATTCTGGATGTATACAAAACTCTTACAACTCAACAGCAACAAAACAAGTAACTAATTAAAAATAAGTGAGAGATTTAAATAGACATTTCTCCAAAGATGATATATAAATGGATAACAAGTACATGAAAAGATTCTCAACAGCGCTTAACATCAAGGAAATGCAAATAAAAATCACAATGAGATATCACTTCACACCTATTAGTCAGTCAGTCAGCTCAGTCGCTCAGTCATGTTCGACTTTTTGAAACCACATGGACTGCAGCATGCCAGGCCTCCCTGTCCATCACCAACTGCCGGAGTTTACTCAAACTCATGTCCATTCAGTTGGTGATACCATCCAACCATCTCATCCTCTGTCATCCCCTTCTCCCTCCTTCAATCTTTCCCAAGCGGCCAAAGTACTGGAGTTTCAGGTTCAGCATCAGTCCTTCCAATGAATATTCAGGATTGATTTCCTTTAGGATGGACTGGTTGGATCCCCTTGCAGTCCAAGGGGCTCTCAAGAGTCTTCTCCAACACCACAGTTCTAAAACATCAATTCTTTGGTGCTCAGTTTTCTTTAAAGTCCAACTCTCACGTCCATACATGACTACTGGAAAAACCATAGCTTTGACTAGATGGACCTTTGTTGGCAAAGTAACGTCTCTGTTTTTCATTATGCTGTCTAGATTTGTCATAACTTTTCTTCCAAGGAGCAAGTCTTTTAATTTCATGGCTGCAGTCACCATCTGTAGTGATTTTGGAGTCCCCCAAAATAAAGTCTGACACTGTTTCCACTGTTTTGCCATCTATTTACCATGATGTGATGGGACCGGATGCCATGATCTTAGTTTTTTGAATGTTGAGTTTTAAGCCAACTTTTTCACTCTCCTCTTTCACTTTCATCAAGAGGCTCTTTAGTTCTTCGCTTTCTGCCATAAGAGTGTTGTCATCTGCATATCTGATATTTTTCCCAGCAATCTTGATACCACCTTGTTCTTCATTTAACCCAGCGTTTCTCATGATGTACTCTGCATATAAGTTAAATAAGCAAGGTGACAATAAACAGCCTTGATGTACTGCTTTCCCTATTTGGAACCAGTCTGCTGTTCCATGTCCAGTTCTAACTGTTGCTTCCTGACTTGCATACAGATTTCTCAAGAGGCAGGTTAGGTGGTCTGGTATTCCCATCTCTTTAAGAATTTTTGTTTTGTTTTTTATTTAAATTTATTTATTTTAATTGGAGGCTAATTACTTTACAATATTATATTTGTTCTGCCACACATCAACATGAATCTGCCACAGGCGTACACGTGTTCCCCATACTGAACCCCCATCCCACCTCCCCAGTTCATTGTGATCCACACAGTCAAAGGCTTTGGTATAGTCAATAAAGCAGAAGCAGGGATCACACCTATTAAGATGTTCACTATTTTTAAAAAATAGAAAATATCAAGTATTAATGTGTTGGGAAGGATATGGAAAAATCATAACTATTGGGGTATGTACAATGATGTACTCTGTTATATAAAACAGTATGGTTGTTGCTCAAAATAACTTAAAAAAAATAGAACTATAACATGATTCAACATCCCAATTCTGAGTATTTATCAAAGCAATTGAAATTAGTATCTTGAAGAGATGTTTGCACTCCCATGTTTATTGCAGTGTTATTCACAATAGTCAAGAGATACAGCATCCAAAATGTCCATTGATGTATAAATGGATAAAGAAAATTTGTCATAGATAGGTGATAGATAGATGAATAGGGGAATGGATCGATAGGTAGAAAATGAAATATTATTCAACTTTTGAAAAGAGAGGAAATCCTTTCATGTGCTGCAACAGAGATGAACATTGAGGATATTATGCTCAGCAAAAGAAGCCAGTCACAAAATATAAATACTGCATGAAGCCACTTATATGAAATTTCTAAAATAGTGAAACTCTTAGAAACAGAAAAAGTGGTGGTCTCCAGGAGTAGAGGGAGGGATAAAATGAAATTTCAGTGGGTATAGCATTTATGTTTCATTAGATGAAAAATTCTAGAGTGTGTTACAATGTACATATAGTTACACTACTTTACTATAATCTTAAAATAGTTAAGATGGTAAATTATATATATATATATATATATATATATATATATATATATATAGTTTACCACAGTGCCAAAATATTTTAAACTTATCTTTTGGATTGAAATTTTAGAATAAAAATTGAAATTCTATATGAAATGCCTTTATATACAGCAAGAAACATGAAATAACCCTTCTGGATTTTTTTCACTTCATTGTGCCATTCAAGTATATAAATTTCCTACAATACAGCTAAAAACCAATGGGGAAGAATTTATACAGAGAAAAATATATGTTTGTCTTTCTTTTCATAGCTGTGGGGAAAAATTGGTGAGGAAAAAACACCAGGGTCCATGGAGGAAAAGACACATATTGATAAATTCTTTCAGATTTGTTTTGTTGTTTAGTAGCTAAGTCATGTTTGACACTTTGTGGCCCCATAGAGTGCAGCCCACCAGGCTCCTCTGTCCATGGGATTTCCTAGGCAAGAATACTAGAGTGGGTTGCCATTTCCTTCTCCAGGGGATCTTTCCAACCCGAGGATGGAACCCATGTGTCTTGCATTGGCAGGTGGATTCTTTATGGCTGAGTCACCAGGAAAACCCTCAGATTGCTGTGGTCTACTTAATTAAATTTGCCCCTGTCAAATCATGCCAGGAGTACAACTAGAAAATATTGACAGATAAACAATCACAAAGATTATGTAAAGCCTGAGATTTTACCTTTATATTCAGTAAATTTGTTGATTTCTTTCTTACCTGAAAGTATTGTAGTGAGTACAAGGGCTTTCTTGACGGATGGAGGGAAAAACAAATGACCATAGATGACTCCAGTATTCTGCACTATCTATTTGGGCCAAACTGTGACACGTGTCTCCAGGGATGCCCTTTACAGCAGGAACCTTCCCAGAAGTCATCATGCGGAAGCGGATGAGGGGATGGGTGTCCTGGGGAGAAAAACCATCAGACAGTGGACTTGCAGGACTCCATGACATCACTCAGCGGGGGGATGCAGTACCTGTGGGTCAGAGGGCTCCAAAGTCCGGGGCTTGGGGTCTTCCACGTCAGATATATCTTACCTAAGACCAGCAGATGTGGTGTAGTTTTGTGAGAAAGGACAGGCAGGTCTAACCAGCTTGGAGTGTCTGTATTGGGGCTATATTAAACCAATTGAATGTGTCTAAATTTGGATTTAGCATTACTGAGGTGTTAAACTAATAGACCTCAGTCTGCTGTGAAGAAATAAATAACACAGGACAATATACATGGGGCCATCTTGAACCCAGCATGTCGCAAGTTGTCACTGAACAATAGAGGACAGGAACATACATTAGTATTTAGGAAAATCACTGTTTCCCCCAAGTGTCTTCAAGGGAAGCCATGCTGTTACAATGGAAGAAAATATGTTATTTATTTAGTCAATTTTCTTAAGTAAAAAAATATTTTTGTGACATAAAAAATACATCATTTTTCTGATGGTGAGTCATCTACCTTAATGGCCTCTGAGTCTATTTTGTTTCCTTGATTGTACTGAAGCCAGTATTTTTTATCATCACTTTGAGATCTCTGAAAAACTTTTAGGCCACAAGTCTGTGGATTATGGAAATGGATTAATTTACAAGTAAACTTTTGTTTTAGTTGCAAAACTATGATGGAATTAGTTCACTCTTTAAGGTGTCTTCAATAAGACTATTTGTAAATAAGATTAGTCTGTTATAAAATCAAAACACTTCTGGTTTTTACCATGTGATTTAATAGATATGTAAAGTTATAAATGAAGAGCAACTCAATGTGCTTTAATGATATACTATGCTCTATGTAATGAAGTAATTTTATTAAGTAGTTTTTTACTTCTACCTTTATTTATTTTTTGGCTTTTCACAATGTAATTAATTATAAATTACAAATATATATTTGTTCTTAGATATAAATTTTATTATGTCCTGTGATAGTGAGGAAAAATAAGTATACTAATCTGTAGTAAATTTGTAAATATTTAAGATATTTATTAAATAATGGTTTTTAAGTACTATATTAACATATTATTGGGATGAAGTATTTTTTAATAATAATAATATCATTCTACCTATCAAAATGAAGAAGATATTAAGTTATACTCTGTAACTGATAATATTATAGTTTCAAAAACACAGGAAAAGGAACCATTTTTGTAAGCACAGATATACATTGAAAACAAAAGTATTTCAGACACAAATTTAAGAACTCCCATATGACTACATCTTGGAAAGGATGATGCTATCTAATGAAACGCCTAGAGTCCTTCTAGAATCATATTTAGCACATCCTGTCATTTCTAATAAGTATTTAGAGTCCTGAATCACAGAGACAGCTGAAATTAGAGAATTCTGAAACCTTAAGCAAAATCAGTTAACCCCAATCAAGCCTCGATAATTAATATCAGTCGTTGGCAGCTGAGCCTGGTGTCATCCTATATTATAGGTGATGAGGCCATAGTGAATTAAATCTCATCACGGATGTGATTGGTTTCTCCATGGTTAGGAAACACATTTCATATTTTATCTTACCACCAGGTATGTGGCTTTCACCACTCAAGCAGTGGGGCCACACTTGGGATTCATAAAATAAGTTTTAAATGTGAGCTGGGAGTTGTGGGCAACTTCAGCTTTAGCCATTACAAAGTGAAATCCCCAAAGGAATGGAGGAGCCCCAGTGGCTGTCAGCAGCTTCCATGATCAAGTTCATGATCCTCTGTCCTGCCACCCAAGGCTGCCTACCTTTCTGCCTCCTGTCTCCCAGGGATAGCCTCAAAGCTTTGCTACTTTCTCAGCAGCCTTCAGTCTTAAGATTACAGTTTCAGAGGGTCCTGCTTCTATTGCTAAGCTTCTTATCAGGAAAACTTAAACTGATTATGAGACTACCTGGGATGTTAGGGTCAAGAGTAAGGTTGTTATTGTTATTGAGTCACTCACTAAGTCATGTCCAACTCTTTGCAACCCCATGAACTGCAGCATGCCAGGCTCCTTTGTCTGGATAGCATGCACTATCTCCCAAAGAGAGGGAGAAGAAAACTATGTGCTGCGCTATGCTTAGTTGCTAGGTTGTGTCTGACTCTTTGTGACCCCACGGACTGTAGCCCAGGTCTCCCGCATTACAGGCAGACTCTTTACTGTCTGAGCCACCAGGGAACTATCTCCTAGAGTTTGGTCAAATCCATGTCCATTGAGTTGGTGATGCCGTCTAACCATCTCATCCTCTGCCACACCCATATTGATCTTTTCCAAAGAGTTGGCTCTTTGCATCAAGTGGCCAAAGTATTGGAATTTCAGCTTCAGTTACAGCCTTTCCAATGAATATTTAGGATTAGTTTCTTTTTTTTTCTTTTTTTTAAATATAAATGTATTTATTTTAATTGGAGGTTAATTACTTTACAATCTTGTATTGATTTTGCCATACATCAATGTGAATCTGCCACAGGTGTACATGTGTTCCCCATCCTGTTAGTTTCTTTTAGGATTGATTGCAGTCCAAGGGACTCTCAAAAGTATTCTCCTGCACCACAGTTTGAAAGCATTAATTCTTCAGCACTCAGTCTTCTTTATAGTCCAACTCTCACATCCATATATGACTACTGGAAAAACCATAGCTTTGACTATATGGAGCTTTGTTGGCAAAGTGATATCTCTGCTTTTTAATATGGTGTCTAGGGCTTCCCTGGTGGTGCAGATGGTAAAAACATCCACCTGCAGTGCAGGAGACCTGGGTTTGATCCCTGGGTTGGGAAGATTCCCCAAGAGAAGGGATCCCTGGGTTGGGAAGGCTACCCACTCCAGTATTCTGGCCTAGAGAATTCATGGACAGAGGAGCCTTCAGGCTGAGGTCACAAAGTTTGGAGATGACTGAGTGACTTTCTTCTTTCACTCTCCTTTTTCACTTTCATCAAGAGGCTCTTTAGTTCTTCTTTACTTTCTGCCATAAAGGTAATGTCATCAGCATATCTGAGGTTATTGATATTTCTCCCAGCAATCTTAATTCCAGCTTGTGCTTCATCCAGTGAAAGTGAAAGAGGAGAATGAAAAAGCTGGCTTAAAACTCAACATTCAAAAAGTAAAGATCATGACATCTGATCCCATCACTTCTTGGCAAATAGATGGGGAAACAATGGGAAAAGTGACAGACTTTATTTTCTTGGTCTCCAAAATCACCACAGATGGTGACTGTAGCCATGAAATTAAAAGACACTTGTTCCTTGGAAGAAAAGCTATGACCAACCTAGACAGCATATTAAAAAGCAGAGACATTACTTTGCCAACAAAGGACCATCTAGTCAAAGCTATGGTTTTTCCAGTGGTCATGTATGGATGTGAGAGTTGGACCATAAAGAAAGCTGAACACTGAAGAACAGATGCTTTTGAACTGTTGTGTTGGAGAAGACTCTTGAGAGTCCCTTGGACTGCAATGAGATCCAACCAGTCCATCTTAAAGGAAATCAGTCCTGAATGTTCATTGGAAAGACTGATGCTGAAGCTGAAACTCCAATACTTTGACCACCTGATGTGAAGAGCTGACTCATTTGAGAAGACCATGATGCTGGGAAAGATTGAAGGCAGGAGGAGAAGAGGACGACAGAGGATGAGATGGTTGGATGGCATCACCGACTCAATGAATATGAGTTTGAGCAAGCCTGAGAGTTGGTGATGGACAGGGAAGCCTGGTGTGCTGTAGACCATGGGGTTGCAAGCAGTTGGACAGTACTGAACAACTGAACTGGCTGAGCGACTTCCACTTTCACTAGGTTTACCATATCTTTCCTTCCAAGGAGCAAGCATCTTTTAATTTCTTGGCTGTAGTCACCATCCACAGAGATTTTGGAGCCCAGAGAAATAAAATCTGTCACCTCTTTCATTTTTTCTTCATCTATTTGCCATGAAGATGGGACCAGATTTCATGATTTTAGTTTTTTTTGAATGTTGAATTTCAAGCCAGGTTTTTCACTCCTCTCTTTCACTCTCATCAAAAGGCTCTTTAGTTCGTTTTAATTTTCTGCCATTAGAGTGGTACCATCTGCATATCTGAGGTCGCTGATATTTCTATGGACAATATTGACTCCAGCTTTTGATTCATCCAGCCTGGAATTTCATAAATAGTGTTCTGCATATAAGTTAAATAAGCAGGGTGAAAATATAGAGCCTTGTTGTTCTCCTTTCCCAATTTGGAACCAGTCAGCTGTTCCATGTCTGGTTCTAACTATTGCTTCTTGATCTTCATTCAGATTTCTCAGGAGACAGGTAAGGTGGTCTGGTATTGCCATCTCTTTAAGAAATTTACACAGTTTGCTGTGATCCGCACAGTCAAAAGCTTTAGTGTAGTCAGTGAAGTGGAAATAGGTGTTTAGGGTTAGGTTAAAATTTAGCTGACACTGAAGACCTGATGTGCATGTTTAAACCCTGAATTCTGTAAGTCACTGAATGTGCCTGAATTTATCTTCCCAGTTTCATTATGGACTGCCTTACTGCATTTTTCACATTCGTGAACTATGACAAGAGAGTATAACGCTCAGAGAAAACACAAGAGCTAATTGGGGTGGTCACATAACTACATGTCTGTTATCTTCTTTCTTGACAAGGATTTTTTTGTTGTTGGTGGTAATTCTATCATGTTTTCAAAGACCTTATCAGCACTGGGGACAGGGTAGGTCAGTCATAAAACTTAACATTTAGCTGAAACTATGAAGTAAGTCTGGCTATATAAGCCTGTCAAACTGGCCTTTTAGTCTGTATTCATAGTGTGATTTGAGAGAAATATGTTTCATTTTAAAACAAATACATGAATAACCTTTCAAGGTCTCCAACATCTGGATAATATAACCCAGTGATTGGATTTTAAATGTTTGCTTTAGAAGAGAAAGGGTGAAGTTATAGCTTTGAATGCACAAAAAGTTCAGGATAATGAAGAAGACAAAGCTTGTTTATAGTTTAACCTTCCAAGCGTCTGACACCCTCAGCCCTTTGATCACCTCTGTTCCTCCCAAGTCTCTCCTTCCCAGCCACCCCCACTCCCAGCCCCTGCAGCTCTGCTAGGATTCAGTGGCAGATTCAAGCACATCAGGGCAAAGAAAACATATATATTTACTTCTATACGAACCTGATCCAAAGTAAGCATTTCATTCATAAGAAAAGAAAGTAAACATGGATTTTCTTATACCAATCTTGAAGAGAATTCAGTGATAGAAAGATGGAAAGCATGCAGTAATAAAGAATTATCATGTTGATATATGGGAAAACCAATACGATATTGTAAAGTATTTAACCTCCAATTAAAATAAATAAATTTATAGTAAAAAAAATAATAAAAAATAAGCTTATTCTCAAAAAGAAAAAAAAACAATTATCATTATTTTTTCTGTATATTTAATTCCACGTGTATTCTTCCTGCACCATGCATAAAATGTGGGTGAAATATATTCAATTCATTCTTAATAGGCTAGAAACACACACACAAAAATTGACACTGAGGTATCATTAGGTATCATTTTGAAATATAAGTGTGCATTTAAGTAATAAGGATATTATGTACTCCAATCAACACCAACTTGCGTTTTAAATACATAAATGTTGATAAGGGAGCTGGATTATGATTATCTCAGTCTTCTTCCTGGATAATTTAGGACCAAATTAATTGAGGACCTATAATGCACAGATGGTTGTTTTGCATCCTATAGAGAAACCTAGAAAAGCAGGCAGTGTGGCTCCTATCCTCAAGGATTTCATCTGGAAGGTGAACAGATGGGAATTTAAGTAACAGGAAATATTTAAATGGATTCAAGGAAAGTGTGATATTGCTTCACATCACAGTGACTTCAGTTCAGTTTAGCTCAGTTGTTCAGTTGTATCCGACTCTTTGTGACCCCATGGACTATAGCACACCAGGCTTCCCTGTCCATCACCAACTCCCAGAGCTTACTCAAACTCATGTCCATCAAGTTGGTGATGCCATCAGATGCCTCTGTCAAACCTTTCTCCTCCTGCCTTCAATTTTTCCCAGTATCAGGGTCTTTTCAAATGACTCAACTGTTTGCATGAGGTGGCCCAAGTATTGGAGTTTCAGCTTCAGCAACAGTCCTTCCAATGAATATTCAGGATTGATTTCCTTTAGGATGGACTGGTTGGATCTCCTTGCAGTCCAAAAGACTTTCAAGAGTCTTCTCCAACACCACAGTCCAAAAGCGTCAAGTCTTCGGCACTCAGCTTTCTTTATAGTCCAATTGTCACATCCTTACATGACCACTGGAAAAACCATGGCATGAACCATGAACTTCCAGATGTTCAAGTTGGATTTAGAAAAGGCAGAGGAACCAAAGATCAAATTACCACCATCTGTTGGATCATCAAAAAAGCAAGAGAGTTCCAGAAAAACATCTCCTTCTGCTTTATTGACTATGCCAAAGTCTTTGACTGTGTCGATCACAACAAACTGTGGAAAATTCTTCACAATGACTTACTGGCAAATAAATGGCACAGAGAGTAATTCAGTAAGTGCTCAGAAGTTCAGGGGTTCACAATGTCTTCAATGACTGAAGTCCATGTGCCAAGGAATGTATTGAGAAGGTCGAGGGAGGTAGGAGTGGAGAACATGCTAGAAAATGCTAGTCACCCAATGTCCCATCTCTCCAGCAACAGAACATTGTTTTCTGTTTTAAATAGAAAATATATATCAAATGATCAACTCTCCAAAGCTTGAGCTTCTAATGATGAGTTGATTTTATTACAGCAGGATTCCTGAGAAAAGTAGCACACTTTTCAATCCAAAAGACTCTAATGTGGAGCTAATCAGTAGCATTTTACTAGCCAGAGGACAAGGCAAATCTTAACCTTGCTGATGTGCAGTTCCTATCATTGTAAAACAGAGATGCTAACAGAACTGCCAGGATGACTCAGCACCATTGCACCATCTGGATGTTCCTAGGAAACTTTGGAAACAAACATGCACTTGGGTTATAAACCAAAAGAAATGGTATGATCTGATTTTAGGGGAATATCCCTACTCATTTTTGTAATGAGTTATTGCTGTGTGTCATGACATACAGTGATTGAAATAATGTTGAAATTTTTTTCTTTACCCTTGCTAAGAGGATCCAATCCAAACAGAGATGTAAAGTGATATTGCCAGTAAATTGTACATAACTGCATTTTTTTTCATAACTGCATTTTATAATGACTTTTTTTCCCCAAAAAAAAGACAAAGAGAAGAAAGACAAGGGAGCATTATGCTACTGATATGTCCAGCCACAGGGGGTCATTCTCGTTGTACAGATGAGTTGGGTGTTTAAAATGTAAAGATCCTAAACTAAAATTTCTGCAGTTGACTCAACCTTAGTAAATTAGCCATTGCTTGCCTTGGGAATACAGTGAGAGAACTATACAACAGTTACTATCTCATATTCAGAGGGAGTTACAAGGAAAAGCAAGAAGGTTGACTAAGAACTATATGCATACATAATTTTTTCCTTTAAACTGTGTTTCTATTTATTTCATCAAACTCTTAGACTATCTCACACCAATCTGATTCAAGTAAAATTCATGTATGGTTGACACAGATACTTTATGCTACAATTGTAAACCTTTTAGGCCCAGAGGGAACACAGAGTCTGAAACTACGGTCTTGCCCAAATCAGCTTACACTTGGCACCAAGCAACCTACTTTGCTTTCTCCTGTGTTTGGTGCATCTCATTAATCTGACAAAAGGTAGCTTAACCATTGTGGCTGCTGCTGCTGCTGCTAAGTTGCTTCAGTCGTGTCCGACTCTGTGTGACCCCATAGACGGCAGCCCACCAGGCTCCGCCATCCCTGGGATTCTCCAGGCAAGAACACTGGATTGGGCTGCCATTTCCTTCTCCAATGCATGGAAGAGAAAAGTGAAAGTGAAGTCGCTCAGTCGTGTCCGACTCTTAGCCACCCCATGGACTGCAGCCTACCAGGCTCCTCCGTCCATGGATTTTCCAGGCAAGAGTACTGGAGTGGGGTGCCATTACCTTCTCCGAACCATTGTGGGGAAAGAGGGTAAAAATGGCTTAGAAAAATCCCTGAGATCATTAGAGCAGTGACAGATTAGGGTTAATAATAATTAATATCAGCCTGCACCTAGCATCTCCCTTCTCCAGTCACTGGTCATCTGGGGAGATTTAAGCCTGTTAGAAATTTGGGTGGAGAAGGAAATGGCAACCCATTCCAGTGTTCTTGCCTGGAGAATCCCAGGGACGGGGAGCCTGGTGGGCTTCTGTCTATGGGGTCGCACAGAGTCAGACACGACTGAAGCGATTAGCAGCAGCAGCAGAAATTTGGGAGAAAGACTCCATCATGTATACTTACATTGTTTAGCCAGCCCATTTCCACTGTAGAAAAACCAGTGTTTTATTCACTTGTTCAGTAAATATTTTTGAGAGACTTTGCCATGATGGAGACAAAACCAGACAAGCTTCTTGCTCTCATTCTGTTAGTCATTATTGGGTGAGAGAGATGTGAATCAAATAATCACAGGAGACATCATGTTCCTCACGGTTAGTGCCCAGCAGTAGCAGCACATTGCAGCACTAGAGATGCTCCTGTAATTGGGCCATGACCTGGTCACAGAGAAAGGAAAGCCCATCCTGAGTAACCCCAGGCACGGCTGGGGCATGTCAGGTGAGTAAGGTCACCACTTAAGTAGAGGTCAGGTCTGGAGCCAGGTTGGGGATAGCAGGAGGACTCTGGGGACCGGGTGCAGGTGCAGAAAGTGTGATGCAAGAAGGCAGAGATGGAGTCAGTGAGTCCCAAGGGCTTTGTCTCTCATCTCTGATCCTCATCCTACAAATCAGAGACAGTGAAAGTGCTGGAGTGAGAGCAACGGTGGGGAGGGGAAAAAGGCAATGTTTCAAGATCAGATTTGCAGTTTGGGAAAGATCATTCTGACTTTAGGATTTCCCTGGTGGTTCAGACGATAAAGAATCTGCCTGCAATGCAGGAGACCTGAGTTTGATCCCTGGGTCCCGAAGATCTCCTGGAGAAAGAAACGGCAACCCACTCCAATATTCTTGCCTGGAGAATTCCACAGAGAACCGTGGTGGGCTGCATTCCATGGGGTCACAAAAAGTCAGACACGACTGAGCGACTTTCACTTATTCTGACTTAAGGATTCAGAAGTCGTTCTAGGGATTAGGGAGGAGCTCCCTGATGAGAGCTTGAGTTGGGGAAGTAAAAGGTAAACATCGAAAAAAGAGTGTAGACTTAAGATGACAAAAATAAATCCCTTTTCTGTTCAGAGAGTCCATGTAAGCCTAGAGGTTTGATTTCATCTCCTTAATGGCCAGCAGTATGCCATCCAAAAAAAGGTAGCTCAAGGGCTTAAACCTTTCTGTGAGTAAAAGGAGATTTCCTGATATTATGGTGCTATATTTTAATGACTCATGTATGTTTTAATTTTAATGACTCATGTTTAGATAAATATCCCCACATACTGCTGCAAACTATTATTATACCAATTTAGACTTTTACAAAAGGTGTGTAGAGTCCCAGTTTTCCCAGATTCTTGGTAACTTTGAGCACTGTCAATACTTTTTTAGGTTTGCATTTAAAACTAGTTATGTTGACATTTCTTCAATGATGAAAACAAATGACATATTTTCACATATTATTAGCTCTTCCTAGGAATTTTCTGTTCGTGTCATTTTTCCAGTGCTCCTGCAGTGTTTGTCTTTTTCAGAAAGATTTGTAAGAGCTTTAGTCTTTAATATATTTTGCAATTCATCTTCTTGTTTGTTTAATAAGAACAAAGTAAGGACTTATATTTACCCTCATATTGTACTTAATCTTACACCTTCTGCTTAAAAAATATTTTTTCAATTTACTTATCACCTTTCTTATGTTTTGGCCATTTAAGAATGATTATCATCTCTCTGTAGGACTGCCAGACTTAGTAAATAAAATTATAAGGCACCTAATTACATTTAAATTTGAGATAAGAAATTTTTTTGTATGAGCATATCCTTAGCAATATTCAGAACACACAATACTAAAATATAATGTATTGTTTATCTGATATTCAAATTTAGTTGACTATTTGTTTTTTTATGTATAAAAAAACTTCTAAAGAGTAAGAGTAATATTATTCTATTCAATTTGTAGAGAACTTTCATAAGTTTAGCTTGTGAGGGGCAGTCCTTCTAAAGGATGCCTTTGAGTGATTTGCCCACAACAGCTCTGAGGCTTGGGGTTGGCTCTGATCAATTGAATGAGGAGTTTCTGAAAAGAATGGAAAAGTTACTCATGATTTTTAAGTTTATAAAAATCACACTTCAATTTGGAGTCTTTTGAAAAATCTGGAAGACTAACTTTAAAATATTAGTCATTTTCATTTTTATGTTCTGAGTTTTAAAATACAACCATGTTGTCTGAAAAAGTCCCTACTTTAGCCCATATCTAGGTATTTCAGAAACATCAAGTATATTGTGCTAGGCTGAATAATATCCCCTAAATTCTTAGATGCTTCCTAGTTCTTAGAACCCATGAATGTGGTACCATAGGTGGCAAAGGGGACTATGTGGATGTGATTTAGTAAAATAACTTGAGATGGGAGGATTATCTTGAAAATCCAGGTGGGTTCAGGTACTCACAAGCATACCTGCAAGAGGGGGCTGAATCAGGATCAGAGGAGGGAACATCATGATGGAATCAGAGTCAGAGACTGGAGGATGCAGAGCTTCTGCTTTGAAGGTGGAGGATCACTTCGTAAGCCAAGGAGCACAGGGAGCCTGAGGCTGGAAAAGGTAAAAAATGATGCTTGCTTGAAACCACCAGAAGGAATTGGGTTTCAGCCCTGGGATTTCTTTGGAAGGAATGATGCTAAAGCTGAAACTCCAGTACTTTGGCCACCTCATGCGAGGAGTTGACTCATTGGAAAAAACTCTGATGCTGGGAGGGATTGGGGGCAGGAGGAGAAGGGGACGACAGAGGATGAGATGGCTGCATGGCATCACTGACTCGATGGACATGAGTCTGAGTGAACTCCGGGAGATGGTGATGGACAGGGAGGCCTGGCGTGCTGCGATTCATGGGATCTCAAAGAGTCAGACATGACTGAGTGACTGAACTGAACTGAGCTGAACTGAACACCTTGATTTTAGCCCATAAGATCCATTTTTGGTGTTTGCCTATAACTGTAAGATTACAGTGTGTATTGTTTTAAGCCACTAGATTTGTGGTCACTTATTACAGCAGCAAAAGGAATCTAACTTGACTATGCCCAAAATATTTTAAGGTTTTCTCATATGTAGATATATTTCATTCAATATAAACAAAAGTAGCGTTGAAAGAAGTCTTCATGTTATCACTTATTTATTTTATTTTAGCTACTATAGTTTTGCCTATTTAAAGGTAACCAATGTGTTAAAATAGAATTGCCATAAGAGAACTTCCTGATCTGTGCTTTCCCATCATATATCATCTAAAATTTGGCTAACCAATAGATTTTGTTTTAAAGATGCATGTTTTTTCTTTCGGTTTGCACTATTAAACATTTTCCAAGGGTAAAAATTTTGTGTTGTGAGATGTACATTGTTTTTCTATAATAGTTATCATAAATTATATTTTTTATACTAGTCTGCTAAAGATTGTTGCATAAAGAATAAAGTTTAGTTATCTTGAAAATACATAAGACTTTTTGAAACTCAAGAAGGGAATATTGAAATATTTTATTTTGAAAAAAAAAGGTGTTAGTTTCTAATGTACAAAAACAATGACATATGAATATTCTATTTTAGAAAATTATTGGGTCTTTTCTTGTATTTTGCATTCAAATTACAGCAACATGCTTTAAAAACAGTTTCGGGGACAAATTATGTGACTTACTGCTGCATTCCTAATAAAACATAAAAATGACATGTTACAAAGAGCCATAATTATAGGGAGGTTCAGAAGATATATTTGAAAAGGTCTGGTGGATTACTCTTTAAAATGGTCCAGCTGCTGTTGCATTTGCCTTTAATGTTAAGTTGAATGTATTTTCAAGCACAACACATTTTATTATCAAGCATACTGTATTTGATCCAAACAATTCCATGTCTATAATACTTACATACTTTGGAACTCTGGAATTAAAAGAAAAAAACTCTTAACAGCAATCTCTTTGTTTAGACTGTAATTTATTTTATCATATTTCAAGAACTGTTTATTTAGTATGAAATCTTGCCACTCAAGAGTGTGTTTTCATTGTAAAAACTGATAGATTCACAAGATATTTATTTGATAAGATAGCTAGTAAACTTTTAAAAAATAACATCAATTTCCTACATCAAAGACACTGATAGTATATATTAATTCTTGCAATGACTTTTGGAACACATCATATTCATTATATACAAGGAAAATGAGGCTGACAGAACTTAACTTGTTCCAAAGGCCATAATTTCAGCAAACACATATTTCTTTTTTTTTTAAATAATATATCTAAAGCTTTCAATAATATTCTGAGTTACACTTTTGAAGTATAGTTTAACCATGGTCTTTAAGCTGATACAAATGATTATTATGTACAGCATTTAAGTTTTTATTTAGCATAATATTATCTACTTTAACTAGTAACATGTCTATATCAGTTAGGCAGTACAAGATTATGCTGTATAACAAGTAATACTCCAAATTTCAGTGGAATTGTGTATTGCTTACTCTTGTACAATCAATGTTGGATTGTATATATTTCCTCAGGGCAACTGTCCTCCGTTTTTTAACATTCCAGCCTGCTGTGTATGTAGTTTTGTTTTCTCTATCATGAATACACATATTTACACACACACACACCCCTAAGGTAAACTCTATAAATGCCAAGAAAGGGAAATTAAAAGCAAGGAAATAGGGGAGATCCCATCACTTCATGGGAAATAGATGGGGAAACAGTAGAAACAGTGTCAGACTTTATTTTGGGGGACTCCAAAATCACTGCAGATGGTGACTGCAGCCATGAAATTAAAAGACGCTTACTCCTTGGAAGAAAAGTTAAGACCAACCTAGATAGCATATTCAAAAGCAGAGACATTACTTTGCCAACTAAGGTCCACCTAGTCAAGGCTGTGGTTTTTCCTATGGTCATGTATGGATATGAAGAAGACTGAGCGCCGAAGAATTGATGCTTTTGAACTGTGGTGTTGGAGAAGACTCTTGAGAGTCCCTTGGACTGCAAGGAGATCCAATCAGTCCATTCTGAAGGAGATCAGCCCTGGGATTTCTTTGGAAGGAATGATGCTAAAGCTGAAACTCCAGTACTTTGGCCACCTCATGCAAAGAGTTGACTCATTGGAAAAAACTCTGATGCTGGGAGGGATTGGGGGCAGGAGGAGAAGGGGACGACAGAGGATGAAATGGCTGCATGGCATCACTGACTCGATGGACGTGAGTCTGAGTGAACTCCGGGAGATGGTGATGGACAGGGAGGCCTGGCGTGCTGCGATTCATGGGGTCGGAAAGAGTCGGACACAACTGAGAGACTGAACTGAACTGAGCGACTGAACTGAACTGACTGAACATAAAAAAGATTCAATAAAGGTAAAAAAAAAAAAAAACAAAAAACAAAGATCTGTAAAATCAAAACAGTCCACATAAATAACTAGACACCTGATGTATAAATATCAAAGTGCCCTTAAGTTAAACACTGTATTTAAGATAAATAAGCAACATAAAAGATGTTTTTAAAAAGAAACCTACTGACTGATAAAACTATAAAGAGGAGTAAAATCAGTCTGAGGAGGCTCTTGAATAAACAAGTCTTGAATAACTTCTGAAATATATATCCTAGAATATATTTAAGCTTGAAAATTGATTTCAGACAAAATACTTGGACTTTCAGGAGTACATCCCATGACCTTACTTTTGGCTGAGAAATGCAAGCTTGATAGTCCGTCTGACCCTGTAGGTTCTTCATTCCTGTATAATTAGCATTGAGAATGCAGATCTTCTGTCTTCTTGTGTTACAACTCCTTTTTTCCTTAGATGTAAGCTTGACAGAAAGATATGTGGGCTGCACAATGTGTTGTTCATATTTACAAGTCCCTCTCACTCCCACATACATACACATAATAGCCCAACAGTGAAGAAAGAATTCAGAAATTTAAAGTTTTAACTGTTATACTTCCATGACTTATATTATTCATGCCTTGCCTTGCTGGTTTGATCTTTTTTTCTCGTTTCTTGTATTTAAAAGACTTTGTTTTTAAAAATCAAATTAAAAAGGGAATAGTGTATAGTGTTGGTTGTAGTATCATTTATCTCCAGTCATTTTATTCATCATTAAATCCACTCACAGTGGAATTTTGCATCAAAGTAGAATGGCTAAGTAGAGTGAAAACATGCTGTAGTCTTATTGAGGTGCATATGTATACAACTAACGAGAAATGTTAAAACCACATTCTCCCCTGCCTGGGTTAAGTTCTCGCAATATATGTGACAAGTATTTTGCAAATTTGTCAAAAATATCTGTTAATGGAAGTATATATATAAAGCGCATGCCTTTAACATTGTGTTTCATCTTAAAACATACATGTCCATACTCCAGTAATGCTGGTTTAGTTTACAGACTGATAAAATGGAAGCATTTATAAAGCGTTACTGCTGCATATCAAAGTACAATGATTGCTCTGTAGCTTGTGTATTTATCTGAATTGAAAGCCAAACTAGCTACTGTTTTGCATGAAGCACCATTTTGATTCAAAGAAAGACTGGCAGAAAAGCTATCTTTATTTAGAACTGAGTCTTTGGTAGGCATTTTTTTGATAGTGAACAAAGACTTTGAACTTGCCTTTTTAAGAAACATATCTGATAATTTTGTTGCCAATGATAAAATTTGAACTTTCAAATGAAAAGTAGAAATTTGGAAAACTTGTATCCACTTTTATAACTCTGACACTACTTAATTTTTCAATACTTTTCTGGTGGATTGGTAATGAAATTAATGTGATACTTACTGTAAAATGAAATATGTCAACATTTGAAAGATAATCATAATTCAATAAAACAATAATTTATAAATTTAAAAAATATTTTGCTGATATGCCAAGATTTAATTCACAGTTTTCTTAGTGAATAACCAGCTCTTTCTAGTTTCATGTCCCTTAACCTGGAATAAGACTGTAAGATATCTTTAAAGCAATATCAGTGTAGGTTCCACCTATATTTTTTCCCAAACTTTTCTGGTTGTCTTGTCCATACCTAATTAATGAATCATGATTTGGTTGTTGTGGTTGTTTAGCAATTAGCAATTATAGTTAACAAAATTCTTTAAGGAGCCAAACTCCTAAAATCCTATGTCTTTATTATGTAAGAATTTTTAATTTTTAAATAATGTTATTTATGTATTTTTGGCTGTGCTGGGTCTTCACTGCCGTGCAGAGTTTTCTCTAATAGTGTCAAGCAGTGACTACTCTTTTGTTATGGTTCGAGGGCTTCTCATTGTGGTGGCTTCTTTTATTGTGGAGCACAGATTCTAGAGTACAAGCTCAATACTTGCAGTGAACAGGCTTAGTTTCTCTGAGGCATGTGGGTGTTTCCCATATCAAGGATCAATCCCGTGTTTCCTGTGTTGGCAGGGGGATTCTTTACCACTGAGCCACCAGGGAGGCCTCATGTAAGAACACTTAAATCAACAGTATCCTTATTAAGAACATTTCTTTAAGACTGTATATTGGTCTTATGATTTTCATATGGAACTTAATTAGGTCTTTTTTCTTCCTGCTTCTTTACCTGGAAGATCCTTTCCTGGGACACCCACTAGGTGCTTCCTCACCTACTGCTGGTCTCTGCTGAAATCTCAGCTCCACAGGAAGCCTTCCTCTCCCAGCCTGTCTGAAATGTCCCCCCACAAAAATGCACATGCCTTATCATGGCTGTTTATTCCCCATAGCACTTACCACCTGACATGTTCTGTTTTTACTTGTGTATTTTCTATTTCTCACCCTAGCCTAGAATGGGTGCTGGTTTATAACGGTTTATTTTTCCCAGTACTGCATCTGAGGGCCCAGAACATCACTGGTTCATCGTAGGTGATCAAAAGTATCTGCTGAATTAACACATGAAATAATCTTGAGCCCCTGTGTCTGCTTAGTAGCAGAATAATTAATCTAGATACTTCCAAGTAAAAGTAAGAAATTCAATTTTTTGCTGTTGTTGCTTTGGGTGTTTGTCAATGCACGTGGGCTTCTCTAGTTGTGAGCAAGGGCTACTCTCTAGTTTCAATGTGCGGGCTTTTTGTTGTGGTAGCATCTCTTGTTGCAGAGTATGGGCCCCTGGAGCTCAGCTCTTGGGTTCCAGAGCATGGGCTCAGTAGTTGTGGCACACAAACAGTTGCTCTGGGGCATGTGGAATCTTCCCAGACCAGGGATCGAACCTATGTCCCCTGCATCAGTAGGCAGATTCTTACCCACTGTGCCACCAGGGGAGTTCTACAAATTCAAAATTTAATAATCATTTCAGACTTGAGCTTAGTCAATTTCATGGATTACTCACTGTTGTCTGTTACCCCCGGATGGCATCTCAATCTTGGTTGTGCATAAGAAGATGGCATGCCACCATGCCACTGAGGGACTGTGGGCATCTCAGTCTTTACCATTCTGTTCCAGCTCCCACTGAGATGGAACAATCCCACCTGACTTTTGATTCTGTCCTCTTCTGAGATCTGCCATGATTTTTGGTTGATCACAATTGGCAGCCAAGCTCCTTTAGGTGTGCAGACTAATGTAGTTCCATGACTTGGGATTGAAGGTTGAGTGAGAGGTAAGCACAGAAAATTAAAGGAAACTCAGAGGCACAGGAAAGAGGATGCTTTCTTGGGGCCTCATCATGAACAGATGAAGCAAGTTCTCCCTTATCATTTGATACCCCACATCAATGCCCAACAGGTCTATGAGGCTGTTCATCCCAGGGTAACTATCATTTTCTACTTTGGGACTTGGCCTACGTTCTGTTTCATGAACCCTAAACACTCAATATTCAGTCTTTTCAGTCATATCTTTCCCATCATCCCTTCATACTCCACCCCATGGACACATACTTCTTGAGTTCTTTCATATCAGTAGAAAATTTAGAAACTGAGGCCTTCAAGTTGTTAGTGTTTAGAATGGAAAGCCCATTATTTTCTTTCAACATGTCCTTCACTTTTAAACCTTGGCAAAACTATTTTCTATGCCATGCATTCTAAAAGCTTAGAACTCTTGTTTTATCTGCCCAACAACTAGGTCAATGAGTGTTACTTTCAGTGGATGACTTGTCTCCTGGGCAACTACCTGAGAGAAGGGTGGGGAGATTAACATGTCTAAAAATTTGACCTAATACATGAACTCCATTCAGCTAACACAGATAACATATACACACATGCATATGTATAAATGCACATATATATATTTTTTTCTCAGATTTTTTTAAAGTTTAGGAAGAAGGAGAAAACAGGAGAGGAAAGAAAAATGATATGCAAAAATTGACTTTGCTTGATGCTTGAACATGAGAATGCACCTTAGGAAATAATATATTTATGTTTTGAGTCATAAATTTTAAAGACAATTGAGAAGCAGACTCTTGAATTGAGGTCTTTCAATGTGTAAGAGGAAAGTAGCATCAAGTCCTGCCACCAGGGCTAAACAGATGTAAAGGGAGGGATGTGGTTATGGATTCAGTTTATGAAAGAATGTCCATAGTTTTCTCCAGAAGATCTTTAGCTAATAGATAACCTAAGACATTAGGAACAGTGGGAATTTCTTTTAAAAGTTCTAATATACTTGCCTCTCAAAAAACACATTTTCAATTTCAATGCATGGATGTATTTAATCATTACCAAATTTTGAACTTACAGAAAACTTGGAAGACACAGAAAGTTGAAAATTAAACCAAGGATATTTCCATTTCCCAAAGATAAAGCTACATTAATTAGTCACTTAATTTTTTTTCTTTTTTTGAAGTTTCTGTAAAGTTGTCACTTTGCATCACTGTGATAATGGTACATATGCAATAATAAATGAAGGTGTGGTTCAGTTAATATTATAACATAAGCTTTCCATATTACTATAAGCTCTCCATCATCATTTATTTACTAGATAATACTCAAGACTGAAAATCACAGCATGAATAAGTAAGGGATTTTAAGTATATAAATTTCAGTATTATATGCATGAGACTTTTCTCCCCAACTTTTTATATCATTCTTTAGAAATCTTAGAAAACAGTATCTCTGGAATATAGTCACATTGCTTATATTGTAAAATTTAAAAGGTTTTAAAGTGTGAAGATTTGCCACTTAAAATTTAAATCTCATTTGGAGTAGCAGAAAGTTAAAGTCACTCAGCTGTGTCTGACTCTTTGAGACCTATGGACCATATATATAGTCCATGGAATTCTCCAGGACCGAATATTGGAGTCCGTAGCTTTTCCCTTCTCTAGGGGATCTTCCCAACCCATGGATCCAACCCAGTTCTCTCACATTGCTAGTCTCCTGCATTGCAGGCAGATTCTTCACCAGCTGAGCTATCAGGGGTAGCAGAAGATCCCTGATTATACAGAGATATGTATACTTTTTAATATCTCAGTGTAATTCCTTCTGTATATCCATTCAGCTCCCCCAAATGACAGACCATTTCCTTCAAATCTCTAGGCCAATTTTCTTTTAAATAAATTGAATAATAATATTCTATTATCATCCATGAGGAACAAAACAACTTTAGAAATAACTCTTATATGTTTAATCTTTGCTACAATACTTCATTTGATTCTGAAATGCTTTAGATTTAAAATTAACCTCCAATTAAAATAAATGTTTATTTTTAAAAAATTAAAATAAAAAACAATAAAATAAAATTTTACAAACATTTCCCCATCCATCTTCAATGATTTACATCCAGGAAATAGATGTCTCCAGGATCATCAACTTAATCTTGATGGAGCATCAATTCTAATGTATATTCACAAGTCTTATTACAGCACCATTTTATGATGCATGCTGGATTTCAAACCTTGGCAGAGCAAATTCTAGTCCAGAATAGTGTAATAGAGAGCTATGTCATTGCTTTCTTCTTTCTCTTTCCTGTTAAAATAATTAGATACATATTTCAGATAATGTATGTTCTCTTGACATAGCACAAGAGATTTACAACACGGATTGGTTAGTATTGGAATTGTCTTCTAAAAATGAAGCTTATCATCCTTGTATCAAACCAATTTTGGTAATGATGAATATTAGCTCATTATTTCTTTTGCATTCCTGGAATGTCAGGTCCATGAATCAAGGCAAATTGGAAGTGGTCAAACAGGAGATGGCAAGAGTGAACGTCGACTTCTAGGAATCAGTGAACTAAAATGGACTGGAATGGGTGAATTTAACTCAGATGACCATTATTATCTACTACTGTGGGCAGGAATCTCTCAAAAGAGATGGAGTAGCCATCATGGTCAACAGAAGAGTCCAAAATGCAATCTCAGAAATGACAGAATGATCTCTGTTCATTTCCAAGGCAAACCATTCAATGTCACAGTAATCCAAGTCTATGCCCCAATCAGTAACGCTCAAGAAGCTGAAGTTGAACGGTTCTATGAACACCTAGAAGACCTTTTAGAACTAACATCCAAAAAAGATGTCCTTTTCATTATAGAGGACTGGAATGCAAAAGTAGGGAGTCAAGAAACACCTGCAGTAACAGGCAAATTTGGCTTTGGAATGCGGAATGAAGCAGGGCAAAGACTAATAGAGTTTGGCCAAAAAAATGCACTGGTCATAGCAAACATCCTCTTCCAACAACACAAGAGAAGATTCTACACGTGGACATCACCAGATGGTCAACACCAAAATCAGATTGACTATATTTTCTGCAGCAAAAGATGGAGAAGCTCTATACAGTCAACAAAAAAAAGACCAGGAGATGACTGTGGCTCAGGTCATGAACTCCTTATCTGCAGCAAAAGATGGAGAAGCTCTATACAGTCAACAAAAACAAGACCAGGAGCTGACTGTGGCTCAGATCATGAACTCCTTATTACCAAATTCAGACTGAAATTGAAGAAAGCAGGGAAAACTGCAAGACAATTCAGATATGACCTAAATCAAATACCTTATGAGTATACAGTGGAAGTGAGAAATAGATTTAAGGGTCTAGATCTGATAGATAGAGTGCCCGATGAACTACCGAATGAGGCTTGTGACATTGTACAGGAGACAGGGATCAAGACCATCCCCATGGAAAAGAAATGCAAAAAAGCAAAATGGCTGTTTGGGGAAGCCTTACAAATAGCTGTGAAAAGCCAAGGAGAAAAGGAAAGATATAAGCATCTGAATGCAGAGTTCCAAAGAATAGCAAGAAGAGATAAGAAAGCCTTCTTCGGCGATCAAAGCAAAGAAATAGAGGAAAAGAACAGAATGGGAAAGACTAGAGATCTCTTCAAGAAAATTAGAGATACCAAGGGAACATTTCATGCAAAGATGGGCTCAATAAAGGACAGGAATGGTGTGGACCTAACAGAAGCAGAAGATATTAAGAAGAGATTGCAAGAATACACAGAAGAACTGTAGAAAAAAGATCTTCATGACCCGGATAATCACGATGGTGTGATCACTCATCTAGAGCCAGACATCCTGGAATGTGAAGTCAAGTGGGCCTTAGAAAGCATCACTATGAACAAAGTTAGTGGAGGTGATGGAATTTCAGTTCAGCTATTTCAAATCCTGAAAGATGATGCTGTGAAAGTGCTGCATTCAAGATGCCAGCCAATTTGGAAAACTCAGCGGTGGCCACAGGACTGGAAAAGGTCCGTTTTCATTTCAATCCCTTAAAAAAGCATTGCCAAAGAATGCTCAAACTACCACATAATTGCACTCATCTCACACGCTAGCAAAGTAATGCTCAAAATTCTCCAAGCCAGGCTTCAGCAATATGTGAACCATGAACTTCCTGATGTTCAAGGTGGTTTTAGAAAAGGCAGAGGAACCAGAGAGCAAATTGCCAACATCCACTGGATCATGGAAAAAGCAAGAGAGTTCCAGAAAAACATCTATTTCTGCTTTATTGACTGTGCCAAAGCCTTTGACTATGTGGATCACAATAAAGTATGGAAAATTCTGAAAGAGATGGGAATACCAGACCACCTAACCTGCCTCTTGAGAAATCTGTATGCAGGTCAGGAAGCAAAAGTTAGAACTGGGCATGGAACAACAGACTGGTTCCAAATAGGAAAAGGAGTACGTCAAGGCTGTATATTGTCACCCTGCTTTTTTAACTTATATGCAGAGTACATCATGAGAAACACTGGACTGGAAGAAACATAAGCTGGAATCAAGATTGCCGGAAGAAATATCAATCATCTCAGATATGCAGATGACACCACCCTTATGGCAGAAAGTGAAGAGGAGCTAAAAAGCCTCTTGATGAAAGTGAAAGAGGAGAGTGAAAAATTGGCTTAAAGCTCAACATTCAGAAAACGAAGATCATGGCATCTGGTCCTATCACTCCATGGGAAATAGACGGGGAAACAGTGGAAACAGTGTCAGACTTTATTTTCGAGGGCTCCAAAATCACTGCAGATGGTGACTGCAGCCATGAAATTAAAAGATGCTTACTCCTTGGAAGAAAAGTTATGACCAACCTAGATAGCATATTCAAAAGCAGAGATATTACTTTGCCGACTAAGGTCCATCTAGTCAAGGCTATGGTTTTTCCAGTGGTAATGTATGGATGTGAGAGTTGAACTGTGAAGAAGGCTGAGTGCCAAAGAATTGATGCTTTTGAACTGTGGTGTTGGAGAAGACTCTTGATAGTCCCTTGGACTGCAAGGAGATCCAACCAGTCCATTCTGAAGAAGATCAGCCCTGGGATTTCTTTGGAAGGAATGATGCTGAAGCTGAAACTCCAGAACTTTGGCCACCTCATGCAAAGAGTTGACTCATTGGAAAAGACTGTGATGCTGGGAGGGATTGGGGGCAGGAGGAGAAGGGGACGACAGAGGATGAAATGGCTGGAAGGCATCCCTAACTGGATGGACGTGAGTCTGAGTGAACTCTGGGAGTTGGTGATGGACAGGGAGGCATGGCATGCTGCGATTCATGGGGTCACAAAGAGTAGGACACGACTGAGCAACTGAACTGAACTGAACTATAACAATGAAAATTCCTGATGAAGTAGATGGATGCCTCATTTTTATCAGGAAGTAAAGTGCAAATAAATGTAAATGAGAAATACACACTAATGTAGAGTAAAGTACTGCCCCACCATCATATGCTCCCTTGAGTTAATTCTGTGGCCCAATAACGAGCACTTACTATGATCTTGAAGTATCTCTTTTTCTGAGAAATTGAGAGCTAGGTCTTCATCCAAACTGTGTTTTCCTGTGTTTAAAAATGGACCCAACAGGCAGCCCTGAACAGTTGGTGGGGTTCTCCCAACTCATCACGAGTGAGAACTTGGTCCTTCTGGAGGCTCAGGGTTCCTTGCACTAGCCCTTTTCTCACTGGGAGGGCAGATGGGAATTCAGGTGAACACTGAGTAAATTTAAGGTCAGGGAAAGAAGTCAATTCCATTGAAAGGCTGCTAGAAGTGTAACAGAGATCCCATCCTAGTCTCCCCACTATCCCTGATTCAGTCTCTGGGTCATGGACCAGTCTCTGGCCTCAGACATGTGGCTTGGGAGGGAAACGTACATCAGTGCTCAGGAGAGCAACGAGTCTACACAGTTTGCTTGGACCTCTCAACTTGGTCCTAGCTTGTGCATCACCAGCTATGGGCCCTCTTTCAGACTTGGTTTGGAGTTCACCTTTCTCTAAAGTACTCACTTTCCAAATAGCAATCCAGACACCATATACATGGCTTGAGTTGCTATTGCTGACTCTAGGATCCCTTTGGCCAAAGACCACCTGGAAACTAATCCCATCACCATAAAACCTGAGACTGCGAGCCACACGGCAGAGCTCTTCTCCTGGGTTCCCTTACCCTACTGCTCTCCACCCGGGTGCCCTTTCCCAATAAAATCTCTTGCTTTGTCAGCAAAAATCATCATCATCATCATCATCATCATCATCATCATCATCATCATCATCATAACCCAAGAAGGGACCTTTATACACATTTTTCATGGCCCCTCCTTCCTTTCATTCCACTGTTGATTATTCTGTATCTCACTCCATCATTCTTCATCTCTCTCAGGATTCCAGCTATGGACTCAAGGTACTCTAGCTGCTCTAACTTAGACTGTGAGTTCATTATGGGTACAGTGATATGCTCACAAAGAAACTTAATGTGCCAAGCAATCTTCCTAAATGAGACAAGATAAAATTATTACCCAGGCTAAACTCACAAGAACAGAGAATTCTTATGAAATCATCTGGCCTTTGTTCAGAGGTAATCCTATCAGATAATCTGTAGAAACTGTTTCCTTAAGCAATTCCCACTCTGTGTGGAGAGTTCAGGTAAATCTTCAACCTCTCAAGATGGCGTAAGGCATGGGACCTTATGGTTGCAGAGAAGAGACATGTTCCTTAGATCCATGTGGCAGCTTTGGGATCCCTCCTGGAATTTGCCATCCACTAGCTGCCAAGGATTCTCCGCTCCCTAGACTGGTAACAACTGGCCTGAGGGGTGATTGATCTTTCCCCAGGCAGGAAGCTGCTGCTAACAACTATGGTGTAAATTGTAATTTATGGTCTGTGGTCTCTCATAGAGACAATGTTGCTTAGTCCTCCCCAGTGGTTTATCCCCACTTCCAGAATGCTGTTACCAATTAGATGGTTTCAACACCACAGCCTAATGATGGTTTTAAGGAAGGTACAGAACCTGTTCAATTACTGTCAGAAAAAAAAAAATCACAAGAATGCCAAAACATAAATCTATAAATCATAGAAGGTTGTACTTAGCATTCAGGTAGAATAGACCAAAAAAAAAAAAAAAAAAAAAACCACACAAAAACTAAATTCAGCATGTTATTTATTCACCTGAGAAATTACTTTGAGATAACTCTTTTTGGCAGGCCAAATCAGTTCAAAATAAAAAAAATCATAAAAGCTTTACCAAAGCAATTTTGTAAAATGTGAAGACAGTTCAATATCTCTGTGCTTTAGGCCATTCCAAACAGTTTTCAATGTTTTAACACTGAATATATTGGGATATAAATCAAGCATTTATATAACCATTTTAAGAAATGCAAAATATTTTTGATCAAAATATCACTGCTCCATCCACAAAAAAAGTCCCTATTATTTTCATGAAAATTTGAATAGTAATCACATGAGAGAACAAAACATTTCAGTATCTTCAATTTTTCCACAAAGTGTCAACTTTGCTTCCTCAATTGCAGGACTTTCACACTTTATTTGATAGCCAGAGATTTCAATTTTGTTACCTACCATCAAGGTCCTTCCAAATGTCCATCTAGAGTTTAGATATGAGAAATTTCAGTCATGTCCGACTCTGTGCGACCCCATGGGCTGCAGCCTACATTACTAATTAATCATATAAACTAATTAATCATATGAACTTCATTTTGTTGAGAATCTGCATAGAAAAAGCATATGAAAATTATCTGCATCTTTCATAAATTTTTATTGAAGACTTTTCCTTATAGCTGTTGCAAAATTCTCCATATATAAATGTCTGCCTAAAAACTTCCTCGGAGTATATTTGCTTAACTCTTTTTTTGAAGATTAATTTTTAGAGCAGTTTATAGTTCACAGAGAATTGAGTGGGAAGGACAAAAATTTCCCATTTACTCCCTGCCCCTATGTGACCATACTCAGCCACTCTCAGCCACCCTCAGCATCTTGTATACCAGAGGGTACATTTGTTATAACTGATGAACGTACACTGGTTCATCACAATCACTCAAAGTCTTTAGGTTACATTAGGGTTCTCTCTTGGTGTTGCACATTCAGTGGGTTTGGACAAATGTAACTGAGTGTGTATCCATCATCATGGTATCATGCACTGTATTTCACTGCACTAAAAATCCTCTGGACTCTACTTATTTATCCCTTCACACTCCTAACCCTGAACCACAGATTTTTTTTTTTTTTTACTTTCCTCATACTTCTGCCTTTTCCATAATGTCATGTAGTTGGAGCTTCTCTCCCTCAGTCATAGGCATTTAAGTTTCTTCCATGTCTTTCCATGGCTTGACAGCTTGTTCTTTTCAACACTGGATAATGTCACATTGTATGGAAGGTCCAGTTTATCATTTATCCAGTTATCTACAAAAGGCTATCTTGGTTGCTTCCAAGTTTGGGAAATTATGAATAAAGTTGCTATAAACATCCATGTGCAGGGTTTTGTGTGGATATAATTTTTCAGCTCTTTTGAGTAAATACCAAGCAGAATGATTGCAGATCATACAGTAAGAAAACATTTGGTTTTGTAAGAAAGCACCAAACTATTAATGAAAGTGGCTGCATCTAACTCCTTGTAAGAGAAATTATTGCCTGGAAGATGCCTTAAGGCCCTTTAGTCTTCTAACCCCCACTTCTCCTCCTTGTTTTGACCCATGAGCACTCATGGAGTACACTCTATGCACATGTGTCATGTGACTTTTGATGACCTTACAGGTAAAAAGGAGTTTTGAGAACTAACATTCATTAAAATTTATATTCAAATCTATTCAGTTCAGTTCAGTTCAGTTCAGTCACTCAGTCTTGTCCAACTCTTTGCAACCCCATGAATCACAGCACGCCAGGCCTCCCTGTCCATCACCAACTCCCAGAGTTCACTCAGACTCATGTCCATCAAGTCGGTGATGCCATCCAGCCATCTCATCCTCTGTCGTCCCCTGATCCTCCTGCCCCCAATCCCTCCCAGCATCAGAGTCTTTTCCAATGAGTCAACTCTGCACATGAGGTGGCCAAAGTACTGGAATTTCAGCTTTAGCATCATTCTTTCCAAAGAAATCCCAGGGCTGATCTCCTTCAGAATGGACTGGTTGGATCTCCTTGCAGTCCAAGGGACTCTCAAGAGTCTTCTCCAGCACCACAGTTCAAAAGCATCCATTCTTCAGTGCTCAGCTTTCTTCACAGTCCAACTCTCACATCCATACATGACCAATGGAAAAACCATAGCCTTGACTAGATGGACCTTTGTTGGCAAAGTATTGTCTCTGCTTTTCAATATGCTATCTAGGTTGGTCATAACTTTTCTTCCAAGGAGTAAGTGTCTTTTAATTTCATGGCTGCAGTCACCATCTGCAGTGATTTTGGAGCCCCCCAAAATAAAGTCTGATACTGTTTCCACTGTTTCCCCATCTATTTCCTGTGAAGTGATGGGACCAGATGCCATAATCTTCATTTTCTGAATATTGAGCTTTAAGCCAACTTTTTCACTCATTCAAATCTATAGCTTTCTGTAAATCACTGAGTCCAACTATAAAGTATTTTATGCTTTATAAATGCAATGAATATCATAATTACTTTCAACAATATCTTAAAATAAAATATCAAATTTCTCTTTTTAAAAATATTACTGGAGTATATCTGATTTACAATGTGTTAGTTTCAGATGTTTGAGAAAGTTATTTAGTTATATATACATATGCATGTACATATATTCATTCTTTTTTAGATTCATTTTTTTATATAAATTATCACAGAATATTGACTAGTACTTGATGCGCTATACATTAGGTCCCTGTTGGTTATCTATTGTATATATTGTAGTGTGTATATGTTAATCCCAAACTCCTTATTTGTCCCTCTTCCCACACATGTTGCCTCTTTGGTAGCCATTAGTTTTTTTCTGGTATTTGAAAGTCTGTTTCCATTTTATAAATAGTTCACTTTTCTATCCTTTTACATCATGTAGGAGTGATATCATATGTTTGTTTGACTTATTTCAAGTTTTCCTAACACCATTTATTGAAGAGACTGCCTTTTCCCTATTGTATTAATATATTCTTCTTTTCTTCACTGTAGATTAGTTGACTCGGAGAAGCCGATGGCACCCCACTCCAGTACTCTTGCCTGGAAAATCCCATGGACGGAGGAGCCTGGTAGGCTGCTGTCCATGGAGTCGCGAAGAGTTGGACACGACTGAGCGACTTCACTTTCATCTTTCACTTGCATGCATTGGAGAAGGAAATGGCAACCCACTCCATCGTTCTTGCCTTGGAGAATCCCAGGGACTGGGGAGCCTGGTGGGCTTCCATCTATGGGGTCTCACAAAGTCGGACACAACTGAAGCAACTTAGCAACAGCAGCAGATTAGTTGACTATATGAGTTTATTTCTGAGCTCTCTATTACATTCTGCTGATCTACTGGTCTGTTTTCTTATCAACACCATACTGTCTCAGTTACTGTCAGTTTGTAGATTGCAATCAGGTATCATGATACCTCCAGTTTTGTTCTTTTTCCTCAAGATTGTATTGGCTACTAGTGGTCTTTTGTGGATCCCTACAAATTATAGAATTATCTCTTCTACCTCTATGAAAATTGCTCTGGGTATCTTAATTGGGATTGCACTGGATCTGTAGATTGCACTGGATAGCATGGACATTTTAATAATATTAATTCTTCCAATCCATGATTGTGGTGTATCTTTCCACTTATTTGTGTTGTTGCCAATATTTTTCATAATATCTTATAGTTTTCAGGGTATAAGTCTTTTATTTCCTTGGTTAATTTGACTCCTAAAAACTTTATTCTTTTTGATTCTATTGTAAATTGGATTACTTTTAAAATTGTCTTTCTAATAGTTTGCTATTAGTTTACAGAAACACAAGAGATTTCTATATGTTATTTCTGTATTCTGCAGCTTCACTGAATCCATTTACTAGTTATAACAGTTGTTTTAGCAGAGTCTTTAGAGTTTTCTATATATACCATGATGTAATCTGCAAATAATCACAGTTTATTTCTTCACTTGCAATTTGAAGTCCTTTTATTTTTCTTGTCTGATTTCTGTGGCTAGGATTCCCAATATGTGTTGAATGTAAGTGGAGAGTGTGGACATTCTTGGCTTGTCCCAATCTTAAAGGAAATGCTTTCAGTCATTTACAATTGATCTGCTTGGATTTTCAATATCTTCCTGATTCGACTGTGGAAGGTTGTATGTTGCTAGGAGTTTATCCATTCTTCTAGGTTGTCCAATTTTTTGGCCTATCATTGCTTGCAGCAGACTCATAATTCATCATAGCCTTTGAAAAGTAAGTTTATTATTCTTTAAAAAATAATGCTTTAGGCAAAATATTTCTAAAATTGTGTTACATATTTTAAAATAAAAAAGCATATATTCTCAAATCAGACTTGCTGATTTGGAAGGAAAGTTTAATCCCTTTCTTGTTCCATATCCTTGGACAAGTCATGTAAGGTCTCTGAGTTTTAGTTACCTCATCTATGAAATGGGAATAATTAAATAACCACCCACCTCAGAGTTATTATAGTAATTAATTTAGCTTATATAGGTGAGTAGAAAATTCCAACTACTCAACATGTTAGTGTTTACATTTTTTTTTTTTAATTCCCCAAACCCACAGGGTGGTGGTGGGGAAACAGTTTAAGTATAGTGGGAAGACATTAATGACAAAGTACATTTGTATTTTTGCTTTTAACAAGTGTATGGCTTTTTATGTTATCATATACTTAATAGTGACCAACCTAGATAGCATATTGAAAAGCAGAGACATTACTTTGCCAACAAAGGTCCATCTAGTCAAGGCTATGGTTTTTCCATTGGTCATGTATGGATGTGAGAGTTGGACTGTGAAGAAAGCTGAGCGCCGAAGAATTGATGCTTTTGAACTGTGGTGTTGGAGAAGACTCTTGAGAGTCCCTTGGACTGCAAGGAGATTCAACCATTCCATTCTGAAGGAGATCAGCCCTGGGATTTCTTTGGAAAGAATGATGCTAAAGCTGAAACTCCAGTACTTTGGCCACCTCATGTGCAGAGTTGACTCATTGCAAAAGACTCTAATGCTGGGAGGGATTGGGGGCAGGAGGAGAAGGGGGACGACAGAGGATGAGATGGCTGGATGGCATCACGGACTCGATGGACGTGAGTCTGAGTGAACTCCAGGAGTTGGTGATGGACAGGGAGGCCTGACATGCTGCGATACATGGGTCACAAAGAGTTGGACATGACTGAGCAACTGAATTGAACTGAACTGATGCTTAAAAGAGATTTAGAAAGGCTGTAGTGATTGCATCTTGACAGAAGAAAAGAGACAATGTTATTAGTAACCAGATAAGCAAGATTTAATGTGGTATCCTAAGAAGTTTGAGATTTTGAACTTGGAAAGATCGAGTCACAGACTTGAAGAAAAATAATAACATTTACATTTTGGAAATATCAGACTGTTGCCAATGAAGGTCATGCAATATAGAATAATAACATTCAACATAGCAAGACAACAGGCAGAAATCATTTAGAATGGCATCTTAAATGTCAAAGATATTAAAAGAAATCACATTGTGAATGTTTCCCCTCAAGGACTGTTACTCTCACCTACAGTCAACAAGATTTTCTCTAGGTGGTAAAATATCCAAACACTCTTTGACCATCTACAGAGTTTGGACAGCAACCTCTAAAGAGCTCTCAGAACTAATTGACAGAGATCAGAAACAAGTGTCTCACTAAAATATTGCATTCTAATTGCATACATGACTAGTAAAGATATGCAAAAATGTTCATTCACATTGAATTTTTAAATGGATTCAGTTGGTTTCTACTGTCTCTCCTGCCATCACCAGTTCCAAGTAGCTCCTTATTTCATGTCCTTTGCTCACATAAACACAAATTCTGTACACAACAGACACCCAGTGTGGAACAAAGGCAATCTTTACTCAATGAATTTTTAAATAACCTATGAGAACAGCTATTTTTTCCACCCTAGTTCAGGTTATGCAACGACTCAGTCACACATCTGCTCTCTCAAGGCTACAAGGATACATTATGTTCTTCATTTAAGCTTGTTCTTGAGATGAATGTTTGACTTTTGAACTGCTGGAAGTGAATTTGCACAAGGCTTCCATGGCTCAACTACTGAAGAGACAAACACCCATTCTGCAGCCAAAATGTTTTCTCAACTCATTTCGGGAAATTCTGACTCAATGTAGAAGCTGTAAACTATCTCTCACCTGGCAAGAAATAACGGCTTCCCAAATGCCATGTAATCTCAGCTCAGGTAAAAATAGACACCAGTACTCATGAAATTGTCTCCTTGTTAAAATGGACAATAAGTTTGCTAAACCACTCAGAACTTAATGCAATAAAAATCAGTTTCTCCATGTATTGATCCTTCTTAAAAGTCATACATCTTTCAAAGAATTCTAAACCTAAAAAGAAAACATAACACTAACTTCTATTTATTTCTTTACAGTTTCAAAGCATGTAGTATTTTATTATAGCTATTCAAATATTTCTCATTTTCCAGAAGCTTTAAAGAATTAAAGGCTTTAAAGAATTAAATATATTGTGTACAAGTAAATAAATTTAGTGCAACAAGTCTTCTCATTTCTGGTGATAAAAACCAAAATTAAATTTAGTAAAATTTATTGTGTGATATTTCACTGTACTTGAATTTTATAGCTACATCTTTAGTAAGTAATTGATTTATTCATTACACAAATGTTTACTAAAAACTTAGACCTGTGATAGTTGGTGGGGGAAATGGAGAGAAATATAAAACTGTCCCAGTTCTCAAAAAGGTAGCTAATCCATAGTGTGTTTAACAGAAAAGAGAGGTATGTGTGTGTTTGCATGTGTGTACATGTGCAGTGTGTTTAATCTTACTACAATCTACTAAAGAAAATAAACTATATTAAATACCTTTATCTTTCAAACTTTCTAATGAATACAAAACTTCATAATATTTGGCCTTTCCAAAGGTGGTAGTTGCAAGCTGCTTAAACACATTCTCACATACCAATTTTCACTTTTTCCTCTGGAGATTTTAAGGTAAACAAAGTTTAAAAATATATTTAAAAAGTACTATAACATACTCAACAAATATATAGGAAAAATCAGTTGTCACCTAAAGAAGTGCTTCTTTCTTGTATAAAAGTTTAATGTTCACACTCAATGCATAATTACAGATGAATTAACTTACATTTTCCTTTATAAGTAAACCACTATGTCTTCCAGGAGAGTTTTGTGAGCAAGTTAATAATTTGTGCTTTTGGCAAATAGATCACCATCTGGTACAGTTTTATAACTTCAACACTATTGAATTGCTCTTTTAAAATTATGTTTTCTTTTGTAGCCACTGTGTGCCCTGGGACATTCACTAAACAGTATTTTTAAGCAGTTTTTTCCATTTCCACACTGTTCGACACATAGTATTCTTAGTATTTGTTCTCAGCAAAGGCAACTTACTTAGAAATGCTCTTCAATTCAGCATCAACCCCCCATGTGCCTCATTTGTAAGGCACTTCCTTTGGTAATGCAACCAGTATGTATTAATATGATTCATTTTTTAAGTGTCACCTATAAATTGCTACCCATCTGCTACTTATCTGCACAGGGGGAAAATCAAGATACATATTAAAGAACTAGTAAATAGCTTTAAGTCTGGGACTGCAGTATGACTGATTTTGGTACTTAATGCAATGATTTCCCAATCCCCATGTGCTAACTGATAATTGTTGCTCAACATTTTTAATATACCAGGAGTTTGTGAGACAATCAGAAAATTCGATAGTTGGCTGGACCTGGTTTTGAAAAGAGGACCAAAATAGTTTTTTCTGCCCTATTCTTATTAAATATGGGTATTCAGCAGCAGCTATTTTGGCCACATGAATCTCTTGGTTAGTGTTCTATTTTTATAATTTTTTTAAAAAGTTCAGTGGTAAAGAATTTGCCTGCCAAGCAGGAGGCACAGATTTGATCCTTGTGTTGGGAATATCCCCTGAAGGAAATGGCAGCTCACTCCAGTATTCTTGCCTGAGAAATCCCATAGACAGAGGAGTCTGCTAGGCTACAGTTAATGGGATCGCAGAGTTGGACATGACTTAGCAGTTACACAACAGCATAGTTAATTTACAATACTGTGTTAGTTTCAGGTGTACAGCAAAGTGACTCAGTTATACATATACATCTATCTGTTTTTCAATTCTTTCCTCATTTAGGTTATTAAAGAATATTGAGCAGTGTTCCTATTTTACAGGGTAGTCTTTGTTGGTTATCTATTTTAAACATAGCAGTGTGTGTATGTTATCTCAAACTCCCAATCTATTCCTCCCTTCCCTTCCCACCTATTAACCATAACTTCACTCTCTAAGTCTGTGAATCTGTTTTGGTTTGTAAACAAGCTCATTTGCATCAACTTTTTAAAGATTCTGCATATAAGTGATATCATATGATATTTATCTTTATCTGTCTGACTTACTTCACTTTAGTTTGATAATCTCCAGGTCCACACATGTTGCTGCAAATGACATTATTTCATTATTTTTAATGGCTGAGTAATATTAGATATTTCTTCAAAGAAGACATACAGATAGCCAAAAGGCATATGAAAAGATGTCCAACAGAGGCAATTATCAGAGGAATGTAAATCAAAACTACAATGAGATAACATCTTATACCAGTCAGAATGGCCATCATCAAATATCTACAAGCAATAAATATTGGAGATGGTATGGAGAAAAGGGAAGCCTCCTACACTATCTGTGAGAATGTAAATTTAGGCACTATGCTCAAAAAACTAAAAATAGAGCTACCATATGATGCTGTAATCCCACTCTTGGGCATATATCTGGAGAAAAAGTTGATTTAAAAAGATGTGTACACTCCAATGTTCATTGCAGCACTATTTACAATAGCAGGGGAATGGAAGTAATCTAAATATCTATCAAAAGATAAATGGGTACAGAAGATGTGGTTAGTGTTTTTAGACATGGCAGCCAAGCAGTTAGCATCCACACTTCTTTTCACATTAGCATTTCATTTTGTGTAAAATGAGGTAAGAGACACACTTACCAGTAGGTACAAAATATGATGTATGGATACCAGTAGATTCCTTTTATTCTTTCTCTAGAAGAAAAAAACAGGCAGGATGGAAGATGATGCTAATAACAGTTGTGACAAAGGAAAAGAGAGGAGTTGGGAAAGATACGGCTGTCAGAGAGGAGTAGCCATGCTCTGGTGTCAGAGCCCAGGGGAATGTTCCAGTCATCCCCAGAATAAGTGCACTTCTTCAGTGATGTCATTCTGAACAGACTTGCCCCATCCTTGACATGCCTGTTAAATTTTATTTATTGAATATCACTGAAATGTGGAAATCAATGAGCATACTTTTTTAAAGACTTAAGAAAGCAATTCATAGAGCAAAATTTTCTGCCATGAATTGGATGAAAATTTTGTTGAAAACCACATTGAATAGTCCAAAAATGACTCTCCTGTGTTTTGATTCCAAAACCATAGATCTGGCTGACCTAGACTGACCCAGTTATATTTTTCCTGGCCATCTCTTCAAATACTACTACTGCCTTCTGTTAGGGCTAGTTCCAAAAATATTGCCTTTCTCCTCACCCACACATTTCACTACTCTTTCATTCCCAAGTGCTGCTGTAAGGTTGGAGATTGCCAGTTATAAAACTAAGAAGATCCTGGCATCATAAAATGATTATCTCTGATTCTTTGAGAAACAACTACCAATATAAGACTTTGTCACTCAGATTTTCAAATTCAAAAACATCTAGTATTCGACTGCCTTCTCAATGTGTTCTCATCTTCCATTGTTCTGCCACTTTCTTTTCCCATTTAGCATGTATTAAGAGACTTCTTGAAATCCAAGAGATGTTACAGACATATTCACATGTAAAGCATATCACTCTCAGATGGTGACATCAAATCGAAACATGTCTATAGATAGACAATAGTCAAGCTTATGAACAAAATTGCTCCTGGTTTCCCTTGTAATTTCAGTAACATAACACAGTTCCCCACTTAATTACCCCCTGATTGTTTCTTGTAAATCATTAATATTGACCCAAGCTGTTTGTTGTAGTCCTAAAGGGAAAAGAGTCTTAGGACCCCACAGGATCCAACCACAGTATCAGGAAGGTAATGGGTATTCACTAAGTGCCTTTTGTGTGACAGTTTATTTCTATAATACAGTTGTATCTGAATCACTGAAATTGCTTGCTAGCACAAGCCAAGTGTCCACTGGTTCCCACTTCTCATTAAAGACCAAGACGCTATTGCAGCGATGTTATGTAACTTCCCTATGGTTTGCAGGAAGTCCAGGCCCCAGAGACTTACAGTCTGATGATGACCCCTAACACTAAGTCTTCTGGTTCAGAGCCTCTACAATTTGCATTACTTAGGTCCCATGAAAAATAGTCCCTTTTATGGACCAAGAAGACTTGCTTTGGTTCACATATACTTTTTTTATTTTTATTTTTACTTTATTTTACTTTACAATACTCTATTGGTTTTGCCACACATTGACATGAATCCACCACGGGTGTACATGAGTTCCCAATCCTGAACCCCCCTCCCACTTCCCACCCCATATCATCCCTCTGGATCATCCCCGTGCACCAGCCCCAAGCATCCTATATCCTGCATCGAACATAGACTGGCGATTCATTTCTTATATGATAGTATACATATTTCAACGCCATTCTCCCAAAGCATCCCACCCTCTCCCTCTCCCTCTGAGTCCAAAAGTCCTTTCTATACATCTGTGTCTCTTTTGCTGTCTCGCATGCAGGGTCATCATTACCATCTTTCTAAATTCCGTATATATGTGTTAGTATACTGTATTGGTGTTTTTCTTTCTGGCTTACTTCACTCTGTATAATCGGCTCCAGTTTCATCCACCTCACTAGAACTGATTCAAATGTATTCTTTGTAATGGCTGAGTAATATTCCATTGTGTATATGTACCACAGCACTCTTATCCATTCATCTGCTGATGGACATCTAGGTTGTTTCCATGTCCTGGCTATTATAAACAGTGCTGCGATGAACATTGGGGTACATGAGTCTCTTTCAATTCTGCTTTCCTCGGTGTGTATGCCCATCAGTGGGTTTGCTGGGTCATTACGCAGTTCTATTTGCAATTTTTTAAGGAATCTCCACACTGTTCTCCATAGTGGCTGTACTAGTTTGCATTCCCACCAACAGTGTAAGAGGGTTCCCTTTTCTCCACACCCTCTCCAGCATTTATTGCTTGTAGACTTTTGGATCGCAGCCATTCTGACTGGTGTGAAATGGTACTTCACTGTGGTCTTGATTTGCATTTCTCTGATAATGAGTGATGTTGAGCATCTTTTCATGTGTTTGTTAGCCATCTGTATGTCTTCTTTGGAGAAATGTCTATTTGGTTCTTTGGCCCATTTTTTGATTGGGTTCACATATACTTAAACACACACTGAGTCTATATGTGAATAAAAGACTTTAATAAACTTTCAAGTGAGAGGGGCATTAAATTGCAATAATACAGAGCACCTCAAGTCTAAACTTGGTTGCCCCTCCTCCAAAAAATTCCAGGCACTGTTACCCCTAGGGATCTCCTGTGCTTCATCACTGTACATGCCCTCAGTTATCTTTTATGATCCCTCCTCTTCCCTTCCATCTCTCCTGCTCCTTTATTCACTACTTAATTATCCCTAGAGCTACTACTTAAATATTCTACTATGAACTGAACTTAAGCTCTCCAAGCATCAACTCAGAAAGTAAATTCTAGCTCCTTGGCTACACAAAGGCTTTGAACAGCCCCTCTTAGGATAGCTTTCAATAACAATTAATTTTTTTTCTTCTATTCAGAATTCTCTTCATTTTCAATCACTCTAAATGCTAGGAATCATGTAGAGAAAATGTTAAATAACATTTATTAATGTTGTGAGAGGTGATACTGATTTAAAGAATATCTTTTAAATCTTTAAAAGCCAGAAGTAGAGGGTCACAAATTCAGAGGAGACATCATAGATGGTGTACAGATCTTAAGAATAAGTTCATAATAAAGAAATTGACTTGGGGAGGTGAAGGTCTTCCTGGGTATCCTTTGCTATAACAGAAGGGGTACAAGAACAAACATTACGACAGCATCCACCACACGAGATACAAAGTCACCACTAAGAATAAGGAAGTCTCAAGGGGTCTGCAGAAGATCAAACCTGTGAATCTGAGCAGAGCTGGAAGTCAAGCTAATCAGGTCTCATTCAAAAGTAGAGATGAGATGTGATGTATGACTTTCAATAAGATGTATGATTTTCTTAGCCAACAGTTCCCCAGTGAGTAGTTACTGAGTTACTGGTTCTAAACGATGATTGCTTTCAACAACCTATTTTATCTACGTGGGCCTTGCTTCTGTATACAAAAGAGATGGCACAGGTCATGAAAAAACAGAAAACATTAGAGCCAAGAAAATTCAGCGAGATGAAATCAGTGTTACCAGAAGTAAACAGTATATAGAAACACAGGTTAAATGATGCTACAAAAATAAAATATCGATATCAAATTGTTTTAAGTCTCTTTGATAGCCAAGTTATGAGAACAAGTATTAGTTGCTCAGTTGTGTCCAACTCTTTCTGACTCCATGAACTGTAACCTGCCAGGCTGCTCTGTCCATGGAATTCTCCAAGCAAGAGTACCAGAGTGGGTAGCCATTCTTTTCTCCAGAGGAGCTTCTGGCACAGAGATTGAACCCACGTCTCCTGCATTGCAGATGAATTCTTTGCCATCTGAGCCTCCAGGGAAGAGTGATGGGCTGGGGAACTAGTAACAATTTAGACTATAATTCTGCCACACAGTAGAATCATCAAATCCACAATTCCTTGAATGAAATAAAGGTCTGATACACATTCCTAAGTTGTTTTTATAGGAAGCACTCACCCACCAAATGAAAACTGCTGATCATAAGAACATAGACTCTAGACTGATTGAAATCAGAAGGTTGATGACACTTGAAGCTTTACCTTGATGCCAACCAATCTGAGAATTGTTCATGAGCTGATCACACCCCCTACAGCCCCCTCCCTTGAAATCCCTTCCCTGAAGCCATCGGAGACTTTGGGGTTTGAGCATGGATTGCCCGTTCTGCTTGCTTGGACCCCTGCTTAGCATCACCCCTAAGAAGTGTCTGAATGAATCCACAGGATAAGGTGGAAACGGAAGAGTCCTGGCACTGAAAAGGTTTTGACTTGTGTCAAGAAAATTACAAGGAGAAATGCTCACTGGTGGTGGACTCTCCAAGGGCTCATGGGAGGGTCCATTGTTAAAATGTGCCACAATCCCAAACTTGGAACTAGCAAATAGGAGGTATGAAATGGCAGAACAACAACAACAAAAAAAAAAATGAAAGACTGATCTTGGACTGCTTTTCCACTTCCAAAGGGAGCCACTGATGGGCTGAGATGAGATGGCCAGGAGGAAGAGAAAATTTTAAATTGAATTTGGAATTTTGTCAAACTAATTAAAGAAATGAAGGTCCTTTGAAGACTAAAGAAATGGAAGATTATCTTAAAAAAAAAAAAAAAACAGTAAACAAACCAAACTAACTGCCAAACATTTAGTACAGGGAAGGGAAAAACCAACATGAATAGTCAGTTTACAGAAGAAGACGTGAAAAATTAAAATTGTTTTAAAATTGAATCTTATGAATCATTTTCTTTCAGTGTTCACTGTACATATTCAAGGTGCCTAAGTTACTAAATAATTAAATGTACATATCAGAATTAATGTGAGCCTATCTAAAGCACTGGAACAAGCTATGAAATATATGAAAGGTGAAATAAACGCTCAGTTTGTAAGTACAGAGATCAAACAAAGGTGCTGATTTTTTTTTTCTTAATTAGCTTTAGTTCTTACAAAGTAAAGCATATTTCAAAGGCAAAAATGCATTTGATATTTCACCCTTGGTTTTATGGTAATGCGCTAAAGCTTTTTAATAAAATGATAGAAGGAAATATCCGACACCCAGGTGTTTATTCTCTTAAAGGTTAGACATTCGCCACATTTAGACTCACACAACCTCCATGGCAATGACAGAGACCTGGGTTTGACTTGAGAGACCCAGAACCCTCTGGAGATGTGGAGAGGTTGGCTCGATTCTGAGATGGGAAGTGTGAAGGGCACCCTCTTCCAGTACATGACTACCCAGAGCTTGGCAGAATGCAGAAGTGTGCCAATCAGCCATCCGACTTGTGTCGGAGTGGACCTGAACAAACAAAACTGCTTTTTCATAATTGTTCATATATAAAATTATCTCCCCCATGGTCTACATGGTCACTTTCCCAATAAAATCTCTTGCTCTGTCAGCACATGTGTCTCCTCAGACAATTCATTTCCGAGTGTTAGACAAGAGCCCAGTTATGGGCGCTGGAAAGGGTCCGCCTTCCTGCAACAAATGGTGACGCTGGCGGGGACTCATCTTCGCTGAGACTGACATCCTGACCACTCGGGGTACTCAGGGGCCAGCTTGCCTGCCAATGGACCAGACCCAGCGGCCACAACTGGGACCCTTTTGTCCCTGGTCTCCTCCTGATGCAGACAACTGGCCAGAGTGCCCCGACTGGTAAGGAACAAGAGACTTTATTGACCTCTCTCCCCTTCCCTCTCTCTTTCCTCTCCTTAACCCTTCTATCCTTCCCTGTTTTTCTAGTCCCCCAGTCCTGGACACAGGAATCTGGTCAAAGGGCCCTCAGCCTGAGCTGAGGATTGGAGACTGATCACCTTCTCTTGGCAGAGAACTCGAATTCTGGTTCTGGTCTGGTCTGATTTCTGGTAGGGCCAAGTTCCAGTCCTCCCTTCTCTGGAGGCCCAGGGAAAAGTCCCATAACACCTGGCTATCTGTAGGTGGCAGGAGACATCTGTAAGGCCACCCCTTTTGCCCCCCTCTCCCGCCTCCTTCCCCTTCTTCTTTCAACCTGTCTTCCTTTCCTCCCTTGAAATCTTTGATGTTAGTACTTAGACCTGAAGTTCTGTGTCTCTATAGGAGGTTTTCTGAGAGACTGTATTCCCTGGTGGTGCAGAGGTTAAAACATCTGCCTGTAATGTGGGAGACCTGGGTTTGATTCTTGGGTTGGGAAGATCCCCTGGAGAAGGAAATGGCAACCCACTCCAGTATTCTTGCCTGGAGAATCCCATGGACGGAGGAGCTTGGTGGGCTGCAGTCCACGGGTCGCAAAGAGTCGGACACGACTGAGCGACGTCACTTCACTTTCACTTATGGTCTACACAAGGTCTGTATTCTTTCATTATATAAATCAAGAATTTGGAAGCTTATTAAATTAGGTGCTTACTGCAATAAGGCATTCTAAAGAATTAACATAGCTTCACCATATGACAATGCAGCAAGAGATTCTTTAAACTGTCTTTTACAGATATATAAACAAAAACTATGCCCTTCAGAAACTCATATTACATGGAGTTATGCTGGTAAAGAAACAAAAGTCTACTCATTTCTAAGGCATTTTTGTTCACAGGTATTTTATTATTGTTACCAAATCGCAAGTCCGTGTGCCTGGAGCACAGTGAGGTCAATCAATACTAAAACATTACAGTTTGGAACAGAGAAAGATTTGTTACAGATTCACACAAGGAGATGGGTAGCTCATGCCCTAAGAACTCCAAAATTATTGAAAAAGTCCGTTTAAAAGCAAAAGGTGAGAGATGGGCATGGTTAGTTGTTTCAGACTTCTTGGGGTCAGATCCTTTGTTCTTGAGGTCAGGTCAGGTAAGATAACAATGTTCCAGTAAATCTCTACCAGACAAATGTTATTTTCTGTCCTGACAAGAAAGGGCAAAGTCCCAAGACACAACTTTGACCCTCCAAGGTCCCAGTCCTTTAAGAGGAGACAGATTTCAGTTGGCAGCTCCTTCATGGCCAGGTTCCCATACCCTTCCCAGCTGTCATCCCTGAGGAAGCCAGGCATCCAACCAAACTGGCCCTAAGTCTCCTCGGTCTGCCCAAATGGGAAAACCACGTCTCATAGACTGTAACCTAGACAGATGGCCACTGCTATTAGGTCACAGAGACACGGATGGGGGAGAGGTTCACTGCTCCTCAAGGCCTGGGCCAAGGCTAGTGGAGGGATTAGTGAGCCTTAGTGAGGGCTCTGGAGACCTGCACAGAATAGTCTCTAGTCTGTTCCCTGGGCCCTCCAGCTCACCCACTGGTCCAATGCTGGGTGAGCTGGAGGACTTCCAGAAGGCCTGAATTTGCATTTTACCCCACCCTCTACCTGCCAATCACCACACTGCAGACTCTTGACTGAATTACTTCCCCAGTGGTTCCTCACTGACAGTTATTTGTGGGCAGGACCCACTGCAGCGCTGACCAATAGCTGAGCAGAACAACTAACGTCACTCACTGACAGTTGGTTGCTTGTGGGTGGGGCCCACTGAGGCACTGATCAGTGGCTGAGCAAGACCTGTTGCCTAGTAACAAGGTGCAGATTAATGAGGCACATTGCTGCCTGCTGAGGGCTGTGCTCTTCCTGCTTTTTTGCATTATTTTATACAGTATACAAGTTTACATATGTAGAAACTTAACAAAAATAGAAATTGCTGGAGTATTGAAAAATATTAACATGGCCTCATAATCAAAATTAGTGTAGTTCCTTTTTTAAAAACCTTTGTTTGTATACAGCTCAGTTTGCCTATGTTTGAAAGTAAAACTATTGATGGCAATTTATTGTCACAAGAAAATATGAAGTTAGAATCATTCATTTGTGGATTTATGTGCAATATCTGAAAGTTCACAAGTTCTACTATTATAAATATGCATCAAAATTCCAATTAAGAACAGTTCAAATAATAGACTGATTAACCAAAACTAAACCAAGATTTATTTATACTGAAAAAGAAAGTAACATGTTAGCCACCTCCTCTCCAAGATAAGGCTCCTGATGCTGAGAACATGCAGAGGCCAACCGCCTGCATCCTTGGCACATGTGCACAGACGACATCCTGTGGCCAGGGGGCACGCATCAGGAGTTAGTACCTTGCACTCCTGGGAAGCTCTGTAAGCAAACTGACTTTGCTTCATATATATATTCCAAACTGTTAATGCTCTCGTTCTCTAGCAACAACTCGTTTATTGCTATACTAATAAATAACCCTTATTCATGTTTTAGAAAAGAAAATAGAGACTTTTGGTTTGTACATCAGCAGAGAGGAGCCTGGCTATGTTTGTTAGAAGTCAGTATTTAAAATGCAGTTTAATTATTCAGTTTCAATGTGCTTTATCCAATGTGAGAGAGAGAGATGTGGATCCTGTGGGTGGCAGTAGATTCAATTGTACAAGGCCTTCTCGTAAAGCTTGTTCTTACATGCCAAGTTAAGGATCCCATAAACACTGCTGTTATGAATAAAATCTTCATGCAATTTTGTCTTCTAACAACCTTGGTCCTCTTGAAAATGTAAGGAAAATCTCCATGGGTTAAGGTAAGGAATAGAATTATTAAGGTCTGAAACAAAATCATGATATGCAACGTTTAAAAGATATGCCAAAATGTACTTTTAAATGAATTAATCACTTTTTAAAATTTAACTTTACATGTGAACTGTTTTGAAAAAGACACTGGGCAGGTTACAAACTAAAGCTATCACATAGAAGTTTAAAAGATAAATAATTTACATTTCTGTCTGTGATAACCAAGTTATTTCCATTTTTTAATATTTTAGGTCTTTGTCCACAAGTATACATAATTTGCTGATACCTTGTTTCTTCCACTGGTATCACTTAAAGAATATTTATTTAGCCTATTCATTCACTCAACAGACTAGATTACACTGTGAAAGAAAGTGAAAGTGAAAGTGAAGTCGTGTCTGACTCTTTGTGACCCCATGGACTGTAGCCCACCAGGCTCCTCCGTCCATGGGATTTTCCAGGCAAGAATACTGGAGTGGGTTGCCATTTCCTTTTCCAGGGAATCTTCCCAACCCAGGGATTGAACCCAGGTCTCCCGCATGGCAGGCAGATGCTTTAACCTCTGAGCCACCAGCTTAGATTACACTATGGTAACATTCAGCTACAAACTGTCAGCATTTAATAACCAGAAGGTTTACTTCTGACACATTCTGTGCCCATTGTGGGCTCCAGGCTTTTCTTGGAGAAGTTGGCTGTTGAGGTCCCAGGGAGGACTCACATGCAGGTTTAAGGCTTCTTCCTGGAAGGGAAGCTGTGCCCACATCCACCTCCATATGCCTGGCCAGGTTCTGTTCAATCTCAGGGCTGCAAGGAAGCACAAGTCTGCCATGGTCCTGAACAGGAGAAGGAATGTGGTTTTTCAACAGACTATCTCACCTATTTCTGGACACTGGATTTGTTTTCAATCTTTCTGTAATTTTAAGTTGTGCTACAGTGAAGCTCCTCAGAATACATTTTTCCCTGTTGTTATTTCTTCAGCACACATTACCAGGAGAGAAATTACGGGGTCAAGACTATGAACATTATAATGACTCAATATACATGAGCGTTACTTTTTAGTATTAGAGTAAATGATTATATTTTATTCCCCAGGAGCCACTTGCTATTCATCCCAGTACCCCAGTTTTCTTGAGTTATGGGGAGTCCAATCTTCATGGCATAAATAAACAATATATTTTAGTCTATGATTTTATAAATATCTCTGTTCTGAAATATCATGACTCTACATGGAGAAACTGAAATTATTTTAACTGAGAAAATCTGTTGGAGAACCATAATAATATGCTAGAGAGTCTTAATAGTTGGGCTTTCCTGGTGGCTCAGCTGGTAAGGAATCTGCCTGCAATGCCAGAGACCTGGGTTTGATCCCTGAGTTGGGAAGATCCCCTGGAGAAGGCATAGGCTACCCACTCCAGTATTCTTGGACTTCCCTTGTGGCTCAGCTGGTAAAGAATCAGCCTGCAATGCTGGAGACCTGAGTTTGATCCCTGGGTTGGGAAGATTCCATGGAGAAGAGAAAGAAAGGATATCCACTCCAGTATTCTGGCCTGGAGAATTCCACGGACTGTGTAGTCCATGGGGTCGCAAAGAGTTGGACATGACTGAGCGACTTTCACTTCCACTTCACATAATAGTTAGAAATCTATCATTCTTTTTGTTTCATGTCAGTTTACAGTGCCAGACTCAGAGTGCTTATATAGCAGACTCAATGCAGTCTTTCTGGTTCTGTCTATCTATCTATCTACATAAATGTTACTCTTTTAGGTATAATAAAATAGTACCTAGATTTAACTAGCATTCCTTATAAATGACTGAATCAGTTAGGTTTCTTACTTGTACTCAGTAATAGACTCTGGCTAATTGAAAGAAATATTTTGAAAGGAAACTGGATAGCTTACTGAATCATTAGGAATACTGGTGGTGGGAGAAACAGTTAAAAAAAAAAAATTGGCAGAATCCCTTATAGCCAAAACCTGCCCTTGTAAACAGCCTGATTGAGAACACTCTGCTCTGTCAATACAGCCATTGCTTCTGTTGCATAAATGCTTCTGTTGGCATGTGACGTGGGCTCAGTTACTACCCAGATTCTGCTACTGGCTTTGGAAACCAGAAGCTGATGCCAGTGCCTCTGTACTCAGTCCAGTCTCTTTTCCTCTGTATTCTAAGGCTTAGGTGGGACCATATCATCAGCCAAGAACAATACAACTGTCCCAAACCACCAGAATTGCAAGATAGTTTCTATAGTCAGAGCTTGGCCGCATCCCACCAAGGCTCAGACAGAGAGATGCTCTCCAGACACCGTGAGGGCATTAGAAGCTGGGAAGCACAGGTCAACAAACTAAACAAATAGCAAGAGTGAAACAGACACCACAATCAGCAAAATTAGACATTTTCTGCAGTTTCCTTTCATATATTCCCCAACCTCCCCGACAATCAAAGGCTCTTTGAGATTGTTCTCTTCACTTCCTCTACTCTTTAACCTCTGGAATTTAAAAAGCTTTGCTTTGTTTTCAGCTTTTAAAGAGAGTATTCATCTCACATTTCCTTTGATGAGTCACATCCTTCTGCTTTGAGAGTCTCTGATGCATTCCCTTCCTTATATCTTGGTTATGCCATCCCTTATAAAATCCATGTCGTATATCCGGAAACAGTGCAAGTCATTCATGATAACCCCTTTCTCTAGTTTGGGGGAAGAAGACCATGTAGGCTGAAATTGTCAATATGCCAAGGCACAAAAAGAAATTGGGCTTTATGTCTTCAATTTTTCCAGTAGAAAAGACAAATAATCCCAATACAAAGATAGGTACTGTATAAAAGAAGTTGTATAGAATACTTCAGGGCTTCCCTGGTGGCTCAGATGGTAAAGAATCCACGGCGATGCAAGAGACCTAGGTTCTATCCCTGGGTCAGGAAGATACTCTAGAGAAATGAATGACTCCATTCTCCAGTATTCTTGCCTGGAGAATCTCATGTATAGAGAAGCCTGGTAAGCTATAGTCCATGGGGTCACAAAGAGTCAGACATGACTGGGTAACTAGGTATGAGGCACAGAATACTTTAGGTACATGTAAAAGAGAGTGGCCAGTCCTACTTAGGAAAAATTTCAGAAATATTTGATCTGAGGATTTATTTTAGTATAAAGTTTATCTATCATATGAAGAAAAGATTAAGCACCTGTAGGGAGCTTTTCACATCGATTTCCATAAGAAGTTCCCTTTAATATGTAAATTTCATAGGAAGAGAATAATTTAATAATGAGCAGCCACCATATTCAAAGACCTCTCTTTAGCACACATTATTTAATGTTAAGTAATTTTCCAAGCTTCTGTTAAAAACTCATCATTGCCCCAAATAATTAGTTTTGAAGTAATAGACGTTTTTTAAAAGGAAAAGAGAATATTCAAATTAGAGATGAATATCTCAAACTTTGTTCCCTTTGAAACCAAATAAACCCATTTTTAACTTAATGTCTTTTTAATCATCAAAATAATGCGATGTTTACTTTCAATACAAATATCTCAATACCATGTAAGTCACCAAAACAGTTTTGAAAGAGCTCAAAGAGTTTGCAAAATCTCCAACTTTTAGAACTAGAAGTGGTTCCCGCTCTGGTCTAAAGCCACATATGCATTGCTGAGTTGCTTCAGTCTTGTTCAGCTCTTTGCAACCCATGAAATGTAGCCTGCCAGACTCTTCTGTCCACAGAATTCTCCAGGCAAAAATACTGGAGTGGATTGCCATGCTCTTCTCCAGGGGACCTTCCCAACCTAGGGATGAAAGCTGCATCTCTTAAATCTCCTGCATTGCCAGTCAAGTTCTTTACCACTAGCACCACCTGGGGAAGCCCAGCCAAGTTCAGATATTACCACCTGCACCCGTCTCTCTCTCCCTTTCCTTCTCCACATGTCCTCTGACTCATTACTCTTGATAATGACTTCTCAGTATAGTTTGGGTTGGGGAACATTGATCTGTTATAACTACCTCATTTTTTAGAGGATGACATTCAAATTGAGAGACATTAAGTGACTCAAAGCTACTCAGCTGAAAAGTCAAGTCAAAGGCAAAGATGATGATAACTTGAAATATATCTCATGTTTGAGCTTAGTTGAAAGTGCGCTGGGAATTTAGTTGGGAGTTTGATTGAGTTGAATATTTCTTTGGCCAGCAAACTTGAGCTCAAATGTCTGAAGGCTTCAAAAAGATATTTTCAGCTCAATTTTGCAAATAACTAAAAGTTAGTATTCCTTAAAACATAGTCCTCCCAATTAGATAAACTGAATTTCATGATGGTGAATTCCAATATATTTATTGTTTTCCTGAGGGTAACACACTGAGAACTGTGAGTGGTTTGAAATCAAACTCGGCTTTGTACTAAAGTTTCTCCTGGAATACACTTGATCAGATGTTCAATCCCTGAGGAAGACCCATTTATGCCACTGCTGAATTCTTCAGTCTGGGGAAAATCACTTATTTGCCCAGCCCAGAATTTTGTGATGATCATCGGAGGTTATACTGGAAAATCACAAGGATATTTGTATTGTACTTTACAATTTGTGATTTGCACTGTTATTAATCACCAAACACTCTATCAGATATATTATTATTATTAAATAATCACCACTAAACCTAAGACATTTTTACTGTTTGGGCCACTCTCAGAACTTCCTTCAGGGGATCTTCTCAACCCAGAGATCAAACCCGCGTCTCTTATGTCTCTTGAGTTGGCAGATGGGTTCTTTACCACTAGCACCACCCAGAAAGCCCCATCATTAACAAGAATAACAGCAAAACCATCCCTTGTGTCTTGCTTGAAAACAAATTCTCAAGGCACATATTGAGAGATTGTCTTTCAACATTTGGGAGTCTATTGAATCCCCATTACCTGTGTCTAAATCAATGGGTTATCCTGTCAGCTAATGACAAGAAGTAACATGACAGAATATGTATTGTGACATTTCACCTCCCTGTGTAATTATTTCATGTTAGTGGAGGACAAACACAAATACTCAATGGCACTGTTATGCACAGTAACCTGTTGTGTTAAAGTGGCAGGAATCTCCACCCGTGTGTAAACATGGTGCTGTCCTTTAGAAATCATAGGAAGAATAGAGCAAGGAGAGGGGGTTCTGGCTCTTTAAAATCCAGAAATATGGGGAAAAGAGAGAGGAAGAGAGACAGAGGAAAAAGGAGGGAGAAAGAGAGAAAAGCATTTGACAAAAGCAGAGAACTTGAAGAGGCTCATTTTCATAATGTGAAATGCAGCATTTATTTTTCTCTAGTGGGCAATAAAGAAACACTGAATGTAAGGATTAATTCAAATTAATTTGAAGGCACCGATCTCTTTATGAAAGAGCTTTCAAAGGAAAAACATGACACGTTCTGGCACTAGGAAGGTGGTGCCAGGAAGCATATTCAGCAAATTCACATTCCAAGTAGGAAATATTCATTAGATCTAAATATCAAGTTGTTTGCAGAACACGTTCCTGCACAAACTTGTTCCTAAAGCTGCTGAATATTATTTCCGTTTGGTCTTACAGATTGCTTAGACTATTGTCTTCCAGGTTTTGTTCCTGAGTATGTGAAAATACACAGTGCAATGAAACTTGATAAATTGTCCTTTATGAATAGGACATACAGGAACAATATGAACAGGAAAAATGTAACAATTTATCTAATCACGAACTCCAGTGTATTGTGAGAAAAATGAATAAGACTTCTGTTGATGTAACCAAAAAGAGACATTGAAATATTATATAAAGTTACATTTTATGAAAGAAGAATGAAAAACCTATTTTTGGAAAATGCCTACAATAGTGAAAATTTAACCTGATTCCTTGTTTGAAGAAAGAGAAAAAATTTTCTAAATATTCAATGAGTTAGTCTTGCAGAGGAAATATTTATGAATCTCACTATTATAAAATATGAGGAAATGCCATCTATACTTTGGCTAAATTGTTTATAAATAGTTATGTCTTACAATAGAAATAAATTGCTAAAGAGTCAAAAATATTTGCTACCCTCATAACCACATCTTTCTAAAGTGTTATGCATGGAAAAACACATACCTCAAAATCAAGATATCAGAATTATGCCTCCTGCTTTGTCATACCCAAAGGCATGATTATCTAATACCATAGAAACCACACCTTGTTTATGCAGTGCTGCTACTCCCTGGAGACAGATTTCTATTCTGGTTCCTCCTCCTATGGTTATAAGATAAGAACCATCTGTTATGATTCCTAAGGAGAGAAAAGTGACAGATTTGAGTAGTGTGTGAATTAGATGACCTGGCTTACAGGCAAATAAATATCAAATTACATAAAATAATAATTAATAATGAAATAAATCAAGAGTAACACAATCATATGTAAGTAACTGAGAGGCCCACTGATAGTGCTATAATGATAAATTAAAAGCATACTTAATATGGTTAAAAATTGGTCCTTTCTCCTAGTCTTGGAAGAGACCCCAAACTGTAGGGTGGACAGTTCATGTAGGTTTACACATGTTAACAACCTCACCATCAAGTAGGCCTCGGGGTGGTGAGTGAGTCAATAATCTGAGGGCCTAGAGTCTCACATGGTCCAAAATGTGCCCTAAACTCAGCCTTCTCAATATGCTGTCATCACGGTTACCCTCACTCCATCCCTCACTTTCTGTTTTTCCAGCTGGAAACAGTATAAATGGTAGAGCAGTGACAGCTCCATAAACCTGCTGTAGTCATTCAGTAACTGATGCACAGAAAGAAAAAAGAAAAAAAGTACTTCTTGACCACCTACTATGTGCCAGATTCTGTTCTGAGTGCATTGTACTCATCAGTGGAAAAAGCAAAGGCCTCTGCCCTGATGGAGTTTATAATTTGGAGGAAGCCTACAATGACCAATGAATAAATGAGTGAACGATAACTGTTATGCGGAAAAAAGCAAAAGAAGTCAGCAGTAAGGACAGGAGTGCTTGGGATGTGGGCACCGTTTGTAATTCCAATGGTATATTTGGGATAATCCTCTGTAAGCGATCCTCTAGAAGTAGGTGACACTTAGGGTCTGTGATTGTTCACATGGATTAACTGGTGGGCAAGCATTTCAGGCAGGGAAACAGCCAACAACAAAGCCCTAAGAAGTCATGGTATAGCATTTGGCTTTTACTGTGAGGGAAAAAGGAAATTGCTGCAGTGTTTTGAGCAATAGAAGGGCAGGGTTTGATCTGCATGTTTAAATTGTCACTCTGGCTTCTGTAATGAGAGAAACAAAGTGACAAACAGGAAACTGCTAAGTGAATTAAATGAAAACTGATGTCTTCAACCCTGGTGGTAGACATGGAGAGAGAGAAATGGCTAGGTTCCAAGAAAGGTGGAGTCACGGGACCAAGCTGTAAGCATTGTGTTCTTTGGGTACCATAAAGAGGACTCATATATAATGTGGACTCTTGAGTCACTGGGCAATTCCATTTTCTTGGTTAATTCCACGGATAAAGTTGGAAAAATCAGCACTGACTTAATGTGTGTCTGTCCTAACCTTAACCATTAAACTTTCTGAATCAGACCAAAATTATTTTTCATCAGAATATGGAATAGTTCTTCATTTCAACAACTGTCCCAGGAGCCACTGTGTGGCAAGATAGTGCTACCCACAGTGTTGAAGGACACATAAAAAGTAGTCCTTGTATGTTTCAGCAGAGAAAAATAAACTTAAACAATCAAGGACAAGAGGGAGAGGTCATGATAATGCTGGAAGTTGAGGAGGGTCAAAAAAGGGTGGTTAGTGTTGGGTGGTAGAGGTGGAAGGGAGTTTAACAGAGATATTTGTTTAGGACACCCTTGAAAAGAATATTGAAAGATGAATAATATTCATCATAATTATCAGTGTATTTTGAACAGGAGGGAAATATGAATAAAATAGACACAAAATCCAGAAAAGTACTTTAGGACATGTATAAAAGGTGTGGTATGAAAGAAGTGTGGAGTCTCTCATGTCTCAGCCCACTAACTGCCCTTTTGCTCCAAATTACCTTTACAAGGATGGTAAAGAATCCACCTGCAATGCGGGGGACCTGAGTTCGATCCCTGGGTTGGGAAGATGCCATGGAGGAGGACATGGCAACCCACTTTATTAATTCTGGCCTGGAGAATTCCATGTACAGAAGAGCCTGGCAGGCTACATATAGTCCATGACGTTGCAAAGAGTCAGACACGACTGACTGATTTTCACTTCACTTCAAATCACTTCTCTTCTATAGCAAATAACCTTGGGAAAGACAGGTAGGACTCCTTCCAGAGCAAAAGGCAAGTTTGTGTTCAGGCATGAGAGATTAGAGGTTTCTGGGCAAGCATGTTTATCTTCCAATATAGAAGGTGAAAGTTCACAAGTTCGGGTTCTTAAGCTGTGCTTCAAGGCCATTATGTGTAACAGCATTCACTGAGACCCCTCCAAGTGCCCCCATGATGGAGGGGGCACTGGGCGGGGGAGCGGAAAGGGCAGGGGTCCCAGATGCAGAGCTTCCAGCTATCTTCTCCCAGGGGGCCAGAGGTGTCCTTGCTCCTCTCAATAACGACACATGATAATAGGCACGGAGTGTCCCTAGCTAGAGAATCTTACCTGAGTGCCAATGTGTAGAGTCTGTCATGTAGACATGACAGAAAAAGAAGGTATAAAGAAATGTTCTGTAAAACTGGCAGAGTGGAGGGTTGAGGGATAAGGAAGGAAGGAAGGAGGGTTCACATGAGCTACTTTAGTTCTCAGCTCCTCTAGGAGACTAGCTGATATGACAAGACCCAAACCTCTATCATAAATCATACCACCCAGCATGTCTTGGGGCTCACGGGTAAACAAACATATTTTTTTCAAGTAGTGCATTCCAAGAGCTTAGAGATTACCTCCCAGGAACTGAGAACAGAAGCCAGACCTCTGGACAAGGTTAAATTCTTCACTACACACCCTAAGCCAGGGGTCTCATGTTTTCTGCCAACATCCGTGAAAGTGTGGCAGGCTAACCTATTAGCTTGCAATTAAGGGAAAATCTGACTTTCTGGTTCTTGACAAGAAAATGAAGAGGGATTTACTGAACAATGTATCTAGAAAAGGAGGAAAGCAGGGGTCACAGCACAGACTCCTTTTATGTTTGGTTAAGAGGCTGAACTTTATTCTTTAGCGGGTTCAGTTTATACATCTGTAGAGACAGCAGTCCACATCACAATTTTTTTTTTTCTTAAGCATCATTCACCATTCCCTATATAGAGACAAAAACTGCAAGTTGATAGGATAATTCAAACTTAGGAGTTTTCAGAAAGTGTTCTGGAAATTTAGAGAGTGAGGGCATTGAAGATGTTGGCAATAAGCAGACTGAATTAGTTATCCAGACTCAATCAACTGGGTCAGTGAGTCCTGAGGGAAACCTCCTAGTGGCGGGGGCAAAAGACAGGTCCAGAAGAATAGTAAATTAAGAACAGATGTCTGAGGTGTAGAGCAGGAAGACTGGGAACGACAGAAAAATACGGTGAAAGATGGGACTACTAGAGTTTAGCACGTCATCATTTGAAAGATGAACTAATAGCAATATTCAGGATCCACTGTAAGTGTGGGTCAGTCATGTCATAGTCATGACTGTCTATGACATTTTAGACCATAAAGCGCTGTATAGGTGTACCTCCGTGTTATTGTGCTTCACAGATACTGCATCGTTCACGACCTGCAGGTTTGTAGTGACCTTGCCTTGAGCAAGTCTTCCAGGACCCTGTTTCTGACAGCAGTTGCTCACTTTGTATCTCTGTGTCACATTTTGATAATTCCCACAATATTTCAAACCTTCCAGCAGCAAAAATATTACACTTTGCTAAGGGCTCTGGTGATGGCTAACATTTTTTAGCAAGAAGGTATTTTTCAAACTAAGGTGTGTACATTGCTTTTTAAGACATAATGATATTGCACACTTAATAGACAATAGCGTAGACCCGGGTTCGATCCCTGGGTTGGGAAGATCCCCTGGAGAAGGCAATGGCAACCCACTCCAGTACTCTTGCCTGGAAAATCCCATGGAGGGAGGAGCCTGGTAGGCTACAGTCCATGGGGTCACAAAGAGTCGGACACGACTGAGCGACTTCACTTTATTGAAGTATACTTAGCTTACAATGTTGTATTGTTCCCAGTTGTACAGCAAAGTGATTAAGCTACACATATACACACTTTTTCAGATTCTTTTCCATTCTAGATTATTGCAAGATATTGAATATAGTTCCCTGTGCTATACAGTAGGTCCTTGTTTATGTCATATACAGTTGTATATATCGGTTAATCCTAAACTCCTAATTTATACACTGGGTTGCCAAAAACAATTATTACTTGCTTTATTATAATATTTGCTTTATTGTGATGGAATGAAACTTGCAATATCTCTGAGGTATGCCTGTAAATTTGAAACTAAAATTAATCATGTAAAAAGCACTAAAGTCACTGAAATGGATGCTAGGCATCACAAGAAAGGAAAACAAGATATTCTAAAAGCTGAAATCCTAGATTAATGTAGAGGGTATAGTCTGTAAATGACCACCAAAAGGACTCAAAGAGTCATATCTGTGACAGAAACCTCAGCTAAGGAGGAGTGACTGCTGTTGAAATTCTCGATGGAGAGCTAAAGAACACCTCTGTCATCTGAAGAGTCAACACCCTGGGTTTGAGTGGACTTGGAAGGAAAGTTCTGGAAACTCGATGAGCTCCAGGTCTCAAAACATAAAAAGGAGTGAGTGTAGAGGGGTTATTGTCTGAAGAAACCAGACAGGAATGTTTGCTCATGGTGAACCTGGCAGAAAAAGTACAACCATTCATGTTTTAATGGTTGATTGCATGTGTGGACATGGCTGGGCCATGGGGGTGGGAGTCGGGGATAAGTGTGCCGGATATGAGGTTAAACATCATTCTGGAGGTATCTTGAAGGTGTTTTGGGATAAGATGAGCATTTGAATTGATGTGAATCAGCCCTCCCTAAAGGGAGTGGCGCCCATCTCACCCACTGAAGGCCTGGGCAGAACAAATGCTCAGGAGGGGACAAGTCACTCTCAGACCGCGTCCCACCTTTGGAGTTGGACATGGACTGGAGCTTCACCACCAGCTCTCCTGGGCTCCGGCTCACCCATTGCACATGGCAGGGCTTCTCAGCTGCCATAACCATGTGCATCAGCTCCTTATAATAAATCACTTATTAACAGATCATATATACTTATATATACTATAACCTACTGGTTCTGTTTCTCTGGAGAACTGAGCCCTAATACACAGGGGGCAATGCTCTCAGTGGGACAGACAGTGGAAGAGACCCTGGATAAACCAGCAGCATGGTGTGCTGAGTGTGAGGTCCCAAGCATGAGACACAATCTGGGACAGCTTCCTGACAAAGCTTGAGGTCTCAGATAGAGATGAAGGCCTGAGACAATATTATCAGAGTTTAATCTTTGCCAAAGCCTGCAGTGGGATGGTATGAAAACTTCTAATTAGGGGTTGCTGAAAGGATGAGCTGGCTTCCTACACGCTGTCTCCTGGTAAGATTGACATTCACACTCTTGTTTGGGTTACACATCAACAATATAGATTATAATGACCTTGGGTAAGAAGACCAAATACTTCCTGAGGTGACTGGGGGAGAAATATATTCTTTAAAATGGAAAAAGTGCTTATAGTGAGTAGTAACTAAAGCATAACAATGTAACACACCCTGCAATGGATATAGAAAATAATATTGTCCTATAAGTAGGACTAATGTGTGAAATGTCACTGCAACCTTATTGCAGTATATACTGATAAATGTATCAATTGTATTACAGAATATAAATGTGTCAAAGCAGCATGCGACACACCTTAAACTTATACAATATCTTATGTTTTTTAGTCAATAAAACAGACTATAAAATTTAACTGAAATCACTGCAATTAGATGTACCTGTATAGTTTCCCTTAAAAGTCTAAATCATACAAGGAGTTCAGGAACAGGATAATAACCACCTGAAATAATGAGGCTAAACAGAGATGAAAGACACTGAGTGGGGAAACAGATTCAGATGAGAGACTGTTCTCTTAAGCTGGCTATTACCAAGGAAACTGACAATGCATCTTTTCAAGTCTTCATGTTTCCTTCTACTTCTACTTAAATTTGAGAATCATCGTGTGATCTTTTGAATCCTGGGGTGGTGCTACTCACACATTCAAAGTTGTGATTTCCAAGGAGATCCAAGTTCAACACCAACCGTTGAACATAAGGCTACTAGAAAAATGTCATCACTTCATTTTCAGTTAACACATTTCTCTCAGGACATGACAGTTCTGGTACATGAAGAGGTTAAAGAAAACTCTCCCAGGAAGTAGAAAGAGCGGAGGAAGTTTTAAGAGCTGACGTTTAATGGAATTCTTCATGTTTCTTGTGCCATAAAGCTCTGTAAATCCTGTGATCTCCTTATCAGGATAAAGCATAAAAATGCTGAGAAGGATAAAAGAATTCGAGTATGTTGAAATTCATTTACCAAAATATGGCTTTAAAATATTGATGTTCTGATATGCACTTTTCCTCAGTGAGACATTACAAAATAAAACGTATAAAAGGATCTAATAACCATCGTGATTTTAAAAATGTATGTTTTGTTTACTTTTTGTTTATCTATTGCCTTTTGCTGGTTCTTCGTTGTTGCATGTGGGCTTTCGCTATTGCAGCGAATGGGTGCGCCTCCTTAGTTGCAGTGCGCAGTCTTCTGCTTGTGGTGACTTCTCTTGTTGCAGAGCATGGGCCCAAAGATGCGTATAGGCTTCGGTAGTCGCAGGATTGGGCTCTAGACCTCAGGCTCAGTAGTTATGGTTCAGGGGCCTAGGAATAGGACAGCCACCCTGCAAAGTGGCCCAGAGATTCCATTTGAATATACATTCTAGTCTCTTGGTGGGTGAAATTGTCATATATGTACAGTCGGAGCAATTATTTTGTTGCAGTATTCTTAGTAAATTGTAAAACTGTAAGCAGCCTAATGGTAGTGGTGGTTTAGTTGCTAAGTCATGTCTGACTCTTTGCGATCCCATGGACTGAGGCCACCGGGCTCCTTTGTCCAGGGAATTTCCCAGGTAAGACTATTTGAGTGGCTTGCCATTTCCTTCTCCAGGGAATCTTCCCGACCCAGGGATTGAAACCATGTCTCTTCCATTACAGGCAGGTTCTTTTAAACACTGAGCCACCAGGGAAGCCCAAGTAACCAAATGGCTTATAAATTAAAAAGAGGTTTTTTATAAGATGGGATCTGTTGCTAAGATGAAACATTAAAGAGCAGTTAAATGGTATATTATTTGCCATGGTAGTTTTATGGGTATCACTACCAATGGTCATAGGACACTATCTACAAAGGTATCAAAATTAGTAGCAGTAGTCATGGAGCCAGAGGGAAATTTCTAAGACATATATTGAGTGGAGAGGGCAGCAAGCACAGGAAAGCATGATTCATTCTTTGAAAAACAACTTGCAGTCAAAATAATGCTAATCATTTCTCATGGAATACACATGGAAATCAGGATGGAGGACACAGACAGGAACATATAGACAGACTTCAGACATAAAGTGAGTTTGGTTCCAGATACTGCAATAAAGCAAATTTCAAATGAAACAAGTCACAGGATTTTTTTGATTTCCCAGTGGAAATTAAAGTTATGTTTACACTAACCTGTTTTATATTACATATGCAATGGCATGTGTCTAAAAAGTATTTTAATTTAAAAATGCTTTATTGCTAAAAAATGCTAACCACCATCTGAGCCTTAAGTGAGTCATAACCATATTTCTGGTAGAGAGTCTTGCCGTGATGTTGGATGGCTGCTGACTGATCAGGGTGTGGTTGCTGAAGGTTGAGGTGGCACTTTCTTAAAATAAGACAGTAATCAAGTTTTCTGCATCAGTTGACTTCTCCTGTCACTGATTTCTCTGTAGCTTGCTATGCTATTTGATCATATTTAACCCACAGAAGAACTTTTGAAAATTGGATTCAACCCTCTCAAACCCTTCCACTGCTTTATCAACAAAGTCTATGTTGTATTTTAAATCCTTTGTTGCCATTTCAACAATCTTCACAGCATCTTCATCAGCAGTAGATTCCATCTCAAGGAATCATTTTGTTTGCTCGTCCATAAGAAGCAACTCCACATCTGTTTAGGTTTTATCACAAGACTGCAGCAATTCAGTCACGTCTTCAGGCTTCACTTCTAATGCTGGTTATCTTTCTATTTGTACCACTACTGCAATTACTTCCTCTACTGAAGTATGAACCTAAAAGTTAGACAGGAGGCCTGGAATCAACTTCCTCCAAACTCTTGAAAATGTTGATATTTTGACCTGTTCCAATGAATCACAAAACCATCTAGAATGGTGAATGCTTTCCAGGATGTTCTCAACTAACTCTGCCCAGATCCATCAGAGGAATCACCGTCTATGGCAGTGATAGCCTCAATAAATGTACTTTTTAAATAATAAGACTTGAATGTCGAAATTGCTCCTTAAACCATGAACTGTAGAATAGATGCTGTGTTATCAGGCATGTAAATGACATTCATCTCATTGTTCATCTCCATCAGAGCTGCTGGGTGGCCAGGTGCATTGTCAATGAGCAGCAATATTTTGAAGGGAATCTTCTTTTTCCTGAGCAGAGGGGGGCTTAAAATATTCAGTAAATTGTGTTGTAAACAGATGTGCTGTCATCCAGGCTTTATTGGTCCATTTATAGAGCACAGGCAGAGTATATTTAAAATAATTATTTAGGGCCCTAGGATTTTGAGAATGGTAAATAAGCACTGGCTTCAACTTAAAGTCATCAGCTGCATTAGTTTCTAACAAGAGAGACAGCCTGTCCTTTGAAGATTCAAAACCAGGTCTTGACTTCTCTCTGACTATGAAAGCCCTGGATGGCATCTTCTTCCAATACAGGGCTGTTGTTCAGTATAGCCACCCTCATCAATTATCTTAGCTAGATTCTGGGTAACTTGCAGCTTCTACAACAGCACTTAGTGTTTTCCCTTGCACTTTGATGTTATTGAGATGGCATCTTTCTTTCTTTTTATGACTTTAAACTCAGTTTATTGAAAGTCTTTCCTGGCTATAGATTAAAAATTATAATTATATGGAAAAGTAATTGGAATACTTCTTTCAAATGATACTACATATATAATTTCTTCAGTTGAGAGTCTTTTAAGTTGAGCTCAAATATATCCTGATATTCCATGGCAAAATATTTTATATTTCTGATATAAAAAATTAGTTCTCAGTGAACATGATATAGTTCTCCTTGTCTTTTCTCTTTATTTTTAAAGTTTATTTTTCTAATTAAAGGATAATTGCTTTACAATGTTTTGTTGGTTTCTGCCATACATCAACCTGAATCAGTCATAGGTATATACATGTCCCCTTGTACCTCCTTCCAACCCCATCCCATCCCTCTAGGTTGTCACAGAGCACCAGGCTGAGCTCACTGTGCTATAGAGCAACTTCCCATTAGTTCCTATTTCACACATGGTAGTGTATACATTTCAGGGCTACTATCCCAATTTGTTCCACCATCTCTTTCCCCCAGTCTTTCACCGACTTCTAAAGCCCACAGAAAACAGTCTCAACATCTAAAAATAAATGGTGTTACATTTTCCAAAAGGGAATTTATACATTTTTCTAACATTTCTTCCACCAAAGTTTCTGGATTACATTAATAGAAGAAAAGAGTGTGCTACGGATAAGTAATGAGCTTCCCTGGTGGCTTGGCCTGTAAAGAATCTGCGTGCAATATACAGAAGACCTGGTTTCAATCCCTAGTTGGGATGATCCCCTGGAGAAAGAAATGGCAACCAACCCCAGTATTCTTGCCTGGGAAATTCCATGGACGGGAAGCCTGGAGGGCTAAGTCCATGGTGTCCAAAGTGTCAGAGAAGACTTAGCAAGTAAACCACTACCTTGGTTAAATAATGTAGGATAGGAGTGAGTCATTCTTCCTAAGCATATATATTTACTGTAGAATCTCTAGAAGATGCTATGTGCATCTTGTCTCCAAAGTATGTAGAATACAGTATCCCAGCAAATTGCGTCACTTTAGAGCACTTTTTACTAAGGTTGCTCAAAGACTAGTTTTCTGAGAAATACATCTGTGGGAGAAAACGAGCCGGTGCAGGCACGTAGAAAGAGAAATGGTGAGTTCTATGAGCAAACATGGGCTGAGTGAGAGGTCCTTTAGCTTAGACGATCCCAGGATCAGAGTGTTACTGGGGTGCCTGGCAGTGAGCAGAGAGCACCCTGTATCCCAGCAGGGCCTTTCATCAGGACATCAAGAAATGTGGCTGCAGGACAGTTTCATTACTTGAGAACACATTAGCTTAAATGAATTAATATAAGAACAGTGGTCATTTGTTCAGTACGTCTATTCAGCTGGAGCCTTCCCTCTCATGGTCCTACTCTATCCAACATTTTGGTCTTCATGAGCACATTCTCAAAAAATCTTCAGGAAAGTAGGGATGACTGATGTGTTTTGAGACTGGGAAAGTGTTTTCTATAAATCATGAGATAGTAAATATTTTACCTCTGTGGGCCACAGTCTTTACCAATAGTACTGAACTTTGCTGAGTTTCTCTTTTAGTGTGAAAGCAGCCATAGATGATATATATTAGAAAATGAATATAGTTATGTCACAATGAAAGGTCCTTTAAAAGTCAGGTCAGGTCAGGTGGGGAGCTGAATTTAGTCTGCATATTTCATGACCTTAATGGTTGTCAGAAATGGACCAAAAATATTCAATGGTCTGGTATAATTGGCTAGATCTGTGAACATGGAATTTAATAACTATAGTATATCATATTTTCAAGTCATCAACTCAGCTTGATAAATATTAGAAGGGAGATACATAATTTATCAATACATGCTTGAACTGTTGAAAGTTCAGTGTTGCTCCCTTTAATGTATCAGTACTTTCCGAGAAAGACAGGGCTATACCTCTAGCAGTGCCCAGAGGAACTCCAAATAAAACTTTGCATGAGTCAAACCACACTTGGAGTTTTGCTTCACAGTCTAGAAACTTTCATTTGCAAGGTGACTTGCAGACAGGAGCAAGCCTCATGTGGTAAGATAATTGGGACAATGTTATAAGAGAAATAGATTCCAAAAAAGGAGTTACTTAGCGTGGATAACAGAAGACTTCAGTGATGTAGTATAGCTGTCCTCAGACAAGCTGATAGTTCTTACATGAAAGAAAGATTAGACTTTCCCTCAGCTGTTCCTGAAGGCACAGGTGTAAAATTAAGGCAAAGTTTAGTTTTAACACAAGGAAGATGTTTTTGACAAATGTAGCTGCTCTCCACAAATAAATTACAAATAAGCCACATTGGCAGCAACTGATTCTCCCTGTGGAAGAAACCTTCTCATCATGAAGGGGTTTCCCTGATCACTTGTTGCAACATTATGGAGAGGTTCATTTGAGCAAGTGTGCGCTCAAAGTTTCTATTTAATTTAATATTTTCTGACTTTATAAACTGGTGGAAATTTAATTTAACTTTAACTTTAAATTAACTTTAATTAACTTTCTTAATCATGCTAATAGTTATCATTTTAAATTAGATTTTGATTTCTAGACTGACTAATGTTTTAGTCGCTCAGTCATGTCCACCTCTTTGCAGCCCCATGGACTGTAGCCGCCAGCTTGCTCTGTCCATGGAATTCTCCAGGAAAGAATACTGGAGTGGGTAGCCATTCCCTTCTCCAGGGAATCTTCCCAACCCAGGGACTGAAACCAGGTCTCCTGCATTGCAGGAGGTTCCTTACCATTTGAGCCACCAAGGAGACCCTAAAGGCAGGGACTCTGTGGACTCTAGCCTGCCAGGCTCCTCAGTCCATGGAATTATGCTACAGATCCTATATTGGGAATTAATCTATGACAACGGAGGCAAGAATATGCAATGGGGAAAAGTAGCCTCTTCAGTAAACGATGTTGGGAAAACTGGATAGTGACATGAAAAGAATCAACCTGGACCACTTTATCACACTATACACGAAAATAAATTAAAAAACAGATTTAAGCCTTAAAAGTAAGACCTTAAATCATAAAACTCCTAGAAAAAGATATAGGCAGTGTGTCCTTTGATAGTAAAGTTAGCAATTTTTTTGTATATATCTACATGGGCAAGGGAAACAAAAGCAAAAGTAAACAAATGAGACTATGTCAAATGAAAAGGCGTTTGCACATGAAGGAAATAACAAGAAAATGAAAAGACTATCTCCTGAGTGGGAAAAGTTATTTTCAAAAACATATCTGAGTTGTTAATACTCAAAATATAAAAAGAACTCAATATCTTTAAGTTATTAGTTTGAGTATTACTCAATATCTAAAAATCAAAGAATCCTGTTTAAAAAATGGCATACGATCTAAATAAATGTTTCTCCAAAGACATGTGTATGGTCAACATATACACATTAAAAGCTGCTCAATATTACTACTCATCAGAGAAATGAAAATCAGAACCACAATGAGAGATCACTTCAGATCTGCCAGAATGGCTATCATCATGAACATCACAAGGAACAGCTGTTGATGAGCATGTGGAGAAAGGGAAATTTGGACACTGTTGGTGGGGATGTACATCGTGGCAGCCACTAAGGAGAAAAGCATGGAGTTTCCTCAAAAAATTAGTCATAAAACCACCATATGACCCACCAATTCCAGTCCTAGTTATTCACTGGAAAAAAAAAAAAAAAACACTAATTGGAAAAGATGCATGCACCCCAGCATCCACAGCAGCACTATTTATAATAGTCAAGACATGAAAACAACCTGTGTCCATTAACATATGAATGGATAAAGATGTTGTGTATATACACAATGGAATACTAGCCACAAAAGGATGAAATTCCACCATTTGAAATAACATGGATGGACCTAGAGGGTCTATGTGAAGTGAAATAAGCCAGACAGAGGAAGATAAATACTCTAAGATTTCACCTATGTGTGGAATCTAGAAAGATAAAACAAATGAACAAACATTAGAAAATTGAAACAGGTAATAGATATAGAGAATAAACAAGTGGTTGTCATAGAGAATGGGATTGTGAGGAACAAAGAAATAGCTGAAGGAGATTAAGAGGTACAAGCTTCCAGTTGTAAAATACATGAATCCTGAGTATGAAAGGTACAGTATGGGGAATATAGCCAATAATTCCACATGGTAACATATAATAATAACTTATTGTTATGATTAGTTTGAAATTTATAGATACATGGTGTCACTATGATGTATAACAGAAACTTACATAGTGTTATTGGTCAATTCTACTTCAAAAGCAAGGAAAAGAGATCAGATTTGTGGTCTCCAGAGGCAGGCAGTGAAGGTGGTCTCAAGATATAAGCTTCCAGTTATAAGATAAATAAGTATTAAAGGTGTTAATGTACAACATAAATATAATTAACATTGATGTATATTGCATATGAAAGTTGCTGTGAGAGTAAATCCTAAGAGTTAACACAAGAAAATTATTTTTTGTTTTTTAAACTTTTATCTATATGAGATGTTAGATGTTCACTAAATTTATTGTGTGAATCATGTCATGATGTATATAAACCAAATTATTATGCTGTATACCTTAAACTTATAAGATGCTATGTGGCAATTATAACTCAATAAAGCTGGAAGAAAAAAAGCAAAATATGAAAAAGGATTTGGTTTTACTTTAAATCATGGCATCTGGTCCCATCATTTGATGGCTAATAGAAGGGGGAAAAGTGGAAACAATGCCAAATTTTCTTTTGCTGGGCTCCAAAATCACTGCAGATGGTGACTGCAGGCATGAAATTAAAAGACACTTTTTCCTTGGAAGAAAAGCTACGACAAACCTAGACAGTGCATCCAAAATCAGAGACATCAGTTTGCCAGCAAAGGTCCATATAATCAAACTGCAATTTTTTCCAGTAGTCATGTACAGGTAAGAGAGTTGGACCATAGAGAAGCCTGAGAGTCAAAGAAATGATTCTTTAGAATTGTGATGCTGAGGAAGACTCTTGAAAGTTTCCTAGACTGCAAAGAGATCAAAGCAGTCAATCCTAAAGGAAATCAGTTCTGAATATTGGAAGGACTGATTCTGAAGCTCCAATACTTTGGTCACCTGATGCAAAGAGCCGACTCATTGGAAAAGACTCTGATCCTAGGAAAGGTTGAAGACAAAAGGAGCAGGGGGCAAGAAAAGATGAGATGGTTAGATAGTATAATCAACTCAATAGATGTGAATCAGAGCAAACTCTGGGAAATAGTGAAGGACAGGGGAGCTGAGCGTGCTGCAGTCCATGGGGGTCACAAAGAATCAGACATGACTTAGCACCTGAACAACACACAGAGCAGACTTTTAAAAAGAGTAGCATTGACATATATACACTACCATGTGTGAAATAGATAGCTAGTGGGATGCTATATAACACAGGGAGCTCTACTCAGAGCTTTTTGACAAGCTAGGGATGGTGTGGGGACATTAACAAGATGGTGCCAGTCAGGCTCTCTTGCTCCACATTTTCGTGCCCTCTCACCTCATGTTCTGTAAACAATGACTTTGCACATCATAAGGTTTATGTAAGAGCTGAGATTATTTATAGTACTGTGTATGCCCATCACAAAGTACTCATTTGGTCACAGGCTGCTTTGTGTGGTACCCCTGTATGAGCTTTATCATGAAAGCCCTGACTGCTGCTGCATGGGGGCTATGCTGGAGCAACATTATGATTATGTTATATGAGGTTATGTTATGGCTATGTTATGGCTGTGTTATGATTTTGTTATGGTTGCTGCTTTGGCTGCTGGGTCAGCCAGGAGAGAGGCTGTGTTATGGCTGCCACGCCAGTCAGGAGAGAATAAATGCGTCTGTAGTTCCTACAGCTGGTCACATTTTCTTCCAGCCTCTTACTCACGTCTTGCCTACCACTGGCTCAGCAAACAGTGCACACAGTGAGATACAGAGAGACAACTGGCACTGTGAGCAGGATCAGCAATACGGATGGGATGGAGAGATGGGAGGGAGGCTCAAGAGGGATGAGATATATGTATAGATATATAGCTGATTCACATTGTGATACAGCAGAAACTAAACAAACTTTAAAGTAGTTATGCTCCAAATAAAAACATTTTTTAAGATGTTAGAATTGAAAATTTTCACAGAAAAGAAGAGTTCTAGAAAAAAGCTATAAAATAGGAGAAACATGTTATCTTAAAAGGAAAAGGAAAAGAAAAGATTTATTTTGAAGCTGAATTTTTTTTTCTTTTTTTCTGGAGCATAACTGGGAAACTGTCTCATTGGAAGACATTTACAAGGTAATGCATTTTTTTTTTTCCTTCTCCAAGAGTCAGTCTACAAGATGTCACAATGAATTTGTGTATTTCTCAGCTATTTCCATTAAAAGTTCTTCTGGTATACAAATGGAATGGAAGGAATTGTATCCTTTGTCTCCTCTCCACAATCTTTTTTTTCCTTTTACTGAAGCAACAGAATTAGACAGTGGTGATGGGGTTGGAAATGGTATTCCTCTTGGTGTTCAAGGTAAATTTCAGGGAATTCATAAAATTAGACATATATAATGTGGTTGTGTTATCTTTTAGTCTATTTTCTCTATGCAATCACTGAGAAATAAAGTTGTTTAAAACAACACTGGAAATGTTTTCAAAAATGCAAGGAAACCATCAAAACAGGAGTGGTCCTCACATGGATGCTGTCAGCTCTGACTGCTTAGTCCACTTTTGGACTATAACCTACTGCTTAGGGTCTTATCACTGACTCAATAGACATGACTTTGAGCAAACTCTGGGAGATAGTGAAGGACAGGAACTGGCATGATGCAGTTCATGGGGTCACAAAGAGTTAGACACAACTTAGTGACTGAACAGCAACAATTATCAACTTACATTTAGACTTTATGATCTGTCTGCACTGTATGCATTTTATTTAAGGGATACTTTACGCATTTGAGTATTGTGTATCCTTTATAGATATAACAAAAAATGTTCTCAATAGTATTTTTATTTCTAAATTAGGATCTGGAAAGTATATCTCAGTATAACTAAAATTAACTGAAGACTCTATCTTTTGATAATATTATGTAGTAAAGTTAATTAGTTATAATTTTAATAGTACAAACAGTTTGTGGAGAATATTGTCTAGCATATGTGTGTCAAGGTAAGTTTGTATCAAAGTGTTCCATCGGACAAAGACAATTAGGAATAGCAATACAATTCTTTGTTGAATATTTACAATGATCTTAGATTTCAAGAAGGCTTATAGGAAAAAATGAAGAAAAACACATTTAACTTTGCTTTTCTGACAATTTTCATCTTATTTAGGGTAAATATTATTAAAAATGCTTTGTTTAGAAAAAAATACCTACAGATCCTAAAGGGTTTTTATTTTTATTTTATTTTTTTCCCGTGAGAAATAGAGTTTACTGAGATATTCTGCATGAGTCAGAGTCAGTAATGTTAGCTGTTGTAATAAGTTTCTTTGTTGAATATTTATAATGATCTTAGATTTCAAGAAGGCTTATAGGAAAAAATGAAGAAAAACACATTTAACTTTGCTTTTCTGACAATTTTCAGCTTATTTAGGGTAAATATTATTAAAAATGCTCTGTTTTGAAAAAAATATCTACAAATCCTAAAGGGTTTTTATTTTTATTTTATTTTTTTTCCTGTGAGTTTACTGAGATATTCTGCATGAGTCAGAGTCAGTAATGTTAGCTGTTGTAATAAGCAACCTTGAAGTGACAGTGGCTTAGCATGTCAAGTGTTTATTTCATGTTAGTTTAAAGTCCACAGTAGGATGAGCTCCGCCCAATGTCTCCTTAGGGAGATGTCCTCTGAGAGGGGCATTGGGTACTTGGTATTCTTGCATCCTTCCGTCTTCTCTAACTCAGAGTCCTTATCCTTCTAGGTGAGCTGACTAGAGAGACAACATGAATGACCAGGAAGATGCTTTAGGCTGGGCCTTGAGATGCAGGGGGTGCTTCTTTTCCCCTTGTAAAACATGGGCCCAGAGTTACCACACACTTCCACCAAGATACAAGGAAGTCTAGGGGGTGTGGAATATTGTGAGTTAAAAAGTTGAAGGGAACTGGATATGTGTGTGTGTGTTTACATGTGTGTGCATGCATGTGTTCACATGTGTGTGCATGTGTATGCATGTATGTGTGTGGGCATATGTGTACATGTCTATATGTGTGTAACAATTTCCAGATTTTAAAATCTTCTTAGTAAAATGTCTCTAACATATATTATAGCATTTCTTGACAATCATAATAGTTTTGATAAAAGCAAATAAATGATTTTGACTGAGTATATATACATATATGACATATAATATAATTTATGCTGGAGTTGCAAAGACATGACTAAGCACACACAAACACACATACACATAATTTAAATTGATATTTAGGATATTTTGTATGGTTTTATGTACAAAGTTACTATTTGGATATCATACATATTGGCTCAGCAGTAAAGAATATGCTTGCAATAGAGGAGACCTGGGTTTGATCCCTGGGTTGGAAAGATTCCCCTGGAGGAGGGCATGGCAACCCATTCCAGTATTCTTGCATGGAGAATCCCATGGACAGAGGAGCATGGCAGGCTACAGCACATAGGGTCACACAGAGTAGGACATGACTGAAATGGCTAAGCAGCAACATGTATAACTCCATCGATTCTAAGAATGAAGTAAGTGCACATACTCATAAATAACACCCATAAAGCAAATTGAAGTAAAAATTACTTCTCAATTCTGGCCAAAATCACCAAAAGAAAAAAAAAATCAAGAGTTTTTTTTAGTAAACACACATAATCTCTTCACTATTGGGATTTATTTTTTAAATGACTTGTTTTCTGTAATGATCATAATCAGAAGCCTGTAACAGCTAAGTTGAAAAATAATAATGATCAAAGTCAGGAAGTGACCTGTGACTCCAGTGTACTCCCCAGACCAATGCTCCTTGTAATGCCATTAAAATCCTTTCACAGGGATCCCCAGCCTCGTGGGGACTTTATGCCCAACTTTACTGACCTTGGGGTCTATATAGAGTCACCACTGAAGAGGAAAAGCCACCGTTTAGCCAAAAAGCACACACACACACACATTGCCCTTCATGATCTCTGACATAGTTTAGCCTCCTGTGCTCTGCATCTCTCCCTCTTTGAGGGGTTTGCTAATTCAGTTCTGCTCCTTCTCACTCCCCTGATTATTTCTTCACCACTGCTTTTCCACACATCCAGGTATTTCAGCCTGGTCCTTCCACTCTGTGTACCTCCAGGCTATCACCCAGTGTCTTCTTTGCGCCACAGTCACATCACTTGCAGGGCGTCTTGATTTTATTTTTTCCCCCTGCAATTTTGACTTTTCTTTTTCAATTGCTTTTTAACTGTACTTTCATCCTCCTTCCTCCCCTCACTGAAACACACTTCTCCAGGTTGACTTTGTCTCCCTCTGGTTTCTACGTCAGGTTTTCTAACTGTCCTTGTAGTCTGGGACCATTCTGTCTGTGGAACGGCTCCCTCATCCCATCTCTACTCTAGAGACAAGAGCCCGTGGTTATTGTCAGATGTCAGATGATGCCTGCTGGGCTCCTCCACACCACCATGAATTCTCAGGACCAGAGCTGATGTTGCGTTTCACCCCCAGAGCTCAGGCCTCCTCTGACCTCTGGCTCTTTCAAAGATGTATCTGTTTCTCACTCACCAAGGCACAAGCCTTTGATCATTTATGACATTTTGGGCCATGACCACACAATTGAAAAATCCACAGGGCCTTTCGATTCCACGTAAACCACAATGTTTTGCATATCTTCATAAATTGCTTTCTCGCCTGCAAGGCTTTTTGCTCTAATCCACTGGAAACATCAATGCCCAGTTGTTATTTTTTAGTCACCAGGTCTCTTCTTAAGGACATTCAGTCACCTCATTGAGTGCCTGGAATCACATAAAGTTTCTCCAAGGTGGTCTCTGTCTCCTTTTCCAGCCTCATACCCCACTGATCTCCACTGAATATCCAATAATCCAGTTAAACTCCAATACCGGTGTGCCCCCGTCACTTTCCTTGGAGACATTACTCACGCTCCATCCATCCTCAGGAATGCCTTCTATCACCTTCTCCCTCCAAGACATCACATTAATTCTACTTAGGCCTAGACACAACCAGTTCAAATTTCACCTCCTACCAAGTTGTCTCTTCTAATCCTTTCAACCATTTTAAAACCCCTATGTAATGGCAGTTCGCCTATTCTGACTTTTATTTCAAATAAAATGTTCCAACTACATATATTATAAGCTTCTTGAGTGACTATTATTCTATTTGCATCTGTGGTATTAGGTAAAGGAGATTGAACACAGTAATTTTTCAGTAAACATTTGCTGAATCTAAAAACCTTTCAAATTTGATTTCAAATCTAGAATTTAGGTAATATAGAAGCTTAAATAGTTTCAGAAACTTTGGAAGACAAACCTGATTTATTTAATTAATTAAGAACTAAAAAGTTTCTCAATAAGTTTAAATCACATGAAAAATGGGTAAGAATTAAAGAGGAAATCAAAAGCACAAAATGAATTGAAAAATTCCATAGAAACTATAAGTTTCTAAAAGGCAGAAGATGTGGATAAAAAAGTTTAGAAGTAAGAAAAATATCTTTTGTTGTTTAATATTACTAGAAATGTGATGCCTTTGATAGTTTTTTAGTATTGCTGAGAGATATTAAAACCATAAAATATGTAAGTGTCCTTTCTCAGCTTTGATGTATTTACTTTTGTAGGCCTTTAATAGATTTGCTGCCAAGAAAACCTGTGATGTTTAGGGTCAGGGGTTTATTTAGAATCTTAAAAACAGCTAATCTTAGATGAATCCCCAAATTAGCATTCACCACTGAGTTTCCAGTGACTAGAATAAAGATATCACATCTGATTCAAAAGTTTGGGAAGTTCCAAAGGGTTGAAAAATTTTTGATAATAATAATCATGAGAAGCTAGTGAAAGTTAAGGAAAACAATTAGTGGTAGAGTGTAAAATGATTCCTTCAATAAATGTCAGCCTATTTGAATACAGATTTTTTATTTTCCTTAAAAACATTTGGATTTGAACAATTCATCATAGCGTCAGCAAGACCCTGCCTTAGAACACACGTTTGTATGATCCAAACATCACTCATAACTGAGTCCTATCACATCATTGCTTAGAAGTGAAAGCAACCCAACTACAAAGATGACAGTGTTTGTTTAAAATTTTAAGGCAAAAATAAATGTTCTGAATGATACGATAGAATTTGCTATAAAAACAATTATTTATGCTACATAGAAATAACCCCACCAGGTTTAAGATCTTCTATGTGAAAATACAACTTAGATTTTTCATGATTATAGATACGTACAGCAAAGAAAATGAATGTGTTAGGCACTCGGTCACGTCCCACTCTTTGTGACCCCTTGGACTGCAGTCCTCCAGACTGCTTGGTCCATGGGATTTCCCAGCAAGGATACTGGAGTGGGTTGCCATTTCCTCCACCAGGGGATTTTCCCAAATCAGGGATTGAACACTCATCTCCTGCACTGAGACAGACTCCTTACCATCTGAGCCGCCAGGGAAGTCCAAGTATAACAACACCTATTTGAAAAATATTAAGAATGAACCATTCTGTGGAAGCTGACATATCTCCAGTTCCCAGAGCACTTGAGTTGGGCAGGATGAACAAAATGTCAAAGATACTAAATTTATGTCTCTAACATTCAAGAGAGCAAGTAAATCCCAGTAGGATTTAGCTTTTGACTCACCTACTTCTTGCCCTAAATTATTCAAGGTGTTTCACCTCATTTCATTTCTTTTGCTTGCATGTATGCATGCATGTGTACTTGGCCATGTCCAACTCTATGTGACCACATGGACTGTAGCCCACCAGACTCCACTCTCCATGGGACCTTCCAGGCAAGAATACTGGAACCAATACAATATTGTAAAGTAAAAAAAAAAAAAAAGAATACTGGACTGGGTTGCCATTTCCTACTCTGGGGGATCTTCTCGACCCAGGAATTGAACCTGCATCTCTAGCATCTCCTGTATTGGCAGGTGGATTCTTCACTACTGACCCATAATGCATAATCTGTTTTGAGATTTTTGGAAGGTATTTCAAACCAAATATTATGTAAATTTTTTCAAGACATTTCATTTTTCTTGATTTTTACATTTATAAACATTTTAACCTTTAAACATTTCCCCAGAACCTTCCTTCTCCTCCACTGAGAAACAAAAGCATAGACTATTTCTTATCATGGGCTTCGCCCTCTGCTACCAGGTCCAGAGGACTGGCAGGATACAAGTGATGCATATTTACAGCACAAATGTGGGATCACACTTTTAAAAATATTTATTTATTGAGGTATAGTTGATTTACAATGTTGCATTAGCTTGTGTTGTGCAGCAAAGTGATTGTTTTATATATATATATACACACTCTTTTTTATATCCTCTTCCATTGTATGTTATTATAAGATATTGAGTATGTTCCCTGTGCTATACAGTAGGTCCTTGTCGTTTATATATTTATATATAGTAGTATGTATCTAACCCTAAATTCCTTATTTTTCCATCCCACCACACCCCACTATCCCCTTTGGTTAAAAAATGATACAGGTGACCTTATTTACAAAACATAAATCGATTCACAGACATAGAAAACAGTTAAAGCCTTTTCTCCAATAGTAATATTTGAAGGTCTCCAACACTTTTATTTTTCTTTGACAGACTGGATAAATCAAAGGAAAAAAAATTATTTAATTGCTGCTTCTTGTTCCTACTCTATAAAACCCAGTGAATAATTCAGGATTCAGGAACTGTATGAAATACGTAGAGAATTGAAGATCAGAACATTTCAAAAGTAATGATCCAACAAACACTTCTTTCTCAGGGCTGAAATAGCTCATTTATAAATTGCATGTTTTTTAAAGACTGGCTAAACCAAGAACTTGATCTATCCATTTTGAAACCTGCCCCGAGCCACAAACACAAAAGCAGAGGATCTCAGCCCAGGAATGAGGTCCGCTTTGCACCTGGCAGGGCGCCTAGTGGGAGCTTCAAAGAGTGAAGGGAGCTGCTTTCAGGCTGCAGGGAGGATGAGCCAACTCAATAAAGCCATTTTTTAAGCTTAAAAAAAAAAAAAAAAAACCTTTCAATGAAGCTCTAAAGACTTCCATGTTTCTCTCAGGTGCTGAAGCCTGGGAAAAATTTTTAATTGACTTTAATTAAAACCTTGCATGCTCTATGAGCTACACGAGGAAAAAAAAACAAAAACAGGACATTTTCCTTCCCTGCTCTTCATCTTTCCTCAATGTTATTTTTTTGTGCTGAGATTGTATAGCTTACTTAAGAAAGATCATCCCTTTTCAGGTAAAACTGAGATACTTGCTGAGTTCTCACTGAAGAAGAATCTGGAATTCTTAAAATAAAAGCTGAAAGGCAAACAAATGACAGGTAGGAAAAGAAAGCAAATTCTTCTATGAATTCATCAAAGAAATACTCAGATACAAATAAGTTATGTATCTTTAGCACAGAGGAAAGCTCATACTCTCGGCCAGGTGAGGCCATTATAATTTTTTATAGGAGACCTTGGTGATCTGTACTCTACAATCCAGGACATTGGCCAAATGGTAAGATATATAGCAGGCATCCTAAAATATACCATTTTATGAAAAAAATGCAAACTACCCCCTAAGAAGGGGCTTCCCAGGTGGCTCAGTGGTATAGAATCCTTCTGCCAGTGTACTAGTACACGAGATTTGGTTTGATCCCTGGGTTGGGAAGATCCCCTGGAGAAGGAAATGGCAGTCCTCTCCAGAGTTCTTGCCTGAAAAATCCCATGGACAGAGAATCCTGGCAGGCTACAGTCCATGGGGTCGCAAGGAGTCAGACACGACTGAGTGACTGAGCATGCATGCACATACCTTCATAAAAAAATAACTGTGCTAGAATGACCGAAGTTGTACCAAAAAAAAAAAAAAATCAGACAATATCATAATTAAACACCAGAAGCAGAACAGGAATCAGAAATTGAAAACATAAGAATAAAACTCTATATTTTCAATTGATAATTACAAACCTTGTGATCATCCAATTTCCACTATTCATGAAAATCTTTTACTTTTTTCAATTTTCACTGAAACTTTTCCAATGATGGTATATATGTGCTTGCTCCTTCACCCATCCTACAACCCCTTGTATCCCAGTAGATCTGATATCTAAAATATCACCAAGTGTCACTGATTTGTCCTCATCCTCCAAGTGATGGGCTTAACCTGCCCTTTCCTTAATACATGGCTCCATACCTGTTGTTGATGTCCACCCTACTGTACTTCTATGATTTTCAGCCTAACTTTGATTTCTTCCCCTTTTCTTTACTATGAACACTTCCAAGGTTTCGATTTTTTTGTCTGTTTGCTTATCCTTTATTCCCTTAACAACCTCTGTACTATCTTCTTATCAATCTAAATGACATCCCCCTTCAGGAACCAATGGTCTGAATTTCCAATGAGGGTGTCAGTGCCATAGACACTCTTTCTTGAACTTCCCCTTTGCTTTCATAACTGTGTGCTAGAGAGATCTCCCTGAATATTTCCTGAGCAAATCAAATTTAACGTGTCTGAAAACATATCTAGAAGGATATCCTCTTAACCAGAAATTCCTTCCCGCTTGTCATGTTTATAATTGGTATCCATATATCCTGTCAAGCCTTGAGGCTCTGCATCACGCCCCTCCATGCCCTTGTTCATGCTGTTTCTTGATCCTCCCAGTGAGAAGTAAGCCACTGAATTCCTAAGAATTGTTTAAAATATTTTTGTGACACTTATGATGGTTTGATTTACTATGCTTTTGGGCTCCATCTTACCTTGTCTTACTGTGCTAAATACACTTGAAATTCAACACCATGCCTTCCTAACATAGAGCTTCCCCACTACAATGTGTCCAGATTATGTTTGTTTTCTGAGTAAATGAATCTGATCATTGTTAGTTCAGTTTACTCAAAAAGCCACTCACAGAAAGCACCATTCATTTGAGTTCATCTATATACACAGCCTTTTCTAAATTATTGACAACCCTGCTGACCCCACAGTACTCACATTCCACAAGATTCCAGGTAAGAAGGAGAATGTTTAATGATAACAGATTTGCTGACCCAGGTTGAGGCTGTGAATCAGTACTGTTGGACACATAATTGATTTTAAAGACAAGACCTTCAGGATATTAATCCTTGCTGATTCCTCTGAATGGTGAACACTCATATTTCAACACAACCACTACCCATCAGGATTCCTCACGTCTGATCTCTGGCTCTTTCTCCTGTTCCTTTTACCTGGTGAGGATGACATATGCTTTGTCTGAAAGGCAAATAAAAAGCTAAGTCAAGGTCTTTGAAAGGAATTAAGAACATAATTAGATGGCAGGATGATGGTGAAAGGATAGACTCCTTCGTCTCCTTGTGTGTGAGAGAGACATGCAAAGGCTCAACTGGGAATTCAAGGAAGAGTGAAGTCTTGATAGAACTGACATGACTTGAAGGAGCAATTATTTACATTACTAAAGTGGAAAGGCAGATAGATGTAAGTTCACAAAGCCCTTCACAATAACAGAACTCTGTGGCCATGTGCTGAACCTGGAATGTAACACCTTAGTAAAACAAATATCACTGCTTATTTTCAGATTATAAATTACCTCCATTAAAAACTTTTTAAATGAGAGCGTCTTACCATTCCCCAATTATTTCCCAAATATTAAAGCCACTAGTATAAAGGAGAGTGTATTTACAGTATGAAGTATTAAATTTGATCTTCCATAAACCATACGTGTGTGATTTCTATGTCTGTATGTGATATCCTTACATACAGTGCAATAGCAGATATAATATTTACAGGAAGACAAAATGGTGGAGACATTGTTTCCATGGCAACAACTTATAAAAGAGATAAAGAAACTTAATAAGCTAATTTTAAATTCAAAGGAGGTATATATGCTTTTAGTAGCTAAATAATCAAACAGAATTCTTTCTTTCTAAAGTATTCTTTGAAATAAATAAGGGAAATCTTGCTGTCAAGGTCACATTTAGTGACCTATCCCAGAAATGTCTGAATTCATACCTAGAAAAATTAAAGTAAACTGCTTCTAAATCTGCCTCTTTCTCATTAGATGGTCTGCAGCACAATTTCATCTTTAACAAGAGTAGATATTTTCACTTTCATTTAGATTTCAAAATTCATGCATTTTTAATTTATAATTTTAAAACACGAATTAATATTTTGTTCAATACATGCACCAGGCATTGAATTGGAAAATGGCAAAACCAATAAAATATTTTAAAGTAATTCACCTCCAATTAGAATAAACAAATTTATATTTTAAAAATTTTTTAAAAAGAAAATTTAAAAAAAAAAGAAAATGATGAAGATGCAGAGATGATTGCTTTCAATCTAGTAAGGAAGGAAAGATAAAGATGACAAATAATGTAGTAGAACTCCAAGGGTATCAGGAGTGTAAGAATATTCCAAAAAAGGTGCGAGATTAAAGGAATCCCTTGGGACTGATGATAAGTGCTCATGGGGGGCAGTTGTTAATCTGGACCTTAACAAATGTGATGGATTAGGACAGGCAGAGATTCAGGTAATTGCCTTTTGAGGGTGGTCTTATAGTCAAGACAAAAGACAAAAGGAAAGGCATAGTACATTTGCAAAATTGGGTCAAATGGGAGTAAGCAATAAAAAGCAATACAGATGAGAACTAAGACTGCAAAATTGTAGACATTTATAAATCTTAGTTGAATTTACATTACATTGAATCTAATTGAACAAATTCAAATGAGTTAATGGTTAGGCATATTCACGAAGGTCTTGAAAGTCAAACTGTAGATTTTAGAATGTATTCTGCTAGAAGGCAATTTGTTCATTTAATGCATATTTATTAACCGCTAAATACAAATGAAGCATTTCATGAGATGCTAGAAATTCACAGATAAACATGACAGATTTTGAGCACTGGGATATCTTTGCCTGGTTATCCTGGCTCAGGGTTAGTGAAGGGGGCTTATTTAAAAACTGCTCGACATGATTTTAAAGGACCAGTGCAGTTTAGACAAAGAGGAGCAGATATAGATTTCCAAGAATAGGTGACTTGTGGACTAAAGTCACAGAGGCTAGAGCACGTTAAAGTGGTCCTGGTTCTCCTGGAACTTTCCCAATTCTAGTGCTGAATAATCTGAGTTCTGGGAATCCCCAGTTCCTAGACATATTGGAATAGTTGATTGGGAAGAGGTAGATGAGAGGAAGACTGTAAGTTTAACTAGACAGTATATAAAGTTCTGCAAGGAGTAGCAGAAAATAACACTGCAAATTAGGCACATACTAGGCCATAGAGAGTTTAGATTCAAGGCTAAAAATTCAGGAACCAAGGGACCACTGGTGTGTTCTAGACAGAGAAAAGGCATGGTTATAACTACTCATGAGATAAAACTTCTGTCGGTAAAAAGGTTATGGACACATTCTCTTGGCAAGAAATAATGACAGTGAGTAGACTGATGATAACAAGCACAGAAAGGATAAAAGAGAATCACTAAGGAAATAAAATACCTGGAATTCAGTGATTGTTACAGAGATGGAGGATGGAAGCTGATGATGTTCATTTGTTCATTTATTCAAAAATACTCAGTGCCTAATGATGATAAAGACTCTTCTAGGAGGTGAGGACACAGCAAGGGGCAAAACAAACATGTAGCTCACATTCTACTGAGGATGTTGTCTCAAGTTCACACTGGGGATGCAAGAGGGAAACTAGCTGTTGATAAGATAATGAGCTCATTTTTGTGTATTAGTTGTCATATCTGCAGAGTGGCAGAAAAAATAATCCTGCATTAGTCACTCATACTTCATAAAGATCAGCCTTTATATAGCAAATAAGATAGATTTCATGGGATAAAGCCAGGAAATAAATAGAGAAAAGTTAGACCCTGTTCATGAATGCAAGACTAAGGCCTACAGAGATTTAAGAGGAAAGTAAAGATGGGCCAAGTAGGGGAGCCCCCACAAAAACTGTTTGGACCCAGTGACTTGGAGACCACATGGTAGGGCTGATGGTGATGGAGTTTTGAGGATGAGGAGACAGAATTTTTACACATTATTGGAGAGATTCTAAGGGTCATCCATTGGATGCTCTGATGCAGATATCCAGCAGAGAAATAAAAATACCAGGAAATGTTCACTTCCAGACCACAAGGTGACTTTAGTGATGTACCCAAATCCATCAAAGTGAACTCCAACCATTGCTGGAAAGAGAAGACAGGGAAAGAAGAAAAATAAGGAAATTTAGGGACTTGTTTATATACATATATAACAGAAATTTTAAAATTTTAGAGACTATCGCAGAGACAGTTCAGTTCAGTTCATTTCAGTCGCTCAGTTGTGTCCGACTCTTTGCAACCCCATGAATCACAGCATGCCAGGCCTCCCTGTCCATCACCATCTCCCGGGGTTCACTCAGACTCACGTCCATCGAGTCAGTGATGCCATCCAGCCATCTCATCCTTGGTCATCCCCTTCTCCTCCTGCCCCCAATCCCTCCCACCATCAGAGTCTTTTCCAATGAGTCAACTCTTCACATGAGGTCACCAAAGTACTGGAGCTTCAGCTTCAGCTTCAGCATCATTCCTTCCAAAGAAATCCCAGGGCTGATCTCCTTCAGAATGGACTGATTGGATCTCCTTGCAGTCCAAGGGACTCTCAAGAGTCTTCTCCAACACCACAATTCAAAACCACCAATTCTTCGGTGCTCAGCTTTCTTCACAGTCCAACTCTCACATCCATACATGACCCCTGGAAAAACCATAGCCTTGACTAGATGGACCTTAGTCGGCAAAGTAATGTCTCTGCTTTTGAATATGCTATCTAGGTTGGTCATAACTTTTCTTCCAAGGAGTAAGCGTCTTTTAATTTCATGGCTGCAGTCACCATCTGCAGTGATTTTGGAACCAAAAAAGAAAGTCTGACACTGTTTCCACTGTTTCTTATCTATTTCCCATGAAGTGATGGGGCCGGGTGCCATGATCTTCCTTTTCTGAATGTTGAGCTTTAAGCCAACTTTTTCACTCTCCTCTTTCACTTTCATTAAGAGGCTTTTTAGTTCCTCTTCACTTTCTGCCATTAGGGTGGTGTCATCTGCATATCTGAGGTTATTGATGTTTCTCCCGGCAATCTTGATTCCAGCTTGTGTTTCTTCCAGTCCAGCGTATCTCATGATGTACTCTGCATATAAGTTATATAAGCAGGGTAGAAGGAGGTAATTTGTGAATAAAACAAAATGGAAGGTCAGTTAGAAATGGAAAAGTTCTCCACTTCATAGGAAGGAAGGAAGGAAGGAAGCCATAGGAAGCATTGCAATGTGAATTTCATGATAATATTACTATGTATCAGTTATGACACCAAGAATTACATTTTAATAGGAGCAGTTATTTTCCTTAGAATTGTAAATTAACTTATCTCTGTCCTTCCTTTCTTATATCTACTTAATCATCAAATTTTTAAAATACAGCTTTGAAATAGAATAAATTTCACCAAATATGATTGGATACATGCATTCTAATACAAATATACTGTGAATGTAAATTTTAATTAAAAATGGTTTCAATATTTTAGCTTTTACAAAGCAAATTCTAATTCTGAAACTATCATCAGAAAATTCAGAAAACATGAGTTTTCATAAATAAAGCTTCTAAATATGAATTTTCAACTACCTTAAGCATCGTTGTACTCAAAACAAGACAGGGTGACTGAAAGTTTAATCAAAGCTAATTGTTAACTTGGGTTTACATCAAATAAAATTTGGCAGAAATGCAGTCTTTTATTTATAAGATTGGATACCACTTTTATTTCAAAACTTATAAAAATTCTTTTCTATTAAACTAGCTTAGTTCAATTAAAAGTGAAGCATTTCTCACTAAAAATCCAAGAATATGAGTTTCTATGTTTTTTTTTAAAGCTTTTAAATACTTCCCATCCATACCAAATTTAAAATGACACTTTTCTTAAAATCTTATTGGCCATAAATTTGACATCAAAAAGAACTTACCAATATGATGTTTCCTGAAAAATAGCTAAAAACACAAAAGCTTGATTCAGAGTTGCAATATTCTTCTAACTGGTCTTTCTATTCCAATTTATAGTCCATATATCACTTCAATTTCTAAAAATAGGGCTTGGAAGGAAGAGGAACCACTGTTTATGCGGACAGAGTTTCCATTTGGGAGGATGGAAAAATTTTGGAGGTGGATGGTGTTGATGCTTGTACAGCATTGTCAATGGACTTAATGCCACTGAAGTGTATACTTACTAATGGACAAAATGGTAAAAATAAATAAATGAAATAAAAAAAGAAAAGGAAAATAAGGTTTAAAAAGAGTTCTCAAGTAATATTACCAAAACCTGTTGCTTTTCTTTTCCTGATCTCTGAAGATGTTTGCTTTGGCAGCATCAAGCTCTTGGTGGCCTCCCCCAGGTAACAGCCCTTCTTGCCTCTTCACTAAATGTTATTCTCCATCTTCTTGGACACACATATACACACACACATACTGTCTCCCCAGCTTCTCCCATCCCCTACATGGAAGCTCTGGTGGTATTCTCCTGGCCTTGCTAATTCTCAGGTGGAGGCAGCTTCCCCTGTTGTGTCCCCACAACTCTCTGGTCAAAGGTCAACCACACAATACTCCCCTTTCTTAAGAAATCACTGAATTATGTGTCTATTTCACCATAGATCGGGGACACAGACTATTTTTTCTGTCTTGACTATTCAATGCCTAGCCTATGGCATATTAAATAGTAAAGAAAAGTGAAAGTGTTGGTTACTCAGTCGTGTCCCAGTCTTTGCGACCCCATGGACATATAACCCTCCAGATGCCTCCGTCCATGGGATTCTCCAGGCAAGAATACTGGAGTGGGTTGCCATGCCCTCCTCCAGGGGATGTTCCCAACTCAGGGACCAAACCCTGGTCTCCTGCATTGCAGGTAGAATCTGTACCATCTGAGCCACCATGGAAGCCCTGGTATACAGTAAGTGCTCGATAAATGCTCACTGAGGCGATGCACCCAGTGTTTTCCCTTCCTGTCCTATACTCGCTCTCACACTCTGCTCTGGTATGTGCATCTCCACCTAAGGGATTCAAAGCACATCTGATACATTTGATAACTTCCTCATGTGATCACTCCTTAAGGTTTATCAGTTTAATTTTTCATTGTGATATTCAGGTGTGTGCTTGGTGTTTTGCCACCTCAACAAGCTGAAATCCTTTGAAAGCCAGTACTTGTTTTACCTTTTTCATGTGTAGCTTCAAACTGCACCTTGCATGTATTTGATCCGCACTTGGTAAATATCTATCAGGAACAAAAATATTCAAACACAAGCAACGTGGCTTTAAAACCTTCCATAATCTAAATCTGCTTATTTATCTTATACATTTAGGTAAATAGTTATCTGTAAGGTTGCATTGCAGCCATGAAATTAAAAGATGCTTACTCCTTGGAAGGAAAGTTATGACCAACCTAGACAACATATTAAAAAGCAGAGACAAAATAAACAACCCAATCAAAAAATGGGCCAAAGAACTAAATAGGCATTTCTCCAAAGAAGACATACAGATGGCTAACAAACACATGAAAAGATGCTCAACATCACTCATTATCAGAGAAATGCAAATCAAGACGACAATAAGGTACCATTTCACACCAGTCAGAATGGCTGTGATCCAAAAGTCTACAAGCAATAAATGCTGGAGAGGGTGTGGAGAAAAGGGAACCCTCTTACACTGTTGGCAGGAATGCAAACTAGTACAGCCACTATGGAAAACAGTGTGGAGATTCCTTAAAAAATTACAAATAGAGCTGCCTTATGACCCAGCAATCCCACTGCTGGGCATACACACTGAGGAAACCAGAATTGAAAGAGACATGTGTACCCCAATGTTCATCGCAGCACTGTTTATAATAGCCAGGACATGGAAACAACCTAGATGTCCATCAGCAGATGAATGGATAAGAAAGCTGTGGTACATATACACAATGGAGTATTACTCAGCCATTGAAAAGAATACATTTGAATCAGTTCTAGTGAGGTGGATGAAACTGGAGCCAGTTATACAGAGTGAAGTAAGCCAGAAAGAAAAACACGAATACAGTATACTGACACATATATACGGAATTTAGAAAGATGGTAATGATGACCCTGCATGCGAGACAGCAAAAGAGACACAAATGTATAGAAAGGACTTTTGGACTCTGAGGGAGAGGGAGAGGGTGGGATGATTTGGGAGAATGGCATTGAAACATGTATACTATCATGTGAGAAACGAAGTGCCAGTCTATGTTCGATCCAGGATACAGGATGCTTGGGGCTGGTGCATGGGGATGATCCAGAGAGATGATATAGGGTGGGAGCTGGGAGGGGGATTCAGGATTGGGAGCTTGTATATACCCGTGGTGGATTCATGTCAATGTATGGCAAAACCAATACAGTATTGTAAAGTAAAATAAAGTAAAAATTAAAAAAAAATAAAAATAAAAAAATAAAAATAAAAAAGCAGAGACATTACTTTGCTGACAAAGGTCCATCTAGTCAAGGCTATGGTTTTTCCAGTAGTCATGTATGGATGTGAGAGTTGGACTGTGAAGAGGGATGAGCGCCAAAGAATTGATGCTTTTGAACTGTGGTGTTGGAGAAGACTCTTGAGACTCCCTTGGACTGCAAGAAGATCCAGCTAGTTCATTCCCAGTCCTGGGTGTTCTTTGGAAGGAATGATGCTAAAGCTGAAACTCCAGTACTTTGGCCACCTCATGCAAAGAGTTGACTCATTGGAAAAGACTCTGATGCTGGGAGGGATTGGAGGCAGGAGGAGAAGGGGACGACAGAGGATGAGATGGCTGGATGGCATCACTGACTCAATGGATGTGAGTTTGTGTGAACCCCAGGAGTTGGTTATGTACAGGGAGGCCTGGCGTGCTGCAATTCATGGGGTCTCAAAGAGTTGGACATGACTGATCAACTGAACTGAACTGAACTGAACTGAAGGTTGCATTTTAGGCTTTTTGTATCTCAGACTCACACAAAGTGTGCTCATGGACTCTAATATTCCCCAATGAAACCAGTGACCTTTATAATAGTCCTGTGTTAGTCTTGCTTTTTACTCTTTTTTACACCTTTAGATGTCTCTGTTGTACTGAAGTAGAGGGAAAATGCTCCAGTAAAATTTTAGCATCTGTATGAAATTTCGTGTTATGTATTTATTTATTTAGCCAGTAAATCAGTTACTCATATGTTCGACAAACACGAGCATCTACTATGTGCCAAGCACTACTGTCGTCAGGAAAGAATGAGATTCAGCAGCCAACAAAATTCAGCTCCTGCTATGACAGTGCTTGCACTGCAGAGAGCAGACAGGAGACAGACCAAAAATGCATTTATACCGGTTTGATCTCTGTTTGCTCAGTGCAAAAAAAAAAAAAAAATATATATATATATATATATATATATATATATATATATATATATATATAAACATGTAGGGTGATGAGCAATGCTAAGAAGTAAAAGAAAGTAAGGAAAAAGGAAACAGAAATGGATGACATCACAGCTTTATTAAAATTGTTCCATGAAACCAATGTTTGCACAGAGCTGAGCAGGTGAGGAGGTAAAGTCTGTGCAGACCTGGATGGAGGGGCTGGATGACTGAGAAGGCCAAAAACCTTAGGGGACCTGGGTCTTCCATGGAAACTAGGGGTGGAGCCAATGGGGTGGAGGGAGCAGGGGGAGCTGAGGAAGAGGAGAACAGAGGGGGATATCTATGGAAAAGGCAGTGGTAGGGTCCCACTGGGCCCCAAGGACCCACAGTGAGAACTGGAACTTGAATCTGAGTGAGAAAGAATGCCGCTGGGCTATACTGGACAAACAGTGACATAATTTGATCTAAATAACCCTGGGCTTCAGGTGCCAAATAAGTTGCAAGAGTTTAGCCTAGAAGAGAGTGGTTGGTGCCAGATTCTACATTCACATGCAAAACCAGAGGAGGGAGGAAAAAGTCAGAGCTGAAAGGAATTGATGAAGAAGATATGGTTTCAATAGAAAGAGAGGAGCCAAGGTTTATGGACTGAGAAAATGGAGACATGAACTTCAGAAATTATGGAGAGAAACTATTTGTAGGGATTTTTAATATTTATTAATTAAGTAATTTATTATTATTTTTTTTTATTTTGGCTGCCCTGGGCTTTGCTGTAGTTCATGGGCTTCTCTCATGGAGCACAGGCTCCAGAGCTCATAGGCTCAGTAGTTGCAGCTCCAAAGCACAGATAGGTGCCCCACAGCATGTAGGAGCTTAGTCTCTTGACCAGGGTTCAAATCCATGTCCCCTGCACTGGAAGCAGATTCTTAATCACTGGTCCATCAGGGAAGTCCCTGTAGGAGATTTTTAAATGTTGGAAATGTTAAATTTGCAAAAGCTACTGAACTGCCAAAGGAGAATGTTCCAGACAGCAGTGGATAGGAAAAGTTTCTCTGCATCCCTTTTTTTCTTTCCAGAATTAAACTCATGTATCCTACTACAGGAGCTTCCCTGGTGGCTCAGATGATAAAGAATCTGCCTGCAATGCGGGAGACCTGGGTTCTATCCCTGGGTTGGGAAGACCCCCTGGATGAGAGCATCGCAACCCACTCCAATATTCTTGCCTGGAAAATCCCATGGAGAGAGGAGCCTGGGGGATACAGTCCACAGGGTGGCAAAGAGTTGGACACGACTGAGCAGCTAAGCATAGCACAGCACATCTTATTACAGAATTATCAACATGCTGTTGATGGAGCTGAAGGTGCTTCAGTAAAATTGGATGACAGTTTATTTGGATGATGATTATAAGAATATTTTATACAAAATTATGTTTAGAAGTAAAATACCATGGTCTCTTCTAACTGAGGCATTTTCTATCTGAGACTGATTGTTTAAGTTTTTGAGGCTAATGCTTTTCTGAGAGCCAAAATATCTACTCAAAACCTCTTTATGAAGTGGAAAGGCAGATTAATCCCCTTCTGAGATATGAGAATTTATGCTGTGCTCCTGAGGGCCAGATGTAAGATTGACACACTTTGCTTGTCAACAAGGATTACTGTCATTTTACTGGGTATTTATACTAGGACTTGCTCTGCAGGCCACCCTCATGAGGAAACCCTTAATGCCACATGTCTACAGTTCAGATGGTGGACACTTTCTGGAAATTCAGATGGCATCAGGCCCTGGGCATCCTGCCTAATCTCCTTGGTTCCAGGCGAAGAGAGTATTTTGTAGAAACTTCTCAAAAGGGCTGAGACTTCTCAAACTTGTTTCTTGGAGGGCCTTTGTTTTTATTGGAGAACGTTTTGAACTTGAGGGACCCATCTCCTTCTAGACACACACTTCTGGGGTGGGTCTTCCATCAACAGCCTTGCTGTTGACATTACCTCTGAGGCTGCATGTTCCAAGGGACCAGGCTACTGTAGCATTCTTTCTTCCACATTTCGTGTTTACAGCTGTTACCCCTCCACTTGGCCCCATGGAATTTTCCTGTTCTTGTGGTCTCATTCACATTTCTCAGGTGAATGGCACTGTTAGCAGAGCTGTTTTCAATGACACAGGGTAGTCCACTGGAGTCCTCTCACCAGACTGGCTGGCTACTTGAATTGCCATGGCAGCCATCAAAATACCAACATGTCTGAAAGCCAGAGAGAATCAACAGGAATTCAACAGTAAAAACATAAATAAATAAAAATAAAAGCATGCTCTGTCTCTTCTAGTTTTCTTACACTTGGACACAAAGAAAAGGAGGATATGACTTACTTGGTCAACAGAATCACTCCCTGGAGAGACACAGATTCTTATTTGAGAAGCATTGCTTGCTATAGATTGATTTGTCTCTCCCCGCCCCACCCATTACCCACAATGATAGGTTGATGTCTTAACGCCCATATTTGTGAAGGTGACTTTATTTGGAATTAAGGTCTCTGCATATGTAATCAAGTTAAGATAAGGTCGTGTTGAATCAGTTCAGTTCAGTTCAGTTCAGTCACTCAGTCGTGTCCGACTCTTTGCAACCCCATGAACCGCAGCACACCAGGCCTCCCTGTCCATCACCAACTCCCAGAGTTTACCCAAACCCATGTCCATTGAGCTGGTGATGCCATCCAACCATCTCATCCTCTGTTGTCCCCTTCTCCTCCTGCCCTCAATCTTTCCCAGCATCAGGGTCTTTTCAAATGAGTCAGCTCTTCGTATCAGGTGGCTGAAGTATTGGAGTTTCAGCTTCAACATCAGTCCTTCCAATGAACACTGAGGACTAATATCCTTTAGGATGGACTGGTTGGATTTCCTTGCAGTCTAAGGGACTCTCAAGAGTCTTCTCCAACACCACAGTTCAAAAGCATCAATTCTTCGGCACTCAGCTTTCTTTATAGTCCAACTCTCACACCCATACATAGCCACTGGAAAAACCATATCCTTGACTAGACGGACCTTTGTTGACAAAGTAATGTCTCTGCTTTTCAATATGCTATCTAGGTTGGTCATATTTTTTCTTCCAAGGAGTAAGTGTCTTTTAATTTCATGGCTGCAGTCACCATCTGCAGTGATTTTGGAGCCCCCAAAAATAAAGTCTGACACTGTTTCCACTGTTTCCCCATCTATTTGCTATGAAAGATGGGACCTGGATGCCATGATCTTAGTTTTCTGAATGTTGAGCTTTAAGCTAACTTTTTCACTCTCCTCTTTCACTTTCATCAAGAGGCTCATTAGTTCTTCTTCACTTTCTGCCATAAGGGTGGTGTCATCTGCATATCTGAGGTATTGAACCAGAGCCGTCCATAAATTTCACGAGTAATGTCTTGTATGATGGTTGCGTGGACGTGAGGGCTGACACTGAAGGGGGGTCCAAGCCCTGCAGGCAATCCCAGAAGCCAGGAGCAACCCAGGCAGCAGTTCCTCCCCTGGCCTCCAAGAGGCGCAGCCTCATGACACCTGGATCATCGGCTTCCAGAGGAGTGAGGGTAAACTTCTGTTGTTTGCCATCTTGTTTGTGCTTGGTTATTCAGACCTAGAAAACGAAATAGTCCTATCTCTTTCCATTTGAAAACAAGGAAAAGGATAAAGAGAGTGAACCAGATGCACAGAAAGAAGGAAAAAAAAAAAAAAAAAGGAGCCCGTGTAGCCGCGGGTATAGAGAGGGACTTAGAGATGGGTAAGGAGGTGGGAATGGAGGTGGAGGAGGCATCCAGGTCCAATTCGGATTCCAGGAGATGCATTTGACAGCTAAATGGCAGTTGGCAAGGCTGTCTTCTTTCCACATCCAAGTGCCCATCTGAAATTCCATGCAGGTCTCACTGTTATCTCTCATCCTGCTCCACCGCTAACTTACTTGTCACTGTTTCCCAGAAAACTATTAGCTCAGTAAGAAAGGGATCTCAATCATTCTGACTTCATATACCTTCCTAGTAAGCTCTCATAAACGTCTGATAGCTTCACCAGAGTTAATGCAAAAATGTCAGGACACACTTGAACTTTCAAGTATATCTGCCTGTGCCGACAAGCTTTTCAGAACAGGAAAAGCACTGACTGAAAGTTTAGTACATGCCTGTTTGTAAAGCACCATGATGTGTCTGGTTCACAATGGAACTGAAGGTCTCTGTTTCTCAACGGACCAGACCCAGCCATTCCCAGTTCCATGGACCATCTCTCCCCTCACACCTGGTCTGTTCCCCTAGAAGCACAGCTCCACCTGACCTCAGGGCACTGTTGCAGCCCAGCTGAGTGTCCACTATCCGCCTCACAGGTCTTCCTGCCTTAGTTGTAACCAACTACAGTTCATCCTTCCAGTCTGCTTCCAGATGATTCTAAAACACAAGTCTGACCATTTCACTCCAGTATCTAAAGTTTCACAAGGCTCATCCCTCTTGGCAATAGGATGGAATCTGAATCCTCTGATGTTGCACTCGAGGCCCTGCAGTATCCGACTCTTGTCCTCTGAGGTCTGATGTCTTGTCCTTACCTTCCATCCCCCCTGCCCTTCTCTGCTCCACCCGGATTCTTTCCTCCAGTTCTCAAACATGCCACATCCTCTCAACTCTGGAATCCCAGGCATGCTACGTCCTTGGCCTAGAACCCTCCCCGCTGCAACCCCTAAAGCACACCACCCCACCTGACTCTTTCTTCAAATATAGACTCAGAATCTACCCCATGGAATATTTCAGTGATAGCTTTCTTCATTCTTAGATTCAGCTTGACTACTCCTATGTGACCTTGTACCACCTTTATTGGCATCCTGATATTTGGTCATATCATTCATCCACTATACTGTAAAAGCTCTATTGCCAAAACTCCATATAGCGTCTGACTATGTTACCTGCAGTGTCTGATATCCAGTGGAGGCCCAGAGCAGGCACTCATTAAATATTTGTTAATTGAATGAGCTACTTCACTGGGATTTCTATCTATAGACAACAAGACAGGTTTATATATCCTGGTATACTTTGGCCACCTCATGCGAAGAGTTGACTCATTGGAAAAGACTCTGATGCTGGGAGAGATTGGGGGCAGGAGGAGAAGGGGACAACAGAGGATGAGATGGCTGGATGGCATCACGGACTCAATGGACATGAGTCTGAGTGAACTCCGACAGTTGGTGATAGACAGGGAGGCCTGCATGCTGCAATTCATGCAGCTGCAAAGAGTCAGACACGACTGAGTGACTGTTCTGATCTGATCTGATGAGACAGATGATACACAGACAAGTGTTGAGAATTTGTTTTTGTTTCTTTTGTGAAACAGGAAGCAAAGTAACACTTCTGTGTATGAGTTTGCCTCCAAGAGTAGAAACAGCAGAGGAGGAGACTGAAGGAGGGGGATCTTCTAAAAGTCTAATCTAATTTAAAAAGTCTAATCCAGCTTCAGGGTTTCTTGTCTTAGTCTGTGATCTAGGAAATGGATTGAGCCTAAAGAAAGACCCTTCAGTGTTTCACGGTAGACATAAATTCAAATAAAGAAAAGACAGAATGGCTTCTATGAGGATAGAAAGGTCCATTTTCACAGTTGCATTTCTCCAAACACTATATTTTAGTACTTAATTGAGGAATAAGCTATGGCCTTGCAGTGTTCTAGAACAAAATGAGTGAACATTCACAAGAGAATTTTATCTGAAGATTTAAATTACACTGCTGTTCCCACAGTCTACACCATTGTATCTCAACTTATATAGAATTGCAAACCTAATCTTTTAGATAGTTTATACTTAAATAATTTCACTAATCTTACTAATTAGGCTGTGGACAAGGAGGACAAGTATTAATATTATCTTGATTTTTGAGTTTGAACTCTAAGATAATATACATGTATAAGAGCTGAGATTTATTAAGTCTCTGCATACACTGTCTCATTTAATAATCAGGATAATCCAGTGAGTCTGTACTATTATCCCATTTTGATGAAAACAACTCAGATTTAGAAAAATTAAATATTATTTCCAAAGTGACACAACTAATAAAAGGAACTGTTGGAATTCAGACCTAGTCTCATATTTGAACTTGTTGCTGTTTTCCGCAATAGCTGAGAATTCCCTAGTAGGTTGATTTTGTTGTTTTTGTTTTTCAAATCACCTCATCAGTGCTCCACCACATAATTAAAATAAAAATAATCTTTTGCATGGCAATTTTAACTGAAATAATTTTCCTCTTTTTCAATGTTTTGTATTAAAAAGCCCTCACCTCACTTCTATCCCCCTTTCCTTCTCTACCCATCTCCTCTTGTAAGATTACAAGAAAAATCGATTCATAAGTTATTCTTACAACCAATGGTAGATAAACCCAAGATCTATTTTTATAACCAAATTATAGTACCAATGTTCATACTCCTTTTTTTCTTTAAAGACATTTTGTGTTTGCCAAATGGATAGCCATCTTTTCATCCAAGAGGTGAGCCTTGGAGACAAGAATTATTACTGTTGTCATTGCAGCAAGATTATCCTAATTAGACTGTTTGGAAAGTGAGGACATATTGGTCTCTTATCTGCCTAGGAAAGAGTGTTAAATTGTTGAGTTCCTAAGATTATCATTTCCAAACTTAAATCTGAAATAACTTGATATGCATTTTTGTGCTGTCTTATTTCCTAAACAAGATTCAGTTCAGTTCAGTTCAGTCACTCAGTCGTGTTCGACTCTTTGCGACCCCATGAATCACAGCACGCCAGGTCTCCCTGTCCATCACCAACTCCTGGGGTTCACTCAAACTCACGTCCATCGAGTTGGTGATGCCATCCAGCCATCTCATCCTCTGTCATCCCCTTCTCCTCCTGCCCCCAATCCCTCCCAGTATCAGGGTCTTTTCCAATGAGTCAACTCTTTGCATGAGGTGGCCAAAGTACCGGAGTTTCAGACTCAGCATCAGTCCTTCCAATGAGCACCCAGGACTGGTCTCCTTTAGGATGGAGTGGTTGGATCTCCTTGCAGTCCAAGGGACTTGCAAGAGTCTTCTCCAACACCACAGTTCAAAAGCATCAATTCTTCGATGCTCAGCTTTCTTCACAGTCCAACTCTCACATCCATACATGACCACTGGAAAAACCATAGCCTTAACTAGATGGACCTTTGTCTCTGCTTTTTAATATGCTATCTAGGTTAGTCATAACTTTCCTTCCAAGGAGTAAGCATCTTTTAATTTCATGGCTGTGATCACCATCAGCAGTGATTTTGGAGCCCCCAAAAAATAAAGTCTGACACTGTTTCCACTGTTTCCCCATCTATTTGCCATGAACTGATGGGACCAGATGCCATGATCTTAGTTTTCTGAACGTTAAGCTTTAAGTCAACTTTTTCACTCTCCTCTTTTATGTTCATCAAGAGGCTTTTTAGTTCCTTTTCACTTAATTGTTCTTAAAAGTTCTATTTGGGACAATTTTGATTTAATAGGAGAAAATCTAAAATAGAATTGATGTATCTATCGATATATAGAACTGGAGAAGGAAATGGCAACCACTCCAGTATTCTTGCCTGGAGAACACCATGGACAGGGGAGCCTGGCGGGCTACAATCCATGGGGTCGCAAGAGTAGGACACAGCTTAGCGACTAAACCACCACCACCACCATATATATAACTGAATAACTTGCTGTATACTTGAAACCAATACAACATTGTAAATTAACAATACTTTACTAAAAGAAAAAAAAAGAAAAACTGAGTATCTATTTGTGTCCCTTTTTTCAAACCAAGTAGCAAGTCTGGTTAAAGTTAAACTAGAGAATAAAAAAGTCCATTATCATCATATTATGTGACCCAAAAATGAAACCCATAAGCATCAAACTGATGTTTGGGTTTAGTTCATCATGGGTTTAGTTCGTCTGCAGATCATAGGGAGATTTTAGCTTTGCCATTTTTTCAGCTGTGTTAATTCAATGCTAAGATCATTGAAACCCTAGAGTGACTCTTGTGTTTGTGTAGTAGCCAGATCTTTCCACGTTGTCGCAAGTACTACAGTTACACAGACTTGACGGTCCAATAGAAAACAGCCACTGAATGGCATTTAGACTCAGTCAACCAGTGTCACATGTGAAACATCCTGAATCCCAATACAGGAATCTATTACTTTTTGGAAAAGAGAAGTTAAAACCAAATATGAGAAGAAAGCTAACTTTTCACTTGCTGTCCTTAAGTCTTTTTATGATAAAAAATAACACAAGGTTTCCCCTCTTAACAAAGTTTTAAAGGGACAGTAGAGTATTGTGGACTACAAGTGCTGTGTGCACACTTCTAGAATTTATCCATCTTGTTTGACTGCTATTTTTTTCCCCATTGAACTACCATCCCCTGGCTCTGGCAACTGTCATTCCATTTTCTACTTCTGAGTTGACTGCTTTAAAGATGCCATGAAAGTGGAATCAAGCATAGGTATCCTGCTGTGAAAGGCTTATTTTCCTTAATGTCCTCAAGGTGCGTTCATATTATGTCACAGGATATGATTTTCTACTTTTTGAGGGATGACTATTATTCCTTTGTCTGGATATACCACATTGCTTTGTTCATCTGACATTTAGGTTATTTCCACTTCCTGATTGAGTGAATAATGTGGTGGTCACATAGATCAATACAGACGTGAAAATATCTCCTTGAGATCCTGTTTTCTACTCTTTTGGATAAACTCCTGAAACTGGGAATGCTGGATTATACAATCATTGTATTTTTAGTTTTTTGAAGAACTTGATATTTTTTTCTGTAACAGCCAGCATTGCACAAGCATTCCAGTTTCTCCAACTCCTTGTCAATGCTTGTTATTTTGATTTTTTTTCCTTAATGGACATCCTAACAGGTGTGAGGAGATATCTCACTATGGTTTTGATTTGCATTTCCCCGATAATTAGCGATGCTGGTCATCTTTTTATAAATCTTTTATTTATATGTCTTCTTGGAAGAAATGTCTGTTCAAGCACCTTTTCCATTTTTAATTGAGTTATTTCACATTATTGTTTACCATCTTTTCATTTCATCTTAAATGACTTTATCATTTCGTTTAATGCTGATCTAGAACCAGTGAACTTTCTCAGTTTGTGTTTATCTGTGAAAATCTGTATCTCATCTTATACCTGAAGAACATCTTTAATTCTTGATCATATACATAGTTAAAGCCTCTATGGTAATTTAAAAGAATAAGTTTATCCTTTCACTAGCAACACCTTGTCTCAATAAAGTTCTTCTCTTTTTTACAATTTTCCTTAGTAATGATATACAATGTTGTTCTTTTTCCTAACATATTGGCTATTTCAAATACATTTATTACTGTAGTGGTTATATCCTTAATAGATAAATCAAAGCATCACTTATTTTTATATATGATAAATAAACAGCTAAACATTGCTCTCCTGTTTAAGGTCTCTTTCCATGGCACATCTTTTGTCCAAGGCTTCATAGAGAACACAACTAAAGGAACTTTTGCATGTTTAAGTAGCCTTTAGGGATTGCGAAGGGTCGGACAGGATTGAGCCACTTCACTTTCACTTTTCACTTTCATGCATTAGAGAAGGAAATGGCAACCCACTCCAGTGTTCTTGCCTGGAGAATCCCAGGGACGGGGGAGCCTGGTGGGCTGCCGTCTATGGGGTCGCACAGAGTTGGACACGACTAAAGCGACTTAGCAGCAGCAGCAGGATGGTATGTGCTTAGTCGCTTAGTCGTGTCTGACTCTTTGTGACCCTATGGACTCTCACCCCCTAAGCTCTTTTGTCCATGGGGATTATTCTAGGCAAGGATACTGGAGTGGGTTGCCATGCCCTCCTCCAGGGGATCTTCTCAACCCAGGAATCAAACTGGGGTCTCCTGCTCTGCAGGTGGATTCATTACCAGCTGAGCTACTAGGATAGGATATTCAGATAAAAATACAGAAGATATATTCATACCAAAAATATCTGTTGTTTATCTGACATTAAAAATGAACTTGGCTTCCTTCATTTTTATTGCTAAATAGGTCAGATCTGCTTTGGAAAGCTCCTGAGACTTAGCTCATCCATTGGGAATTAAAAAGAGCACAAAAAACAACTTGGCTCTTTAGTATTGAGGATGTGAGTTACTCCCACTAGACCCAAATCTGAGGATAAAGTAAGATTTATAATGAAACAGGCACCATTATAAATTCACAAGGTGCCAGACAATGCTTAGCTTTTAACAAAAATTTCAGCACCTAATCCTTCCAAGTACCTTCCAACTCTACCTTGAAAGTAGGAAAATTACAGTTTAGAGGTTAACTTGCCAAAAGCTACACCTGCCAACAGGATTCTGAACCAGGCTGACATTACCCAGAGCCTGTGGGCTTACTCCCAGTGTGATCTTGGAAGGTAAAGTGCAAGGTTCCTGTGACATAGTCTGTGGTGACTTGTTTCATGAACTGAGATTAAAAAAACTGTGATAACTATATACCATGGGCCAAGGTTAATGGAAATATGATATATATGGCACTTTCTTTCAATTATCAATTAATGAGTACCTCTGTGTCAGACACTGTTCTATGTACAAAGTTTAAAATGGTAAACAACACCTACAAAATCCCTCCTTTTTTCAGTATGTAACAAAATGCATAATATTCTGAGAGAAACCTCTGCAGCAATTGTGGATCAAAGATATTAATAATATAAATTCCTTCTAACAGGTGAACATGTTTATTATCTCTGAACTTGCAGCTGTTCAGATGACAGGAAAATGTAAATCTGTACATCTTAAAAGTTATCACAGAAAAGATAATAAAATGAATTTCCTGGGTTTGGCTGTTCACAAATACAAAAAATGCGAAAATTTTCACTTACACATAAAAAGAGTTTCATAATCTGTGATGGCCTATTTTGTGAGCTGAGATACTCCAATATTTATGTATGTAAATGAAACAAAACTTTTTATTCAAGTTTATTTGAGATGCCATGCTAATAAATTAGAAAGTAGGTCTTATTTTTATTACTCAGCTAACTCTCATACTCTCTAATCTATGAAAGAATTATTTCTGAACATTTGAATTTTATTGGCTGTTGTTCAGTCCCTAAGTCTCATCTAACTCTTTGTGACCTCATGGAGTGTAGCATGCCAGGCTCCTCTGTCCTCCACTATCTCCCAGATTTTGCTAAAATTCATGTCCATTGAGTTGGGGATGCTCTCTAACCATCTCATTCTCTGCTACCCTTTCTCCTTTTGCTTCCAGTCTTTCCCAGCATAAGGGTCTTTTCAATGAGTTGGCTCTTCAGATCTGGGTGGCCAAAGTATTGGAGCCTCAGCTTCAGTAATAATCCTTCAAATGAAAATTTAAGGTTGATTTCCTTTAGGACTGATCTGAGGCATTATAATGCAAAAGTATCAATTTGTCAATGCTCAGACTTCTTTATGGTCCAACTCTCACATTCATACTTGACTACTAGAAAAAACATAGCCTTGACATTTGTCAGCAAAGTGATGTCTCTGCTTGCTTTTTTATACGCTTGATAAGCTGTTTAGATTTGTCATAACTTTCCTTCCAAAGAGCAAGCTTCATTGAATTTCATGGTTGCAGTCACAGTCTGAATTGATTTTAGTTAGTTGGTTAGTTCAGTCACTCACTCATGTCCGACTCCTTGTGACCCCATGAATCACAGCACGCCAGGCCTCCCTGTACATCACCAACTCCAGGAGTTCACCCAAACTCATGTCCATCGAGTCAGTGATGCCATCCAGCCATCTCATCCTCTGTCGTCCCCTTCTCCTCCTGCCCCCAATCCCTCTCAGCATCAGAGTCTTTTCCAATGAGTCAACTCTTTGCATGAGGTGCCCAAAGTACTGGAGTTTCAGCTTTAGCATCAGTCCTTCCAAAGAAATCCCAGGGCCGATCTCCTTTGGAATGAACTGGTTGGATCTCCTTGCAGTCCAAGGGACTCTCAAGAGTCTTCTCCAATACCACAGTTCAAAAGCATCAATGCTTCAGTGCTCAGCTTTCTTCACATTCCAACTTTCACATCCATATATGACCACCAGAAAAACCATAGCCTTGACTAGATGGACCTTCGTTGGCAAAGTAATGTCTCTGCTTTTTAATATGCTCTCTAGCTTGGTCATAACTTTCCTTCCAAGGAGTAAGCATCTTTAAATTTCATGGCTGCAGTCACCATCTGCAGTGATTTTGGAGCCCCCCAAAAATAAATTCTGACACTATTTCCACTGTTTCCCCATCTATTTGTCATGAAGTGATGGGACCAGATGCCATGATCTTCATTTTCTGAAAGTTGAGCTTTAAGCCAACTTTTTCACTCTGATCGTTAGCTTTCATCAAGATGCTTTATAGTTCCTCTTCACTTTCTGCCATAAGGGAGGTGTCATCTGCATATCTGAGGTAATTGATATCTCTCCCGGCAATCTTGATTCCAGCTTATGCCTCTTCCAGCACGGCGTTTCTCATGATGTACTCTGCATATAAGTTAAATAAGCAGGGTGACAATATACAGCCTCGACGTACTCCTTTTCCTATTGGGAAACAGTCTGTTGTTCCATGTCCAGTTCTAACTGTTCCTTCCTGACCTGCATATAGGTTTCTCAAGGGACAGGTCAGGTGGTCTGGTATTCCCATCTCTTTCAGAATTTTCCACACTTTATTGTGATCCACACAGTCAAAGGCTTTGGCATAGTCTGTAAAGCAGAAATAGACGTTTTTCTGGAACTCTGTTGCTTTTTCCATGATCCAGCGGATGTTGGCTATTTGATCTCTGGTTCCTCTGCCTTTTCTAAAACCAGCTTGAACATCTGGAAGTGCACGGTTCACATATTGCTGAAGCCTGGCTTGGAGAATTTTGAGCATTACTTTACTAGTGTGAGAGATGAGTGCAATTGTACAGTAGTTTGAGCATTCCTTGGCATTGCCTTTCTTTGGGATTGGAATGAAAACTGACCTTTTCCAGTCCTGTGGCCATTGCTGAGTTTTCCAAATTTGCTGGCATATTGAGTGCAGCACTTTCACAGCAGCATCTTTCAGGATTTGAAATAGCTCAACTGGAATTCCATCACCTCCACTAGCTTTGTTCGTAGTGATGCTTTCTAAGGCCCACTTGACTTCACATTCCAGGATGTCTGGCTCTAAGTGGGTGATCACACCATCGTGATTATCTTGGTTGTGAAGATCTTTTTTGTACAGTTCTGTGTATTCTTGCCACCTCTTCTTAATATCTTCTGCTTCTGTTATGTCCATACCATTCCTGTCCTTTATCGAGCCCGTCTTTGCATGAAATGTTCCCTTGGTATCTCTAATTTTCTTGAAGAGATCTCTAGTCTTTCCTATTCTGTTCTTTTCCTCTACTTCTTTGCATTGATTGCTGAGGAAGTCTTTCTTATCTCTCCTTGCTATGGAAAAACAATAGCCTTGACTAGACGGACCTTTGTTTGGAGCCTCCCAAATAAAACCTGTCACTGCTTTCACTTTTCCCCTTCTACTTGCCATTAAGTAATGGGATCAGATGCTATGATCTTAGTTTTTTTTCATGTTGAGTTTCAGCCAGCTTTTTCATTCACCTCATTAGGAGGCTCTCTAGCTCCATTTCCCTTTCTGCCATTAAAATGGTATCACCTGCATACCTGAGGTTGTTAATATTTCTTTCTACAATCTTGATTCCATCTTGGAGTTCCTCCAGCCAGGCATTTCGCATAAAGTACTCTGCATAGAAGTTAAATAAGCAGGGTGACAACATACAGCCTTGTCGTACTCCTTTCCCAATTTTGAACCAGTCTGTTGTCCCATCTCTAGTTCTAATTGTTGCTTCTTGACCCAATTTTCTCAGAAGACAGAGAAGGTGGACTAGTACTCCCATCTCTTTAAGAAGTTTCCACAGTTTGTTTTGATCTACACAGTCAAATGCTTTAGTGTAGCTGAAGCAGAAGTAGGTGTTTTCTTGGATTCCCTTACTTTCTGCATGATCCAACAGATGTTGGAGTTTTAATCTCTGGGTCCTCTAGCTTTTCTAAATCCAGCTTGCACATCTGGAAGTTCTTGGTTCACATAGTGCTGAAGCCTAGCTTGAAGGATTTTGAACGTAACCTTGGTAGCAAGTGAAATGGGTGTAATTGTATAGCAGTTTGAATATTTTTTGGCATTGCCCTTTTTTAGGATTGGAATGAAGACTGACCTTTTCCAGTCCTGTGGCCACTCTTGTGCTTTCCAAATTTGCTGACATGTCAAATGCAGCACTTTAACAGCATCATCTTTTTAGGAGTTGACATATCTGAGCTGGAATTCTGTCACCTCCACTAGCTTTGTTTGTAGTAATGCTTCTTAAGGCCCGCTTGACTTCACACTCCAGGACAACCAAGTCCAGGTGAGTGACCATACCATAGTGGTTATCTTGGACATTAAGAACTTTTTGTATAGTTCCTGTGTGTTTTCTTGCCACCTCTTCTTAATCTCTTGTGCTTCTTTAGGTTCTTACCATTTCTGTCCTTTATCATACCCCGTGATATCTCCAGTTTTCTTAAGGAGATCTCTAGTCTTTCCCATTTTATTGTTTTCCTCTATTTCTTTGCATTGTTCATTTAAGAAGCCTTTTCTTTTGGAACTCTGCATTCACTTGGGTGTATCTTTCCCTTTCTCCCTTACCTTTCACTTCTCTTCTTTCATCAGCTATTTGTAAAACCTTTTCAGAAATCCACATTGCTTCCTTGCATTTTTATTTTCTTGGTAATGGTTTTGGTCCCTGCCTCCTGTACAATGTTACAGATCTTCTTCAGGCACTCTGTCTATCAGACCTAGTCTCTTGAATCTAGTTGTCACCTCCACTGTATAATCATAAGGGATTTGATTCAGGTCATACCTGAATGACCTAGTCGTTTTACCTACTTTCATTAAAGCCTGAATTTTGCAATAAGGGGCGCTCATGATCTGAGCCACAGATCTTGGGCTGGGTGTTAATTCCTCTTTGCATCTATAAGTAGGATGGCTATATCACTCACTGTCCAAATTAGTTGTGGTGTAAAAATTAAGGCACCACAGATCCTGAAAGGAAGAGCTATGAATTATTAAGCCTGGGTAACAACAGAGCAGGGATTGTCACAAACAAGCCACATTTGTAGTCCATTCATTTCCCGCTCAGAAATGTCAAAGATTTCTTCAAGGTTTTGTAATCTAATTAGCACTAGTGACCTTTTTCTTAGTTGGAAAACAAGAGGGTGTGGTACTTCTAGAAGAAAACCTAGGAGAATATTTTCATGACCCTGATTTGACACAGATTTCTATCATGGTTTGCCACAGTAGGTTTATGGCACTATCGGTTGTAATCAGAGCTAAAAACACAACAAAAGTAAACATTCTTCCTGGTGGTGATAATCATGTGTCCTTCTCTGGAGATAGAAACAAATGCAACTGCTGTTTAAAACAAGGTAAAGAAGATGAAAATCAGTCACTACTGAATAGTTAGCAATGAAATTTGTAAAACTTGTCATCTGCTACTACTGCTGACCTCAGTCTTTTTATCTGCACCTTTATTTGTGCAATGGTTTCAATGCCTGGAAATCCCTTAGTGGATATTTTTCTATATTACCCCCCAGCACCTTATCACTAGGCTATTCTTTTCTCTTTTTCTTGATGAAGTTTAATATTGTCAACTTGATTCCATTTTCCTTGTGTTTATGTGCAAATAGGTTGCAAGAGTCTAACAACATTTAACATTAGGGTCACATGTCCTGACTACCTTGAACACACTGAAAAACTGCCTTGAAAATAATGTAACCTCTTTTGCTGAATGTCTGTCTCTGAGGTTGCCTTTCTTCTCCTTTGGCTGAAGTTCTATAGAAACTTAGAGATTCTTTATGTACCCAATCTGCAATCATGTGTACATATCCTGAAGTAAGAGTCAGTTTTAAGATTCAAAGATCTGTAAGAATGCCCACAGGCTAATTTGCAAATACAGTTGTTCTTTAAAAATATGTTGTCTTTAATAAACGTGTTCTATTCTCCCCAGCAAAGAGATAAAACCAAAAGGAAGAGAAAATGATTTCCAGGTAGGTTAAAAAATTTATCTTCTTTTCATTTATTGAAAGACTTTTACATTAGGGTATTGGGAAGAAGAGTATAAAGCAAAAGTCATATAAAAAGAGAAGAACATTTTAAGTCAAATTCACAGTAGAGTGAATTAGTCGGAATTTAACTTTCTAAGTTTTTTCTTCTAAACACTCACTTCACAACCATTAGTTGATTCTGTTCATACATTTATAAAGGCTAGTGCCCTTCTCACATTTTTCCCCTCTGAGTAGTAGTATTGTGCAAATTGTCCTAAACATTTCAACAGTCATATTGAAAATCTGATTCAAAAGCATATTGATCAGGTTGCACTTTGGAAAAAGACACACGTGGGAAAAACAAACCATATTTAAATGCAATCTCTTTCCAAGACACTTAAAGAGTTTTAGGAACTTAGAAAAATCAATGAAAGTTCACAGTATTTCTGTAAGGTGAGTAGTCATCATTATTATTGTTATATCAGTGAGAAATAAAGATGGAAGTTTATGAGGAGGTACAGGTCAATAAAATAAGGTGGAGAATAAAAATACTGCTCATAGAGCTAGGAACCAAAGCCACAGCTACACAACTATATACCATAAGAAAAATTCTAGTGGAAATATAAAAAGTAACAGAATAATCCAACATGCAAAATTATATGTCACATAATAATTTTCAGGTTTTCCACTAAAGCAAACTGTGCTTCTCTTCCCACATATGAGAAAGATATTAATCCATTTAAACCTTAGAAATGGACCAGAAGTATTCAAATCACTTTTGAAAATAGATATAATTTTTCTCTGTAGCATCAAAAGTAGAGCTTTGAAAATTACTTCTCTGTGACTAATGGTGTGAAGAGGGAATGTGAACATTAAGTGGTTCATTTTGTCAGTAGCTTGAAAACAGGAAATTCTGTGGGCAGGCGATTCCCTAGGGGAAGGGTTGGTTTAAGGAGTCACCACTGGAGCACGCAGCTTGCTTGGCACCTGTTCCTGAAACTAATCTGCTTGAAAGCTGATTGGCCATTATGTTGAAGTGCCAGGCCATCAAATGACAACTGGATACTGGTGTCAGCAAAGTCTCATTTTTCAAATTTATTTAAACCACAAAAAAGGGTAACCCATTTCTCCTACTCAACCACCAACTTCTGGCAATCCGCAGTCTGTTCTGTTTTCTATGAGCTTGGTATTTATTTGCTTGTTTACAGATTCCACATACAAGGGTGATTGATATACAGTACTTGTCTGCTTCTGACTGACTTCAATTAGCAAATGTCGCTGTAAATAGTGAGATTTCATTCATGCAATGGCTGGATAATATTCCATTATGTATGTATATAATATACACATATATGTACACATATTCTATATATATACAATACATACATATATTTGTGTATGTATATATATATATATTTACATATCACAATTCCTTTCTTCATTCATCCATCAATGGACACTTCAGTTTTTCCATATCTTGGCTATTGTAAATAATGTTGCAATAAACATGGTGGTACAGATATCTTTTTGAGTTAGTGTTCTCATTCAGTTCAGTTCAGTTCAGTCGCTCAGTTGTGTCCGACTCTTTGCGATCCCATGAATTGCAGCACACCAGGCTTCCCTGTCCATCACCAACTCTTGGAGTTCACTCAAACTCACGTCCATCGAGTCAGTGATGCCATCCAGCCATCTCATCCCCTGTCGTCCCCTTCTCCTCCTGCCCCCAATCCCTCTCAGCATCAGAGTCTTTTCCAATGAGTCAACTCTTTGCATGAGGTGCCCAAAGTACTGGAGTTTCAGCTTCAGCATCATTCCTTCCAAAGAAAGCCCAGGGCTGATCTCCTTTAGAATGGACTGGTTGGATCTCCTTGCAGTCCAGGGGACTCTCAAGAGTCTTCTCTAACACCACAGTTCAAAAGCATCAATTCTTCGGCGCTCAGCCTTCTTCACAGTCCAACTCTCACATCCATACATGACTACTGGAAAAACCATAGCCTTGACTAGATGGAACTTTGCTGGCAAAGTAATGTCTCTACTTTTCAATATGCTATCTAGGTTGGTCATACCTTTTCTTCCAAGAAGTAAGCATCTTTTAATTTCATTACCTTCAGATAAATACCCAGAGGTAGAATTTCTGGATTGTGTGATAGTTCGATTTTTAAACTTTTGAGGAAAAACCATACTGCTGTTCACAGTGACTGCACTAATTTACATTCCCACTATCAGTGTATGAGGGTTGCATTTTCTCTATATCCTCGCCATGGTTGTTATTTTTTTTTCTTTTTGGTAAAAGTCCTCCTGACAGATGTGAGGTGATAATTTACTGTGGTTTTTACTTGCATTTCTCTGATGATTAGTGATGTAGAACATCTTTTCATGCATGGTTGACCATCTGTATGTGTTCTTTGGAAAAATATCCATTCAGATATTCTGCCCATTTTAAAAACAGTTTCTTCAGTTGAGTTATTTGTGTATATTGGAAATTAGCCCCTTATCAGATACATAATCTGCAAAATTTTTTCTCTCATTCAGTGGGTTGCCTTTTTCATTTATTAATGCTTTCTTTTGTTGTGCAGAAGCTTTTTAGTTTGATGTTTATTTTTGCTTGTTTTGCTTTCAGTATTGATGTCAAATTTAGAAAGAAAAATAGTCACCAAGACCTGTGTCAAAGAGTTTACCACCTATATTTTCTTCTAAGTGTATTATGGTTTCAGGTCTTACATTCAACCTTTTAATCCATTTAGAGTTAATATCTATGTATTGCATAGGACAGTCATCCAGTTTTACTCTTTTGCATGTGGCTATCCAGCTTTCTCAACACCATTTATTGAACAGGCTTTCTCTATTGCATAGTCTTGCCTCTTTTTTCTTAAATTAGTTGACCATGTGTGTGAAGGTTTATTTCTGGGCTCTCTGGTCTATTTCATTGCTCTATGTATCTGTTTTTATGTCATACCGTACTGTTCTAATCACTATAGCTTTGTAAAATATTTTGAAATCAGAGAGCATGATGCTTTCAGCTTTGTTCTTTCTCAAGATTACTTTGGCTATTTGGGATATTTTATAGTTCCATACAAATTTTAGCATTGTTTGTTTTAGTAATAATTCTGTGAAAAATTCTATTGGAATTTTGTTAGAGACTGCATCCAACCTGTACATTGCTTTTGGTAGTATTGATGTTTTAGCAGTATTATTTCTTCAAATCCATGAGCATGAAAATATATCTTTTTATTTATTTGCATCTTTTTCATTTTTTCTTTAATATATTTTAATTTTCAAAGTACATGTCTTTCATCTCCTTGGTTAAATTTATTCTTAGATATTTTATTATTTTTAATGCAATTGTAAGAGGAGTTGTTTTCTTCACTTCTCTTTCTAAAAGTTTATTATTAGCAGCATCTCTTTTATTCAAAGCAATATAAAAATCTATTCCAATCAAATCATTTACAGAGATATTTCCAATAATATAACTTTATATTTTTAATAAAAATCAAAATAGTATGTACTAGTAACCATAATTCAATCACAAAAGTTTTACATAGTCTTATTTTTAACACTACTTAAAATTTTCAAAATATATACATTATTTTTTGTTGCAGAGAACTGGGACAAAGCGAGTAATAAAATACTCTTAACCATAAAATATATATTACATTAAAACAGAAGTCCATTAAGGAAGTGGAATGTAAATATCACTTCAAATAAAAGCAAAGGACCAAGTAAATTTTCTGGCTATTAAGGAAGAGCTTACAATGTATTTTTAACATAGGTGTTGGTGAGTATGAAATCATTATGATTCTTAGATCATAGGATACATTTATAAAAGAGTTTTAATAGATTTATATTAACATCTCAATGTTTATAATACAGTGGAAAGCATATCTTTGTATTTTAAAAATCTAATCATAGATTTAGAGGTCAGCATAAAGGGTGCAAAAGGAAACATATCAACATATTTTCAAAATTCTATGAGGCCATGCTCAAACAAAAACAAAGTTTGAATGCCACTGCTAGAGGCAGTGTCTGACTTAGCACAGCTATATAAATGATGCAAATAATATGAACCCTGAAAGTAGATCTAGGACTGCATATTGAGTTTTTCTGTTATCAGTGAATATAATGAGATAATTTCCAATCTTTCCAGGTGTTCTGTGTTTTGCAGACAAAGGCTGAGAAAATCCAGGAGACACGTATAAAAGCCTAAGCTCCCAATTCCCAGAGATAATCTTGAACTTTTCATCTTCAGTTCTTATATGGGAAATTTACCAAACATTGTAATTAATGTGCTTCACAGCTGAATAAATTCTCTCCCAAGACATTCAATTTACATACTGAAGATCAATTTCCTCAGCAATCCAATATTTTAAACTTTAGTCATGAACTTGAGAAATGTGTACAAGGTGTTAGCTTTGATGATACAAAGGAATGCTGGTACAACACGTATTTAGCTTCCTCAAAAGATTCCTCTTAAATTAAATTAGATAATTGAAAATAATGTAAAATTTATAAAAATTGAATTACTAACTTTGAGTTATATGTATACATTATTTGAAAACGTGGTATTTTAAGCATAATTGAATTCTTAACATAATTTTTATTTACAAATATTATGAAAAGTTCCTCTTAAACATTTTATAAGTTAGCACCTTAATAACCTACTCATCTATCTTCCCACAGCTAATCTTTTCATCCACCCACCCATTCTATGTAAAGGGAATCACAAGCTGGATAATATCACTTCTCTACTGAAAACATGTTAATAGTTTCTAATAAACCTCAAATCCCTGACTGAGACCTGAAGAACCTGCATGGCCTGGTTTGCCTTAGCTCTTCAACTTCCCCTGTTCCAGGCAGCATGCTTGCTTTTCTTTCAGCACAGATAGCAAACATGCCAGATTCCTGAACACCTTCGCTACACTAAAACACTCTCCCTCATCACTGCCCACACTTGCTCCTTACCTTGCTATCTCTGGCTTTATATCTTTATCTCTAATTTAATCTCAAGAATACTTTCCTAGGAAGGTCTCTTTGAGAATCTCTTTTGTGATGCTTCGTTGACCATATGTGCTTACCACAGGAATTCTCTGTAGTCTTTAGTACCTTCACTATTACCCATACAAACTAAGTTATGCTTGAGGCACGTGTATGTTTTTCTGTGTGTGTGTATACTTCTCAGGTGGCACTAGTGGTAAAGACTCTGCCTGTCAATGCCAGGAGACATAAGAGACTCAGGTTTGATCCCTGGATTGGGAAGATCCCCTGGAGGAGGGCATGGAAACCCACTCCAGAATTCTTGCCTGGAGAATCCGTGGACAGAGGAGCCTGGTGGGCTATGGTTCATAGGGTTGCAGAGTCAGACACAACTGAAGTGACTTAGCACAGCACTTATGTGTGTGTGTGTGTGTGTGTGTGTGTGTGTGTGTGTGTGTGTGTGTGTACACACACATTTCACCAATTACCACCCATCATCCTGGTCAGGTTAGTTTTTCTTCCAACATTCCATAAAATAGTTTTCTTTTTTCCTTAGAGACATTTTTTCAGTTATATTTTATTTCCTATGGAACCAAAATCTAAAGTTTTAGCAAGACTGGTATTAATGGCATTAACACTTTTTGGTACCCCATTTTCCACATTATGTTTAAATACAGAAAACTTTAAATACAAAAATCTAAAGAAATATAAACCATTTTAATCTTGAGACATTCTCCACAAGTAACTACCTTAAAATTTGGAAATGAGCAAAAGTGAACTAATTTAGAAAGTATTTTTCTACAAATTTTTAAAAGGAGAAAATGATGGTTGACAAAGCAAGGTGTTTATTACAAGAATAATTCTTTTTTTTCTCAAAGATTTCCAAATTAGAGGGATACAAATAGATCTTGAAACTAATAGTTACTGTGCACACAAATTCTTTCATGCATGATTAAATAAAAGATCAAGAATATCGGTAATTCTTTCATTAGAACAAAGTATATTCAAAAAATATAGAAAAGGAAGATGATTATCCACAAAACACTTCTTAAAAGTTATCCAAAAAAGTAAAACTAGTTGAAGCATAAAAGGTAAAACTATTTGGACTTGACTCACAACTATATTCTCTTCTGACCAACTTAAGATCAAAAAACACTATTTTAAGTACTTTTCTAAGCTAGAGAAATTTACAAAAGTCTAACCATGACATTCTTGTATCCTTTGTTCTTTAAAGATCTATTTTAATAAAAGAATTGTCTATATTTTATATAATATTAACATTTAATTTTTGAGTGAGACTAGTTGATATAATTTGCTAATTTATATTTAAATGATAATATAAAACTAGAGGTCTTATAAATGCATCTTTTTAGTGTTTGGATAAATTTGATGTCATTAATTCTGGTTTTTTAAAATTATATTAATTCCAGTATTTTTCAGTCATATGAAATTAGCACAAAATTCCACTGGGTTTGTTTTTTCTCTTCCACACTTTCCCAGGCTCCTCTAGATCTGCCTGACTTGCCTGTCCTTAGGAGTTGAGAATTCAGTGTAAGCCCATTATGATCACAATGTGGAAGGAGGGTGGGGGGCTTCCTGAGGGCAGAGGGTTTTGTCATTACTGGCCCCCAGCATCCTGAGCACTTTCTGGCACCAAAATGCACTCAGTAAACTTATGAACAAATAAATGAAATTGACAGTAAATTATCTTGCATATCTCCAAAGTATTTCAAGCCTCTTTTGTTAACTTTCCCAAATATATCACAAATTCCTCTTCAGACATGCCAACACTTAACAAGTTTGAATCTGCACGCCTGGGCCTTTTTTCGCCAAGCTCTGGTCCTGCCAATTGAGCAACTAATTCCAGATGAATGGAATTCTCTGGGTCAACGTGCCCTGCTGACCCGCTAGGCTTCACAAGTATGAATAGTTGAAAGAGTAGCACTTTGTTTACACTTAATATTCTTTAAAGCAGTGGAATAAATATCAGTGATACTCACATTTTAATACAAATAAAGATATAAACCAGAAAATAAATCTTAAGGGATGCATTTTGCCCTTTTGCCATTAATCACAGAATTTTGTGATTAATGTCAAAAGTTTTTACATAATATTTAAATGGTTTGATTTTAGTAAAGTATTTCACTTTTGCACCTGTAACTCACAGAACATGCTTTATATGAACCCTTTCTCAGGACCACTGACCCTGACTCTCAGCTCCAAGGTAAGCCCTCCTTTTCCGGCTGCAGGGAGTGTCCACAGAGGTCAGGGCCGATGACCACCCTGCCCTCCTGGCCCCTTTCCCCTCAGAAGCCTGTAATTACGAGCTTACTTTCCTTACCCCACTTCATCACACTCTTTCTGCTAATTCCTTGCACCTACATCTGTACATCTTCTGTGCACGGATGATTTTTTCTTCTCAGTTTATGATTTTACATTTTTAAGGTACAGAATTAGTGGGTTTTTGAAAATTTGATCTCCTTGTATTAAAAAGGAGGAAAAGATGAAAATGAATAACAGACTACAAAATGATTTTCATGCATGTAGATAACTATAAAGTGATTTTCCTTCAAATTATTGGGCTGGCCAAACTGCTTGTTAGGGATTTACTGGAACATCCTACAGAAACCTGAATGAATATTTTGGCCAACCCAACTTCTTTTTTATTTTTTTAAGTTGTTTTAACAGATAAACTTCATTGTTCTACCTCCAACACTATATTTTAGCACATTCTTTCTGGTCTCTGAACCTGGGCGCTACAAAAAGTTTACTTTGAAGAAAATTAAATAAGAAAGGTTCCTAATGAACTAGCCCAGTCACCTCAGCAGCTTTTATTTTTTAACTTGTTTTTTTTTTTTTTCCCTAGCTTTGTTACAGAAGCCAAAAAAAGTGTTTGAAGCAAGGAATTCTCAAGCCTCACTGCTGTATAACAACCTTATCATTACATTGTACTTTTAGTTTGCACTCTTGGACAATATGCTATCAAAAAGAACTGATTTACTGATTTAACTTCTAAGGTACATAATGATAAAGCACCTTAGAAATTCTTATAGCAAGAACACATAATATTCTTTTTCCTCTTGGGGAGAAAATTGCATGTATGATTTCTTTTCAATATTTGAAATATTTTCAATCCATATCTACAAGATATGAGCACTAGTTTTGCAAATGCTTGCTTCAAAATCCTCAATCATTATTTACTTAAAAGATAGCTCTGAATATATAAAAATTTTAGGGACCATGATTAATCAGGGCAAGAGTTCACACAAGTATTTACTTGATTCTTCTCTCTCTCTCTCTCTCTCTCTCTCTCTCTTTTTCTTTCTCTCTCTCTCATCAAAGCCAGGGCATGTCAGGTTTGACATGGCAGTTGTCCAGAGGGATTTGCTCCCAATTATTTTGATCTAATGCTCTTTGTCTCTGTGATGACAAAGAAATAGCATGTTTTTCATCAAAGGCAGGAAATGCATTATTCTTTCTTTGATCTCTAAAGGGGAATTCTTGAGTAGAAAGGTGAGAGGATAGCCCTTAAGACTTTTAAATGCTCTAATCTGAAAATAAATAAACTAATCTTATGTGAAAAGTTAGACACTTCTAAAAGCCCAACTCCAAAATAATAGGCCCTGATTTTATATTAACCTTTAAATCACAATGACCCCTCCTGTTTTGAACAACTCTGTATCTCTGAGTCCCAAATTGAGGATACTTTAATCATCTGGAAGCCTGATGCCATATTTTAGCTTGAAAATAAATAAATGAGATCCTAAAACACAATTTTGTATCTTAAAGCATTGTCTATTTGGTCAAGTCCTTTCTCCTCATCTTTGCTCATGGTATGTTTGACCAACCCTGACTGAACCAGCAGCATCTGTATCTTCTCTCCCCCTCCTTTCAAGTCCCCTTCAGTTCTGAACATCATACTCACTTCTCCAGTCAGCTCACTGGGGGCCTGGTATCCAGTTATCTTATTTTCCTTTTTCAATATGTGTGTATATGTGTCTGCCTGAAAGGATATCTGTGTGCCTCTCCCTCTTTTGAGACATGTGAATATTAACAAGAATTCATTTATTTAGTCCACTCTCCTCCTCTCAACTCAATTGTATCACCACATAAAAATTAGGTATAATCTGGGGATGTCCCTGGCAGGGAGATCCCAATGCAGGGATCCCTAGTCCCAATGCAGGGAGCATGGGTTCAGTCTCTGTGTTATGGTCCGAGCCCATATCTCCGAACCGACCAAGAGAGAGAGCAAGTCCACCACGGTAATGCAAGGGCAAGAAGGGAGTTTATCTCTAGCGCGCTAGGGCCCAAGTCTCATCCCACACAAGGGAATCCGACAAGAGCCCCGAACAAAGGAGTATGGCGGCTTACATACAGGCAGTTCTTTGTCTCCGTTACAGGAGTAGCTGGCGTTACATGATTGGACAGGCAGGATGAGCACATATCCTGTCTCTTTCTGGTAAACATGACTCAGGTCGTAGAGACCGTCGTTTGGATCCTAACATTCCCCCTGTCCTTAAATCATATAGAGGAATCTTCCTCTCGGTCCTGAGACACAGTTTGATATTGTTGTCGAAGCACAAACAGCTGTACTGTATTTATGCGTTCTTTTACAAAGGCTATAACTCTATTGATAATACATGGGCCAAAGGTAAGCATCAGTAGAAGTACTAGCAGGGGTCCCAGCAAGGTGGAGATTAGGGTGGTCAACCAAGGGGATTGTTGAAACCAAGACTCAAACCATCCTTGTTGAGCCTCACGTTCTCGTTTACGTTGGGCTAGTCCCTCTCTTACTTTGGCCATAGATTTTTTAACTATTTTTGTGTGATCAGCATAGAAACAACACTTTTTTTTTTTTTTTTTTTTTTTTTTTAGGGCAGCACAGAGTCCCCCTTGTAACTCCCCACAGATCTTTCAGTTATGCCTGGGCGCACCTGGACATGCCCAGAATGCATGATTTCGGAGCTTGCCCCTCTTCCAGGGTACATTTACCACCGGCTTAAGGTCAAAGTATAAGTCTGGCCACCAAGTATTTGGTGGATGTATTGCGGTGGTGGAGTTAAGCATCTCACGTGTTAGTCTATTTTGCAGCTTCCAGGTGATTTTGACGGGTTGATGCGGGTTCACGCTGGCAGCTCCAGAGCAGAGTAGCTGGGTCATCTACAAGACGGCCCAGCCGAGCTGTCGTGGTCCTCTTGGCGCCTTCGAAGCTTTAGCCTCAGGGGGTTGGACGGGTGCAGAGATGCTTTTTATTTTTTCTTAGCGTCTTTCTGCTCTGCTGAAGCAGGTGGGCGTACGTGGTTGCAATGCACCCAAGGCCCGATACCGTCGACCTTTAGGGCAGTTGGGGTGGTAAGAAGAACAACATAAGGACCCTTTTATTTGGGTTCTAGTGCCTTGGTTTGGTGCCTTTTGACCCATACCCAATCTCCTGGGCCAGTGTCATGTGAGGGAATAGTTCCCTTATTTTGACCCACATGTATTTTCCGGAGCAGTTTCCAGACACGAGAGTGCACCTTGCTTAAGGCCATCAAGGCCTCTTGGAATTGTCCCAATGTGGGAGGCGGTAGTTTTTTTTCTTTAAATATTGGACATACAGGGGGAGGTCTCCCATACAGAATTTTAAATGGGGTCAGATTAAGTTGATAAGGAGTATTATGCACACAGAAGAGGGCAAAGGGAAGGAGGGTCACCCAGTCCCCGCCAGTCTCTACAGCCAATTTAGTTAAAGTCGTTTTTTTTTTTTTTTCTTTTTTTAGAGTCTGATTTATTTTTTTACTTGCCCTGAGCTCTGTGGACTGTATTTACAATGTAACTTTTATTTAGTCCCCAGGGCTAGGGCAAGGGTCTGAACTATTTGACTCACAAAATCAGGTCCATTATCAGAGCCAATGGTCACTGGCAGGCCAAACCTGGGAACTATTTTTTCTAAAATCTTTTTTGCCACTATCATCGTGGTTTTTCCCTTTGTAGGAAAAGCCTCCACCCACCCTGAGAAGGTATCCACCAACACTAACAAGTACTGGTAACCATACTTGCCTGGCCTTACCTCGGTGAAATCTATTTACCAGTGTTGCCCTGGTCCTTCTCCCTGATACCTCAGTCCTGCATGTTGTCCTTTTCTTGGCCTCATCTGTTGACACGCCTTACAAGCATGCACTATGTTCTTTACAGTTGTCTGGTGCCGGGGAAATCTCAGGCGTGCAGTTTGAAAGAGCATCAGAGTCTTCTTTTCTCCCAGATGAGTAGACAAGTGTAAATGCTCACATAGTTGCCGTCCCAACTGAGCAGGGAGTGTCAAGTAGCCGTGTGAGTCTCGGTACCATCCATCTTCACCTTTTTGAAAGTTGGTGTGTTTTTGGATCCAAGCAAGGTCTGTGGATGAATACTCAGGGGTTGGGGGCAGAGTTCCCATACCTGGAGGTGGAAGTCCAATCACCAACATAGGGGTGATGAAATCTTCATCAGCTACTTTTTGAGCTGCCAGGTCTGCGGCACGAATCCCTCGTGCCGTGGGGCTGTCACCCTTCTGATGTCCAGGTACGTGTACTATTGACACAACCCGAGGCATCTGTACAGCCTCTAAAAGTCTACGGATTTCAGGCAGGTTTTTAAATTTTTTTTTTTCTTCAGCTGTCGAAAACCCCCGTTTCCGATATATCGGGCCCTGGATGTGTACCGTGCCAAAAGCATAGTGACTGTCAGTGAAAATAGTAATTTTTTTTCCTTTGGCTCTCTCTAATGCTTGAATCAGGGCAATTAACTCTGCCTTTTGTGCTGAGGTATCCGGAGGAAGGGCCTCTGCCCATATCGTCTGTCCAGAGTCATCTACTACTGTGGCTCCCGCCTGTCTCTGTCCATCTTTTACATAACTGCTGCCATCTGTGAACCATTTTAGCTCACTGTTATCCAGTGGAGTATCGGTTAAGTCCTTTTGCGTTGCTGTTACCCCAGCCAGTATCTCATCACAATCATGGAGGGGGCTATTTTTTTTTTTCCAGATTGGGCAAAAGAGTGGCCGGATTTAGAGTGCAGGGCGTTTGGAAATGAATCCATGGGGTGTCAAGTAGCAAGGCCTGGTAGTGCGTCAAGTGGGCATTAGAAATCCATTTACCTGGGGGTTGCTTTAAAACTCTCTCTATGGCATGAGGAGCATAGACCAAAAGTCTCAGTCCATAAGTCAGTTTATCAGCATCGTAGACTAAGAGCGCAGTGGCCACGATGATACGGAGGCAAGGTGGCCATCCGGCTGCCACTGGGTTTAGTCTCTTGGAAAGGTAAGCTACAGGTCGCTTCCATCGTCCCCATCTCTGTGTTAGTACCCCTTTTTCTATCCCCCGCTTTTCATCTATAAATAATTGGAAAGGCTTAGATGGATCAGGGAGGGCAAGGGCAGGAGCTTCTAGCAAGGCTCACCTGAGCTTTTGGAAGGCCTCTTTTATTGGCTCAGTCCATTTCCAGTCTTTGTTTTCTTTGGTCCCTTCATATAAGGGCCTGGCCTTTTTTGCAAACCCCAAGATCCATAACCAGCAATATCCCAGTTTCCAGAAATTTTTTCACTTGTCTAGGGTTAGCCGGCTCAGGGATCTGGAGGATGGTTTTTTTCATAGCCTGTGTTAGCCACCTCTGGCCCTGTTTTATCTTATAACCAAGGTATGTAACCTCTTGCTTGGCAATCTGGGCCTTTTTGGCACTGGCCCTGTAACCTAAAGTCCCCAAGGTTTGGAGAAGGTCACCTGTTGCCTCTTGGCACTCTTTTTCTGTAGCTGCTGCCAGCATAAGGTCATCAACATATTGTAATAAAACAATGGTAGGGTGTTCAACCTGATACTCACGTAGGTCTTTGTCCAGGGCCTCATTAAATAACGTAGGCGAGTTTTTGAAACCCTGTGGTAAGCGAGTCCATGTCAGCTGCACAGGGGTCTGACCACCGTCTTCCTGCCATTCTAAGGCAAAGATCTCTTGGCTTGCGGGGGCAAGAGGCAAACTGAAAAAGGCATCTTTTAAATCTAAAACAGTGTACCAAATGTAGTTTGGAGGGAGGTTGCTTAGCAATGTATAAGGGTTAGGAATCATAGGATGAATATCTCTCACCCGTTTGTTGACTTCTCATAGATCTTGAACCGGTCTAAAATCAGTTCCCCTAGGCTTTTTCACAGGCAACAGGGGAGTGTTCCATGGGGACCGGCACCTTTTCAGGACCCCAGCATCTATGAGGCGTTGTATATGAGGAGTAATTCCTTGTCGAGCCTCTTGACTCATGGGATACTGTCGTACCCTCACCAGGGAAGCACTGGCTTTCAGTTCCACAATGATAGGGGACCTCTGTTTGGCTAGTCCCATTCCTGCTGTTTTAGCCCAGGCCTGAGGGTATCTTTGAACTCATGGTTGTACTTTGGGGCTTATTGTCGCTGGGCCCTCTGGCAAGTAGAGTCTGTATTCATCTTTTAATGCCAGAGACAAGACCTGAAGAGGATGCCTGGTCCCATCTAAAACCGACACTTGTCCGTGGTCGAAATGAATTTGGGCATTTACTTTAGACAGTAAATCCCTTCCCAACAAGGGCGCTGGACACTCAGGTATCACCAGAAAAGAATGGGTCACCTGGTGGGCCCCCAAGTTCACATGCCATTTTGTAGTCCATCCATATTGTTTAGTCCTGGTTGCTCCCTGCACCCAGCTACTTTTTTTTTAGACATGGGTCCATCTTTTTGGTTTAAGACTGAGTATTGGGCTCCCGTGTCCACCATGAAGCCAACCGGTTTCCCCTCCACATTTGTAGTTACCCAGGACTCAGGGAGGGGCTTCAAGCCCTGACCCCCCTAGTTGCTATCCTCACCCGCATAGAGGATATGACTGTCTGGAGAGGGATCCTCGTTCTTGGGGTTCTTAGGCCCCTCTTTTAGATTTTTTTTTTGGGGGGCATTTATCTTTTCAATGTCCAAACTCTTTACAAAACGCACATTGGTTTTTTTCAAGCTTACGCCTTGTTGTCTTTTTTTCAGTTTTTGAGTCCAATTTTTTTTTTTTTTCTGGAACCTGTTTTTGTTTTCAACCCCAGCAAAAAATATCTGGGCCAGCTCTTTTTGATTTTTACGGTTTTTTTCAGCTCTAAATTTTTTTTCTTTTCTTTTAATGCGGTCCTCTGTCTCTTTTGGGGTCTCTTTATGATTAAAAACTCTCTCGACTGCCCTCACTAGCTCTTGCAAGGATTGTTCATTTAACCTCTCTATCTTTTGTAACTTTTTTTCTAATATCAGGGGCTGCTTGATTTACAAATGCTAACATAACTGCCCCTCGTGACTCATCTGCCTGTGGGTCCATAGCGGTATACTGTCTAAAAGCTTTCATTATCCTTTCAAGGAAGGCTGCTGGGCTCTCATTTGGTTCCTGCCTCACTGAATTTATTTTGGCCAAATTAGTTGGCTTCCTGGCGGCCGCTCTAAGGCCGGCCATGAGAGTCCGGCGGTACACTTGGAGACGCCCCCCGGGAAGAGACCCCGGTGTGCCCCCCGCAGTGGGGGGAGCACCGGGAGGGGGGAGAGTGCGGCGACGAGGGCTGGCTCCCTCGGCCCCCGGGAGTCAGCGAGTGCTGCTGCCGGGGTCTGTAACACTCAGGGAGGGTGGACCCACCGCCACGAGACGGCAGGGCCCCCACGAGCCACCTTTTTTTGCCGGGCCTTTTCAGCCCTCCCAGAGCCGGTGGCAGCGTACCGCCATGGTGAAAATGCGTCTGGTGGCGCCCGGTCGCCGGCCGGGGGGCAGTCCCCCGTCGACTCCACCCTTGGCCCCGCCCGCCTACCCCCGTGATCTCCGCCCCCCCCCCCCGTCTCTTCCCCCCCGCCTGGAGGTGGAGGGAAGAGTGGCGAGGGGTCAGGAGGAACGGGGAGTGGGAAAGATCCGCAGGGATCTTTGAATCCTCCAGGCGGACTGCGCTGACCCCACCCGTTTACCTCTTAACGGTTTTATACCCCCTTGAACTCTCTTTAAAGTTCTTTTAAACTTTCCTTTATGGTACTTGTTGACTATCGGTCTCATGCTGGTATTTAGCCTTAGATGGAGTTTACCAGCCGCTTTGGGCTGCATTTTCAAGCAACCTGACTCCGGCAAAACCCGGGCCCGGCGCGCCAGGGGCCATTACCGGCCTCATACTGTCTACGGGCCTTGAACTCTCTCTTTAACTGCCTGGATAATTTGGGGATTGAAGGTTCCCTCTTGTGGCCATCCGACGTCAAAGGTGGGCCACTTGGCGGAACAGAAAGTCACCAGTTTGCTCTTCTTCACCAGTAACGAAAGATTCTGAGCTCTAGACTTGAAATCAGAGAAGTGGTTAATCATAAGAGATAAAGGAGTAGAAGTTGTTTGTCCCATGATCACAGAAAAGTACACTTGGAGCCAACAGAGCACACAAAGAGCAACGCAGACACCACAAATAGACAAACAGATAACAAACGCAAGGTGGCCACCGACAATGCACTCAATCTTACCTGCAGGATGTTCACAGAGCCAGCCGCCTCCCCAGCACAAAACCGGGCCCCGGCCTTACGCTGGACTTGCCTCTGCACTTTACACCCAGATGCCTCCCCAGTACGATACTGGGCCCCAGACTTAATCTGGGCTTCTGCAACGTTAGCACTGGTGCTCAGAGCTCTTATCTCCTAACGAGGTTACTCCCTTCTACCAGGAGAGTTGTCCTCCCCGGCGGGACGGAGATCCCGGACGAGCCCCCAAATGTTATGCTCCGAGCCCATATCTCTGAACCGACCGAGAGAGAGAGCAAGTCCACCACAGTAATGCAAGGGCAAGAAGGGAGTTTATCTCTAGCACGCTAGGGCCCAAGTCTCATCCCACACAAGGGAATCCGACAAGAGCCCCGAACAAAGGAGTATGGTGGCTTATATACAGGCAGTTCTTTGTCTCTGTTACAGGAGTAGCTGGTGTTACATGATTGGCCAGGCAGGATGAGCGCATATCCTGTCTCTTTCTGGTAAACATGACTCAGGTCCTAGAGCCCGTCGTTTGGTCCCTAACACTCTGGTTGGGGAACTAAGATTCCACATGATGCACAGTGTGGCCAAAAAGCAAAAATTAGGTACAACTTTCACTCTATACCTCAAAGAAGAGTTCAGAAAACCACATACAAAAAATAATTTTATCAAAAGATGTTTGATTCTTTATTTCATACACAAAATATTAATTTGAGGTAGATAACTATGCCTCAACATATTGGCTAAAGCTATAAAGCTTCTAGAAGAAAACCTAGAAGAATATTTTCATGACCTTGATTTGACACAGATTTCTTAGAACACACCAAACTAAAATATAAAGGACAAATTCAAGAGACTGAACTTCATTTAGGTTTAGACTTCTACATATTTTAAAAAATCATTAGAAAATTAATTGCCAGGAGCCAGCATGAGGAACCCCGCCCATGGCAAAGGTCATAAGGAAAGAAGCCTGACAAAATTCAAGGGCATGATCAGGCTTCAGGGGGAACCCCTGAAATTTCCTGAGCATCCACCCCCAAAACCAGAGTCTGCCTGCTATACTACATTATGCTTTTCATCCACTCTTCTAACATTAACAGGGGACCTATCACCCAACAACCTTTTTCTGAGAAAGGTTAATTTAGAGCTTTTAGATAATAAGTCTCCTGGGCATAACAGAGTGTTCCAATCCAAACCCCTCTGATGGCTTTTTAGCCTGCCTGCAGGACTCTTACAGCTGTGCATGTGATTGTTTACAGTCTCCCAACCAGGAGAGGCAGAGGAAGCTTAAAACACCCTAGGAATGCAGGGGGTTCCGAGGTGTCAAGACCATTAGAATAAAACTTATTAACCGTTTCATTGTTGAGCCAATACTTGCTGCCAAATTTTCATATCTTTTATTTGTTGATATAGTTGGTATATAGAAAAAACAAGTAGCAACATTAGATCTTTGAGTTAAGTACCTTCTTTGTTATAACCCACCACGCCTTTGTTCTATAGAGATGTAACTTTAGTGCTTTAAGGAGATGCAGATTAAAGAAAAACACTTCAGGGGAAACGAGATTAACATTCATTAAGGAAGAGAGCCAAAAAGTGTTAACAAGCCTCTTGGCCAGAAGATAATGTAAATCACCTGAGATCTTTTGTATACAAAAAGATATACAGAAAGGGTCAGGACTGCTGCCCCTGCATGACTCTGTATCTTCCATTATGTAAAATTTAGGGTGTATAAACATTTTTTAAATAATAAAGTTGGTGGGGTTTTTGCACAAGCTTGGCCTCCCCTGTGTCGATTATTTCTCTTGCTCCCTCTCCCTCCCTCTCCTTTTCAGGCTGATCCCTTGGAACTCGGAGGCTCACCGAGTCTACTTACTTGCCCAGGCTTCTGAGACCCATGCGAGAGGGAGCCCAAGGTGTGGCACCCTCCGCTATTCAAGTGGGCGCCTGTGGCCCAACATAGACGGTGCAAGTTCCTTGTCTGGAACTTTATTGGTTTTCCACGTAAACCAAGTTAATCAGCCTCTTCTCCACTCATTTTCCTACTACACTATTTTTTCCTAACCTAATCTTATATTTCTCATTAAATAAATCTCTCCTCACTGACTCCATCCACCCTTTGAATTACCCTGGATCCAGCAGGGCTGGACCCCAACAGTTAATAGGCAAGATCGACTCATGAAGTGTTAATAAAAAACATATATTTAAAAAGGACTTGTGCCCAAAAGACATAAATAACTTTTTCAACTTAAAAATAAAAGTTGATGTTTTTCTTTCTGGCTTACTTCACTCTGTATAATCGGCTCCAGTTTCATCCACCTCACTAGAACTGATTCAAATATATTCTTTTTAATGGCTGAGTAATACTCCATTGTGTATATGTACCACAGCTGTCTTATCCATTCTTCCGCTGATGGACATCTAGGTTGTTTCCATGTCCTGGCTATCATAAACAGTGCTGTGATGAACATTGGGGTACACATGTCTCTTTCAATTCTGGTTTCCTCGGTGTGTATGCCCAGCAGTGGGATTGCTGGGTCATAAGGTAGTTCTATTTCCAGTTTTTTAAGGAATCTCCACACTGTTCTCCATAGTGGCTGTACTAGTTTGCATTCCCACCAACAGTGCAAGAGGGTTCCCTTTTCTCCACACCCTCTCCAGCATTTATTGCTTGTAGACTTTTGGATTGCAGCCATTCTGACTGGTGTGAAATGGTACCTCATTGTGGTTTTGATTTGCATTTCTCTGATAATGAGTAATGTTGAGCATCTCTTCATGTGTTTGTTAGCCATCTGTATGTCTTCTTTGAAGAAATGTCTATTTAGTTCTTTGGCCCATTTTTTGATTTGGTAACGATAACCCTGTATGCGAGACAGCAAAAGAGACACAGATGTATAGAACAGTCTTTTGGGCTCTGTGGGAGAGGGAGAGGGTGGGATGATTTGGGAGAATGGCATTGAAACATGTATAATATCATATAAGAAACGAATCGCCAGTCTAGGTTTGATGCAGGATACAGGATGCTTGGGGCTGGTGCACTGGGATGTCCCAGAAAGATGGTATGGGGAGGGAGGTGGGAGGGGGGTTCAGGATTGGGAACACGTGTACACCCGTGATGGATTCATGTTGAGGTATGGCAAAATGAATACAGTATTGTATAGTAAAATAAAGTAAAAAAAAAAAAAAAAGTTGAATAATATAATGAAAATTTACAAAATATGTGAACAGAAGATAAATAAATGGAAAATAGACATTAAAAAGGTGCTGAAAATTACTGGCCCATAGGAAAATGAGACATGCCTTCATACCATCTATTTAAAAGACTGATTAAACAGTGGTATGGATATGAAGCAACTGGAATTCTCATATGTTGCTTGTTTGAGATCAGTAAAACTCAAAAGTTCCATTCAGAAATGCAAACCTGCCCAAAGAACTGAAAACATAAGTCCACAAAACATTGTAATATGTTCATGGCATTTTTATTTATAATAGTCCAAAGGAAAAACGACCCAAATGTTCAACATCAGGAGAGTAATATGATATTGAACAAAATGATAAAGGCCAAAAATAGATTCTGTGTTAAAACAGAAGTTTTGCCAAGGGTGACACAGGAGAAGGACAAGAGGGCGCTGTGTGGAATGAAGGGCGAGCTCAGAGCACAATGCATATCCGGCAACATTTCTGCTTGCCCCTGGGAGCTCTGGAGTCAAGACTGACCACTGGTGCCTCTGCTTAGAGAAGAAACAGCTGGACCCTCGTGCCACCAACTTGTGCAGTAGTTGCCTGTGCTTTACTTCCCAGGTGGTGCTAGTAGTGAAGGACCCTCCTGGCAATGTAGGAGACATAAATGATGCAGGTTCAATCGCTGGGTCAGGAAGATCCCCTGGAGGAGGGCATGGTAACCACTTCAAGAATTCTGTGGACAGTGGAACCTAGCAGGCTACAGTATATGGGGTTGCAAAGAGTTGGACACAACTGAAGCAACTTAGCAGCAGCAGAAGCGACTGAGCGCGCACATTCTCTAGAAGGGCTTGACCTGAAGCTACTGCCACCTGATGTAGTACATAGGCTATTGCCAAAAATGATGTGGCCGTGGCTCAAAAGTTGAGGCAGACCCTGCAAAGGGCCACAGCAAGAGATCTCCTTGAGCACACTCCTGGCACCAACAAGGAGTATTTCCTGGAGGAGCATTTGCATAGGCCAGCTCCATACAACCACCCTGTGAAGTCTGAACTGTGCACATTTCAAAACTAACCTATAGTACAATATGCAATGATGGTGGTTGTCTTTAGGGAACAGAAAGACATGAGTTAGTGGTTATGAAGGGTTATAAGAGTGCTTTCTGTGGAGCTAGCCATGTCCTATTTCTTAACCAAAGTGCAGGTTACCTAGGTATTTTTATTTTATGACATTTCATCACTTACAGTATGTAGACTTTTAGTACATATTTTGTTTAATTCAAAGAAAAGCAATTTCAACAATTTTAGTAATGACTGCATAAGATGGATGACATTTTGGGGAATGAGTGAAAGGTGGAAAAATTTAGAATATAGACACACACATTCCTTTATATATATATACATAAAGCATAACGGAGAAGGCATTGGTACCCCACTCCAGTACTCTTGCCTGGAAACTCCCATGGACGGGGGAGCCTGGTGGGCTGCCGTCTATGGGGTCGCACAGAGTCGGACACGACTGAAGCGACTTAGCAGCAGCAGCAGCAGCAGCATAAAGCATAACACACAGCAAACAGCTTCTGTAGTGCTGTATTGAAAGAAAAGGGCTTCTCTGGTGGCACAGTGGATAAGAATCTGCCTGACAATGAAGGGGGCATGGGTTGGATCCCTGGTGCTGAAAGATTCCACATGCTACAGCGCTACAGCTACTGAAGCCTGTGTGTCTAGAGTCTGCTTCACTACAAGAGACGCCACCGCAATGAGAAGCCACCGCAATAAGAAGATGTGCACCACAGCTAGAGAGGACTCCCTACTCTCTACAACTAGAGAAAAGCCTGCAGGCAGCAATGAAGACCAGCACAGCCAAAAATTAACAAATGAAATAAATAAAAATTAAAAAAAGCTTAAAAAATAAGACACATATGAAAGTACAAGTGATTATAATATCAAGATGCTTATTATTTTTTTTCTTTTTTCTTTTTTTAAATTTTACTTTACAATACTTATTATTGAAGTGTCAGATTAGAAGTCTAATGAGCTGTTTCAGACAAAATCTGATAAAATGTGCAATTTAATGGACTTTGAAAAAAACCCACTAAAAATAACCCACGAATCTAATGTAAATTCTTGCAATGTATTCACTTTTCCTGAAGCAATTTGGTTGTTCTTCAAATTTCTACTTTCAAAGCTGATATGTGACAAGTTATTAATTGTTAGTATATAGTAAATATTTATTGAATTAAATCCATTAAAAGTAGGCTGACACTAGAAATTTCATTTGTGTTATTTCTTCTATCACTGGGAACCATAATATGCAAAAATTCATGTTTGTCTTGTTTTCAACACATATACAATACTTGGGTAAATATATGTGTTGATAAAGCTACCATATATTAGGCTCTATTCCAGTTCCAAGGGATAAAAAGAGAACAAAGCTCTTACATAAGGAAATAAAATAGCAGCTAGGATAATACCCTCTTGTAATCAACCATATTATAGTATACAAACAGTAAAGAAAGAGGTGGAAGCATGAAGAACAAAGCTATTACATTTCTGTCTTTAATGTTAAGGGAAAGTCTCTGCTATTAAAAGCCTCAAGAAGTTTTCCAAAATGTATAAATAAGAGTTTGTCCAGCAAACAAGGAAAGGATGGGTGTGTTCAGTAGGAGGAAAATATAACTAAAGACAGAGAAGGGTGAAGGAGAAGTCTTGTGACACTCATAATGGTTGGAGAGTGTAAATGGGTATAATTTGGAGGAAGAGCAAAGCAGACTGGTGGACAGAAGCTGGAAAATGAAGTTGTGGAATGTATGATGGTGCATTAGGATGAATGGAGGAGACTAGGACAGTAACATAAAGCCAGGCTTTGTGGACAGAAGATGGGGCTTCAGAGAAGGGAAGCTTACAAAGGCAGAGAAGTCAATCAAGAGACAGGGAGAGGATTATTCAGACAATAAAAAAAGGGTGACATTTGCAGCAACATGGATGGATGTAGAGATGATCACATCAAGTGAAGTAAGCCAGGCAGAGAAAGAAAAATGCCATATTGATATCATATATATGTAGAATCTTAAAAAAAATGATACAAATAAGCTTATTTACAGAACAGAATAGACTCACAGACACAGAAAGCAAACTTATGATCACCAAAGGGGATAAAGAGTAGGAGGGATAAATTAGGAATTTTGGATTAACAGATATGCACCACTATACATAAGACAGGTAAACAACAAGGGCCTACTGTATAGTACGGGGAACTATATTCAGTGTCTTATAATAACCTATAATGGAAAAGTTTCTGAAAAAGAATAAATATATATACAAACTAAATCTATACACAACTAAATCTATATATATAGTCTATATATAACTAAATCTTTATATATATAACTAAATATATACGTATATGTGTGTGTATATATATATATATATATATATATATACTAAATCACACTTGCTGTACACCTGAAACACTGTGAACCAACTACATCTCAACTTTTAAAGAAAGAGAGAGACAAGGATAGAAAAGCAGATAGGGAAGTAGAAGGGATGGCTGCTGCTGCTGCTGCTAAGTCGCTTCAGTCGTGTCCGACTCTGTGCGACCCCATAGACGGCAGCCCACCAGGCTCCTCCGTCCCTGGGATTCTCCACGCAAGAACACTGGAGTGGGTTGCCATGTCCTTCTTCAATGCATGAAAGTGAAGAGTAAAAGTGAAGTCGCTCAGTCGTGTCCGACTCTTAGCGACCCCATGGACTGCAGCCTATCAGGCTCCTCCACCGACGGGATTTTCCAGGCAAGAGTACTGGAGTGGGTTGCCATTGCCTTCTCCAGTAGAAGGGATTACTGGTGTGTTAATTCAAAAATCCAGGGAAGAGGAGGCTTCAAGAAGAAGATGGCCACCTGGGTGAGAAGTTGTACAGAGTCAGGCAGGATGAACTCTGAGGAGGAAATCTTGGCTCCCACAGAGCTCAGGGATGCTCACAGAGAGGGAGGGCAAACCAGAATGCATGGGACCAGGAAAAAAAAGAGAGAGGAGGGGCAACTGGACACTTGTGCTGTTGATTGATTATAATTTTTTTTTTTTTTTGCATTTGAGAGTGGGAGGAAATGGATGAAGCATCATTTGAAAAGACAAAGAGAAGGCAATCATTTGTTTTTAAAAACTCGAAAGGCAAAGCCACAGTTGTAAGATGAGTGGAATAAGCCTATAGGGAAGGAATAATTGAAGACTGAAGAACCGAGGGCAGGGGACTATTGGAGAGAAATGTTCTTTTTATTCCCTGAGCTCTGAGCTTGGATGCATAGAAGGAAGAATGAGCATGTAGGTGCTTGAACTTAGAAGCAGAGGGACTGATTTAACAAGTGAACTTGGTCAAGGACTGTGGGGGTTTCTGCAACAGAGAAGGCTACACTCAAATTCTTTAGAAACAGCTCAGCTCTAGAGTCACAGGAATAAGATGTCCTGTGAGGCTTCCCTGGTAGCTCAGCCATAAAGAATCTGCCTGCAATACAGGAGACGTGAGTTCAATCCCTGGGCCAGGAGTTTGCCCTGGAGAAGGAAATGCAACCCACTGCAATATTCTTGCCTGGGAAATCTCATGGACAGAGAAGCCTGGCAGACTACAGTTCATGGGGTTGCAAAAGGGTTGGACACGACTTAGCAACTAAACCATTTGGTGCTGGAATTTGACTGGTGGTCCAAGTTGGAACCTTGCCTCAAAAGCCCCTTCACTGACTGGACAAGTACATATCCCACTTCTAACCATTTCCTCTCCCTGTCTGTCCCTACCCCCAACCACAGGACAGATAAGAGACACTCTGTGTCTAGTGCTGCCTGAGAGCAGTGCACCCAGGACCTTGGCTCTTTCAGGACAGAAGTCCTGCCACCTTAACCCCATCACCCTGTACCACCCTTTCCTTTTCCCTGGACCATCTAGGTCTAACAATGTTGATGGTGGGTCAGGCTTAATATATTAACACTTATGATAAAAACAAGAAGAATATGATCATCACAACAACCACCTGCAAAGTTGGGACCTCAAGGCACAAAGAGAGAAGCACGTTGACTTGAACCACATTTCACATGCTGCTGAACGGTTCAAACCCAGGCAGCAAGAACTCTGAAAACACCAGCCCCTCCCTTAATCCCAGGAAGAATGGGTTGAGTGACTGGCCTGAGAATACAGCAGTCATGTTTTCAGATATTATTCTCTGTGCAAAGTTGAGTTAAAGGATTTGGAGACTTAGGCCTGAGTTTTCAAAGACCTCCAGTAGGTTTGTGTTTTGAGCATTTGCAACTAAATAGTTCATGATTAATTCCGAAACAATCCAAACTGTTCTCCAAAGGAAATTAAGTGAACTGGAGCTGTGCCGGACACTTTCAAATAATACTGAGCTCTTTTCACCTCCATCAGAAATCCTTCCATTGTACACAGGATTTTCTGCCTTAAACTATCTGATTATGAAGAAGTAACACATATCAGTACAAACAAATTTATTACTTAAGTTAGTCTCTGTAAATTTCAAGCATCCAGGGAAAGTCAAAAGATTACTTAATTTTTAATGTATTTTCAAATATTGTGAAAAACATGAATTGATGCTATTGCAGCAACATGGATGGGCCTAGAGATTATCAGACTAAGTGAAGTAAGTCAGACAGAAAAAGACAAATATCATCCGATATTGCTTATATGTGGAATCTAAAAAATAATAATACAAAGGAACTTATCTACAAAACAGAAATAGGCACACAGAAATAGAAAACAAACTTGTAGTTAGCAAAAGAGGAAAAGGAGGGGGAGGGATAAATTAGGAGTTTGGGGTGAACATATATATGCTACTACACATATAAAATAGATAAAAAAACAAGGACATACTGTTCAGCACAGGGAACTACATTTAGTGTCTTGTAATAAGCTATAATGGAGAAGAATTTGGAAAAGAATGCATATATATAAAAAAGATACATGTGTGTATATAACTGAATGATTTTGCTGTACATCTGAAATGAGCACAACATTGTAAATCAATTGTAGTTAAAAAAAACACATCAGCAAAATGTGTATATTTTATCACTGTAAAAGTTTAGCAATCTCAAATCAAAGGAGGGTAGATAAAAATGAAATCTCTCTTACCAAGAAGAAACTCTCTATAAATATATATATATATATATAATCACAAGTTTATTTATATATATATAAAATCACAAGTTTTCATTGCAATATACAGAGAAATGGCTGTACTAGACATGCTCTATGAAAGGGTCCTGTTAGTATTTCATTGATGACACATCTAGGAGTGGTCAGTAAAAGAATCATACTTCATGCAAAATTATACACAATGACTTGCATCATCAAATAATTTGTAATAATAGCTAAATCCTAAGAATTTGCCTCTTTTTTGTAAGTTAATTGGCTATTGGTAGACTAAATAAGATACATCCTGGGTTCTCTAGAATTTGAGGTAGGAGGACTTAGAGACAAGAGATACTTCAGGAAAAATAAAGAGTGGATAACTTGATGGAGTAGCTCCTGTTCCAGAAGGTGCATAATAGATCAGCTGCCTTCCAAGTCTCTGGGGGTCCACATTGCATCTGTAGCAGAAGTTTAATGCCAAGTTCTGTTTAGATCAATGAGTTTCAAACTGAAAGCATCAGACTCACCTGGGACATTTGTTTAAAATTCAATTTCTTGTCCAATATCCTAAAAGTTTCTATATCAACAAAAGTAAAGTAGGACACAGAAATCTGTGTTTACATCACTTCTAGTGATTCTGTTACTAATGGTTCAGGCACCACCCTTTGAAAAGTGTGTAAAGTTTTGATCATCTACTCAGGATAAGAAAATATCAGAGTTTAAAACTCTAAGTTTAGCTTTTTCTTATCTGCATTATTGCAGTAAAGAATGCTAATCCAATCAAATATGACAAAGAATCGGATAGAATTTGAATGATCTCTTAGTTATTAGTAATGAGCTTTTAGCCTAAATACACATTGGATCTTGAGATATTGACAATCAAGTACAGTTGCATAATTTACAAAGAAACTAAGTATATTTCAGTGAATTGAAGGTAAGAACTCAAAATTTCATCCTGACAGGGTGAATAAGCAAAATTATTTTGGTCATTCAACAGTTTGGCCTATGGGTAATAAAACGCTTATATTAATAGATCACTATTACCTCGTGGCTTCCTGCTGCCTGTACCCTGATTTCCAAAGCTTTCCACTGCAGCATCTCTTATCTTGGGTTATTCTGCAGACATTGCTTCAGTCTCCCCCTCCATCCTAACTCTTTCCCTTCCTCCTTCCCCTGGTTTCCTGGCTACTTTCCACTCGGCAATCTCTCTTCAGATTATACCTTAAAAACTCCTTTACTAGACCTTTCTAACACATTTGGAAATAAGTTAGCTTCCTCTCTTTGTATGTCATCCTTAAGTACTCAGCAATTTCACTATTAAAACAATCAGCTTTTTAATTTTTTTTTTTTGATATTGAACCACATAAGCTGTTTGTATATTTTGGAGATTAATCCTTCGAGGCATCATCTGCAATTTTTTTTTCATTCTGCTGATTCTCTTCTTGTTTGGTTTACCATTTCCTTTGCTGTGCAAAAGCTTTTGAGTTGCATTAGATCGCATTTGTCTCATTTGTTTATTTTTATTTTCATTATCTTAGGAGGTGGATCAAAAAAAAAAAAAAGATTGCTGTGATCTATGTCAAATTGTTCTGCCTATGTTTTCCTCTAAGAGTTTTATAGTGACTGGCCTTACATTTAGGTCTTTAATAAGTAGATAATCTTCAAGGACATACTATATAGCTCAGGGACCTCTATTCAACATTCTGTAATAATCTATATGGGAAAAGAATCCAAAAATGAATTGTGATTACTTCTTTATTTTCTCCAATAGTCAGTATAAACTGAGATTAGGAGCCAGGATTCTCTTTCTCACTGCCTACCACTGCCATTATGAAGCCTGTTTATTTAATTCTTAAAAAAAAAAAAAAAAGGTTTAGAGTACCTTTTAGGTAAATACAGGCAAAAGCAAATTCATATGTCTTCAATTATCTTCCTGAAAACTTAGGTTACCGGGAAGTATAACAGAAGTGCCTGGGGTTTAAATGAGGCCTGTAATCTGGGTTACTCAGTTGAGTAACTCCTAAGAGTAAATCAGCAATTTCACTTAGCTGGTGAAAAATATATAAAGGTCCAATGTTCTCAGGAAGCTTTGAGCATTTGAAATTTTGTATAAATTTTTTTTCTTTAAATGGCTCTTATAAAACAAACTAAAAAAACAAACACAATCACACTAAATTCCTTATAGAAAATGAAAGTGCTGTAGAAAAGGTAATAGTTTATTGTCATTTTGCCAATAAATATATTGACATTCTGACTTTCATTCAACCTTTCAAACATTCTCTACAAAGAGCTGCAGATTTGGAGATGAGCCAATCTGTTTTAAAAGAAGAAAATTTATGCCAACAATAAAGTTCCCGTGACTGAACACTTGAAATAAGAATTATAAAGTGACATCAATAGGGCAAGGACATTCTTTTAGGCAATGAACTTAGAGAAATTTCTGTTTCTATAACAAGCTATAATGCTTACATAACTCAGCGAGAATGCTTTTATAATGGTTTAACTCTGCTCAATGTTATGTGACAGCCTGGATGGGAGGGGAGTTTGGTGAAAAATGGATATATGTATATGTATGGCTAGGGCTTCCCTGGTGGCTCAGATGGTAAAGCATCTGCCTGCAGTGCGGGACATGGGTTCAGTCCCTGGGTTGGGAAGATCCCTGGAGAAGGAAACGGTAACCCACTCCAGTACTCTTGCCTGGAAAATTCCATGGACTGAGGAGCCTGGTAGGCTACAGTCCGTGGGGTCACAAAGAGTTGGACACGACTGAGAGTCTTCACTTTATATGTATGGGTGTTCTCCTGAAACTATCACAACGTTGTTAATCAGGTATACTACAATACAAAATAAAAAGCTTTTTAAAAGATCTACAAAATAATCAACTTTAACAAATGCAAAAATACCTAGAATATGTTGAACATTAAGTTTCCTGTTGAATGAAATAGGACAGGCTTTCCAACAGAAAGAGGGATAGGAAAGGGTAAAAGGTGTGGTGAGGAAACTTTAAAAAAAAATTAGTCCATCTGGTTCATAAATTTTCCTTCACTTATACTTATTAATCACTGTGATACAAATAATTTTTGTCTTTAATTAAACATACTATATTCACTTCCTAGGTTTTTCATATTAATAGTGTTAGTATTTGACATTCATTTTTGTGTGATTTAGAACCTAGGTTTATGATGTAGTGGAATTACATTTATATAGATTTTTTTAATGTACTAGTTATAATAGCAGACATATTAAAAAGAGTGACTCATATAGCAATCATGTAAATGCTCCATCATGAATATAATATAAGAGCCATGCAATTTTTCTTGTGATTTCATTTTATAATATGCCTTTACTAAGTTTAAGTGTTTAAGGCATAACTTCGTAGTGGTTCCTGTAATAGATTGGTTTGTGCTAATGATTCGTTCTTTTTTTTTTCTAATGAAATTGCTCCTTGAAATGGGAAAATGTGGTTTATTTTGAGAATGATCCTGTTTAATGTTTTAGCCTAAGAAAGACTTGAGCGAAATTAACTGTTCTATGGTTCATGAATTATTTCTGGCATCTGTTACCATCTCTCATAAAGAAAGGTTGAAGGGAAAACAAATTGTATAACCCCACTGGTGATCACTGTCAAAACAATGCTAAAATGGCATTGCTAAAATAAAAATATTTATCTATTTCTCATCCTGTTGTTACATCCCAATTTGTCATCATAAACACCGAAAAGTTGAGAGACAGACTGACATTGATGCAGTCTGGACCCCAAATGACAATATAATACCTTACATTTCTAAGACATTTGGTCTCAGAATATCTTAGCACTTTGAATATTTTAAAGGATTTTAGTTGACACTGCTAGGACAATAAGAAATGGAAAATGACTACAATTACGTGTTATATTTAAGAAGTGGCTTTCATAATAGCAAAAAACTGCTCATATAGGAGTGAAGTGCAAAAGAGAATTTGGTGTCATGGTTTTCACTTTGAATAGTAGAAGCTACACTGAAAGGTGTTCTCTTACTGCTAATGGTCAGGTCTTTCCACAGCCATGATTTATTTTACTAGAAGCTGGAACAGGTGTGGTCTCTTTTTGGCAAAGTCTTCCTGAAGTTCATACCTTACTTGGGCTTCAGGTTTCAGATCTGTTTAACAAGACTGCTGAATGCCGTGCAACCCAAGAACTTCTATCTTATTACATGAACAGAAGACTGACTTACTATGAAAGCCTTCATCTGAAAATCCAGTTTCTCATTTTGAATTTGGCAAAATTAATGTACATGATCTCCAGGATGTTGGTATGAAGTCTCATCTTAGGAAAATTGTCTTCATGGCAAGTTTTAACAAAATGAATATTAAAGTGGACACATATGCTGGACAATTTTATTCCCATAAATAAATGTCAGCTTTGGCTGAGAACCAAACATAGGACTTTTCAAGAGCTGGAATAATTATTATCAAAGTGAACAGCAAGAAAAGAAGGAGGTCAAAGGCAAGTGTGGTTTTGTTGCTTAGGATACAACAATTTTGCCATGAACTCTCTAAAAAAATAAATATAAGTAGGGTAAAGGGAAAAAAATGAAGAGTTTCCAGACTCGAATTAAACATTGGGATTTCACCTTAGGTCAAATACCATTTACTGACTTTATGAAAGAAGCCTTATAATTGCCTTATTTCCTTTGAAAAATATACGGCGTTGTGCCAGCAGGTACTTGGTGGTGCTATTCGCGTGGCCAATTCATCCAAGGAGCTGTTGCTTGTCCCTGCAGCTGAAAGTCTAGTGCATTTTTTAAGTTCCCAGGAAAGCGATTGTCACAGGTCAGTCTGCGGCTCCTGATGGCTATAAATGGCTCTGTGTAATGAGAATAGGTAGATCAACATAGCTCAGGCTCTGAAGTGAAACTTCATCTTATTTCTGGCACCGCAAGTACAAACCTGATCCTTATCTGTCAAAGAAAAAACATTCCTCCTTAAAGGCCGGCATCACTCTTGACAATTTCCACATACCTCTAGAAAATTATGAAAGACCCATTGTATCAAAACCTGGGGTAAACAGGATATTTCAGGCCTGTTAGTGTGATCGAGTTAATCCGTACATTTCACTTTGTTTTAGCAGTATCTGATAAAAAAGAATTCTTCAACACTCTTTATACTTTTCGATTCCACCCTGACTTGAGCAGACAAAACTATGAAATAGGAATAAAAAGAAAAATAAGAAGACAATATAATTAAAAGACACTGAGTCTATTTTTGTGTATCCAAGAGTCTTAGACTGAGAGTCTATGGGATTTTGTTTTTCATGGGCTTGGTGCCACTACTGATGGTGTACCTGTGGCTGTTGTCCTGGGTAAAGATACACAGCCACTCCTGGGCTTCCATTGACCAGAAAGTGTTTGAGCCCCATTTTCATTCTAAACTTCCCAGTAAAATGTTTTTTGTAAAAAAACAAAACATTGGTTGTTTTCTACTTTGTCCATTTTCTCAGTATAGAAAATTTTCAACATTAGCATTTCCAGATGAGACTAGAAATCTAGAGGATACACACGCATAGTGGAATACAATGAACTCTGGGGTTAAAAAGCCTTATTTAATGTTGCACCTCAACAAGGTATTTATCTTCCCCAAGTACATTCCCCAGGTGGAAAATAAAAATGTATGCTGCTTTGAAATAACATTCTCAGGATTATAGGAGGCAAATTAACAACCTGCTTTGTATTTTACATAATATGTCATGAATGATGAAGCAAACACCCCTCAACCTGCCATCAGTTGAAGAAATAGGACATTTCTACACCTCTGAAGTGACCCCGTGCCCCTCATGAACACCCTTCCATTACAAGGGTAACTGCTACTGTGAATTGTTTTATTGAAGACCTCACTTTTGGTTATTTTCTTACTATATGAATCTCTAACAAAATTTTAAGTTCTGTATATATGGTGAATTGATATGTGATATTATAAGAAATGTATTCCCCTGCAACTTACATTATCCATTCTATTCAGTCATTATAATGATTCCAATTCCTTGTTGATAGTGCAGGTTGGGGCTGCTACGAACAATGCCATTTTTTAATACCTTTTATTTATATTTTGGCCCCATGGCATGTGGAATCTCAGTTCCCTAACCAAGGATTGAACCTGCATCCTCTCCATTGGACGGATGGAGTCTTAACTGCTCGACCACCAAGGAAGTCCCTGAACAATGTTGTTTTGAAAACACACTCAAGCGTGTCACTGTCCCACACCTGCCAGGTCCTGTGAATGGATCTGCTGGATCATTGAGCAGGCGCATTTCAGTTTTGTAAGACTTCACCCTGCTTCCCAAAGCAGGATGGGAAATATAAACTCCCACCAGCTTCTGTAGAAAGTTAATTATTTGTTCATTCAAAAGGAAAAGGAACTTCCTTCTGGCATTCTTGGAGGTAATTTTTAAATAACTTTTCAATTCTTTCCAGGACAGCAGATAATTATGGTTTTTTTCTTCTTTTTTTAGTTTAGCTTCTCTTGGAGAAAATGCTGGGTATACAGAATGACAGAGAATAGCATTGATTTTATGTAATTTTAACTTTTTAGAATAGAGTTGAAAATCATATTCTTTGGTAACAGTCCAATAGTCTGGTTATTTGTAATATGGATGTGCTTCCAGCACAGTAAAGCATTGAAGTGGCAAGTGAGGGGGGGTTGGTGGAGAAGAGAGAGCAGGTGCTCGTGATAACCTATTCAAATAATGTTTCCTAGATTATGCATTCTAATATCCAAATGACATTGAAGGTTGCACCTTTAAAATACAGACTTAATAAACACGAAATACATAATTCATTTCTCGATGTTGATGGTCATAGCTTATACTGGGAGAGATTAAGCCCAGAGGAAAAGAGAGAGAGGGACATCCTTCACAGATACACACATATGAATAGAACAGCATTTGGAAAGAATAAACCATCAGCCATGTCTTCCATGGGGCTTCTCAGGTGGCGCCAGTAGTAAAGAACTCGCCTGCCTGTGCAGGAGATGTGGGTTCAATTCCTGGGTTGGGAAAATCCCCTGGAGGAAGGCATGGCAATCCAGTCCATTGTCCTTACCTAGAGAGACCCATGGACAGAGGAGCCTGGCTGTCTACAATCCACAGAGTTGCAAAGAGTCAGACAAAACCGAAGCGATTTAGCATATACACACGCATGCCTTCTGTTTTGAAACTGTATTCAGTGGGCCAAGGAATACATCTAGGTTCTTTGTGGTAGTCTTAAAGCATGTTTGCAATGGACTGAAATGGAAGATGGCATTTCATTATCATCCAGTACTCATGGGAGCAAAGAATTCTCCAACATGTTTCAAAGATATAAAGATCCTGCCCTTTATCCGAGTCCTCCCCTGCCCCAGTTGGATAGAAAGAATGTAAACATTAGAGAGGCTTCCCTGGTGGCTCAGACAGTAAACCGTCTGCCTACAATGTGGGAGACCCGGTTAGATCCCTGGGTTGGGAAGATCATCTGGAGAAGGAAATGGCAACCCACTCCAGTACTCTTGCCTGGAAAACCCCATGGATGGAGGAGCCTGGTAGGCTACAATCTATGGGGTCGCAAAGAGTCGGACACGACTGAGTGACTTCACCTCACCTCACCTCAAAATTTCAGTCTGTGAATGATCACTCACCTTGGCAAACTCAGAAGGTGTCTGAGATTTCCTTATCCTAGTCTAGAGTGTAAAAGTATCCCAAAGCACAAGAATACTTACAGATGATAACAAGAAGCCTTAGTATGCAAAACATGACCCTAAATCCCAAATAAGTGTTAATTGGATATGTTCTTGTGCAGTCTAACATCCAGACCATTTACTGGAGAGGCAGTACAGGGGAGGGGTCAAGAGATATAAACTAGTACAGCCACTATGGAGCACAGTATGGAGGTTCCCTAAAAAACCTACAAATAGAGCTCCCTTATGGTCCTGCAGTTCCACTGCTGGGCACATATCTGGAGAAAACTCTAAGTCAAAAAAGTGCTTGCATTACAATGTTCATTGCAACACATTTTACAATAGCCAGGACATGAAAGCAACCTGTGTCAATTCACAGAGGAATAGATAAAGAAGATATGGTACATTTATACAATGAAATATTACTCAGCCATAAAAAAGAATGAAATAATGCCATTTGCATCAACACAGATGGATTTAGAGCTTGTCATACTAAGTGAAGCAAGTCAGAAAGAGACCAATGAGCATCATATGATATCATTTATATATAGAATATTAAAAAATGATATAACTGAACCTACATACAAAACAGAAATAGACTCACACAGAACCAGAAAATTAAATATGAGACAATGTAAAAGTTGAAAAAAAAAGAAAACAAAAAGAAAGGGGAGTGAAAAGGGACAAATTAAGAGTATGGAATTAACATATACATACTACTATATATAAAATAGATAACTAATAAGGGCCTACTGAATAGCACAGGGGATTATACTCAATATCTTGTAATAATCTATAATAGAAAAGAATCTGAAAAAGAATATATACATAACTGAATCACTTTGCTGTGTACCTGAAACTAACACAACATTGTAAATCAACTATATTTTAATAAAAAATAAATAAAAAGAAAACATCAGAAAAATATAAATGAGCATTGATCCCTCTGGGGACTGCTACCCCCCTTTTCAACACAAAAAAGTGTTTATTAGTGGTAAATGCTTAGGCCACAGACAGTAGACTTCTGGGTCTACGACTCATCAAATGGCTCTTTAAAGGCAAATACAAGAGCTTCCTGTGCCTCAGTTTTCTCTTTTGTAAGATGAGAACAAGAATATTAGCCACATTCTAGGAGTCACATGGGGTTTAAGTTATATCTAAAGCAGTTGGAAAAGTGCCTGACATACATGGCAAGTTTTCAGAAATGGGTTATCCTTACTGTCCTCACCAGCATCATCACTTGCTACAGAGCCACTTGCACAAAGGTCAGGTCTGTGGACAGCAGTGGTGCAGAACTTCCGATTATACCTCATTGTTGACACTCAGCACAAGCTTATTTATCACACCACCCTCAAAGCATGGAAAGAACCAGAAGCATGATATTTGTGCACTTCAATCAGACTCTACTTTGACAATCAGTTCAAACAATCAGTGTTTTCATTCCTAAAACATATAAATAGCTAAAGAGAAAAAAGACTGAAATCAGAAAACTCTTTACACCACTTTCAGAAGCTTACAGCTTTCTGCTTACACTGTGACTCTGCACGACAGATGCACAAAGGAAATAGGTCAGCCAAGAACATTTAAAATTGTATATTTATTCTTAGAAAATGGATTTAAGTTATAAATCAAAAGTTTATTTCTTACACCACACATATATGTTTATGTTTATTATTAACTTGCAAATGAAAGGAGGTAGATGGTTACATTTCAAAAGCCATTTTTAATTCTAACTGAATTGAGTTTATAAATTGTCCAAATGGAAATTGATCTTTGTCTTTACTTGTTTGCTTCCTCATTTTGTTCCTTTTTTTCTTATTTCTCTAATAAATATCTACAACACTTCCACCTTGTTTTCTGGTATGGAGGGAAATGTTATTAAGTCACCCAGGGCAAAAGAGAATAACTCAGCATATGTAGAAACTCCTCACCCCAGGACAGACAGGAAATGTAGCTTGCAAAATCCACACACACACACACACACAAAATCAGTCTTTCCCAACTACTCCAATTATTTTAAATGCATCTTGAACTTAATTCAAATAATGTATTTTCTGTTTTTTAACGTCTACCGGGGGAGCCAGAGTCTATGTAATAGGCTCAGTCCACCATCTAGAAGTGATTTACACCACCATCTCGAAGTGGTGTAGAGAGCTATTTCCGCTTTCTGAAGCCCTGTGGCCATTCATCTCCTCCCGTGTGGCATGTGTTCTCTATACCTTGCGCTTCAGCTATTTGAGCTGCTGTTTTCTCTTCCCTGTAAAGTCCCCCAGCAGCAAGTACCAGGACATGAGAATGGTAGACAGTATCCTTGTACTTGTCAAAAACAGGATGTCCAAGAAGCATCACATGTGTTTTGTAACTCTGTATGAATATTATTTATGTTTATATTACATAGATGTGAAAACTGAGGCCCAGAAAAACGAAGGTAGTTTACAGTCTTCTCTGATTTCAAAGTCCAAACTCTTCTGATGAAGGCAGAGACTTAATTCACTTTTTAATATCTTTCTCATTATCTTGTTTTATTTATTTACTTATTTTTTCTTTTTTTTTTTTTTTTTGGCTGTGTTGCTCAGTGTGGGATTTTGGTTCCCTGGCAAGAGATCAAATCTGTGCCCTCTGCAGTTGAAGCATGGTGTCTTAACTACTGGGCCTCCAGGGAAGTTCTTTGATTCATTTTCTATCTCTCCCACAGAGCAGAATGTGTATCTTTACTCACAGAAATTCTCAATAAATGACAGAAAATAAATATTTTCTTGCAAATGCTCTATATAATGAATGATATTTTTCACCTATCTTTTCTGAAAAGTTATTTTTATAACTGGCTATACTGTGCTGAAATACACACACAAACACACAATTGCACACACAATAAAAAGAAAAGCTGTCCAGACTCCAAAATGAGTAAGTTTAAAGCATATTAGCAATGCTTGTATATTTGAGAGTGTCAAAGTGAATTTAAACATGTCTTTTCACATGTTTGATATGTAAACAAATAAATATTCCATTTTCTTTTAGAGTATGATTTTTTATTCTCTCAAATACACTGGGCTTAGTTGGGTTGTATGTATAAGTGAATTTAGTTAGTTAATGAGTTAATTTCACAGCCATTGTGTGGTCTAGTCTACTCAAAAGTAATAAAAGACTTTCTAAATATATTTGTTTTCATTGGACACCAGACTCTAACATATTTACTTTACCAAGTAGTTAATTGTGTGGGTTTAAATATATATAGGAATATTACTCAGTCATAAAAAGGAATGAATTTGAGTCAGTTCTACTGAGGCGGATGAACCTAGAACCTATTATACCAAGTGAAGCAAATCAGAAAGAGCAAAACAAATATCATATATTAACACATATATATGGAATCTAGAAAAATGATACTGGTGAACCTATTTGCAGGGTAGGAACGGAGCCACAGATGTAGAGCCGCAGAATGGACTGGTGGACAAAGCAGGAGGAGGAGGTGGGATGAAACGAGGAAGTAGCGTTGACCTATGTATACTACAATGTGTAAAACTGACTGCGAAGCTGCTGTATAGCACGGGGAGCCCAGCTTGGCACTCTATGACAACACAGAGGGGTGCAATTGGCATGCTGGGGAGGTTGAGGAGGGAAGGGTGATACACACACACACATATATATATACATATATATACACATATAATTATGGCCAATTCCCGTTGTTATACAGCAGAAACCAACACAACATTGTAAAGCAATTTTCCTTCACTTAAAATTTTTTTTTAAATATATAAGTTGTATTCACAGGGGAAAAAAAACACAGTAAAACTCATTTTAATAAAACAAGTCTACGGATAGAGCAAATATCTCAAATGTGTTGTAATATGTCACATGCTAGCTGACACTGTGAACTACTGGTGGAGAGGCCTGCATGGTAAGTGTGGACAATGACAATGGCCAGGAAGGAACTGAGGCCCTTGATGCAACAGTCTTCAAGAAGCTGGAGGCTGGCCACAGCCAGGAGAGGAGGCGGGAGAACTCTGGTTGAGCCTTCAGATGAGGTTGCGACCCCTGCCAATGTTGTAACTGGACGTCGCAGGAGACCCTGAGGCAGAGAACCCAGCCAAGATGTATATAGACACCTGACTTATAGAGATTGTGAGGTCGCTTTATGCCAGGAAGTCTTGGTATACATATTTTTTTAAGTAACAAAAGACAACTAATGCATTTAATAACATCAAATAGCTGAATGAAAAGGAACAAAAGTAAATTCCTTCTTTCAAAGAGTGAATTGTAAAGCTATTGGGTTAGTCAAAACTTTGTTCAGGTTTTTCCATAAAATATGACAAAAAACCCAAACAAACTTTTGACCAACCCATTATTTGCAGAACACACACATACATACACACACACACACACACACAACACAGGGTAGTGGCTAAAAGCATAAATTCTGGAGCCAAAATTCAAAATTCTTTTTAGCCCATTAACTAAACAATATATCTTTAAGAAAGATGCTGAACTAAAAGTTTTTTATTTAAAAGTCTGTTTAAACAAGATATTTTTGATCAGGGAACTATATTCAATATCCTGTGATAAAGCATAATGTAAAAAAATACAAAAAAGAATGTGTATGTATATATATATATGTAACTAATTCACTTTACTGTATGTAGAACTTGATAAAATATTGCAAATTAACTATTCTTCAATTTTTAAAAATTAAATTAAAAACAATTTCTACTCAACTTGATTCAGAGCTTGACTGTACCATCCAGAGCATCTGAGCATGGGGCTGGTTGTTTCAAGCACCCACTAACAGATATTACAGACACCTTTCTATAGAATCAGTGGAGCCCACGAAGGAAGAGAGAGATCTCATGAGGAAAACGAATTTAGAATGTACATGCAGCAACTGCAGCAACTCTCTTTCAAAAAGTGATTTTTTGTGGTCTCTCCACACAGGAACAGGTAGAATCCTGTCCATGGAAGGTCTGTCTGTTGTATGCTGACATTTTCACCTGATTTTCTTTCAATATTTAAAAAAAAGCGTGCCTTTCAATCACTTTTCCCCTTTCACTCTCATTGTTGCTTCTCACGGAGCAGGCAAGAGGTGCCCAGCCCAGAAATCAGCACAGGTGATAGAGGAGACCTACCAAAGGATGGAAATATGCAAGAACGGGGCTCCTGTAGATGCTTGTCAGAGCCTGTGGGTGTGTGCGTTTCAAGTCCCAAGCCTCATGAGAATGTTCCTCCCCAGTGGGATCAGAAATACTCAGGAAAAAATTTCTCATGCATGTTGCCAGAATAGTAACTCAGCTCCCACAATGCTTTCCTCTGAAATGAATTCTAACTTGCTTCAGAAAATAAACCTAGTGCTTCCATGGAAGCAGACTTCCCACTGCCTGATGACACTGCCAGGCAAAACCCAAGTGATGTTCAAAAATTAGGAGCCCAGAGATAAACTGTGAACATTTGGCTCTTGGAGGAAACAGCTTCCAAACAAATAGAGGGAACTTTTATTCGACTTTCCCATTGGTTGCCTTCTGTGGGAATCTTTTTTTTTTTTTTTTTGTAATTTACGTCTAGCTGATTTACAATGTTGTGTTAATTTCAGGTGTACAGTAAAGTGAATCAGTTATACATATACATATATTCACTCTAGGGTATTTTTAGATGCTTTTTGTCATTGATTTTTGAAGCAACTACTTACTTACTGCAGCAGCTCCTTATTTCTAGGTCCAGAGAAATTCTGCATCTTCTATACATACACAGAGAAAACCAGCCTTCCAGGCCATCTACTGACAGACCTGTGCGTAGTGAGCACAAAAACAGCAAATGACTCCCATCGTTAGAACTAAAGTCAGAGCCAACCTCAAGGAAATCGGAGTCAACAAAAAGGACCTGAGGACACTGATTATTTCCGCCTGTCTTTTCAGTGTGTTCTGGGGCTGGGGGGAATAAATGTATTAGATGAAAATACTAAAAGAATTTTTGTAGGAAAATGCTTATATTCTTTTTTCTTTCTTTAATATAAATTCATTTATTTTAATTGGAGGTTAATTACTTTACAATATTGTATTGGTTTTGCTTATATTCTTTAGTGCGTTGATATGATGATTGAGAAGAAGAGAGAAAAGGGGACTATTAGCAACTGCCCATGAGGTTAATGCAAAATGGAAAGTAACAAATTATAGTCAATTTTGCATCATTTGTAATTTTGGGGGCAAGTAAGCCAAAATAATAGCAGTGTTAGAGAACGAGATCGACTCGATTAGGAAAGCTGAGATACATTAAAGAGCCATCTCCCCATTCAAAGATCTTCCACCTACTGGCAGGGTACCAGAACTGCCCCAGATCTAGTCATGTCTTTGGTTAAATCACTCTGGTTCCCATTTAAAGAAGAATTTTACTTTAGGCAGCTTAATACCTCTCATCCAATTATTCCGTGAGAGTCCTGGAAAATGGAATCAAGGATAGGTCAGGTACGGTTTACATCAGTGGGACCACCAGGTCCAGGTAAAGTGGACCCTGAGGGAGAGTTCTGCTGGAATCCTTCACTACTAGATTCCTCAGTTAACTACAAAAGAATTTACTTTAATTAATTAAGAATCTCTTTCTTTGTAATTCTTTTTAAAAAGCTAATTTTAAAAAACCTCAAAACTAACTTGTTTTTATATCACTTCTCCTTCTATGTGAAATGAGTAGTGAATTGACCAAGATATTTTTAGCAGAAATAAAACAAGCTGAAAAGGGGGGGAAAAAAGTACAAAAATATATGAAGTGAAACATTTATTGCTGCAAAGATAAGTGACAGCAATTACATTTTCCAAAAACTACTACTGCTGCATAATTCTTTCCAAAGCTGATTTTCAACTATTTTGGAAATGATGCCTTTCTTTAAGACTCCTATGAAAGGTAATTGACACTTTAGTTTCTCCAGAAGGACCAGTTGGGAGTAGAACACACCCAAATATGATGGTTAACCTGCCAAAAAGTTGAAAGACATCTGCCTGCAAAATGGGACATGGCATGCATTGTTCAGTCTGTTTGCAGGGTAATGGAGTTTTAATCCCAAAATGTCCTTTGAATGGAACAAGGTCACGGAAGAGTAAAATCAGTGAGGTTTGTCTCAACATGTGAGTATGGGGTATCTGATTAAAAATGATGTTTCCTTCACACTATTGCATCCACTGTTTGTACTGTGGTTGTCTAAAGCCCAACTTTACAGTAAACTCGGAAGATTCCCAGGATACTTTCACATTTCCTGTGTTAGTAAATGTTCTCTTCACTTCCTGTTTCACAGACATACCTGTAAGTAGCTGCTCTTAAAATGGGTAAAGCAAAAAGAAAACAATCCTTTTTAGCAATGACCCAGGTCAGGAGGCTTCCTGGTTTTTATTGCCACTTCAAAGCCAAACCAGATAAAGCAGCTTAAGGTACTACTTTGACATTGAATGGAATTTGAGACAGCTGTCTGAGTAGCACGAGTTTTGAGATCATAGGAATTTTGCTTGAAAATCTTGCCTCTCACCCATATATGGCAGAGCCTGTGGAGCTCTCTGCTCACTTGAGCCAAGAATCCTGCTTCTATCCCCTGGCCCACCAGACTTATGACCATCAGTGCCTCTGGTGGGTTCATCTCTCATTTTATAGAAAGTCACGTGAGAGCTGTGAGTTGTGACTCTCAGTTTACATTGTTTATGGTTCCTTTCCAGTATGCTCCGACCAGCAGCAGGGATCATGAAAGGAGCCCTGGGTCAGAATGTTGCAAATACATGTCTTGTCCCCTGTAGACACACTTGACTCAGGCATCCCACCTGAGGTAATGTTGGTTTTCTGATTGCAGTGTGTCTGGAGTCTCAGGAAGCGCCTACACCACCCTCAGAGGATCGCTGCTTGTTTGAAGGAGCACATGTGCATCCTTGACCTCTCCGCCCATCTCTAATGCCACATAGGAGTCCACTTGGAGGCATATTTAGCAGGAAATATACTCTTTGCTTCATGCCACTCTGTCATATTCAGTGTTTCAAGGCTGATTTGACTCAGAAATGTCTAATCCTAGATATGAGCTGAGCAGATGATTTTCAGATCAGATAAGTGATAGCAGAGGTTTAAAGGGAAAATGTTGATTTCTAAAGAAAATAGGAAACTTGTCAAAGTTATTCATATTCTACTTAGAAAATGACCCAAGCTGAAAATGAAAGTGACACGTGAAATCTAATATCTGCTGGAGTTCCTGGTTGCATCTGCAATGTAGTGTAAGGTTTTCCATTCCTCTGTTCAGCTTCAATAATAAATCTGAGGTCCAAGAATCATCCTCTGAGAAAGAAGCAAGAGACCAGCTTACTCAAGAACATCAGACAGAAACAGGAAGCTGAAAGAAATGTATTGATCTTCTTTTGTTGAATGTTTAGTAGTAGTGAACTCGCTCAGTCATATCTGACTCTTTGCGACCCCATGGACTGTAGCCTCCCAGGCTCCTCTGTCCATGGGATTTTCCAGGCAATAGTCCTGGAGTGGATTGCCATTTCCTTCTCCAGGGGATATTCCCAACCCAGGGCTCGAACCCAGGTCTCCCGCATTGTAGACAGATGCTTTACCGTCTGAGCCAATAATACCAAGTTTAAAAAATAACCAAGGGGCTTAATAAGAAAGCATATAATATCCAAATGCCCAAACACTAGGGTGTCACTATCATAATAATGTTTGTCATTACTTATTTATTTATTTATTTACCCAATCAGTCCATTCTGAAGGAGATCAACCCTGGGATTTCTTTGGAAGGAATGATGCTAAAGCTGAAACTCCAGTACTTTGGCCAACTCATGCAAAGAGTTGACTCATTGGAAAGACTCTGATGCTGGGAGGGATTGGGGGCAGGAGGAGAAGGGGATGACCAAGGATGAGATGGCTGGATGGCATCATGGACTCAATGGACGTGAGTCTGAGTGAACTCCGGGAGATGGTGATGAACGGGGAGGCCTGGCGTGCTGCGATTCATGGGGTCGCAAAGAGTTGGACACGACTGAGCGACTAAACTGAACTGATGGACTTAAACTGTTTTTAGGGCTTTGCTGGTAGCTCAGCTGGTTAAGAATCTGCCTGCAATGCGGGAGACCCCGGTTTGATTACTGATCAGGAAGATCCCCTGGAGAAGGGATAGGCTACCCACTTTAGTATTCTTGGGCTTTCCAGTGGCTCAGATGGTAAAGAATCTGCCTGTATTACGGTAGATCTGGGTTCAATCCCTGGGTTGGGAAGAGCCAAACCACTCAAGGGCATTGCAACCCACTCATGTATTCTTGCCTGGAGAATCCTCATTGACAGAGGAGTCTGGTGGGCTACAGTCCATTGGGTAGCAAAGAGTTGGACACAACTGAGCTACTCAACAGAGCACAGCACAGACCATTTTTACAGTCTTTAATTGAATTTGTTACAATACTGCTTCTGTTTCAAGTTATGGTTAGCTCTCAGACCAGGGACTGAACCTGCACCCCCTGCATTGGTAGGTGAAGTCTTAGCCACTGTACCACCAGTGAAATCCCTTGACATTATTTTTTAAACTGCTGTTTCTACAACTGTTTTTGGTCACATTTAAATATGATCCTGCATTTTCCATCAAATTTCTCATATGGGAAATCATCTATAATGATGTTTTCAATTGATCTGATGTTAACAAAGTTACAAGTTAACACCTGTGGCACCCTTCCAATTGAAGATTTATTTTCCTGTGTTCAGGGGAATATTTTTAAGAAAGTTTGGTGCATATTAATAGTCTTCCCAAAAACCACATCTTGACATAAACTAAATATTTGCAAATGTCCCAGAAATTCAGAGGCATCGCTTTGTTTTTGTTGTTTTTTTCCTCATCTTGTTTTCATGGGCTCCAGCACTTCCTGTCTCAACTTGTGCCAGGAAAACTAACTACCAAAATAGGACAAAAAGCTATTTCTGTCCTATGGTTTAAGAATTCAGCAGAAAATCAAGAGGTATTAGCAAATTCGTAGGCTCCCCAAACTGGAAAACATAAATGTAGCCAAATGTTGCACATGTAATAACCACTTTCTATGAAGTTTGGCCATAGCACCATTCAATCAAAAGGAAAAATCAATATTGAAAAAGTAGGGATGATGAACCCTACAATGACAAATTTATTGGGCAAGTTGGCTTGGTCACTTGCTAAAGTTACCATAGAACCAAAAGGGTAATAACGGTAAGTTCCTCTACCCCTAATACACTGAAGATGGTCCACACAAGACATTAACCATGAATTAACTACTATTAATCATATATTTTATTATTATTAATAATCAATTGATATTGGAAAATAAATCTATCCTTTAACTAATACATAAAGCCTAATTTAACCATTTAATTCTTTTCATTTAAACTATGACAAAGACATTTTACCAACATATATTTTTCCTTTAGAACTTGATATATTTAAGCAATAATTTTATATTTTTATTGTGTCATCACTTGAAAGTATTTAAAAGATACTCCTTTCAGAAAGATAAGCATGTTTCCCAGTATTCACTTACGTCTTCCACACTTAGGTTTCCCCACCCAGCATCAAGGATGTAAATGGTGATAGAAGTGAAGCATTGTGGGCAAATCCCATTTTTAAAGTGTTGTCCTGTTATCAAAGCATGAACATCAGTCTTACTGAAACAAAAACACATCATCCTTCACAGTTCATGGGACTCAAAAAAAAAAAAATTCAATGGGTTTTTGAGAGAAAGGAATATTTAAATTCACACTTATACTGTTCATAAAATCAGACCACTGCTGTTTTGCAACTCCAAAAGCTGCCTTTTCCTGCTGAGAAATATCTACCTTAAACTAGAACTGGAAAAAAAAATTATGTAAGAGAAAATACAGGATTCCATTACCATATACACCATCAAACTCTCAGTAGGTCAGTTGGTTGTCCTGTTAATAATTATCAGTCAACTGGAACCAACTCCTACTTACCACTCTCATCAACATTAGTTGGATGACTGAGAATCTTAGAATCAAGCATTTCTTCTGGTTTCTGACTCTACAGCTCCTGATCACATTATTCTTTGACCTGTCCTCTGAAATGCAGCTCTCTATGCTGGTCCTAGAGGACAAACAATGGCCATGAATGTGACGGGGGTACTGGGGAAAGGGGGCCAGTGCACCCAGATAAGCCCCCCATCTGCTGCAGTAGCTGACATGCCACCACTTAGAACCCTGTCCTTCCATGTCTTGCACTCATGCTCTTTGGGCAGTTCCAGCAAATTAAACTGAGGCGCACAAAGCCAAATCACACCCATTTTCCTTCCAGGAGCGACCTAGAACTCTCTTAGGAATTAGACATGTTGAGAACTCAGGGAAATTGCTCCTGGATGGAGCTGAAGGTACAGAGAGGTGAGGCTCCTGCAGACAGAGCAGTGGACCTTCGAGGGCAGAGTCTCCCTGTGATGGTCAGCCATTCCTCCTCCTTAAATTCCCCCTATGGTTTATGCTTTCCTTCTCCAGTCTCCGCCCTGACCTGCCTGCCCTCACCTGCAATTGCCCCTCCCACTGCTTTATGAGTCACAGTAGGTGCAGCTGAGTCCACTTTGGAACATTCCCCAGGAAAACAACACCTGACAACATGATATCAGTGAATTACTGTTTCTCTTCCTGGCATTATTACCCATATTTGGACTCTCTAGGCATGGCAGAGCCATTTTTCTTGTATTAAGAACATAGCAAAATATTTCATATAGTACAGTTATTCTGTGGTTAGATTGTTCCTTTCTTAGAAAAATCTCTGCTCAAAAAATGATATATATGATAGACCACTTTGAAAATTTAGGGACTGTGAGAGACGATTAGCAGGTTTTCCCCCAAGCTCATCATGCAAAGTGAAGGAGAAGAAAAATGAAAGAAAAAAAAAAGTTATCCTAGTTGGAAATTCTATAAAGCTCAAGACACTCACTGAATGATGTTTAGCAGGCCCCTACTTACCTCCTCAAAGAAAAGGAAAAAAGAACAGAGGGATAAAGAAAACATGCACTTGAAGTGTGATGCAATCCTTAACAGCCTCTCAGAAAGGCCCTCCATTCTTTTTCCTGAAGTAGCTAAGCTCTGAGAGACAGCTACTCCCCATCTCCTCCACTGCTGCAGGGATGGGCAACTGGTTTCTCAGTCTAGAACCTGAAAGGAACCCATAGCTTCTGAAACTGACTGCTCTTTTATCACAGCTGGGGAAGCGATGTTCCAGGGCATGTCACACAGTTTCTTCCCTAATTTATGTGATTTCAGGAGCACTTAGGCTCACCTAGAATATTATTTCTGTACTGTGGTTGACCAGAGGGTGAAGAACACTCACTCTGTCCAAGCATGTTGCATTCTTCTTTAATCTGGTTTTAACAGAAGTGCTTCCCAACCGAAAACTCATCAGATTTCAAATCAAAATATACCAGACCAAGAGGGCTTGGAGCTGGCCATCAGGGAAGAGATCAGGTCCTTGAGATTGTGGAAATCAAGACAACCATATTTATGTACGGACAGGGGTTACCACAGTTACAGGCAGCAATGAAGCAATCTTATCCCTTTCTACTTCATGTGGCAAGCTTTACACCCATCACTTGAGGCTGCCCAACATCTGTGAAATAAAATAGCCTTGACTCATTGGCTATTTTCCACATTGAGTGCCACCTTCCCAAGGGAAAACTAGAAAACTCACACCCTTGGGTTCCCTGGAAGCACAGTACATAGGTCCTGCTGATCAGATTTGCCCAGGTGATACTTGGATTCATGCAGGAGATACTGAAGGAAGTGTTGGTCCCAGTGATTTTGGGGAGATCCTGCTTCTCAGGATCTGCAAGCACACAGCTGCTGGCATTCTTAGGTTCTCACAGACACAACAGCAGTGTTTCCATTTGGGAAGTCTCTGTATTGTGGCTGGAAACAACCTTGTCTGTAGTTTTGAAATCTGGCTCTCTGGTCAACCTGGCAATAACCTCTAATAGAACATTTTTCTGCTTAGATTATTCCAAACAAGCTCTGTTGTTTAGACTAATGGATGCTGACCAATACATAATCCTATAAATTTTTAATTCCTCATTAGCTAAAGTTTCTTTTCTTTTGGTTCAGCATGTAGGCCCTTTCACATCTGTCCCTCTGGGTTCTGGTTTTAGCTCTTGTGTTTACAATGACAAGAGAAGATATCCTCTTCCTGCCTTCACATAATTGGCAAAGCTGTGATAAGACCTGTATAGCAGGAGCCAGCGGATATCCTGGTTTCCCACTTGGATGTTACAGACTGAGATATGATGACAGTCAAAGCCCTACCATGTATGCGGGTGCTCTAAACTCACAAACAGACATATGTAGCCAAAATATCTAGGGGTATATTTGGGAGGGAGAGGTGTTTTAAAATGCACCTCCAAGTAATCCCAATGGTCACAACCTTCTCTCTCAATCCCTTTATTTCCCTGGGGGCTGGACCTATATTCCCAACAGCACAAAACAAAGTGAGAAGCAAACACTTCTGCCATGAGATTATAAAAGTCTGCAATTTCTTTTTTTATTATTATAAATGCAAACTTACTTTATTTGAACAACTTAACTGGAGAGAAGGGCTTCCCTGTTAGCTCAGTGGTAAAGAATCCACTTGCCAATGCATGAGAGGCAGGTTCAATCCCTGGATCATGAAGATCCCCTGGAGAAGGAAATGGCAACCCACCTTGGTATTCTTTCTTGGGAAACTCCATGAACAGAAGAGCCTGGCAGGCTACAGTTCATGGGATCGCAAAGAGTTGGGCACAACTTAGTGACTAAATGGGCTTCCCTTATAGCTCAGTTGGTAAAGAATCTGCCTGCAATGCAGGACATCCTGGTTCGATTCCTGGGTTGGGAAGATCCCCTGGAGAAGGAAGAGGCTACACTGAAGTATTTTGGGGCTTCCCTGGTGGCTCAGCTGGTAAAGAATCTGCCTGCAGTGTGGGAGACATGGGTTCTATCCCTGGGTTGGGAGGATCCCCTGGACAAGGAAAAGGCTCCCAGTCCAGTAAGCTGGCCTGGAGAATTCCATGAACTCTATAGTCTATGGGTTCCCAAAGAGCTGGACACGACTGAGCAACTTTCACTTTCACTTAGTGCCTAAAAAACAACAGCAAACTGGAGAAAAGGGGTAGGTGAATATGTATTAAACCCAAAAGGAAAAAAAAAATTCTACGTCAGAAATTTTTTAATGGCATAATATACTAAAATAAGTTTATTTCTTTTCTTTTTTTTTTCATTCCAAATGGATTTATTGAGTGCCTCCTAGGTGCCAGGCACTGTTTCAGACATAAGAAAGAAATACAGCAGCAAACCAAAGTGTGTGCCCTCAGTGAAAAGAGGTTTATTTCTAAAGAAGCTGTCTGAAAGGAAATCAGTATTTATTATGACATGACATATTAATTTTACTCATTATAATTATAGATCTGTAATTTGAATGTTTGTCTAATCCAGTCTTTTAAATATTATTTTTATTACTTTTAGCCGTGTGGCTTGGCTTGGGAAACCTTAGTTCCCTGAACAGGGATTGATTAAATTTACGTAGGTTTCATGGATGTGCCAATCACAAGTTTTAAAAAAAAATCAGGAGAAAGGATGTCAGATGGTTTAAACAACATGTAATTGAAATACTGGATCAACTCTGGCTTGCATACCAAGGGTAACAAACGGTCTCCTGAAGTTTTCATGAACTCAGTGATCTAATGACTTCGTTCTTAAGAACAGCACATAGCAAAGTGAGAAAGGGTTACTTCTGAGTTAAGACTATGAAAGTCTGCCACATCTGTGTTGCTTGTCCTCTCCCTGTCTCTTTGCACTTGCTTGTACTGTTGAAGCAAACTACTGTTTTGCAAGCTGCCCTGTGAAAAGGCCACTTAGCAAGGAACTTAGCATGTCTTCCCAGGTGGTACTGGTGGTAAAGAATTGGCCTGCCAATTCTCTTGCATCTCAGGAGATGCAAGAGACACGGGTTTGATCCCTGGGTCAGGAAGATCCCCTGGAAGAGGGCATGGCAACCAAATTAAGTATTCTTGCCTAAAGAATCCCATGGACAGAGGACCCTGGCAGGCTAGGGTCACAAAGAGTTGGACACGACTGAAGTGACTGAGCATGCACACACAGATGCACGTAGTTGCTTCATAATATTATATGTGCTTCAAGTGTACAGCAAAGTGATTCAGTTATACATGTATATGTATATATACTCAGTGTGAAATGCAAATCTCTTTTCCTTTCCATGAAACATTTAGCAAACTCTACATTATCCTTTAACACATCTGCAGTTAAATTTGAGTTTTGTGGAGAAACATAATAAACACCTGGTTAGAGTCACTTAGAACTAGCAAACTTGGATTAAAATAAACCAAAAGCCTCCCTTTCATTGGGGAGTGAGCATTCCAGAAACTAGATGTCTAACAGGTAACAACGGAAAAGAACAATCCATAAAAGTTGATCCTTTTTACCCATATTTTAAACTTTTTAATCTTATATTGGAGTGTAGCATATTAACAATGTTGTGATAGTTTCAGGTGAAGAGTGAAGGGACTCAGCCATTCAAATACATGTATCCATTCCCCCCCAAACTCCCCTCCCATCCAGGATGCCACTTAACACTGAGCAGAGTTCCTTGTGCTACACATTAGGTCCTGGTTGGTTATCCATTTTAAATATAGCAAACATCACCCATTGGAAAATAAAGTCTACATGTTGGTCATGACAGTATGATCAGAGCATTTTAGTGGCCCGAGGAGCAACATGCATGGTTTTGTGCTTTCAGGAGGAATTAGGAGGAAATCAGGCATCTGTTAGCAGGCAGCCTGCTTCCACTTGAAAAGGGTCAATCATCCTGTAACTTACCCAGTTATATCTTAATAAACAGCAATTACTTCACCTGGCAGGGAGACCCTCTCAATTTCGTACCAAGAGATCAATGCTCTACAGAGGTAATAAATCTGGGATGATCTCAGAAAAATAACAGGGGGATAGCAAATACATTGGAAACTAGTCACATGAATTATAAATTCTGTTTTCACAGACTTCCCAATAAAATGCTCATGAGTTCAAGAGCACACCTAGCTTATTTCTCAGTGTCTTAAAGGAGAATAGCCAGTTAATCCTGATAGGCATCCAGGAATACCTCACTTGTCCCGTGAATGGCAATTCTGCCATACTTTTTACCAGCCCATTTCAGACTCAAGTATATCTGATGTCATTCTCAAACACATTTTATTCTATTGGGTTAGTCAAAAAGTTTGATTGGTTTTTTTTTTTTCCATTGCTTATTAAGATATGATTATGACCGACTGGTGGTATTATACAGCAGAAACCAACACAACATTGTAAAGCAACTTTCCTCCAATTAAAAAAAAAAGAAAAAAGAAAAAGTGTACGATGTAAAAAAATTTTTAACATTCCAGAATGAACTTTTTGGCCAAAACAATATGGCCCCTCAGTAACTGGATACCTTACCATGCAAGAATACCCAGCATTGATCCTAGGACTGTTCACTTTGCCAAAAAAACCAGTCTGGGCCTTTTTCCAACTCCATCATTTTGCAAATCTCTCCTAAAACCCAAATATCCCCCTTTGTTCTAACCTGTTTCTACCTGGATTCTTGTTAATTCTAGGTTCTTAGCTTCTAAGTTGTCTTGATCCTGCCGTCTGTTGCCTGCTGATTGCTGGCGTGGCTGCAGACACCCTAATGGCTCAGAGGGATGAAGTGAGTATAAGGTTGATGCGAATATACCAATTCCATAGAACTGGATGGAGACTTCAGTGTCTGAGGAAAGTCACAGCTTTAGGAAGCAAAAGGCTCAGTGATGACATGGCCAAAAACATGCTGGGCCTGAGAACACCCAAGATGCCTAAGTCACCTGAGACTAAACTCCAGGGAAAGTGTGGAGCCTGGGAGGAGCAGGAGGCGGTGTCCAAGAGGATCCCCGAGGGTCTACATGCAGTCACAGAAGGAAAGACCATCTCTCTGAGCACCAAAATCAGAGTATCCATCACACTCCCTCCAACAAAAAAGTCCATCTTTTTCCTTTTGGCTGTGCCTAACGGCTTGTAGGATCTTAGTTTCCTCACCAGGGATCTAAGTCATGCTCCCTGCAGTGGAAACACAAAATCCTAACCACTGGGCTTCCAGGGGAGTCCGCTGCCTTTCTTTGATGCCCTGGCCATTTGGCAGTATTCTCCAATTTTTTATTCTTCCCACTCAAATTCTAAGTTCCCCTCCTACCGGGACATCCTCAACTGACTCACAGGATAAACTTTATTCCAATCAAAAGCTGGAGGCATCCGTAGTGAAAGTGCATCCCTGGCTAAGCCCAGCATCCTCGTGACTCCAGTGACCTCTGCTCCTCTCCCAGAGCCACTGTGAGAGCTGGAGTCTCACAGTGTGAGCCTCTGTCTCCTCACAGCCCATTGGGCAGCCAGCCCCAGTCCATCTCTCCCAGCAGTCCTTCCTGACTCTCAGCCTGCATTAAGCCCTCACCCTCTGCCTAACCCCTAGGGCATTCCATCATGGATCACACTGTGGTGATGCTGAGTCCAGAATGTTGAGGGAGCTCAAGAAATGTTGGTTTAACTAAACCCATCTTCCTGGTCTAACACTTCAGCATTTCCGTGGCAAGTGCCTCAAACCCTGGAATGGTTCACTAAACCAGAGCTCCCATCCCGGCCCTGCCCTTGTGTTCTAAGGCTGGTCACCCCTCTCTTGCTCCTATCAGTGGTGGATGGTGTCACAGACTCCATCTCTACTCTGGTCTCCATGTCAGCCTGAGATCCCTCCTAGTTACTTGTAACACACTCCTCTTCCAATTCACCTTGACTTTCCTACATGCTTCTGTTCAAACTGAGCTCTGTTACCTTCAGGGTGTTCATAAACTTTTCCAGTATGTTGCAACACAAAGAACACAGAAACTCTTTCAATTTCCTATATTTCAAGTCCCTCCACCCTTGCCACACACACACCTGTAAGCATCTTTACTTTCAAGCCCATCCTTTACAAACGTTTAGTTGTTCTTTTTTTTTTTTTTTTTCATTTAGGAACTCACATTTAATCCTGTGTAGTTGCCAGATTACACGTAAACGTAGTATTCTTTATAATCATCACCAATATGACCTATCATTGTCATGGACTTCAGATGACTTCTTGGCTTTTTCTAGCTTTCTCTCCAAGCCTTCTAATCTTTCAAATGTTTATTTCTCTCTTCTCAATTCGATAGAGATAGTTAATTCACAATTGACAATCTCTAGGTTCAGCCATGTTGCTGCAAATGACACTATTCCATTATTTTTTTATGGCTGAGTATATATATGAACCACAACTTCTGTATCCATTCATCTATTGATAGACATCTAGGTTGCTTCCATGTCCTGGCTACTGTAAACAGTGCTTCAGTGAACACTGGGTGGATGTATCCTTTCAGACCATGCTTTTCTCTGGATATATCCCCAAAAGTAGGATTATAAGGTCATACGTAGCTCTATTTTTAGTTTTTAAATTGTCCATCTTTTACTGAGGACATAAGCCCTTAAAAATGGTAAGTGAGATTGAGAGCAGAGATCATGGCTTATCCATATGTTCACCTAATGATAAAATAAGGCTTAGAGCATAACACTGATACTTATTTCTTAATCTTTCTTTCTCATTAAGATAGAAGGGAAAATAAAGAGGACAAAGAGCCAAGAGAATAAATAGTTAAAATTTATTTATTTAGTATTAGTATAGGCCAATCACTGTGCTGAATGGTTTTCCTATATAATATGTGGATACTATGAAATTCCTATTTTAACCAATGAAACACTACAGGTTGGGGATATTGTCAAACCAGTGCTCAGACAGAAGGGTTGGGATTGAACCCAGGCACCTCACCACTAGTTATATTAACCACTTTTTATTAAATGCTTCCTAAGAGAATATAGGATGGAAGCACTTTATGTGCATGGCATGCAAGGCTTCAAAGCAGGAGTACGAGGGCAGAAACCATAAGAAAGTGAGACTGGCAGGCTTTGTTCATTGCGGAAAATCCTCATTGTCAAAGAGGAGAAAAAAGTAAAGTTGAAGACATGATTTGGCTCCAAATGGCCTTGAAGGTATGAAATCAACTCTTTACAGTCATAAAAAAATGAAATAATAGCATTTGCAGCAACATGGATGGACCTTGCAATTATCATACTAAGTGAAATAAGTCAGAAAAAGAAAACAAATACCATATGATATCACTTATATATGAAATCTAAAATATGACACAAATGAACTTATCTATGAAACAGAAACAGATTCACAGACATAAAAAACAAACATGGTTACCAAAGGGGGTGGAAGAGGGATAAATTAGGAGCTTGGGATTAACATATATACACAACTATATATGAAATAGTTAACCAACAAGGAGGCCTACTGAATAGCACAAAGAATTATACTCAATATGTTTAATAAACTATAAGGGAAAATAATCTGAAAAAATATATGTTGTGTATAACTGAATTATTGTGCTATACACTTGAAACTAACATGACATTGTAAATTGACTATACTTCAATTGAAATAAAATGGAAATGAAGTCAATTTTATTGGCAGTGAAGGTATTATGAAATATTAATCCAAAAATTTCATTAAATGTACTTCATATCTGTTATATTCAAAGTTGAGTTGTGATAAGAATTATAAAGAGAGAGCAGATTAAAATATCCAAAATCCTAAGAACTAGGAGCTTACAGGGAAGATATACCTTAATCACAAATATCTATAATAGAAGATAGAAAGTTATTCTTGTGAAAATAAATGTTACAGGAAAAAGTAGAGATTTTTGCAGATAAGGGGGCAATTTTATGAACAGTGGCAGTTCATAGACAGTAAGAAGGAAAATAGACCTGGCGTTGGGAGGAAGCTCATTCTGGGTGGAGGAAACAGCCCAGCAGAAGTGCTGAGGTGGGAAGCAGGGGCAAAACTTGAGAGTTGAGTTTGCCCGGAATCCTCAGTCCACGAGGGGGAATGGCACCCTCAGCCAGGAAAGCCCAGGCCTCCACCACCTCTGCAGATGCCCTTGAAACCTCAGACAGTGGGATGCACTCTATGCATATCTGCTGAAAATCATATTCTCATAGCTGATTGAAAAGACTAATCTGACAGGCTGTGTGGTGTGAAAGGAAAATGTGGCCATTTGGCACAAGGTGTTCATGAATAATACAACAAATAGCCAACAAGGACCAACTGTATAGCACAGGGAAACATATTCGATATTCTCTAATGGCCTATATGGGAAAAAAAAAAAAAAACATCTGAAAAAGTGTGGATATATGTATAATTGAACTTCGCTGTACACCTAGAAGTAACAGAACATTGCAAGTCAACTACACTCTAATATAAAATAAAAATTAAGTTAAAAAGTAAAATTTTGAATGGATAAGAGAGCTGTGGTATATATACACAATGGAGTATTACTCAGCCTTTAAAAAGAATACATTTGAATCAGTTCTATTGAGGTGGATGAAACTGGAGCCTATTATACAGAGTGAAGTAAGCCAGAGAGAAAAACACCAATATAGTATATTAACACATACATATGGAATTTAGAAAGATGGTAATGATAACCCTGTATGTGAGACAGCAAAAGAGACACAGATGTATAGAACAGTCTTTTGGACTCTGTGGGAGAGAGAGGCTGGGATGATTTGGCAGAATGGCATTGAAACAAGTATAATATCATATATGAAATGAATCTCCAGTCCAGGTTCAATGCATGATACAGGATGCTTGGGGCTGGTGCACTGGGATGAGCCAGAGGAATGGTACGGGGAGAGAAGTGGGAGGGGGGTTCAGGATGGGGAACACGTGTATACCCGTGGTGTATTCATGTTGATGTATGGCAATATTGTAAAGTAATTAGCCTCCAATTAAAATAAATAAATTAAAAATAAATTAAAAAGAGCTTGTCAAAAAAGGCAAAATTTTTTAAAAACGTAAAATTGATGGAGCATAACAACTAAAGGGGTTTATCAAGCGAAAAAAGAGGGGGATAGAAGACTGGAACATTAAAATCATTCCAGTGGAGTGGTGTAATAAAAGAACACTTCAGGAAGATCAAACTGGAGAAAGGTACAAAGTGATCAATGAAAACAACAAGTGAATGATGAAGCTATGCTAATTGGTGCAGGACTCATCAGAGTTCTGAATGGATGGTGACAAGAGGAAATGAATTGGGGATCTAAACATATTTCAAAACAGGAATGAACAAGAATTGATGTTACGATAAGTATCATGAACGGAAATCACAGAATTAAAGTCAGATCTGAGGTTTAAAGCTGGAGGAATTTGTGATCCACTAACAACAGTAAGGAATTTACTATAAGAAAAAGGTTATTTTAAAGTTGGGGGGAAATAAACTCAAATTTGGGCAGGTTGAGTTGCATAAGGCAGCTTTATGCAACAATTAACCTCAATCAAACCTTCCTAAAGTTACTGCTACACCCATACACTTTCTTTTTCAAGATTATACTTCGTAAGACACACAGCGCCTTCCATTTCAGATATGCAGTTTCTCAGAAACTCTACAGACATTTGATACTTCTAAATACTTCAAGTAACCATTAGCTTATGTTTTTCATCTTGTTGCATACTACTGTAGCAGAAGTAGAGAGATCAAAGAATAATATCAGTCTAACTTTTCTATGCTTTAACTTCTCGGTTCTATAGGAACCAGAAATTATAGTCACAGCTGAAATGGATCCTCCAACATTCCACAATGTCCTATTTGGCCATTGGTATGAAGAGCCAGCAATAAAGAATCTAAAAACATCTTTGGCCATATGAAAGTTACTTACTTCAAGAAAAGCTGTCAGATGACTTTGATCTTACTGCTTTAGTAATATGAACCAGCGCAGACAGTCATATAAAGGGCAGGCCAATTAAGGTTGTTTAATGAATAAACCAAATAAAACTATCAAATACCAGATTAGAAGAAAAATAATCAGAGAGAAGGATACAGAGTCAAATGTAAGTGGGGAAAATTTTTCTTGCAGTTAAAAAAAAAAAGTTAATCCAATTCTTAAGCCATAATTAAATGGCCTGAAAAGTTTAAAGATAGTCTATGCCACATTTAAACACATGAAGGTTGACACTGTCCAAAAAAAATATCTTGCTTGTAGAAATTATAAAGAACCAAACATGGTAGCAATGTTATGTCTTTAATGGTAGGAAAAGTAAAAAACAGTAAAAGAGAAGCTAGATAAGCAGTCTGTGTTCAGATGATCAAGGAATAAATATATTAAGGGTTAGGGTTCGTGTCAGGGTTATTTTTTCTCACACTATAACCTGTCTTCTGGCTCTTACCAATCACATCTAATGTCTGAAGACGTATTAAGCTAGGCATGATATTGTCTCATAAATAAGGTTAGCAATGCTTTTTTCATTAATAAAGACTTGAAAATGGTGTGCAGAGTTTAGAAGAGATATTTGTCCAATGCACTATAATCTTTAAGTTAAAAAATGGTCAAGATAGTATATACTAAATCAGTGAGTTCTATACATTTATTAACAATTAAAATGATACAGTTAAATAATAGAACAGACATAAACAATCAGTGAATTTGGGTAAAAATAGTTTATTATTAGAAATAATATTTTTTCAACCAATAAAACTACTTTGCCTGAGTAAAATAAATGAATCCCCACATTAAAGGTCATTCAGGGTGTGTGTGAAAACGATTCCTGAACTAAATATTTGAAATCTTATTAGGCAAGAGGATTAGCTTCAGTTGGGTATAACAATTTAGACTCTGCAGAAGAAACTAGGAAACTTAACCATGGTCTCATTTGAGAAATTGCTGCAGAATCTGCCTAAGGGTTGAAACAGACTCCACTGAAATGCACTGGAGAACTGGGTCCCCAGACAGACCCTTCTCAGATTACACAGAGCAATTGCTGTAGGCTTGACCACAAAAAAGACCATGCGCTCTGAAACGCTCCATGCAGGACAACCTGCTGGCATTCCTGCTAGATTAAACAATATGTCCCTGCAACTCACCAGATGTATTTTTTGATAACATCAAACCCCAAATCCAAAAACTTTCAGCAGCCAGACATTCAGTTCAAAATCTCCCTGATTGTTGCCAACACAGCAGCTGCCAGGAGCCCAAACCTGACCAACAGAGTGTTTTCCATCTTCCCATTAAAAAGAGGGTGAGGAAAGGACATCTCTGTCCACAACTATCTGATTTAACTTGGATTTGGAGGAAAGTTGGGGGAAGGGAAAGGGGAAGAGAACAAAATATTTTGGCTACACCAGGATAATGGGAAAGTCCCTTTAACAGCCTTCCAATTTCTGAATGGTTTCCTGTCTTTGTTTGGGGTAAGAGAGAAGCCAGGATATATGAAATCTTATTTTTAGTTTAATTCTTTGGAAAGGAGTGTATCTCACCAACTCCAATGAGTTCAGAGAAAGGAAAAAGAGTAAATAAACAGCTTACAAGCAGGCTGTCCTTCTTAGAAGAAATAAACTGGACTTTTCTAAAACAAGAAGTAAAATAGAAAACATTGAAATAAATCTAGGCAAAAATAAGATTCGGCTTAAGCCACAACTACCCAAATAATCTGGATGGGTGTATGACAATGGGATTGGCTTTTATAGTCTCTTTTGATTTATTAAGAAGGAGGGACAGGAATCATTATTGTAATTAGAATATGCTTCAGAAGTATTCTGGAGTCAAAAGCTCTAGCTCATTGATTTGGCCACAGCTGAAAAGCTGGGTGATGAATGGATACAAAAGTTGTGGTATATATATGTATGGAATATTATTCAGCCATAAAAAGGAAATGATTTGAGTCAGTTGAAGTGAGATGGGTAAAGCTAGAACCTGCTATAAAGAGTGAAGTAAGTCAGAAAGAGAGAAACAAGTATATTAATGCATATATACATGGAATCTAGAAAAATGGTACTGATGAACCTATTTGCAGGCAGGAATAGAGACACAGAGATAGGAAACAGACTGCAGATACAATGGAGGAAGGAAAGGTAGCACAAGTTCAAAGAGCAGCATTGAAATGTATACGTTACCACATGTAAAACCGACAGCTAGTGGGAAATTGCTGTATAAGACAGGGAGCCCAACCCAGTGCTCTGTCCCACCCTCGAGGGGCGGGATGGGTTGGAGGATGGGAGGGAGGGAACATATGTATACTTATGGCTGATTTACATTGTTGTATGGCAGAAGCCAACCCATTGCATAGCATTTATCCTCCAATTAAAAAAAAAGAAGAAGAAGAAGAAGCTGGATGAACACTGTGAGGAGCACAAAAAAAGTTCATGCTTCCCTGAGCTACCATGCTAGCATGGCCTTAGCATAGGATTCCTCCCAGAAGCCGTCAAGCACGGTAGTTCCTGCAGATTTGCCAGGACACATGTCATGGCTGAAGAGCTCTAAAGAGAGCTCAGCAGTGTGGGATTCAGCTGGTTCAGCAGAAGTGTAGCAGATGAGTAGCTTACCATTGTGCTGGATGTGAGGCGATCTCCTTCTCTGGTAATTGCTGTCCTTTAATGACTAGGGAAGAAATGATTGTTCCCTTATAGTTCAGTTGGTCAAGAATCTGCCCGCAATGCAGGAAATGCTGGTTCGACTCCTGGGTCAGGAAGATCCACTGGAGAAGGGACGGGATACTCATTCCAGCATTCTGGCCTGGAGAATTCCATGGACGGTACAGTCCATGGGGTCACAGAGTTGGACACGACTGACTGACTTTCATTTTTACTTTCACTGATGACTAGGACTTTTAATGATGGAGTGGAATGGAATCAGTACTCTAAGTAATAGATCCACAACATTTTGTGGGAACTGAGATAAAAACCAATGCATTCATTATGTCATGAAGAGATGGAATCTTGAACTGTAGGAATAAGTCTGAACTGGCAAATATCCAGGAGGATTAAGGAGAAATAGCAATCTAGATGAGAAAACATGTTCAGAGGTATAGACAGTTCTAAGAAGGTTCATTCAAAGTTCTGACAGTTAAATGAAATATACAGAGAACATGTCATGGTATGTGGATGAACCTAGAGATGATCAGACTAAGTGAAGTCGGCCAATACACATTACTATACTGTGTATTGTAGATACACAGTACTATACATAAAATGAACAACAAGGATCTACTGTATAGCACAGAGAACTGTACTCAATATCTTAAAATAATCTATAAGGGAAAATAATCTGAAAAAAGTACGTATTTTGAATCACTTTGCTGTACACCTGAAGCATTGTAAATTAACTATATTTCAATTAAAAACAAACAAAAAACAGAAAGAAAGAAAACATTCTATGTTGGTAAGTGAGATTGCAAACCATGTAGCTAATTCTTCCATCTCCATTTGCACAGCATCTGTGCTGTGACTTTAGAAGGGGTGGATTCTATTTCTTTACCCATTAGATATGGGCTTTACTATGTGACTTGCTTTGGCCACTGGGACATTACCGAATGTGGCACAATCAGCCCCTTTTTGACAGGCCAGATGACTGCATTCTCATAGACAAGTCCAGGTGAAGCTAAGAGAAAAATTCAGACTCATAGAACAGTGAGCTAAGAAATGATTGATCTTTTAAGACCCCAAGTTTTGGGCCTGGTTGCCTACACTGCAAAAGTTGATAGCTGCGACGCCATAGAAGAGTCAGTATTCTTAAATGGGCGGGGGCGGGGGGGGGTGAGCGTCACTCTGCAAATGATAACTACCACACACTCACTGCAAAGGGAGAGAGTACAAAATCTCATCAAATAGGGTCCAGTCTGGGCTCTCTGAACCATGCTTTTTCTCTCTAGTTCCACATGATCCTCTCTTATGGCTTGATATCCTATAAACTCGAGTCAAGATGTAATGTTTCTCACTATCGACCCCTGTCCATACATATAAAATAGACAGGTCAAGAGGAAGATGTTCGAATATTTAGGTGCATACATGACACATGAAAGAAGGAAACAGTAGATGCTCCAAGTGGTCAAAAGGCTGCACTCAGACTTTCTTACCTGCCTCTTTCTTTCTCTGAGCCACTTTGTCCTCAGCTGGCTACTCAGCAAATTTGGGTTCTTTCCCCAGTGAGATAACCCAGACCTTCATTCTCATGGATCAGAGTGAAGAGGTCCTGCCTTCGTGCTATAATGTTCTACTAATTTTTATCATTGGACCTTCTCATGGTACACCCTCTGTTCTGGACTCAGTCCCTCCTGCCCCATTTACATACCAGCCACACATGTTAGGAACAGGAAGCAAGTCCTGTTGGGATACAAATCAGAGCAGGAAGTAAGTAAGCTGTGGAGAACTCAGCCAGTCCATCTTCTCCATCGCCATGAATTTGGGATTCCTCCTTTGGATCCTAGATAAGGGATCAGGAAACTTTTTCTTGAAAGGCAAGATAGTAAACATTTTAGACTACAAGACAAAATTAAGGATAAAACATGGATATTTATATAACCATTGAAACTGATACCACTGTATAGTACAGAGAAATATACTCAGTAATTTGTAATAACCTATGAGTAAAGATATATATATATATATATATATATATATATATATATATATGAATCACTTTGCAGTATAGCAGAAACTAGCACAACATGGTAAGTCAACTATACTTCAATAAAATAAATTAATAAAATTAAAACATACAAACCAATCTTAGCTCAGGAGCTATAAAGTACATATATAAATAAAACCAAAGACAAGCCCGTGATCAAATTGGGCTGCCAGGGCCATAAATTGCTGACCCCCAGTCTAGGTGATGCCAGGTATTTTTGGCACATGGAATTATTTTGGTATTGGTGACCAAGTCAAGACTTCAATCAATGAATGGAACAATTAGAACCACTCCCAATGCTGATATGTGAGCCTCTATCAGGAAATTTAACCTGGTTTAACATTAAGCTTCTCTCTTGACCTAATAGGCACAGAACCTGTCCCACACATCACCCCTAGGCTCTCGTTATATAAATTGACAATGCTGCACAACCCCTTAGGTGTGCAAGCCTTGTCATTCTCGATTTATTGTCTAAAGGCCTCCACAGCTACCCCAGGGCACTGATTCTAGCTCTAGAGCTAAAGATTTCAAGGTGGTTTTAGGGAAATAATGTCCTTGGGAGAATCTCTCTTCCCCTTTCGTTGAGTGCTTTAGGCGATGTTATTCTAGGCTTAAGGAACAAGACAGGAAGTATCTAATCAGGGAGGAAGGGCAACTTCCTGCGGCAAAACCACTTTCGCTATTTGAGCAGAAAAAGGATCCACTAAGAGCTATTAGCCTCTCACTTTTCCTGGTAGGCTTGGCATCAGCTTCGCAAACCACAGGCTCAAGGGCTCCAGATTCACTGGAGTAAAAGTTCCACTTGAGACAAAGCTACTGCTCCCAGGGCAGACCTTTCCATAAACACCCAAACTCTCGTTGGAAGAGCCAGACCTCTGTGCTGCGGTCTGAACTCCTGCACAAGCATCCAGAAAGGATATCCTTACCCACTCCTTGCCCCACACACCACTGCCAGAGGATCCTGCTACTCTGAGTCATGGGCTTGGAGAAATAGATTGGCAAAGTCTAGGCACCCCACTCCAGTACTCTTGCCTGGAAAATCCCATGGATAGAGGAGCCTGGTAGGCTGTAGTCCATGGGGTCGCTAAGAGTTGGGCACGACTGAGCGACTTCCCTTTCACTTTTCACTTTCATGCATTGGAGAAGGAAATGACAACCCACTCCAGTGTTCTTGCATGGAGGATCCCAGGGACGGGGGAGCCTGGTGGGCTTCCGTCTATGGCGTCACACAGAATCGGACACTACTGAAGCGACTTAGCAGCAGCAGCAGCCGCAGGGTGTCTCTTGTGCGTGTGCGCATGCTCAGTCACTCAGTCGTGACCTACTCTGTGCAACCCCATGGACTGTAGCCTGCCAGGCTCCTCTCTATATGGGATTTCTCAGGCAAAAATACTGGAGTGGGTAGCCATTTCCTACACCACGGGATCTTCCTGACCCAGAGATCGAGCCTGCATATCCTTTGTCTCCTGCATTGCAGGTGGATTCTTTACCTGCTAACCCATCAGAGAAGCCCTCCTGCATTAGCAGGCAGATTCTTTTCCACTGCGCCACCCATGTCTTGTACCCTCAGTTATTAAAGAAACATTAGAAAAGCTGTCGTCTGGGTTCTGGAGACTTAAGCTGCCCAATGGCGCTAAAAAGATAAATAACCCATTTCAAATATGACCTGCTCAGAGCAATGGCAGGCAATGGCACCCCACTCCAGTACTCTTGCCTGGAAAATCCCATGGGCAGAGGAGCCTGGTAGGCTGCAGTCCATGGGGTCGCGACCAGTCAGACACGACTGAGCGACCTCGCTTTCACTTTTCACTTTCACGCATTGGAGAAGGAAATGGCAACCCACTCCCAGTGTTCTTGCCTGGAGAATCCCAGGGACGGCGGAGCCTGGCAGGCTGCCATCTATGGGGTCGCACAGAGTCGGACACGACTGAAGCAACTTAGCAGCAGCAGCAGCAGCAGCAGCAGACCATTCAGCAAAGATGTGGGAGCACCAGTATTCTTGTAGAGAATACTTTCTGGGCAGAAAGAAAGAATACTTTCTGGGCAGAAAACCTTCCCAGAAGAGCAAGCCTTATTAGACACACTGCAGAGCCACAGGTGCAAGTGATCAAACACCAGACACAGGGGAGGAAAGTGCAGGATTCTGTAAAAGTAAGACCACAGGACAGCTGACAATGAGCAATACAAATCCCATGTTTTAAAAGTAGAAGATAAGACATGCTGGAGCAGGTAGAGAGGAAGGACTCCTCCTACACTGTTGGTGGGAATATAAGTTGGAGCAGAGAACAGTGTGGAAGTTCCTCAGGAAACTAAAAATAGAACTACCGTATCATCCATCCATCCATCCATCTGTCTGGGCATATATCAGGCTAAAATCATAATTCAAAAAAATGCATGCACCCCAAAGTTCATTGCTGCATTATTTACAGTAGCCAAGACATGGTATCAATTTAAGTGTCCATCAAAGGAAAATATGCATACACATGCACACATATATACAATAGAATGACTGAGAATAGAGTATTCTCAGAATATTCTATAGAATATTACTCAGTCATAAAAAGGATGAAATAATGCCATTTACAGTAACATGGATGGACCTGGAAATTGTCATGTTAACTGAAGTAAGTCAGACAGAGAGAAACAAATATCATGTGATATTACATATGTGGAATTGCAAAAAATTATATACATGAATTTATTTACAAAATAGAAATAAACTCATGGACTTTGGGGGAAAAAAAACCTTATGATTATCAAAGGGAAAAGGTGGGGAGATAAACTGGGAGTTTGGGATAGACATGTACACACTGCTATAATTAAAATAGATAACTAACAAGGACCTACCGTGTAGCACAGGGAGCTCTCTTCAGTGTTATGTAACAGCCTGTAGGAAAAAGGATATGAATAAATATATACACACACATATATGTATGTGTAACTGAATCACTTTGCTATATCCCTGAAACTACATAACATTGTAAATCAACTATTAGTACAATAAAATAAGTAAATGAATATAGAAATTCTTGGCTTCAATTAAAAAGAAAAAAAAAGGTAGAAGAGACAGGCTTGGGAGCTGAGAGTTTAAAAGAAAATTGGTAGAAAATTGATGTCAGAGATCTCAAGTGAAGGGAGAGATTCAAAAGAAGAACATTGAAGTAGGTGTTAAAACAGTTCAGAGGTCAATATCTATATCTATATTGCAGAAGTCAGCAATTAGGGGAATCCAGGTGACCTCCACTGGAAAATAAAATTGCAGGAGAAGACAGACTGTAGCTGGCTGGGAACAGAAAATGAAATGGACAATGCATTCAAATATAGGCACTTCCCTGACAGAGGGCAGAGCAAGAAAACAAAACATTAGAGATAGACAAAGACCCCAGGCAGAGCTCTTTGTGTTTAATGTGGAAAAATCTAATCAAGTTTAGATGTTTTTCCCTTTGTGAAGAAGAGTGACCTTCTCAGTTTTTGAGGGCAGGATGGAGGGCAAGCTTTGCAGGCAAAGGGTGTCAGTAAGGCCACACACAGGTATTTCCCAGCCACCAGATCCAGCCTTGGGCTGAGATGCTTCCAGGTGTCCTTCTGGAGCCTCACAAGTAATGATCACAGTACTACAGATGCTAAGGTTACATCAGGAAGGTGGCATGAAGATGAGGAAGCAGGTGATTTGAACTCATGGTGGGGACTCTTTCAAATCATGGACCAAATATGTAAGCTGGGCTTGTAAGAAAGTGATCCAAGAAGGTCACCAGGTAATAAGGTGGTTTCGAGAGCCTGAAAACGCCTATGAAAAAAATGTGAATCAATGAAAGTTTTCCATCAAAATACCTATGAATGGGGGCAGAGAGAAAACTATTTGTTGGGAAGAAGAGAGTGAAGGGAGAGAGGGGGATACAGGCAGATCAGATTAACACTGAAGCTTGAACGTTGACTATTTGAAACATGAACACTGGAATGAAAGGGCCCTGATTCTTTCCTGAAGCTAGGACACTTGTTCCATACTCATAACAAAACACTTTCTGCAAGATCAGAGCCTTAATAAAGAAGGAAAGGATTATCTAAAGATAATGTCTAAATACATGTGGCTCCAGGTGCTGAGCCTGCTGGACGCAGAGCAGAGTGAATTGCGGTCCACTGCAAGGCCTGCTGGGAGAGGGGACAGCCTGTAATTATCATGGGCCACTAAAAGACCTTTGTGATTTCTAAATATATGTAAAATGTTAACCTGTAAAAGTAAACTTCAAAACCATGCATTTATTCCCACAGTTACCGCTTACTGATGTTTTTCTAAATACCAGGAACTATGATTGGCATTCAGCATAGAATTATGAACAAAAAGGTATATATTACCATTCTTAGTGGAGCGGACAGATGAGTTGGGAGAGCAGGATAACCACACAGTGCCGTCAGTGTGATATCACACAGCGGCAAGTGCCCAAAGGGGAAGAACAGCCCCGCGGACCCAGGAGGAGCCTCTCAAGGTGGGGGGTGGGGTGGGGGTGGGGCAGCCAAGTCTCGCCCTGAAAGTCTTGTTTGTACCATGTCAGCAAGGTGAGTTAAGAGGATGAAGGATCTGAAAGTGTGTGGTGCTGGTCAAAAAAAGCAAAAAATTCCCTGGTGAATTTCAGTAACAGAAAGAGGGCCAGAGGGTGGAGGGAAAGATGAAGATCAATCCGTAAAAAAACTCCTGAGGGACAGGAAGGTCAGACTGCATCGTAAACCGGTCTTAGAGCCATAAAATTGAAAAAGCCTTCTCCCCTGAAAGTTAACAATCCGTGAGTGGTTTGAACAGGAAAAGGACATAATCAGATTTTGTTTAACAAATCAATCTGGCTGTCGAAGGTACTGAAGGGAAAAGGAAACAGTTATCTCAACAGTGGGGACTGTCACTTAGATCAAGAGAACAACATGAAGATGGAGAAGTATGGATGATTTACGAGTTGTGTTGGCCGAGAGACTGGAAGCTTAAGGTGGGAAGAGGGAGTTGGGAATGCTAGTTTCTTCCCCAGCTTCTACCTCTCGGGATTGGATAATAATAGGTAATAATACAATATTATTAGTATACATTAACATGGTTAATACTAGAATAATCAAATTATTATAAAGTTAATAATATAGGATGAACATTAATATGTGGTAATTAATATAATGATATTGAGCACAGAAAGAGATGTGAAACGCTGGGATAAAACCAGATTTTAGGGAAAAATATCATAATTTTTTAAGGCATGTTGAGCTTGAATTGCCTAAAAATGAGATATTTAGAAAACAATTGACTCCAGTAGCCCACAGATATACCTCTGGGAGTCATTAGTGGCATAGAGGTATGTGGAACTGTGAGCATGGACACAATTTATGTGTGGGAAGAGAATAGAGGGTGAAAAAAGAAAAGACCAGGAAGGAAGCCTTAAAGTATAATATACAAAAATCAGAGGAAGGAGCAAGTCGCCTTCCTAAAGGGATTCTTCCAGAGAGAGAAAGCTGGAGCTGTATCCAGGAAGCCCAGGAAAGGGTGTTTCTAGAAGGAAGGGCTGCCTGGGATGTGCAGGTGCCCTCCAAGGTTAGGGAAGATGAACAATGAAAAAATATCCACCGTGTCTAGGGAACTGCCTTCTGGAGATGCTTTTAACAGGGGGATGGAGCCAAACTCAGAGTGCAAGGTGTGAAGGCTGAAAAACAGACACACACTGGAGGCAGGCTGTTTTAAGAAGTTGAGGAAGGAAGGTCAGGGAAGAAATATGGAATGGTTCTTGGCCTGCCCTGGAGAAGGAGTCTCTTCTGATGCCTTTTTTAATTCTGTAGAGTTCAAAAGTTAAATTTAAAAGAGCACTTAAAGTGAGACGAGCTCACACAAAACTCCCACTGTCCTTGACATGTCCACTCATTGCAACACCAGGTTTAAAGCACTGGGTCTCATCTGCCGAAAGAAACCCTGAGGCTGGAGCGCTTACATGACTTGCCCAGCTTGACATCTTGGAGGGGAGTGAGTCAAGACTGAAACCCAGGGCTGCTGACCCCATGTCCTGTGTCCTGTGCAGAACCCTAACCATAATTGTAACAAAGTGAAAGTGTTAGTCACTTAGTCATGTCTGACTCTTTGGGACCCATGGACCGGAGCCACCAGGCTCCTCTGTCCATGGGGATACTCCAGACAAGAATACTGGAGTAGGTTTCCATTCCCTCCTCCAGGGAATCTTGCTGACCCAGGGACCGAACACGGCGTCTCCTGCATTGTAGGCAGATTCTTTACTTTCTGAGCCACCAGGGAAGCCCTAACCAAACCATAACCTTAACCCCAATTCCATGCTGCTTCCTAGGAAGCTCTCAAGATCATCAGGCTCATGATGCAATTCTGGAGTGACCAGCGGCCACACCTCGAACTCTCTCCATATGACTCACGCCCTTGACTGGGCAGGTAGAACCAGAGCCCTGGAGGCTGGGCTGCTCCACCCTTGCTTCTGCAGCTTCTGGGGCTGACATGTCCCACACACACATTGATGTGTTCAAAAGAAAGCAGCATGGGTCCCCGGAGAGATTTCCCTCAGAAGCAGTGCCTGCAGATGGGCAAATACACAGTCAGTCATGACTCATGAACTGATGGGCGTCAGAAACCATCAGGAATTCAATAAGGAGTAAAGCTATCGGCCAGGTTCACATTTTACGCTCACTGTGGCTGCCCTCCAAATGTCTGGTCTCCAGGATGGAAACATCTTTCCTTAATTCTGTTATGGTTCTCAGTTCAGGGGCTGCTAGTGTTTCAGAAATCAATACAGCTCAACACAAAAACTATTTTCTGCCTTTGTCAGGGAAACTGGGTTATGCTACTGTCTTTTCTGCTGTGGAAACAACAGAATAGTATTTGTAACTGATATACCCTTGGAAAATTATCTGGACAATTTTTCTATTAACTTTCTGTTATTTGTAGCTTCAGGTAAATCAGTTTTTTTTTTTTTTTTCTTGCAAGCTTTCTTTCTTCAGACAGAGTTGAGGACCACAAGATCCTGGCTAAAAAAAAACAAAATAATGTATATACCCAGGAAGACATCATGTATGATTATGTATTTTTAAGGCATTAAAAGTAAAAAATGTTTTTATTTCATATGACATTGGTATTAATTTTCTTCTGAAAAACTTTCTCATAAAATAATTTATGACAATGTCATAATATGTTCTTCTTCCATGAACTTTAAGGAAGCATTTAGGAAAATAAATATAATCCTTAAAAACTAGACAAATTGTTATTTAACACATCTAAGAGTCAACCCGCCTCCTGCTTCTTAGTGAGTTTCTTCTTTGTGAGTTTCTTGAGCTTGAGGCAAACATCAGGATGATAACGGTCATGGTCCATGTTCCTGGGCAGCAGATTCTGAGTGAAAGGTAGAATTCAGGATATAGGAGGGACATGAGGACAGGCCATTGTGACCAACACCTGTTAGACTCCAGGGAAGAAAGGAGGGCTGAAGGAGGTGACGGGACCCTGCAGTTCTAGCAAACTCTTCCATCAGTCCCTGAGGAGCACTAAGGTCCAGACGGCCCCTCTGGCATCTCCCCACAGGGCGGGAGGATTCAGAAGTTTATAGCCCATGTCTGCTGGTCATTGCACTGAACTTCCTGGGACAGGACATGACCTTGAGCCCTTCAGCTAGAACAGTTAGCTCTACCTACCTCCCTACCACATGTGTACATTGACATTTCATCTGTCTTTTCTTACAGGGAACAATGCTGCCAAAATTATAGAAAGAAATAGATAACAAGTATATGTTGATTGGTGACCATAAGGGGGGAAACATGCATGTTAAGTTCAGACAGCTCTTTTGCCACCAACAGCATTGCTCCTCCATTTTCAGGAACATGACCTGGCTGACACATGGGCAGCTCACCCTCAGCAAATGTGAATGTCCTCTGGTCACTCCTAGTTACCGTTGCACTTCGATTCCATTTCACTAATTCATAGAGTAAGATTCATACCATAAAACAAAAAAAAAAAATCTCAGAGTTTAATTTAGGGTTAAAATTATCCCCTTCCCAGAATATTCTCCCCTTCATATGAGCCACCTGCAGGAGAGGAAGTTTGAGTGAACTTCATTTTTCTTTATTCTAGCCTGGCTTCTCCAAAACTCCGGCCGCAGGGTGTCTGTTGCTTCTGACTTCTGCTGTTTTGGGGGGAAGGGGCAGGAACACAGGAGAATTCAGGAGCAACTTAGTTAGCAAGGAGAAGAGTTAAAGTAATGGGAAGTTGTACTTGCCTGAGCACTGAGCTGTTACTGATTTCTTGTCAGCCTCACAAGTGGTTAACCCTTCAGAAGACATAGGTGGTGGCAAGCCAGCTCTCTCTCCACATGGGCTACGTCTGGTCTACAGAGCCTTTCTGGTGTAGATGGAAGTGCAGCTGCTGAGCACTCAGCAAGCCCCACTCCCCCCATCCCCCCACCCCACCATCCTCTGCAGCCTCAGGTATGTCCTGACTAATCCTGTGAAGCCTTCACTCTAGGCTTGAGATGAGGGAGACATGTTTCCTTCCCATGGGAACTTATAGGACCCAGTGTTCTCCAAAGAAAGACTTGGTTTCCAACATCCCCAGACTTTCAGCTCCAACTTCACATCCTCTAAATCAATGAAGGGTCAGAGTCCCAAGCCAGGTGTCTTCATCTCTTTCTCAAGTCTTGTATTGGTGAACCAGCATATCACTTTGGAAAGTAGTGGTACCCTACTTGCCATGATGGTCTTGTTGGTGAGCTTCATGCCTCATTCAACAGTGTGGCCATCATAATCGCACTTTAACAAGCTGTTCTACACATTATACATTTGAAAGGTAGGAACGGAAGCCATACATATTAATCAGTCATGCTCTTAGAAGACACAAAGGAAACATGCTCCATCACTCACACAAGACTCTAAGAGAGACCTGAGCTGAACTCCCTTGTACACCATGTTTGCTGGCATCTGTAATGATACAGTCAAACTTTTCTTTACCGATTTAGGTCTTTGAACTAACTCACAGAACTGCTTGTCAAACCCAACTCACAGGAATCAGAGACGTTATTTGGTATCAAGCCTTCCTAAGTAATTCCAAGGAGGCAGGCAAGCACATGGTTCAGACAAAACAGCGAGGCACCTGAGCCGTCAATGGCAGATCCCTAGACTCTGGATCAGAATAGATATATTCTCCAACTGGGTTTCTTGGGCTTGCTCATACAGCTAGAGCATTTAAAATATGAACAAACTCCAGGGAGTGGAATCACCTACATTTCTCAGGAGGCAGATCTTGGATTTTACTTTTCTAGGACATCCTTACCTAAGGGTATCCTATGAATAGCACTTCAGAGTTAAGGGTTTTTATTCCTAGCAAATAACATTAGCCTATGACCCAGAGGTCAAGTTGACTAAGAGATCAGACAGTATCACTCACCTCTTTTTCTTTCTCCCGGGCACACTCTCACCACAAATAAAAGGAGTGAGAGGACTTCAGATTACTCTTTTCTCCAAGGTACTTATTGTTAAATGTACAAATGGGACAAAAAGAGTAGGTTTACCTCAAGGGCATAATTTATAACCAAGTGTAATGCAGATATTCAAGGGGATTACATAAATGTAAGCAACTCATAGCATGTGGTGGTGACGAGGGGAGAATGGAGTCATTCATCCCAGGCAAGATGAGGTACCATTGCCACAAGCATGGGGTGGGAGGTTGGGATCTCGAAATGGCAAACACTCACCACATCCTCGGAAAAGAATTGGAGGAAATGCCAAAATAGATCAAGGTTAAGACTAACGGGTTTTTAAATTATACTGTGGGTCAGCTCTGCACCACTGGAGCTCACCACTTACTGGGTTTCTGAGAAGTTTGAAAAAAAAATGTTGCTGAGTCAAATAAACTTAAAAAGCTCTCTTTGGCAGAAAAGGTAAAGAGTACCTTCACCTTAAAAGGTAAATAATAAAAAGAGACAACCAGGAAACCCACATTTTCCTGAGGCTCTACTCTGAACTTTCTCTAACATATGTGCTTTAGAATTTCTGTGCCTTTTACTATCTCCCTACTCTCCCTCTATAATTCAATATATTTTGAAGGCATGGTCTACTCCTGGAGACACTGTAGGCTTTTCGAGAGGATTTTTGAAATGATTTTATGAATATGCATGAAATCATTATTCTGACAGTAAAGCTGTGCACTGCCTCTCACCTCTGAATATTTTTGAAGAGAATAAGAATCAGGGTCTTATTGTGCCATGCTTTCTCTTTCTCATTTACCTCAAAGCAATCACAGATGCATTTCTTAGAAATGGTGGTGATGCTCTTTTAAGACAATTTTATAACTCAAGGTCAAAGATGCATATTTGAAAGATAAAAATCCAATTAATAATAAAATCTTACTCAAAGTAAATTCTATGAAAATACCTAGTGGAAAAGTCAGGTAATTCTTTTTCTAAAAGATTCGCTTCCTGCTGTATAATCTGTAAAGAAGTTACAAAGAAAGACATGAAAAAATCCGACCCAGTGAAAAATACCAGAGAGGAAAGGTGGTGAGTGAATTTCAGTAAAAGCAAACTTAACTTGGAATTCTATGTCAGATGAATGGATAAAGAGGATGTGGTACACATACACAACGGCATATTACTCAGCCATAAAAAAAAAATGAAATCCTGGCATTTACAGCGACATGGAGAGACCTAGAGATTATTATACTAAGTGAAATAAGTCAGAAAGAGAAAGACAAATATCATATGACATCACTTATAGGTAAAATCTTAAAAGATAAGATGAATGAACCAAAACTAGGCCCAGAGAGAAAACAAACTTGTGGTCCCAAAGAGGAAAGGGGTCGGGGGATAACTTAGGAGTTTGGGATTAACGTATACACTCTACTGTATATAAAACAGAACCAACCAGGACCTACTGTACAGCAAAGGGAAATATACTCAGTATCTTATAATAATCTATAAAGGAAAATAATCTGAAAAAGAATATTTATATAGTTATTCAGTATTGTTCCAGGCCATTCCAGTGTGAACATCAAGCAATAAGTTGTTCTTCAAATCCCAGGTGCATCACGCTGTAGATTTCAGTAAAGATGTTAAACTATATCTATCTCTCTATCTCTCTCTCTATCTATCTATATATATGCATTTTTTTTTAGTTTGCTATAGGTCTTTAAAAAAAAAAAGTTCAATTTAGAGCAGGAAAGATGCTGGGAGATGAAACCTTTTGTATCCTTTCACCAGTCTGCTTTCCTCCTCTTTGCAGATACAGATGAAAAATCCATTGAATACTCAAGATTCTTCATAAACATAGAATCAGAAAAGTGAAGATTGTTTGTATATGTTGAATATTCATTAGAAATAGACATAAACTTCCTAACAGTCTTCTAAGGTGTTGTTTTTTCCTTTTTCAATGCATTGTGTCACTCAGTCTTCACAAAAAACAAACTAGCTAGGGGGAGTCATCTCCATGGCATTATGAGAACACAGATGCACAGAGAGGTTAGCGCATTTGACCAGGGTCACACAAGGATGGATGATGGAGTCAGAATTTGAAACCAAGAGAGCACTATAAGGTTATTCCCTGCTTTGCTATCTCTGCAGTAACACACGCCAGGATCCAGGTAAAGCCCTGGAGGTAGTACCATAATATTCAGCCTTGTTTGTTATGAATCCTCCTCTAATTTCATCCTCCCTGCCACATGCTGAGTTTTTCCAGGCACCCTTTGGACCCTCCCCCCGAGGGTGACTCATAACATTCCGCAGACTGTACGAAGGGCTCTGTGGATGAGGAGTCAACAACGTCCATTCATCTCTACAACCATGCTACGAAATCATCAGTGGGATCTGACTTCAGTTGCTCAGACTTGTGTGCAGTATGGCCCCTTGAGGTGCACTCTAACAGCACTGCGGTCTCACTCCCCTGCTCCCTAAGTCCCACGTGTGACCTGCGGGTCTCAAACCTCTGCTGTTGGCTTCAGTGCAGTTAACCTTGTGGGTCTTGATTTGATGGCACAGTTTTGCCTCCCCTCTTTCCCTTGCATCTTACATACCCAATGCCTCCACAATTGTCAGGGAATTTTCCCCAATGGGTAACTAGTATGGGAAGCCTCATCTAAGGTCTTCTTTGGGGAACTCCAGCCAAGACACCAGACTTCCCATACAGAACACATTCTGAAATGAACTTTCCTTGACTGGCTTGAAGCAAGCTCATTTGACCAGGATCGCTTTGTTTCCAGCTAGAAATAGTTTGTCTATGTTGCTATTGCACGTCAGTTGTGTATTGGCTTTATCATTGAACTTGAAATTTTGGTATTTCTCCATCCTGTGAACTCCAGTAATCTTGAATAAACTCCAGAACATCCAGTAATCTCCATATTACTGTCTGCTGTGAACTCTTACTCAAATAAAAATGCACAAATGCTTTTTAGCACCTACCAAACATTTTATGATGTTTTTTAATATTCACCACAACCTGTAGTTAAGCAAGATCATGATTATTGTCCCCATTTTGACATGAAGCAGCAGCAACTCGGAAGGGAAGCTATCCAGGCAGTCATTAGGTTATGTGGATGAACCCTGGATCCAGGTCCTCAGGCTCCTTCACTTCTGAAACTATGTCTTCACTCCCTAGAAGTCATCAGGATCATTTTTGCATGTTCTTAAAACCTCTTAACTCTGCTACTTTCTACACTCAGAAAAACTGATCTTACATGGATCATCAGAGCAATCTGGGACCTTTAATTTCATGCACATGTGGTGAATAATTACATTCAGATAGTAAATCTCTTCCTGTCAGTCAGTTGTACTCTGGATGCACCAATAGGTAACTTGCCACGGTTACATCATCTGCAGCAAAATCCAAAATACCCCACAACATGCATAGGAAGGTGTCTGAAAAGGAAAGTATCTATCTGATCCAAAAAAACTAATTCAGAGTGTCAAAAAATGTCTTCTATTATTCACCTTCTCCACTAAATCAGGTTATTGTGACCTCACACCTCAGAGTTATTTTATTCCTGGATTTTTCTCAGAAGTTATCATTGCAGAGACATGAGGGACAAAATCCATGTATTTTGATGATAAAATATAAAACTTTTAAAATATACTTATCTTGGCCCTTATAATATTATGTTTATTCCTCTTTCTCATTCTTCACCTGAAAGTGTTTATTTATGATCCAGATTTAAAATACTGTATTTGATAAAAAATCATTAATTATCTTACATTGAAAGTAAATAAAGGCAAAACTTAGAGGAATATATTGACCCTTCTCAGTATTTTAAAAGATTTAATCTCAGTTTTCCATTGGAGATTTTAATTCAACTGGGCATATTCTAAAATTTGTGTTTCTGTAATACATTTCTTTTAAATTGATGTGTAGTTGATTTAAATACATTTCTTTTTTGGTTTATGAGGGATAGGGGAAGGAATTTTTAGAGGTCAAGTTGCCTCTTCTTTCTGCACAGAAAGCTTTCCTTTGCCAGCAAGAAGAGTGTTGATTGAATTAAGACCACTATTGTCTTTATTGGGGAAAAAAGTCCACATCTGTTCTGTTGTAAATGAGAACTTGACAAAACTATTTATTTCTTCTTCTTATAGCAATCTTTTAAATACACTTAGCATTCAGTAAGGGCTTCCTTGGTGGCTCAAACAGTAAAGAATCTGCCTTCAATGCAGGAGACCCAGGTTCAACCCCTGAGTTGGGATAATCTCCTGGAGAATGGAATGGCTACCCACTCCAGTATTCTTACTCAGAGAATTCCATTAAAACAGTATACTTAATTTAAATCAATAAATATTTATTGAATGTCTTCATACCCTTCTAGACTCTGAAGTTATATTGGAGAACAAAACAAATCCAGACTCATGGAATTTTTATTTTGGTGAAGAAATACAGACTAGGGCAACAGATTGTGGTTAAAAAATGTTGCAGAGAGTTTAATGTCAAGTAATAGCACAAAGTAAGGTGGTGGGGGTGGAGCTGAATTGGGTACAGGAGAGGAGTCAGAGCAAACCTTACGCGTGTAAACACAAAGGAAGGAGTGAGCCCATCTATTCAATAATAGAAGAAAGAATATTTCAGACAGAAGGAGAGGCAGTGAAAAGGTTGTGAGGCAGAAACACACCCAGCATATCTAAGGAAAAACAGAGAATGAAGAAGGGTTTCATGCAGCATCCAGGTGCCCATGGTCTGTAGTGGAAACTCTGGCTACTACTTAGGATACTACTTAGGATAAAAGAGGAAGCTACAAGGCGATAAGCTGAGGCATGACTCAGTCTGACTCAAGTTTTTAAATGAACGCTTTTCTCTAACATTTTGATTGCTGTGAAAGGGAAAATGTCTCTTTAGAAAGCCATTGCAATGTTTCTTAGGAGAGATGGAGGAGCAGGATGCCAGGGCTGAGAAGTGATTTGCTACTGGGTATATTTTCATGGAGGAGACAATGTGGCTTCCCGGTGGATTGGATGGGATTTAAAAATGAATAAAGAGTAATCTAAATTGTTTGGCGCAAGAAATCTGTACAACAGGCTGTTTCCCTTTGAGAAATGGGAAATCCATAGAAACTGTGGGCTAGGTGAAGAATAGTTTGATGAGCTATGTCTAGATCCTAGTGGAAAATGTCTCCTAAATAGTGAGATGAAGGTGTTAGTTTACAGGAAAGTCAGGGCTGGAAACATACATCCAAATTATTAGCACACAGAGGATTGGACAAGACCACAAAAAAGAGTGTGAGCTAGAGAAAACTAACAGGAACTCAGAACTGCATGGACTTTGTTCATGAACATGTTCTGAAGCAACAGTTTCAAAGATAGGAATTTCCTATGAATTGGAAGGACTGATGCTGAAGCTTAAGCTCCAGTGCTTTGGCTACCTGATGTGAAGAGCTGACTCACTGGAAAAGACCCTGATGCTGGGAAAGATTGTGGGCAGGAGGAGAAGGGGGTGAAGGAGGATGAGCTGGTTGGGTAACATCACCGACTCAATGGACTTGAGTTTGAGAAAACTCCAAGGGATAGTGAAGGACAGGGAAGCCTGGTATGCTACAGTCCATGGGGTCGCAAGGAGTCAGACACAATTTAGCAACTGAACAATAACATGGATTCAAATATGCTATTCTTATAGAATTGGTAGCAAACAAATTAAACCTGGCATCATCCTTTCATAAAGGATCTCTTTTTCCCACATGTGGCTAAAAGGCAAGGGGTTAAAAATTCTAAGTTCTGGGGATATCTGTTTATGGAAGATTTTCTCACAAATTAATGTTTGATTGGGATAATATCAGTCAAAGAATGATAAATGGTGAAAAGAATTACATGTACAAAAGCACATAATTACTTCCAATAATCCTTTCTTAATTAATAATTACCCCAAAATATCTCCTATCTTTGTAATTCATCCACCTAACCCATGATTTCACTTAAATGCCTTCTTTAGTTCTAAATAAATTGAACAAATCTACTTATAAGCCCTATAGGTGGGTATGGTTGTGTCTTTAATACATTCCCATTTTAATGTAAACTTCTGAAACACTCTTAAGTATGTTCAAAACCATTGATTTTGTAGAAACAAAGCTGTGACAAAACACACACAGAACTTAGGATACCCAATAGCTTAGGATGGTTCTCTCTGGTCTAAGAGAGAGACAGGGAGAGGGAGAGAGAGAAAGAAAGAGTGGGGAGAGGGGGACTTTTTAAATAGCATTAAAGCAGTGTTAGGCCTATTATATAACACTAGAATTTTACCAGTGTACTAACTTCAATACATTATTTTGTATGTGTGTGTGTTCAGTTGCTCAGTTGTGTCTGACTCTTTGTGACACCATGGACTGTTACCCACCAGACTCCTTTTCTTTGTGGGATTATCCTGGCAAGAATACTGGAGTGGGTTGCCATTTCCTTCTTCAATTATTTTGTATACTTTTACATATTTTACTATGTATATGTTGCTATATAATATCATATATTATTATATTATATATAATATACACAATATATTGTATAATATTTATTTTATATATTTTATATTTACATATAATTTTTATTTTTATTTTTATTTATGTGTATATATATATATATATATACACACACAATCTGTATTTATAAAATACAGATTGTGATATATTTCAAGTAGGCACCATACACAAAAACTGTTTTATAGCAAAACAGTTCTCTGGCACTAACCTGTCACACCAGCAACACTGCAGCATTCTTGAATGTTTGAGTAATTCGATAACAAATCTCTTTTTGGGAGCAAATTTTAGCATCACAGAAGTACTGGGAATAAAACATAGAATATATTGATAATAAGCCAATGTCACAAGACATAATCCCAGATTCATACACATTGTGCAATGATCATTTATATTCCATTCAGCCCCAGGATACTTGAAATGATCAACAACAGCTGCTATGATGGATGCCTGTGGGCATCCACATGACACATGACAACAATATGGCAGATGTGTGTACTCACCACAGCCATCAACACAACAAAAAGGAGAGGGAACCTTCTAAAGCTCTTTCTACAAAAAAAAAAAATATATATATATATATATATATATATATATATATATATATACACACACATACATATTTTGCACTATTTGCAGGTTAGAGAAGAAAACTCTAAATTCAAGGGACAAAAATGAAATTAGCTGTTTATCTTGCAATTTATAGGCTAAAAACTAGTAACTAGTCCATTATGCTCCAAGAAACTGTTTTGGCATCCTAAAACATAGACATGTATCTCCTTCTGTCTTCTCATTGGCTTTGCATGAATCCATTAGGCTTACAGGCAAAAGAGATCAATCGTTTCTATAAATGCCATCACCACAGACCCACCTTAAGTTATTCTGAACTTTCCACACAAACACAGACCTGAAAACACACAGGAAGCAGCATTTTATGATCAAAAACAGGGACACATTTATGTTTAGCTGTGATTTAGGTAAATTACTCCAAAAAAAAATTCTCTCAAGCATGTTTTGTCCGGCAAATGTGATGGTCAATAAGGTAACCTCTTGACAATGACAATGTTTGTTCTTGTTGTCTATTTAGGTTTTCTCAGGTTTATCATTTTGATTTCTTTCATCCTTCTATAGGTACTTGTGTTCCAAAGGAAAAAACAGAACCGGCTTGGTTGTTCTGGACTTCCATGGGGATGGTTTCCATCAAGATTAACCCTCCCTGTGGCCTGTAGGTCAAAATCACCTTTTCTTCTCCTCCTGTGGTCAAGTAACTGGCTCAAAATCAAGGGAAGCAGTTGGTGAGGACATCTGAGGATCCTGTTTCCCCAGTAGAAAGCAGACCACAGTTGGGAAGCAGATTGCACCCTGGGCAGGAAAAAGGAACGAAGTGTGAAAATAAAAGTGAAAACGCAGCTGCGAATACTTTCTCCTATAAAACATGCTAACTTTACACTGTAATTGCCAGAAGCTTTTGAAGCCTAAAATACTATGATTTTGATATATACTGTACCTAGAAATTTTTTTTTAATTTAGTAGTCCCTGAAGAAAATACAGAGATGAACACTTCATATTATAATTGGAAGGTGTTTAATGAAATTCTAGTTTTTCCAACCTATTTTAATCTGCAAAAACATAAAGAAGTGAAAAACTTTAGAAGTGTCTCCCTTCATTCCAGACATTTTTCACTGATAAAAAATCAGAGAGGACAACTTCCAAGTTAAAATTGGCCAAGACTCTCTGACTGGCAATTGTCGGCTGGTTTTCAGTCCCTCCCCTGAGTCGTGTGTCTGGATTTTGAGCAGTAAACGCTTTGAAGTCCACAGGAGCTCGACTCATAGAAGGAATTGTGTCTGGTGAGGTTGGTCTTCGCTTTTTCACTTCCCCTCAACCCCCCACGTTCTGTAAAGGTTTAATGTCGAACTAATATATATCATTGTTTTATCTTCTGCTTTTCTTCATACTGCTATAAGCAGTTGCATCTAAATGGTATAATTCAGAGGAAATGTTAACCTGCATACTTTCCAGAAACAAAAATATTCAACTAAAATGAAAAGCACAATGTCTTAAGAAAATTGTGCTCGTGTAGGCATGATAAGTGTCTCATGGGACTGGAAAGGAAATGTTAAAATATACATACATATGTAAACTTTATTTTTTATTTTTTTTAAAATTTTTATTTTTACTTTATTTTACTTTACTATACTGTATTGGTTTTGCCTTACATTGACATGAATCCACCATGGGTGTACAAGACGAATGATTCAGAAAAATATTCCAATTAAATCATAAATTACTTGACCTCTCTTTGTCTCCGTCTGCCTCCCCCTAACTCCACCTTCTCACTCTGTTTCTCTGTGTCTCTCTCTGTCTGTCTCTCTCTTAGTCTCTCTTTCTCTATCTCCTCTCTTTCTCTGTCTCTCTCTCTTAGTTATAAGACCTGAAGTAGTGGAATCATTTGGCTTCAGATTTTCCATATTAGTGGCTAGTCTAAAATGGAATTTCTTTTGAAAGCTTAAGCAAAATCTGTCTGGCTGTTTGTGAGTTATGGGAGCACAGAAGAAATATGCTTCTCCAGTTATAAAAAATACTGTTAAGATTTTTCTTTCCACTCATGTAAATTAAATGGCACCAAAACCATAAACTTCAGACTTGGAATGATTTAAATCATAATGAGAAAAGAAAGTGTAACTGAAGTCAGTAAAAATCTGATTATTTTTATTGCTTAATTTACAGAACAACAAGAAAAGTGTTTTGAGATACCTAGCAAAATATGTTTGTCTACCTGTCTAAGATCATGGCATCTGGTCCCATCACTTCATGGGAAATAGACTTTATTTTTATTTTGGGGGGCTCCAAAATCACTGCAGCCATGAAAGCAAAAGACACTTACTCCTTGGAAGGGAAGTTATGACCAATGTAGATAGCATATTCAAAAGCAGAGACATTACTTTGCCAACAAAGGTCCATCTAGTCAAGGCTATGGTTTTCCAGTAGTCATGTATGGATGTGAGAGTTGGACTGTGAAGAAAGCTGAGTGACACAGAATTGATGCTTTTGAACTGCAGTGTTGGAGAAGACTCTTGAGAGTCCCTTGGACTGCAAGTAGATCCACCCAGTCCATTCTGAAGGAGATCAGCCCTGGATGTTCTTTGGACTGAATGATGCTAAAGCTGAAATTCCAGTACTTTGGCCACCTCATGCGAAGAATTGACTCACTGGAAAAGACTGATGCTGGGAGGGATTGAGGGCAGGAGGAAAAGGGGATAACAGAGGATGAGATGACTGGATGGCATCACCGATTCAATGGACGTGAGTTTGAGTGAACTCTGGGAGCTGGTGATGGACAGGGAGGCCTGGTGTGCTGCAATTCATGGAGTCACAAAGAGTCAGACACCACCGAGCAACTGAACTGAACTGAACTGAAATTGTCTGAAAGGTTACAGAATTCTTTTCATAGGGTAGTTACCATGCCCATCTGTATGCATGAGTCCTTTCTCTTTCTCTCCTAAATTCTAGGGAAGTTAAGTTTAAAAATTGCAATATTAAAATTATTAAGAACTTAGAAATCAAGAAATTATTAAATAGATAACCCATGAGTAAAATTAAATATGGAGCTTTCCTGCGAATTAGACAGTAAGGAATCTGCCTGCAATGCAGGAGACCCAGTTTCAATCCCTGGGTTGGGAAGACCCCTGGAGAAGGCAATGGTAACCCACTCCAGTATTCTTGCCTGGAGAATCCCATGGACAGAGAAGCCTGGTGGGTTGCTGTCCATGGATCTCAAAGAGTCAGAAACGAGTAAGCGACTGACACTTTCACTTTCAAAATTAACTATAAGCGACATTGTGTATATGTATAAAACATCATTGTCAAAGCACCAGGATGATGTCTTAAGTACAGGTCAGGTTTTCTGTGTCTTAATTGGAGCATATCACATGTTGTCCTGTGTTTCACTCTCGCCTTCAGATTAATTCAGCCCTGCCCTACCCTCTCTCATCCCTGGTCCTACATCCAGGCACTTAACCAGTTCCCCTTTCATCCAAAGTTAAGATTTTAAGAAATGCTATGCACCACAGTTTAAAATTGTCTACATTATTACTCTAGATGAGTCAAGAAACAGCAGTGTTCCCATAACTTTCAAAGGGAAGCATCGTCACCTGCAGTTGTCTCCCGTCTGAGATATGAGTGAGAAGGTTGGCGCAGTCTTCAGTCCCTAGTCCCTGTTTTCAGCAACATGACACTGGCTTTGAATTTGCCTTAGCTCTCCTGTGTCTTCTTGCATGCTTGACTATGCATACATAAGTATCTTCCTTATGTCTCATAACATATTTGATATGAGACTCAGAGTCTGTTTTTCTTTCCTTTAGTCTGCCTAACACCTTAAGCCATATCATTATTTGTGTAGATCATCATGTTAACACCCTGGTTTTCTAGTTCCAACACCCCAGACTGTATTCCTCTGATTTCACACTGAACCATGCCCACCTTTGATCCATATTACACTGTCAGAGATTAAGTTCTCCTCCTTTTCACCAGACTTCCTGCCCTGATTCAGGTTTCTTGCCCCTGTCCTCACTCCATTCTCCTCTTTGATTTCTAAACACAACTTTGTCTACAGCTCTTTAATGTATAATTTTCCAGGTTATGACTCCATATAGCCAAATAATTAGATTTCACGTCTAAACCTCAGTCTATACATTCCAAATTTTATCTACTGATCTGCTATGAAAATAATAATCAGACACGTTTTTCTCCCAGCCCATTCCCTTCTGTTACTAACACTATGAAGATGATGATGGTGATGGTGGTGATGATGACGATTATGCTGATGATGACGATTTGATTTTTCTCTTAGTTATTTTTTTTAAGTTTATGCACAATGCTTGAATCTCCATCTACTAAGCAGAATTGGAGTATTTCTTAAATCCTTATTAGGTAAGAAGAGGAATATGAAATTATTACTTCTGGAGAACAGAACCAGTTCCAAAACGTCTGCTCTTCATTCTAAACCTCTCTGGGTTGTCCAAACAACCTGCCTTTGAGTTGCTTGTGAAGTAAATAAAGTAAAACGGAGATCTGATTATGACATCCACTCTCAACGATGGTGATTTTTCTCAAAAAACAATATCTTTTCTGTCCTCCCTTTATGTTATAATTCAGGTATACATCTCTTCCCACCCCCATCCTTCACCCTCCCGCCAAATCTCAGGACTTAATTTGTTTCTTTCTTTACAGTGTCTTTCCTTACTAGTCTTAGAGCTCTATGCAGGTTCTGGCCAACTTGTTCAGAATGATCCCCTCATTCTGTGGATGGGCTTTACTCACCAGGTATATGAGTCTCACAGCTGCAAACTCTAACTATTTACAAGTAACTTATCTGGTATATTATGATTCTGGGTCCCATATGCAATTGTTTATTTTTTATCATAGCGATTTATCAGAAAGAAAGTCAGGTCTGCCACATCCTTGGGTTAAGACACATTGACCAAGTTCAACCCCCTTCCTAAAGCTAGATTTCTGTTCACTCTACCCTGGTTTTGCCCATGCCCACCAGCAGCAGTGGCAGCCTTGCAGGTGAGATCCCAACAGCCTTAGGGACAAACTGACAAAACTCAGACTTAAAGCTCAATTTCTCTGATCCCTCCAGCTTCTCTTGGCTAGATTGCAATTATTTCCAAATCAAAGAGAATTTATATTTTGCTCCATGAAGAAATTACTTAAGCTCAAGTAAAGTAGCCAGTAAGCATTGTTGAAATAATATGATGGAACTCAAAAGTTCTCAGCATACTTTATTTTAGCAACACTCCCTAGCTTCATGAGCAAATTTATACATTTATTTCCCCCTTAATTCAATGATTTCAGTAGAGTTCTCATTTGGGAGAATATATTTTCTCTTATGTTTTATCTGCATGCCTAAACAAATAGAACTTATTCTTTCACCATGTGTCTTTCAAAAGTGAACTTCCATTTCAAGTGATGACCAGCCCAAGTGCCATGATTCCCCAGCAGGGCTCTGAATTCTGGTCCCCAAACCAAACAGGATGCATTCATCACCTGGCCAAGGGGGCCATTCCCCCAAAGGAAACTCCTTGGGCTACGTGAAAGAAAGAGCCAAAGAAAGGACCTCACAGATAAGAAAAGAGAATATGTATTTTAAACCATTCCAAAACTGCTTTCAGACATTGAGTATAAAGCACAAAGAAAGGACAGTCTCTAAAATTCAACAGAAGAAAAATGTGGATTAAGAAAGCCACACTTTCCATTTTGGCAATATAAAAGATTCATCCACACTAAAGTATTCACCATCAAATAAGAACAATTTATTCCAGGAAAGTTTACTAAATCTACAACATCAGCAAAATATGGCAGCATTTCTTTACAATCAAACTATTCAGCTGTATAGTTATAGTTTCATCACTGTATAAGCCTGTGTCTTTTTCTACCTCCCATCACAAAATCTAAAACATGATAAGAGAATTTCATTTTTCATCACTGTAGCAGAATCGTAGAGATGAAAAGGTCACCTAGCTTTGTTTCCTCTGCTTTTGGTGCTTCATCCATGTTGAGCTTCTTTTATTCCTTCCAGTTCCTTAGATCTTTACCATCTCTGAACCAATGGATGTGCTGGTCTCTCTATCTCAGGTGTCCAGAGCCAACTCACCAAGCACACCCCATGCCTCTATCCTTTCACTCAGCAAGCACTTCAGGAGAGCCTTATGTGTCCCAGCACTGTGGGGATGGAGGTGTGGCACCAGGGAGCTCATAGGTTTCACATTCCAGGAAAGGGACAGAGGCCCATAGAGATAAACAAGGGTCATAAGTACCATGATGATTCAGATTTTGGGGCGGAGAGATGATGTACTGGAACAGTGGTGATGATTTGGGAAAACCCTGACAGGGAGGTGATGGGGGGAGTCAGTTGCATATTCTAGCCATCACAGTCTCTGAGGCTAGAGCTGGCTGTTAGGTTTGAGGATTTGGGAGGCTGGCAGGATAGGTGGAGCAAAGGCACAAGGGAGGAGCATGCAGCCGGGGGTGGGGAGGAACACCCAGAGAGGAAACAAGACCGTGTGGCCTGCAAAGGGCCCTGATGGGCACTCTGAACATTGGGTTGAACGCTTGAGTAAAGCAGGGGGCGTCAGAGGGCTTTGTGTCAACAAGTGTCATAAACTGACTCCAGGTTTCACCAGGACTCTTGAGGGGCCAGGTGCCATATTAGGGACACGCCGCAAGGAGGGGCCAGAGAGGGCTTAGGAGGCTGCATCCATAAAGATGGTGGTCTGGGGCACCAGAGTGGTGGTGCTGGGGGTGATGAGACAGCGCAGGAGTCTGCGTATTTTGAAAGTAGAGCAGATGAGACTGACTGAGGGATTGGATATGAGTGCCCAACTTAAGTGTGACATTTTCGAGGAAATCTGACCTCAGACAAGGTTAGGACCTCCTGGTACACCTCCCAGGGGCCCTGACTCTGTCCTTGTAAAGAAAGCCCCTTTTCAGAGTTTGAATCAGTGTATTATATCTTCTGCTGAAACCCCAGCTGTTAAAAAAGTGCCTTCCCCATGCTGGATGCCAAAGGAATATTCAATGAAATTATTAAGAGAAGGAAAAATTACAGCATTTGTATAGTAATTTAGCTCTACTTGTAATGTTCTCTTGTGACTTGCTGGCTTGATAAACTCCTATTCACTCATCAAAACCTAATGCAAATATCACTTGAATCCTTCATCTCCCATTTCCCAAAGCAGTTAATTACCACCACTCCCTCTGTTTTTGTGTCCTGTACTATTGGATGTTTTACAATGGACTTTTGTGGGACAGTTAAAAAATTCAACAGATGTGCCCTTAGCAAGCAAAGATATCTATTAATAACAGCCCAGGGTTTCTGTTTCTACAAAGTAATAAACTCTTCTAACTCATGCTGCCCCAAGAGTATGTGCTATGTACACAAATGCCAATATAAGTGACTTCTAAAGACAAGAGCAAAAAAAATATCTTGAGTATTTATAATATGTCATGTTCTACTTTAAGTATTTGAACAATCATTTACTTTTCACGAAACACTAGTAACCGAAACACCCGTTATCCCATCTTACAAATTGGAGAATTAAGAAATAGATCCTTGGCCAGTTCACACATGTTGTTAGTCCTGTGGCTGAGACCTGAGTTTTGAGTAGAGACTGTAATGAAACAAGTTCTGTGTGCTGCCCTTCAGCAGACAGAATAGATGCAGGAGATTAAATTTAAGCTAAATCAAGTGTTCAGAAGGAATAGGAACTCAGACCCCAAACCTGAGACCAAAACTGACCATAACAGCATGCATCCTCCAGAAATTTCCAGAAATGGGAGAGGTGGGACCTTTCCCATGGGATGTGATAGGAGTGACCAGAATCTATTCACTTTCATTTCCAAGAGCTCTGACATTCTTCAAGAAACACAGTTACTGTCGTGTTTATCTCTTGTCATAGAGTTATTTCCTGTAGAATGCGAGCTTCCTGCTCATTTTATGACCCTACTCAGAAATTTCTTATCAGATTTAATGAAAGAGATTTATTCAAGTCTTCCTCCTATCAAGAGGAAGTCCACTCAAACTTGAAGGACGAAGTGACTAGACCATCATCATGCAGGTAATTTTCAGGGAAGCTGCCTGTCTCTGACTCCTGGTCGAGTGCTGCGTATCAGACACCACATTTACATTCATAAAACAGAGTCACATGCAAGAAAACTCAGGCACAGGGAGAAAGAAAGGAAGGCAGGATTTATTATCTTCTCCTAAAATTTCAAAAAGCTCGAGATACAGGATGTTACAAATTCCATGCAATGCAAATGCTTCTTCTTACCGATACCGCAAATTCTGTGTTAGCTCCTGAGTGGGCAGTATTCTCACCTAATCGTGCTTTTTAATGTGGCCTCTGTCCTGCCCATAAATTATTTCATTCAAGTCTGGCATTGCATTGAGACCTTTGAATTATTTGTCTTCCATTGACTATCTCTTTCCTAAGGTGAGGACTTCTCTGGTAGCTCAGCTGGTAAGCAATCTACCTGCAATGCAGGAGGCCCTGGTTCACTTCCTGGGTTGGGAAGATCTGCTGGAGAAGGGATAGGCTATCCACTTCAGTATTCTTGGGCTTCCATGGTGGCTCAGACAGTAAAGAATTCGCCTGCAATATGGGAGATATGGGTTCAGTCCCTGGGTTGGGAGGATCTCCTGGAGAAGGGAATAGCTACCCACTCCAGTATTCTGGTCTGGAGAATTTCATGGACAGAGGAGCCTGGCAGGGTACAGGCCATGTGGTCATGAGCTGCAGTCCACAGGGTTGCAAAGAGTCAGACATGACTGAGTGACTTTTACTTTTTTAAGGTCTGACAGTAATAGCCTTACATGTAAATGACCTTATAACCCATTATCAAATATCTGGCAAGGACCCTTCCTGAAGTAGACACATAAGAAAAGCAGAACTTTTTGTTGTTGTTGTTGTTGCCAAGAATGTCCAGGTAAGTAGATGCATACTGTAAAAAAATAATAATGATAATGATAAAGTCAAGTAATAACCAGATTAACTGCCATGGATTCTTAAGTATGAACATTTTTCAAAAGCAGAGTTGCAAGTTCTGGCAAATTCTTAGAACAAACATATATCACAAGTTATGGACCCTCATTTCCAACCTCTACTTCCTGCACAAGCACTAACCCCTCAATGCCTCTCTCCTGTCATCCTCCTAACTCTCATGTCCACACATACACTGTGAAATTTCTTCTAGGTTTTTTTTTTTTAATTAATTGACTTGAAGTTACATTGCCCTCACCATTAAATCTTTGCCTGAAACAAGCTGAAACCATTTTCTACAAATAATTATAGGGTGAAGTAACTTTGGCATTAGTTCAGTGTGCTACCATTTCTATGAGAATGTCTTGTCTTATGTCCCTGGTCTGATAATGATACATTGAATGATTAATTTGTTTGTGTCCTCAACTAAACTCTGAGATTTTGGCTGCATCTTAGGGTTGTTCATCTCGGTCATAAACTCTTCAGTTGGATGTACCTATTTGTGTCTTCTGGCAGGACAATTTGGAGAATAATCCTGAACATCTATTTTCCTGGACTCTTAGCTTCTCCATAGTCAGAGTTTCCACACTAGTAGATCAGACTGTGCTCTCTTGCTGCCAACTTATACCTGGGAAAAAGTGAATTCAGAAGCACTTCTGAGAGGTGCCTATGGATATAATCACTGATGTCCTTTTTTGGCCTAATGCTTCATGGGTTCACCTTGCTACTGCAAAGAAATTCAGAACTGACTCTCAAGGACATGTGCAAATAACCACTGAACCATGGCTCTCTGAGGCTAGCTGCTCTCTAATTCATCCCTCCTTCAAAGGCATACCAGCTCAAAGACTGGGCAAATCCAACCAACCTTGATAACTATGCCACCAATGCACACTAGTAGCTTTTAAACACTGAGGAAAATCAGGATCACATGCGGAAGCCTGTTAAATGCAGATTCCTGGTACCGACCACTTGATAACATGATCACAGGGTTTGGAGTGATAAGAAGTGTAAAAATTTTTTAAAGTGCCAAATATTTTTTGAGATAAGTGATCTTTGGATTACAACACTGTGAAAACTACTGACCTCTCATCAGTACTGCATGTCGTCATGTTTTCCGTCAGTTCGGTTCAGTTCAGTTGCTCAGTCGTGTCCAACTCTTTGTGATCCCATGAATCAAAGCACGCCAGGCCTCCCTGTCCATCACCAATTCCTGGAGTTCACTCAGATTCACGTCCATCGAGTCAGTGATGCCATCCAGCCATCTCATCCTCTGTCATCTCCTTCTCCTTCTGCCCCAAATGCCTCCCAGCATCAGAGTCTTTTCCAATGAGTCAACTCTTTCCATGAGGTGGCCTAAGTATTGGAGTTTCAGCTTTACCATTGTTCCTTCCAAAGAAATCCCAGGACCGATCTCATTTAGAATGGACTGGTTGGATCTCCTTGCAGTCTGAGGGACCCTCAAGAGTCTTCTTCAACACCACAGTTCAAAAGCATCAATTCTTTGGTGCTCAGCTTTCTTCACAGTCCAACTCTCACATCCATACATGACCACAGGAAAAACCATAGCCTTGACTAGATGGACCTTTGTGGACAAAGTAATGTCTCTGCTTTTGAATATGCTATCTAGGTTGATCATAACTTTTCTTCCAAGGAGTAAGCACCTTTTAATTTCAACGCTGCAGTCACCATCTGCAGTGATTCTGGAGCCCAAAAAAATAAAGTCTGACACTGTTTCCACTGTTTCCCCATCTATTTGCCATGAAGTGATGGGACCAGATGCCATGCCATGATCTTCATTTTCTGAATCTTGAGCTTTAAGCCAACTTTTTCACTCTCCTTTTCACTTTCATCAAGAAGCTTTTTAGTTCCTCTTCACTTTCTGCCATAAGGGTGGTGTCATCTACATATCTGAGGTTATTGATATTTCTCCCGACAGTCTTGATTCCAGCATGTTCTTCCAGCCCAGCATTTCTCATGATGTACTCTCCATAGAAGTTAAATAAGCAGGGTGACAATATACAGCCTCAACGTACTCCTTTTCCTATTTGGAACCAGTCTGTTGTTCCATGTTCAGTTCTAACTGTTGCTTCCTGACCTGCATATAGGTCTCTCAAGAGGCAGGTCAGGTGGTCTGGTATTCCCATCTCTTTCAGAATTATCCACACTTTATTGTGATCCACACAGTCAAAGGCTTTGGCATCATCAATAAAACAGAAATAGATGTTTTTCTGGAACTCTCTTGCTTTTTCCATGATCCAGCAGATGTTGGCAATTTGATCTCTGGTTCCTCTGCCTTTTCTAAAACCAGCTTGAACATCTGGAAGTTCACGGTTGATGTATTGCTGAAGCCTGGCTTGGAGAATTTTGAGCATTACTTTACTAGCATGTGAAATGAATGCAATTGTGGGGTAGTTTGAACACTCCATGGGAAATAGATGGAGAAACAGTGGAAACAGTGTCAGACTTTATTTTGGGGGGTTCCAAAATCACTGCAGATGGTGCTTGCAGCCATGAGGTTAAAAGACGCTTACTCCTTGGAAGAAAAGTTATGAACAACCTACATAGCATATTGAAAAGCAGAGACATTAAGTTGCCGACTAATGTCCGTCTAGTCAAGGCTATGGTTTGTCCAGTAGTCATGTATGGATGTGAGAGTTGGACTGTGAAGAAGGCTGAGTGCCGAAGAATTGATGCTTTTGAACTGTGGTGTTGGAGAAGACTCTTGAGAGTCCTTTGGACTGCAAGGAGATCCAACCAGTCCATTCTGAAGGAGATCAGCCCTGGGAATTCTTTGGTAGGAATGATGCTGAAGCTGAAACTCCAGTCATTTGGCCACCTCATGCAAAGAGTTGACTCATTGGAAAAGACTTTGATTCTGGGAGGGGTTGGGGGCAGGAGAAGAAGGGGACGACAGAGGACGAGATGGCTGGATGGCATCACTGAGTCGATGGATGCGAGTCTGAGTGAACTCCGGGAGTTGGTGATGGACAGGGAGCCCTGACCTGCTGCGGTTCATGGGGTCGCAAAGAGTCAGACACGACTGAGCGACTGAACTGAACTTGAACATTCTTTGGCATTGCCTTTTTTTGGGATTGGAATGAAAACTGACATTTTCCAGTCCTGTGGCCCCTGCTGAGTTTTCCAAATTTGCTGGCAAATTGAGTGCAGCACATTCACAGCATCATCTTTCAGGATTTGAAACAGCTCAACTGGGATTCCATCACCTCCACTAGCTTTGTTCGTAGTGATGCTTTCCAAGGCCTACTTGACTTCACAAGATGTCTGGCTCTAGATGAGTGATCATACCATGGTGATTGTCTTGGTTGTGAAGATCTTTTTTGTAAGTTCTTCTGTGTATTCTTGCCACCTCTTCTTAATATCTTCTGCTTCTGTTAGGTCCAGACCATTTCTGTCCTTTATTGAGCCCATCTTTGCATGAAATGTTCCCTTGGTGTCTCTAATTTTCTTGAAGAGATCTCTAGTCTTTCCCAGTCTGTTGTTTTCCTCTATTTTTTTGCATTGATCAGTGAGGAAGGCTTTCTTATCTCTTCTTGCTATTCTTTGGAACTCTACATTCAGATGCTTATTTCTTTCTTTTCCTCCTTTGCTTTTCGCTTCTCTTCTTTTCACAGCTATTTGTAAGGTCTCCTCAGACTGCCATTTTGCTTTTTTGCATTTCTTTTCCATGGGGTTGATCTTGATTCCTCTCTCCTGTACAATGTCACGAACCTCAGCCCATACTTCATCAGGCACTCTATCTAACCACTTCAATATTCTTGCTTTGAGAACCCCATGAACAGTATGAAAAGGAAAAATGATAAGATACTGAAAGAGAAATTCCCCAGGTCAGTAGGTGCCCAATATGCTACTGGAGATCAGTGGAGAAATAACTCCAGAAAGAATGAAGGGATGGAGCCAAAGCAAAAACAATACGAAGTTGTGGATGTGACTGGTGATAGAAGCTAGGTCCGATGCTGTAAAGAGCAATATTGCATAGGGACCTGGAATGTTAGGTCCTTGAATCAAGGCAAATTGAAGTGGTCAAACAGGAGATGGCAAGAGTGAATGTCAACATTCTAGGAATCAGCGAACTAAAATGGATGGAAATGGGTGAATTTAACTCAGATGACTATTATATCTATTACTACAGGCAGGAATCCGTTAGAAGAAACAAAGTAGCCATCATGGTCAACAAAAGAGTCCGAAATGCAGTACTTGGATGCAATCTCAAAAATGACAGAATGATTTCTGTGCATTTCCAAGGCAAACCATTCAATATCACAGTAATCCAAGTCTATGCCCCAACAAGTAATGCTGAAGAAGCTGAAGTTGAACGGTTCTATGAAGACCTACAAGACCTTTTAGAACTAACACAAAAAAAGACGTCCTTTTCATTATAGGGGGCTGGAATGCAAAAGTAGGAAGTCAAGAAACACCTCTAATAACATGCAAATTTGGTCTTGGAATATGGAATGAAGCAGGGCAAAGACTAATAGAGTTTTGCCAAGAAAATGCACGGACATATCAAACACCCTCTTCCAACAACACAAGAGAAGACTACACATGGACATCACCAGATGGTCAACACGGAAATCAGATTGATTATAGTTTTGAAGCCAAAGATGAAGAAGCTCTATACAGTCAACAAAAACAAGACCAGTAGCTGACTGCTGCTCAGATCATGAGCTCCTTGCCAAATTCAGACTGAAATTGAAGAAAGTAGGGAAAACCACTAGACCATTCAGGTATGACCTAAATCAAATCCCTTATGATTATACAGTGGAAGTGAGAAATAGATCTAAGGGACTAGATCTGATAGATAGAGTGCCTGATGAATGATGGACGGAGGTTCATGTTTTCCTTAGTTTCACACAATTATTCCTGTGCATTTAGGTAATCAGTAGAGGCTCTATCAGGAGAAAACACAGTGGTGCTTTCTGTCTCAAGTGATGAGAATATTGGGAAGAATCTACTTTAAGGATACATTCCTCTACTGATGGTCCCATCAACATGTAAACTGGCAGTAACTTGTTTACTGGTATTTACTTCTTCATTTATTATTTACTGCATAATTATGCCCCTAATTACCATATCACAGCAGGTAAAAATTTGAAATGGCATTAATTTGCACACTTGAACCCACAGAATTATCATAATATAGAACAAGCTGCAAATAAAAGTACATAATATAATTAGACTTGTCAGGAAGAAAATTAAGTGTAAAATTATAAGACATTGAAAAACAATAACACAACAATCTGACGTTTCCCTCAGATAATAACCTGACCTCAATTGTATTATCTTTGATTAAAGCTAGATATTTTCTTGAAAATTTGCTCTCTGCTCTCTCATTTTATCCAAGTTGATAGGTCAAAAGAAAAACAATAAAGCTAAGAGAAATGGCTCCATCACTGAGATGAATGTCAAATCTTTCAGGAACCTCCAGAATTTACTGAGCCTGCAGGATAACTTTGTGATCTTTTTGTGTGAAATCCAGTACTATGTCAGCCTCTTAGGGTCTCAAGTGCACCTTTCTTGAAAGACCTCAAGATTTATTCTCCCAGTTCTGAATGAGTAAAAATATGTTTTGTTGAAACTTCCCAAGAAGTAACTGGATTTGCTATGGAATCTTGTATTGTTTCTGGGCCTGAGAAACATGTTTGGCACTTAATGATTCCCAGATTATTTCAACTTAAAAAAATAAAATAAAAACAAGATGGAGAAAGAAAAAAATGGCAAAGAAGAAATGGTTTAGAAAAAAGCTAAATATTTTGAATGCTAAAAATAAAACGTGATTTTTAAACAAAAATATGTTAATGCAAAGGTTTGCCTGCATACCAAGAAAAGTTTTGACTGATGACTTTCTCAAATGAGAAAGTGAAACATTAGAAAGAGTGATAGATAATAAGATATCTGGGTGGCCCTCTGAAATTCGAGTCTGTTGCTATTAGCTCTGGTTTAATTATCTTCCGCTCCCTTAAATTTTCCTCCAAATGCTAATCCTCCCCATGAAATCTCAGCCTTTGCTTCTGGCTGCCCGTTTGTCAACCCTCTGAGGAGGAATGCATTCTGCTTAACATCTAGACAATTAGAAACAATGCATAACACATAGTAATAAAAGGTAGATTTTGAGTGGCTACATGTAGTTTTTGAAACATATTCTTATTAGAGAAAAAAATAACTTTTATGCTTTTCACAATATTATTGGATGGAGGACCTAAAAGCAGATTTTCTTTTCTTACACGATGTTACCAATTTAAAATTAGCTTTAAAATATTTATTTATATGATAAAGGTGACAATTTCTGTGAGTATAACAAATAAACCTTTTTATTCCTGAAGTTAGGTTATTGAATACATTTTATGTAATTCTGTTGAATAATTTTATCATCTTAATGTGTCCTCAGATGTAAAAAAAAAAAAGTCATACTTAACTGAAATACTAAAGGTTCCATCTTATTAAATAAGGAAGGTGATGGAATTTTCCCAATTAAATTGTCAAAATTGCTTAAATTAAAAAAAAGTTAAAACAACAAAAATTCTGGAATACAGTGTTACAATCCACATGATCTTTATTCCTTATTTGCTCCTTGCCAAAATTCAGAGAATTAGACAACTCTAAAAGCACAAGTTACAAGAGCACAGTATTTACTATTTGATAAGTATCTGAAGTGCAGAGAAAGAAAAATATATAGGATTTCTCTGAGTCTTTTTATAGCAGCATGTTGTTTATGCCAAAGTTTGATTTTCATGGCTCCCCCAATTCCTTTCTGTACTCTTTCTTCTGGTACCCAAAACCCAAGGAGTATCTCCATCGTCTACCTCAGATTCTTCAAGGCTCCCAATCCAATGAATTTTCCAGAATACCCTTACTGGACAATGTGTATGCTTGCAATAACCTCTCCCTCCAGCTCTTCTGGTAATAAATGCCCCAATCAACTAGTTTAAGCAAAATAAAGATTACTGGCTCTTTTATGGGAAAACCAAGTGTTTGTATAACTTTTATGCACAGGAGGGTCTAGTACTTTGAGTGATGTCATTAGGAATCTTCATCTCACATATATCATTTATTTATTTATTTGTTGTCAAGCAGGTTCTGCCCATGAAGAGCAAAATAGCATTCAGAAAGCAGTAAGCTTTGTATGGTGTTTACTATCTACAATCCTAGAAGGAGAAAAACCCTTTCTCTTTCAGCATACATATAATCATCCCGAATAGGGCCTTGATTAATTTTGCTTGGATCATGTGACCAAGCTAGACAGTCCCCAGGTTTACTAGGACAGGACTGCTATTAGTCAGTAAATATCAATCTCCCACTCCTCTGGCAGGAAAGATGTCATAACTGATAACATACTGAATTACTGGAGCTTATACAAGGAAAGAAAGACCATGCTTTTGTGTCCACCAAGGATTAAATCTACCATATTAGAAGGGTTTTTTGTTGTTGTTGTTGTTGTTGTTTTTTAAGGATTCTTAATAGTAAAACTACATTCTGGTAGTGGAATTGATGGCAGTATGATTGGGATGCTGAAAAAATTGTTTACTAAAGGATCCTTCCTTGTGGCTCAGTTGGTAAAGAATCCTCCTACAATGTGCGACATCTGGGTTCGATCCCTGGGAACAACCCAGGGGGATTGGTTGTTCCCAATCCCCTGGAGAGGGGGAATTCTACCCACTCCAGTGTTCTGACCTAGAGAATTCCATGGACTATATAGTCCATAGGGTTACAAAGAGCTGGACATGACTGAGCAACTTTCACTTTAAAGGATCCTTCCAGAGTCCACTTGAAAATGACTCATCTTAACTTGGTTTTTATTTTATATTCAAGATGATCTATTCATCTTGATTTTGCTGTTGCCTGAAAATATATGTGCAGTTTTTCCCTTCCAAAAACATATGGAGATTAATCAATAGGCAAAGGATAAAAATATGCATATATTACACTTCTAAAACAAATTGTAGCCCACACAGAAAAATGTACTGAGAAGTTTGTCTCCAATTCCTTTTTGAAACACTGTGATAAACAAACTCATTCTCAGTAAATGTAGAATCACATTATTGTTGAAGCAATCAGGTAAAAAGAAAAAGAAATAGGAACAATAGATTTTTTTCTCAAAATATAATTCTTCAAACCTCAACACTGACATCCCTGATGAAAGATCATTTTAATTTGTTAAAATTGGATGGAATCTTGGAAATAACTCACACAAAATTACCCTCAAGACCTCTTTTAATCTGACATAATTTATACTATGTTTATTTATTAGGATAACTATCTCTTCACTAAAAATAATATATTCCTGAGAGACATCATATCTTGCAGACACATGACATTGGTATTATCCAGTCTTTTTCTTAAAAGACCATGATATCTGGTGTTTAACTCTTTAGAATAAAAAAATACTATGTTGTCAACAAATTTGCTCATTGAGCATGCATGTTGACCTTGGATTGAAAGGTGTTAATATAGCTGAAAACTCTACAGTTACTCCTGCTATGCCCCACCCTATGGGTGGCCTCAGTTAGCTCTGGCACTCCTCCAAAGCTGCTTTGACTTGTTGGGTGGGGGGACAGTCTCATTCACCTGCAGACCTATAATAGCCAAGGTCAAGCTTTGCAACCAGTAATGCTGGGTGCCAACCCCACACATCAACCTATCCATACTGGTAGTTTCCAGGCCTGGAGGAGTCAGCCAGGGGCTAGCCCTACCCACCAGCTTGCCCACAGCAATCAAAGAGGAACAGAACTATACACATATTTCCCACTTAAGGGACATCCCTTTTTTTGGTGCCCAGGGGGGAATTACACCACTAGGCCCCATGGGACATCTTCTACTTAAAGCCCCTCTTTAAAGACAGGGGGATATGGCTAAAACACTGAACACTTAGAAACAAAGTGTTGTTGGAAAAAGAGATTTAGGAAAAAGAGGAGACAAAGGAATACCTTTCAAATGAAAGAATAATAAAAAATCTCAAGAGAAGAACTAAACAATAAAGAGATAAGCAATTTACCAGGTAAAGAGTTGAAGTATAAAGATGCCCACTGAATCCCAAAGAAAAATGAATGAACTTGGTGAGAACTTCAACAGAGTTAGAACATAGAAAGAAATACAAACCAATTAGGTTGAAGAATGCAAAAACTAAAATGAAAATACCCTGGAGGGACTCAACAGCTAAAATTGAAGACAGTTTAAGGAATCTCTGGGACAAGCTTAAGCTTACAAACATTCACATTACAGGGGTCCCAGAAGGAGAAGAGAGAGAATATGGGGCTAAGAACATATTTAAAGAAATAATAGCCAAAAAATTTCCTAACCCAGAAAAGGAAATAGACAACTAGGTCCAGGAGGCACAGAAATTTCCAAATAAGACAAATCCAAAGAGACCCACACCAAGACACATTATAATTAAAATGTCAAAATTTAAAGGTAGGGAAAATCTTAACAGCAACAAAAGAAAAACAATTAGTCACAATTAGCAAAACAAAAACAATTAGTATTAACCCCCATTAAGACTACCAGCTGATTTTTCAGCAGAAACTTTACAGGCCAGAGGCACTGGCATAATAAATCCAAAGTACTAAAAGGAGGGGGAAAAAAAAACAACAAACTTACAACTAAGAATACTCTACCCTTCAAGATTTTATTCAGAATTTCAGAAGATTTACAGTTTCCCACACAAACAAAAGTTAAAGTTCATCGCCACTAAACCAGCCTTACAAGAAATGTTGAAGGGACTTCTTTTAATAGAAAAGAAAGGTCACAACTAGAAACAAAAAGTTACGGAAGAAAAAAATCTAACTGGTAAAGGAAAATACATATTAAAGGTAGTGGATTAACCATCTATAAAGTCAGAATGAAGGTTAAAAATTAAATATAGCAAAATCATCTGTAACTAAAATAATTAGCTAAGCAATACATAAAATGAAAAGGTGTAAAATATGACATCAAAATTATAAAAACTAATGGAAAAAAAAAACAGCAGTGAGAGTAAAAATATTGTGCTTTTAGAATGCACCAGTATGTGATCATCAACATAAAAACATAAAGTAGACTGTGATATAAATAGATCATTATATATAACTCTAATGGTAAATGCAAATCAGAAACCTATAACAGATACACAAAAAAATAAAGAGAAATGAATACAAACAAAGCATTAAAGTCATAAATCACAAGGAAAGAGAACCAAAAAAGAATGGAACTGAAATAACTACAAAAACAACCAGAAAGCAGTGAACAAAATGGCATTAAGTACACATCTATCAATAATTACTTCAAATGTAAATGAAATAAATGTTTCCAGTAAAAGAAATAGGATGTATGAATAGATAAAAATGGCAATACCCACATATATGCTCCCTACAAAAGACTCACTTAAGATCCAGAGACACACAGATTGATGGTAAAGTGATGGAAAATAATACTCCACACAAATGGAAACAAAAATAAAGCTTGGGTAGCAATATTTCTACCAGACAAAATAGACTTTAAAACAAAGACAATTGCAAGAGATAAAGAAGGGTATTACATAAGGATAAAGAGATCAATTCAAAAAGAGGATACAAACATACATATCTATGAACCAAACATAAAATCACCTAAATACATAAAGCAACTATTAGCAGATATAAGGGTAGATGTTGATAGTACAGTACTGTAAGGAACTTTAACAGCTCGTTTATATCAATGGATAGATCATCCAAACAGAGAGTAAACAGAAACACTGTCCTTAAATGATGCCTTAGCCAAATTAATACATATATATTTATATATAAAACATTCTAAGCTGAAACAGCAGAACACACATTCTTTTTAAATGCACATGCAACATTCTCCAGGATAGATCACATGTTAAACCATGACAGGTCTCAATAAATTTAAGTAGCATATTTTCCAAACACAAAGTTAATAGTAAGAAATTAATTAAAAGAATAAAACTGGGGGGATAAACACAGAAAAGTGGAGGCTAAGCAGCATGATACTAAACAACAAATAGATCAACAAAGAAATTAAAAGGAAATCAAAACATTTATTGCAACAAATTAAAATATAATTACAATGACCCAAAATCTATGGGACATGGCAAAAGTACTTCTAAGAAGGAAGTTTATAGTGATACAGCTCTAAAACACACACACAAAAATAAATGTGAAAAGATGTGGATAAATAATCTAAACTTACATCTAAAGAAACTAGCAAAAGAAATGAAATGAAAAATTAGTAGAAAGAAGAACATAATAAAGATTAGAATGGAAGCAAATGAAGTAAAGAATAAAAAATAGAAAAGACCAATGAAACTAAGAGTTGATTCTTTGAAAAATAAGCCTTTATCCAGACTCATCAAGAAAAAAAAAAAAAAAAGACGAGGTTCAAGTAAATAAAATCAGAAATTAAAGAGGAGACGTTACAATACCACCACAAAATCGAAATCCAAAAGATGAGAAGAGATTAGCATGAACAGTTATATGTCAACATGTTGGACAACCTAGAAGAAACAGACAAAAACCTAGAAACATACAACCTTTTAATACTGAGTCAATAAAATGGAAAACCTAAACAAACAAATTACTAGTAAATAAATTGAATCAGTAACAATAAAAACAACAATAAGCAAAAGCTTTACAGGTGAATTCTACCAAGCATTTAAAGAAGAGTTAACACCTATACTCCTCAAGTAATTTCAAAAAATTGAAGATGAAGGAATGTTTCCATTTTCATCCTACAGGCTGTGCATCAGCCTGATATCAAAACCATATAAACACACTCTAAAAAATGTACAGAACAAAATTCATGATAAGTTAGCTGGAATAGGATAAAGCTGAAATCAAGATTGCCAGGATAAATATCAGTAACAGATATGCAGATGACACAACGCTTATGACAGAAAGTGAAGAGGAACTGAAGAGCATCTTGATGAAAGTGAAAGAGGAGAGTGAAAAGGCTGGCTTAAAACTCAACATTCAAAACACTAAGATCATGGCATCCAGTCCCATCACTTCATGACAAATAGTTGGGGAAACAATGGAAACAATGACAGAGGAGGCAGCAAAATCACTGTGGATGGTGACTGCATCCATGAAATTAAAACACACTTGCTCCCTGGAAGAAAAGCTATAACCAATCTAGATAGCATACTAAAAAGCAGAGACATTGCTTTGCCAAAAAATGTCCATCTTGTCAAAGCTATGGTTTTTCCTGTAGTCATGTATGGATGTGAGAGTTGGACCATAAACAAAGCTGAGCACTGAAGAATTGGTCCTTTTGAGTTGTGGTGTTGGAGAAGAGTCTTGAGAGTCCCTTGGACTGCAAGATCAAAAAGTCAGTCCTAAAGGAAATCAGTCCTGAATATTCATCAGAAGGACTGATGCTGAAGCTGAAACTCCAATACTTTGGCCACCTGATGCAAACAACCGACTCACTGGAAAAGACCCCGATCCTGGAAAAGACTGAAGGTGGGAGGAGAAGGGGAAGACAGAGGATGAGATGGTTGGATGGCATCACCGACTCGATGGACATGAGTTTGAGCAGGCTTTTGGAGTTGGTGATGGACAGGGAAGCCTGGCATGCTGCAATCCATGGAGTCACAAAGAGTCAGACACAACTGAGCTGAACTGAACTGATTCATGATAAGTAAAAATCCTCACAAAATATGAGTAAATGGATTTTAAAAATACATTATACATTATATTAACACATACATATGGAATTTAGAAAGATGGTAACAATGACCCTATATGCGAGACAGCAAAAGAGACATAGATATAAAGAACAGATTTTTGGACTCTGTGGGAGAAGGTGAGGGTGGGATGATTTGAGAGAATAGCACTGGAACATGTATATTACCATATGTGAAATAGATCACCTGTCCAAGTTTGATGCTTGAAATAAGGCACTCAAAGCTGGTTCACTAGGACGACCCTGAGGGATGGGATGGGGAGGGAAGTGGGCGGGAGGTTCAAGATGGGGGACAAATGTACACACATTGCTGACTCATGTCAATGTATGGCAAAAACAACTACAATATTGTAAACTAATTAGCCTCCAATTAAAATTAATTAATTAATTTAAAAAACATTGAAAGGATCATACACTGCAATCAAAAGGGAAATTTTTTCCAGGGAGGAATGTATGTTTTAATATTTGATAATCAGTGAATTCCCTGATGGTATAGTGGTTAGGATTTGGTTTTTTCACTGCCATAGGCCCAGGTTAAGTCCCTGATTAGGGAAACAAAATCTTGCAAGCTATGTGGGATGGGCAAAATAAAAGAAGGAAAGATCTGCAAACCAATCAAGATGACATATCACATTAAGAAAGCCAATGGTAAAAATCATATAACCATCTCAGTAGGTGCAGAAAGAGCTTTTGAAAAAATTCAAATGATTCATGAATCATTTAATGAATCATTAAAAATTGAGTCATTAATATCATTATAATTAATATTATCATTCATTAATATCATTAAAAATTATCAACAAAGTGGATAAGGAAGGAACATGTTGCAACATAATAAGGGCCATAAATGATAAACCCACAGCCAACATCATTCTCAAGAGGGTAAAGCTGAAAACGTATTCTAAAATGAGAACAAGATAAGAATGCTCACTCATACCACTTTTATTAACCACAGTTTTTAAAGTTCTAGCCTCAGAAATCAGACAGGAAAAAGGAAATAAAGCATCCAGATTGGAAAGGAAGAGTAAAAGTGTCACTATTTATTGATTACATGATCTAAATATATAAAATCCTAAAGACAACAACCAAAAAATATCTAATCAATTCAGTTCAGTCGCTCAATCATGTCCGACTCTTTGTGACACCATAGACTGCAGCACACCAGGCTTCCCTGTCCATCACCAACTCCCAGAGCTTGCTCAAACTCATGTCCATTGAGTCAGTGATGCCATCCAACCATCTCACCCTCTGTTGTCCTCTTCTCCTCCTGCCTTCAATCTTTCCCAGCATCAGGGTTTTGACCAATGATGGTTCTTCCCATCACCTAGCCAAAGTACTGGAACTTTAGCATCAGCATCAGTCCTTCCAGTGAATATTCAGGACTAATTTCCTTTAAGATTAACTGGTTTGATCTCCTTGTAGTCCAAGGGATTCTCAAGAGTGTTCTCCAACACCGCATTTTTCTCTTTTTTTAAAAACAAATTTATTTATTTTAATTAAACGTTAATTACTTTACAATATTGTACTGGTTTTGCCACACATCAACATGAATCTGCCATGGATATACACGTGTTCCCCATCCTGAACCCCCCTCCCTCTTCCCTCCCCGTACCATCCCTCTGGGTCATCCCAGTGCACCAGCCCCAAGCATCCAGTATCATGCATCGAACCTGGACTGGTGATTCGTTTCATATATGATATTATACATGTTTCAGTGCCATTCTCCCAAATCATCCCACCCTCTTGCTCTCCCATAGAGTCCAAAAGACTGTTCTATTTCAAAGGCATTAATTCTTCAGCACTCAGCTTTGTTTATAATCCAACTCTCACATCCATACATGACTACTGTAAATACCATAGCTTTGACTAGGTGGACATTTGTTGGAAAAGTAATGTCTCTGATTTTTAACATGCTGTCTAGATTGGCTGAAGAATAGATGCTTTTGACTGTGGTATTGGAGAAGACTCTTGAGAGTCCCTTGGACTGCAAGGAGACCCAACCAGTCCATTCTGAAGGAGATCAACCCTGGGATTTCTTTGGAAGGAATGATGCTAAAGCTGAAACTCCAGTACTTTGGCCACCTCATGCGAAGAGTTGACTCATTGGAAAAGACTTTGATGCTGGGAGGGATTGGGGGCAGGAGGAGAAGGGGATGACAGAGGACGAGATGGCTGGATGGCATCACGGACTCGATGGATGTGAGTCTGAGTAAACTCCGGGAGTTGGTGATGGATAGGGAGGCCTGGAGTGCTGCGACTCATGGGGTTGCAAAGAGTCAGACATGACTGAGTGACTGAACTGAACTGAACAGAACTGAGATTGGACATAGCTTTTCTTCCAAGGCACTAGAGTCTTTTAATTTCATGGCTGCAGTTACCATCTGCAGTGATTTTGGAGACCAAGAAAATAAAGCCTCTCATTGTTTCCGTTGTTTCCCCATATGCTTGCACGAAATGATGGGACTGGATGCCATGATCTTAGTTTTTTGAATGTTGAGTTTTAAGTCAGCTTTTTCACTCTCCTCTTTCTCTTTCATCAAGATGCTCTTCAGGTCCTCTTCACTTTCTGCCATAAGGGTGGCGTCATCTCCATATCTGAAGTTTTTTATATTTCTCCTGGCAATCTTGAGTCCAGCTTGTGTTTCATCCAGCCTGGCATTTCACATGATGTACTCTGCATATAAATTAAATAAGCAGGGTGACAATATACAGCCTTGATGTACTCCTTTCCCAATTTGGAACCAGTCCATTGTTCCATGTCTGCTTCTAACTGTTGCTTATTGACCTGTGTACAGATTTCTCAGGAGGCAGGTAAGTGGTCTGGTATTCACATCTCTTTAATAATTTTCCACAGTTTGTGATCCACACAGTCAAAGGTTTTGGTGTAGTCAACAAAGCAGAAGTAGAGGTTTTTCTGGAACTCTCTTGCTTTTTCGATGATCCAGCATATGTTGGCAATTTGATCTCTGGTTCCTCTGCCTTTTCTAAATCCAGCTTGAACATTTGGAATTCCTCAGTTCACGTACTGTGAAGACTTGCTTGGAAAATTTTGAGCATTACTTTGTTAGCTTGTGAGATGAGTGAAATTGTGCAGTAGTTTGAACATTCTTTGGTATTGCCTTTCTTTGCGATTGAAATGAAAATAGTCTTATGGCCACTGCTGAGTTTTCCAAATTTGCTGGCATGTTGGATGCAGCACTTTACCAGCATTATTTTTAGGATTTGAACCAGCTCAACTGGAACTCCATCACCTCCACTAACTTTGTTCATAGTGATGCTTCCTACGGCCCACTTCACTTCTCATTCCAGGATATTTGGCTCTAAGTGAATGATCACTTCATCGTGGTTATCTGGTTAGTTAAGTTCTTTTTTGTATAGTTCTTCTGTGTATTCTTGCCACTTTACTTAGTATCTTCTGCTTATGTTAGGAGTAATAACAGAACTTCTAGCTTTATTAGTAGTAATAAAGAGTTCAATATAGTTGTAAGATATAAAACCAATATATAGATATTTTTGCACTTTTATACACTAATAAAGAACTACTGAAAGAGAAATTAAGAAAACAATCTGATTCACAATAGTCCCAAAGAATAAAATACCTAGGAATCAATTTAACCAAGAAGGTGAAAGCTCTGTACTCTGAAATCTATCAGACATTGGTGATGAAATAAATTGAATATGACAGAAATAAATGGAAATTTCCACCATGCTTTTGGGTTGGAAGATCCATTAATATAGTTAAAATGTTCATATTACCCAAAGAAATTACAGATGCAATGCAATCTCTATCAAAATATTGACATTTTTCAAAGAATTGAAACTAATAATCCTAAAGTTAAGTGGAACCACAAAATATCCAAAGCAATCTTAAGAAAGATAAACGAATTTGGAGGTACCATGCTCCCTGATTTCAAACTACACTGCGTAGATATAGTGATCAAAACTGTGTGGTACTGGTGCAAAAACAGACACATAGATCACTGGAACAGAATAGAGTTTAGACATAAATCCATATTCACATGGTCAATTAATTTACCATAAAGGAGTCAAAAATATATAATGGGGAAAAAGCAGTCTCTTCAATAGATAATGTTGGGAAAACTGGACATCTACATATGAATGAAAGGAGACCACTTTCTTGGACCATATTCAAATCTCAAAATGGATTCAAGATTAAATATAAAACATAAAACCATTAAAAGTCCTGGAAGAGATCATAAGCAGTGCAGTTTGACATCACTCCTAAAAACATTTTTTTTTCTTTTGGCATCTGTCCCCTCAGCTTATGGCAACAAAAGCAAATATTTAACAATGGATAACAATAAGAAAGAATTTGCATAGTGAAGGAAGCCATCAATAAAATCAAAACATAACCTACTAAATGGGAAAAGATATCTGCAAATGAGAAATAATGTGTTAATATCCAGAATATATTTTTTAAAATATATAATTCTATATCCAAAAAATAAATAGTACTGAACAATCTAATTTAAATTGGGGGAAAAAAACAGAATAGACATTCTTCTAAGGAAGACATAGAGATGGCTAACAGACACATGAAAAGATGCTCATGGATAAAGATGTGGTGTATGTATATGTGCACATGTTTGTAGGAATTCTACTCAGTCGTTAAAAAAATGAAATAATGCCATTTGGGACAATATGGATGGAACTACAAGGTATTATGCTAAGTGAAATGTCAGACAGATAAAGTAAATACCATATAATTTGGAATACAATTGAGGAATCTAATATATATATATAAAACAGAATCAGACTTACAGATACAGAGAACAAGCTGGTCGTTACCAGAAGGGAGAAGACGAGTAGGTTGGGAGAAATAAGTGAAGGGGGTTAGGAGATACAAACTTGCACCTTAAAAATAAATAAGCCAAGGGATGTAACATACAACACAGGGAATATCATAAATATCATAGCATTGTATAATGACAGACAGTTACTAGATTTATCATGATTATCAATTTGCAATTTTTATAAATATCAAACCACTATGTTGCACATCAGAAACTAATATAATGTTATATGTCAACTACACTTCAATTAAAAAAAAATAGTTTGCAGCCAGAGTATCATAGAAAGATGCTGGGAATGATGTAGTACAATAACATAGTCAGTAGTATTAGGAATTAGTTCTATAATATAGTCAAAACATTTTAAAAGATTATTATAGTCATAATTTTCATTAATATAGAATACTAAAGCTTTTCAGTACTCAGCAAATTCTATGTACTGGTAAACTCTATGTTTATGTTTTAAAAAATACTTTCTGAAATGTCAGAGCAGCATTAAAACATCCCTAGCTCTTAGACAGACATGCTCCCTGCCAACTTTGCTGTATTTCCGTCATGCCTCACCTCTCTTTTTCTCCTTCTGTTTTAATTGTCTATACACACACACGTACACACATATACACACACGGATCTCGTATATGCAAAAATGGATTTCCATTATGCTTAGTAAGAAACTTCCTCATACCATGTAGGACTTCAGGCACGATCCACTGAATGGCTTTGCCTTAGACCTGGATCTTGGTGTCACAGAGGTTCAACACTCTGTGTGAAGCTTCCCCAGGCTGTGTTGTTCTTTAGTAGTCCATTCTCTGCATAGTTGTCAAAGAGCCTAGGGAAAGAATGCCATGGCAGCATTCAGTCCTGGATTTTCCATAAAAATATTTGACCATATGTGTAGTGCAGATGAAAGCAAGAAGCCCTGGCAGCTACAGTAAAGCCTGTTGAAATGAGGCAGATCATAATTTTTAAAGAATCGCTGGGACACAGCTTCAAACAATGAGGTTTAGAAGTGGGGAGTTGGAAATTATAGCAACTGTGAAACCTCTTCATTAACCTTCAAGGAAGCTTCATCATTTTGAGAAAAGGCTTCAGGTTGTGGCACTCCTAAAAAGAAAAGTGTGAGTATGCTAAGTAAAGGGCTTCCCTGGTGGCTCAGATGGTAAAGCGTCTGCCTGCAATGCAGGAGACCTGGGTTCGATCTCTGGGTCAGGAAGATCCCCTGGAGAAGGAAATGGCAACCCACTCCAGTATTAAGAGAATATTATATTGGCTCTCATTTTATTATGAGGTTACAGTGTCATGCATTTAACTACATTTATAGATCTTTATTACCCATCACATTTCCTTCAAAAGTAAAGTGTAACAACAAATAGTCTAAGGCAAATGTACATCTGGATATGTAGATAATACCTGTATGCATGATAATATCTAATTCAGCAGAAAATAGTGAGGATTGGGTTAGTCTATTTAAGTGAATATTTTAGATAATAAACCCGAGCCTCTTTTAGGTATGAGGAATTTGTGATATTTCTCCTTTTCATAAGCAAATTATTATGTATGTCACCACATTCAAATGAATTTGATTATAATTTAGATTTTTCTTAATGACAGATTGGTGTTAAAATCTATTTAGACGTCTAGCAATATTTTTGAATGTAATTTTATGTTGTCTACTGCACTCATATGGAATAGGAAATGGCAACCCACTCCAGTAATCTTGCTTCGAAAATTCTGTGGACAGAGGAGCCTGGTAGGCTACAGCTGGTGGCGTTGCAAAGAGTCAGATACACAAAGGACTGGGCATGCATGCCCTGCACTCATAATGAATTATCTTTCTGTAGCATCAACATTTTCACTATTGTCCTTGTGCCTACTTCTGGCCACACTCCCCACTTCTTTACTTTCAGCCCTCCTAGTAGTTTCATGGAATGATAATGTTATCCAGCTATTTCAAAGTGTCACTTAAGGAGACTTTCAAATCAAAATACAAAAAAAAAAAAAAAAAAAAAAACAGGCTAGTAATCCCTACAGCAACTGCTCTCAGCTTCCCTACACACTGCCTATGAAAACTCCAAAAAAACATAAAACCCAGAAAGAGATTCCACCTACCTCAAGGCAGACTGAATGGAGCTGAACACATACCTAAAGGAAGGTGAGAAGGCCCTTCAGCTACATTTTCAGCTCTGCCCACTGGACCAGCCATGCAAGATACACGCCAACAGGGAAACAGAGCAGTTACTCTTCAGTTGAATAGATGATAGATGTCACAGCTTACTAATTTCAGAATCATTTTCTTGCTCAACTTAATCCTACCATCTGCCTCAATACCTCAACACATGCACATGCAAACACACTAATAAATACTATCTTCATTTGTTCAGAGATTAAAGCTTCAAGGAAACATCTAGGCAAGGAGAGAGTAAAATGGTTTGGAGGAAGAGGGATTGGGTGCTTGGCATCTCTTTGGAAAATGTAACTCCTCAGTTAAACATTGTAGATGGCAGAAGACTGAATAAACCGCAAAGCATGGGGATTATAATTTTTATTCATTCCATTGCTTTGCAACCTAATGACTTTATGACATTTGATTTTAGTGCTCTGAGAACCAGGCTAAAACCTGTGCACAGTAATAGGACAGCACTGGCGTAAATCCATGTGACATCAGAGAAACAAAACAGGCCAGTCGACACAGCTTGTCCCTGGAAAACATGAGTTCTAGAGAGCACTCCATTCAAATAAGACTGAGAAAAAGAAGACCATGTTGTCTTAAAAACACTGCCAAGCAAGGAAAAGCAGCTAAAAAGGCTAAGCAGCTGAGAAGCCAGGAAAATTTCTAGGAAAAGAGTGACATTCTCAGAAGAAAAAAAAAAAGACAAACGCAAGCCACATATGAAACAGTTTCAAAAATCTTCAAAAATGCTGTAGTTTTTAAAAGATCTTCTATTTTGAAAGATCCTCAACCTATTAAAAGTGAAATAGGTTTTAATACTGAGAAAAGATCACAGTAGCAGTAACAAAATGCACATTGAAGGTAATAAACAGGGACATTGACAAAGAAGAAAAATCAAATCCTAATGTGAAAAGCAAAGCTTCTCTGAATACCACAGAGGAAAAATGGCCCAAGGAAGGCAAAACAGTAAGTAAAAATTTATAACTGAAAGACAGAAAATGACCACCAGGAATTAATGGAAATAAGTGTGGAAGAAAGTACAGCATGTAAAGCAGGGCAATGATGAAAGATTTAATGAAATAAAACGTCTATGTGTTACTAAATGGCCAGTATATAGATTAGCAAAGCTTACTAACTGAGTGTTAAGAATCATAGAGACTTAAAATATGCTTAGAAAAAATGTTAGGATGATTAAAAAAATACTAAATACACCTGAACCTTTTGTTTTAATTTAATAAGAATCAGGTTAGCCCTTACTTCTTCAAAACAGTAAATGCAGAAAAATAAAAGTAAATTTCTAGCATTTGAGATGAAAAATTATTTATTAAAAACAATTTCTTGTCAAACCATCCTCTGTGGGTGCAGGCCACAAGAAAACCATATTTGCAAGTATGCAAAAACTCAGAAGATATAACACTAACATGTATGGCTTGAAAAAATAATAGAAATAATTTAAAACTGTACCTTAACAGCTAGGGACAATCAAACATTTTTAAAATAGATTATCACATTAAAAGGCTGACTCTAAATATTAAATACGTTTCAATGGTATATGTTTAAATTTGAAATATTTAAACATTTTTCTAAAAACAAGATGTATGAGATAAATCATATTTTTATGATAGTCTAGGTAGACATCTTTAGAGTGATCACAATTTCACGTTACCATGGAAACTGGGACAGAAAACAAGTTAGGAACGAGATCCCACCTTTGGACAGAGAGTGTGGGAGGATGCTGAGCTGGCAGTGTGTCTGCTACTCAAAGACCCAGAAGCCACCAAGACCCCTCAGAGCATTACCCCATAAAAGGGTGTGAGTACATTTCAAGAGAATCCAGATATTTATATGTAACACTGCAATTTTTTAATATACAAAGACAATTCCAGTATTGAAAAAAAAAAAAAAAAGGCACTAGAGGTGCCAAGCAAAACATGTGTCTGAGATTTGAGCCACGACTAACCAGGTCTTAACCTAAACATTCAAAAAAATTAGAATGTTTTCGAATTCCAAAGATAAATAAAGACCAGGGATGGTAGGTGGGAGGTTTGGAGTGTAGAAATGTCTTGCCTTTCCGGGATAAAGGGGGATCCAAAATGAGTATTTGATTAGAATAGTAGGAATATAGACCAAATGTTTGGGGATAAAAATATACTGACAAAATTTGTAACTTTTCAGTAATAGAATAGGATACAGCAAACAAACCATGGCTAGATAGCAGTGTCCAGCTGGGCTGATTGAAAATTCAAAAAGACAGTAAAGTTTAAAAATAAAATAGTGGTTACTGCTTTGTAATACAAATAGTGCTGAAAAGAAGACTAGAGAGGATAATGATATGCAGAAACTAAGTAGAAGATTTCCCTATTGATCCAGGTGTTGAGAGTCTGCCTACCAATGCAAGGGACATGGGTTTGATCCTTGGGTCTGAGAGGATTCCATATGCCGCAGAGCAACTAAGCCCCTTGCCACAGCTATTGAGCAGCCCTCAAGCCACAACTACTGAAGCCGGCTCCCTCTAGAGCCTGTGTTCTAGAGGAGCCCATGCGCTGCAACTAGAGAGTAGACTCTGCCCTCTCTAGTGAAAGCCTGCACGCAGCAACAAAGACCCAACGCAGCAAAAATAATAAACAAATAAACGAAAAAATTTTTTATAAAAAGAAACTAAGTAGAGTGGCAAGATAAAATGCAATATATAAATCCAAGTAGTTTATTTATTTATTTTGAAATATTACTTAGTGAGCAGAATAAAATAATGTTGCAAAATATAACGACGAATAAAAACTTTTTAATAAAGATTCAAATTTTGTAGGTAACTGTAACTTTGAAAAATGGCTATATAAATATAAGCATTTGAGTAAATATTAGTCCATAAAGAACATATGAAGACATTTTCTAAAGCACAAATTTTACAGCCCACATTTCCTACTATTAACATAGGGCAACTGAGTCACAAAAGCTACCGAATATTCAAATAGAGGTTATTTAGAAAGTAACAATGTAAATGTGCTTATCAAACATATGGAATGTGACAAAATTTGTAGACAGTGGCAAAAGTATACCTTTAGAGGCTTTCATAATATTAACAAAAGGATGAAAATAAATTACAGATGAAAACAAAAATTCAAAGTAAGAAAGAAAACAAAAGTAGACTACATAAGGTTCTGAAGATAAACCAGGAAAAAATGAAATTGAGGATATTAGAATAGATTTTAAAAGATAATTTTTAAAAATCCATGAAAAATAAGGGCCAAACAAATCAAATGATAAGTACACACAAAATTCTGACTAAAATAATGACCAAATAGATGTAGTTAAACCCTTAAATGGAGAAGGAAATGGCAACCCACTCCAGTAGTCTTGCCTGGAGAATCCCATGGACAGAGGAGCCTAGAGGGGTACAGTCCATAGGGTCACAAAGAGTCAAACATGACTGAGCGACTTCAAACCCTTAAAAGATAATATTATGTGTAATTCTGTGCTTATTCACCTGAAACTCAAGAAATGTATGTTTTTCTAAGAAAAAAAAATAAATTACCAAATGGTTACATTTTCCAGCAGCTGAAGCTCAGGACAAATAAGAAGTAAACTTGTTTTACAGACAGAACACAAGGATACATAGCAAAAAAGCTGGCATCCAGCTAGACGACTTTCTGCGTGGTGACCTTGGCAAAGTCAATTCAGTTATTGTCCACTCTTTCTCCATTGATTGAAAACTTGGATAGTGGTCATCACTGGGGTCTCTTTCAGCATCAGAATTCTCTGATTCTCCTACGTGCTAATCCACACAGAAGCAGAAGTGTATGGAAGGATAGCAAAACAAAAAAATAAGCAAAATCTCAAAGCATCATAATCACACTGTGAATCAAACCTCTGGCTCGTCATCCCTTCACCAGGTATTGGTTTCTATGATTTGGAACAGTGGATCTTAGGGGAAACATACAAGCCAAAGCATTTAGTTCAATATTTCATTCATTCACTGGCCTGCCCTTGAATTCTTTCTTCTCCTCCTGTTTCTTAAAATCTTCTCCCAAGTAATAAGAAGTCATCCATGGTCTTTTCTTCTGGAACTCCTTGGCTTGGTTTCCAACAGCAAGGTCTCCCTCACATTCATACTTGGGTTTTGTGGTTACTTTTTATATTATTTTATGAAATATAGCCAAAATGAGCATCTGTGTGCTTTTCTTCCAAAATGTCTACCTCTCAGTCTTCCTCTGAAATTTCTCTGCAGGGTTTCATATCATCTGGCATCCCAATAAGCCCTATAAGTAAATCTGATCATAATAAGTTTTTAAAAAATTATTTTTCCAACTAATTGCCAGCTGTGATAATAGCCATCAGTACAGTTCAGTTCAGTTCAGTCACTCAGTCTTATCCGACTCTTTGCAACCCCAGGAATCACAGCATGCCAGGCCTCCCTATCCATCACCAACTCCCAGAGTTCACTCAGATTCACGTTCATTGAGTCAGTGATGCCATCCAGCCATCTCATCCTCTGTCGTCCCCTTCTCCTCCTGCCCCTAACCCCTCCCAGCATCAGAGTCTTTTCCAATGAGTCAACTCTTCGCATCAGGTGGCCAAAGTACTGGAGTTTCAGCTTTAGCATCATTCCTTCCAAAGAAATCCCAGGGCCGATCTCCTTCAGAATGGACTGGTTGGATCTCCTTGCAGTCCAAGGGACTCTCTAGAGTCTTCTCCAACACCACAGTTCAAAACCACCAATTCTTCGGCCCTCAGCTTTCTTCACAGTCCAATTCTCACATCCATACATGACTACTGGAAAAACCATAGCCTTGACTAGACGGACCTTAGTCGGCAAAGTAATGTCTCTGCTTTTGAATATGCTATCTAGCTTGGTCATAACTTTTCTTCCAAGGAGTAAGCGTCTTTTAATTTCATGGCTGCAGTCACCATCTGCAGTGATTTTGAAGCCCCCCAAAATTAAGTCTGACACTGTTTCCACTGTTTCCCCATCTATTTCCCATGAAGTGATGGGACCAGATGCCATGATCTTCGTTTTCTGAATCTTGAGCTTTAAGCCAACTTTTTCACTCTCCTCTTTCAGTTTCATCAAGAGGTTTTTTAGTTCCTCTTCACTTTCTGCCATACGGGTGGTGTCATCTGCATATCTGAGGTTATTGATATTTCTCCTGGCAATCTTGATTCCAGCTTGTGTTTCTTCCAGTCCAGCATTTCTCATGATGTACTCTGCATAGAAGTTAAATAAGCAGGGTGACAATATACAGCCTTGATGTACTCCTTTTCCTTTTTGGAGCCAGTCTGTTGTTCCATGTCCAGTTCTAACTGTTGCTTCCTAACCTGCATACAGGTTTCTCAAGAGGCAGGTCAGGTGGTCTGGTATTCCTATCTCTTTCAGAATTTTCCACAGTTTATTGTGATCCACACAGTCAAAGGCTTTGGCATAGTCAATAGAGCAGAAATAGATGTCTTTCTGGAATTCTCTTGCTTTTTCCATGATCCAGCGGATGTTGGCAATTTGATCTCTGGTTCCTCTGCCTTTTCTCAAACCAGCTTGAACATCAGGAAGTTCATGGTTCACGTATTGCTGAAGCCTGGCTTGGAGAATTTTGAGCATTACTTTACTAGCATGTGAGATGAGTGCAATTGTGCAGTAGTGTGAACATTCTTTGGCATTGCCTTTCTTTGGGATTGGAATGAAAACTGACCTTTTCCAGTCTTGTGGCCACTGCTGTTTTCCAAATTTGCTGGCATATTGAGTGCAGCACTTTCACAGCATCATCTTTCAGGATTTGAAACAGTTCAACTGGAATTCCATCACCTGCACTAGCTTTGTTCATAGTGATGCTTTCTAAGGCCCACTTGACTTCACATTCCAGGATGTCTGGCTCTAGCTGAGTGATCACACCATCATGATTATCTTGGTCATGAAGATCTTTTTTGTACAGTTCTTCTGTGTATTCTTGCCACCTCTTCTAAATATCTTCTGCTTCTGTTAGGTCCAGACCATTTCTGTCCTTCATCGAGCCCATCTTTGCATGAAATGTTCCCTTGGTATCTCTAATTTTCTTGAAGAGATCTCTAGTCTTTCCCATTCTGTTGTTTTCCTCTATTTATTTGATCGCTGAAGAAGGCTGTCTTATCTCTTCTTGCTATTCTTTGGAACTCTGCATTCAGATGCTTATATCTTTCCTTCTCTCCTTTGCTTTTCACTTCTCTTCTTTTCACAGCTATTTGTAAGGCTTCCTCGGACAGCCATTTTGCTTTTTTGCATTTCTTTTCCATGGGGATGGTCTTGATCCCTGTCTCCTGTACAATGTCACGAACCTCATTCCATAGTTCATCAGGCACTCTATCTATCAGATCTAGGCCCTTAAATCTATTTCTCACTTCCACTGTATAATCATAAGGAGTTTGATTTATACCTGAATGGTCTAGCAGTTTTCCCTACTTTCTTCAATTTCAGTCTGAATTTGGTAATAAGGAGTTCGTGATCTGAGCCACAGTCAGATCCTGGTCTTGTTCTTGTTGACTGTATAGAGCTTCTCCATCTTTGGCTACAAAGAATATAATCAGTCTGATTTTGGTGTTGACCATCTGGTGATGTCCATGTGTAGAGTCTTCTCTTGTGTTGTTGGAAGAGGATGTTTGCTATGACCAGTGCATTTTCTTGGCAAAACTCTACTAGTCTTTGCCCTGCTTCATTCCGCATTCCAAGGCCAAATTTGCCTGTTACTCCAGGTGTTTCTTGACTTCCTACTTTTACATTCCAGTCCCCTATAATGAAAAGGACATCTCTTTTAGGTGTTAGTTCTAAAAGGTCTTGTAGGTCTTCATAGAACCATTCAACTTCAGCTTCTTCAGCGTTACTGGTTGGGGCATAGACTTGGATTACTCTAATATTGAATGGTTTGCCTTGGAGATGAACAGAGATCATTCTGTTGTTTTTGAAATTGCATCCAAGTACTGCATTTTGGACTCTTTTGTTGACCATGATGGCTACTCCATTACTGGAGTGGGTAGCCATTCCCTTCTCCAGGGGATCTTCCCAACCCAGGGATCAAACCCAGGTCTCCCACATTGCGAGTGGAGTCTTTACCAGCTGAGCCACCAGGGAAGCCCGATAATAGCCATGAAGTGAACCAAACAATTAGAATTCCTTGTCAATGTGCCTGTGGAGGATTGGGGAGGAAAATGGGGGGAGAAAGGAGAGGAGGGTTCATCCAAATATATCAAGAACTGACATCTAACTAGTTTATAGTTTTCACTCATCCTATGATTTCCACCACTGTTAACAATTAACCATACTGTATGAATGGTTGTGGTTCTCTTTTGTAAATACTGAAGTTAATTTTTCCTTTATCCTTTAAACATTTGTGTTCTGAGAGAAGCTACCTATAACAGCACTGGGCTCTCAGATGTGATAGAACTATCCATCTGAAGGCACAATGGCCATACCATGGGTGACATTTACTGGACACTTATGATATACTGTTTCCTCTAATACATATTTTAATATCCTAAGCTTTAAGTTCCACGAGAGCAGGTCAATACCACATCTGTCAAAGGATGCTGGGAGAACATCAAAGGACACAGGGTGGGCTCTCAATTAATAATATTGAATGAAGACAGGAGCACATCATTGCCATTTTGTCTTTATAACACAAAAGAGTAGGTGTGGAAATCCTTATTTATTACCATACATGAGGACTTGGAGAGGGTGGGTCACTTGCTCGCAATCGCATGGCTAATAAGTGGTGAGTTAGAGTGTAAACCCAAGTGTGACTGGGTCCCACGCCCTCACCTTTTGCTGCCTCAGATCCACCACCATGCACTGAACTTCTGCACTTGCTTCAGCGAGGGGAGGACAGGTCACACTTTACAGGCATCTGTTGTGTATTATAAGCATGTCTCAAAATTTCTGGAGCAATCTTGGATGTGTTTGAGCTAGAGAGCTCTGCAGGTCTGAAAAACAGAAAATAGTCACAGGAAGGGTCATTGCACGCAGTTTGCATGGTTCAGACCAAGGCTTCTGACCATATTTTGCTGTTCATAAGTAGTAGCAAATTCCTTGGACATTCTAAGGATTTTAAGTCATTTCCTGGGCCCTTGCTAAAGCCATTTATCTTTTCTACTCAAAAAAGCAATCTAAATACAAATGAGATTGATATTGTTAGAGAAATCCTTTGGTATTTTAACTATCCATCATTATAAATCAAACATTAAAAAATTATTTTACATAATTTAAAAATCATTAGCAATTTGTCTGTTTTAAGAGTAAACACACATGCACAGAAAGAAAAATCCAGATATAAAAGGTAAAATATGACTCACATGGTGGTACTCAGCCCTAATAGACAAGACTACAGCAAATAAAGTTCACAGGACTCTTCCTTCAGTGTTAGAACTTCTTCAAATGCTATGAAAAGAAATAATCAAGGTGTGATCTAAGGCCAATTTTTGCCTTTCTTCAAAAAAAAAAAGTTATGCATCTTTTCCCAGACAGAAGCCAATTCTGTCTTAATTACTACTAAGGATTACTAAGGATTTAAAAAGATCCCTTTTCATCTGATGAGAGTTTTTAAGTCATTTATCAAAACTCCATGGTATATCCAAAAAGATTTCTGTGAAGAACCATTGTTATATTGCTATTGATACTACAAATGTATATTTTCTTCAAAAAGATCAGAGTATATATATATATATATATATATATATATATATATATATATATATATATATATATATATATGTATATATATATATATATATATATGTATATATATATATATATAAAATACACACACATATATATACACACTTAGGACATGCATTTGGGTGGACTCCAGGAATTGGTGATGGATAAGGAGGCCTGGCGTGCTGCAGTTCATGGGGTCATAAAAAGTGGGACACGACCGAGAGACTGAACTAAAGTGATAGAGATATGTATTCTATAGTATAAGGTACCAAACTCTGCCTTAGCAGCACATATATTTTATCACTCTACATTGGCCATTTTTTAATATGCAGTGTAATATACATATGCTGCTGCTGCTGCTGCTGCTAAGTCGCTTCAGTGGTGTCCGACTCTGTGTGACCCCATAGACCGCAGCCCACCAGGCTCCCCCCTCCCTGGGATTCTCCAGGCAAGAACACTGGAGCGGATTGCCATTTCCTTCTCCAATGCATGAAAGTGAAAAGTGAAAGTGAAGTCACTCAGTTGTGTCCGACTCTTAGCAACCCCATGGACTGCAGCCCACGAGGTTCTTCCGTCCTTGGGATTTTCCATGCAAGAGTACTGGAGTGGTGTGCCATTGCCTTCTCCAAATATACATATGATCCTCCATTAAATAAACTGGATTGATAAAACAAGCATTTGAGGGAATTCCCTGGCAGTCCATTGGTTAGGATTCCGCAGTTTCGTTGCCAAAAGCCTGGGTTCAATCCTGGTTGGAGAACCAATATCCTCCAAGATTCATGGCAGAGTCAAAAGAAATTAAAAATTGAAAATAAATTTAAAAAACAACAATAAATAAATGTAAATCCCAAAACCAAAATAAAACAAAAATTTGACTCTACCTCAGAATTACGATTCAATTTCTTTGTTACTCACAATGAAGATCTAAAAGCAGGCATGTATGATCCTGTTTGGATTTTCTCTTATACAATTAATTTTGGTGTTTCATTTACCTGGTTGTCTGCCTCTCACTTTTCATATACAACAATGTATGAATATATACTACATGCTACTGCTGCTGCTGCTAAGTCGCTTCGGACATGACTACATATTCATATGTAAATATATATTTCTTGCACATCAATATGAATATTGACAAAAGCTAGAGCCAACTTTCTTCAATGGGTAATCAAAATTAAAATGAATAATTCTTTTCTCTCATCTTTACTTATCTTAAGAGCTATGCTGCCCATAACATCAAAGTACTGGCCCTCAGATATTTCCTCAGATGCCAAGCAAGTTTGGCTCTTTACTAACTAGCCACATAAACATTGAAGGTGGAAAAATACCACTCAGCCTGTAACTGGAGAGAATATCCTGCCATCCACAGCAGCAGACTCAGACTGTTCCATGGGACAGGACCGTGACGTGGCTTCACACAGTCAAACACCATCACCAGTTCTCATTCTTCTTGACCTCAGTCTCTGTATGGGTCAGTCCTGGCCAAGCCTGTACAGTCAATGACCACCTTCTGGCTCTCTTTATGTCACCAAGCACAGTGTGCAACATTGCATGTTCTGAAAAAGAGCAAACAAGAGCCAGGATTATTCTATTCCCATGAAATGCTAATTTCCATATACAAATTTGGTAATGACTGATAGAATTGTTTACTATGATCTGGAGGTCCTTTAAGACCGATTAGAATTCACATTTATCTGCTTAAATTCAAGCACAGGAAAGAATGAACTATTACCTAAAGAAGGACACCTCATATGACAAACAGAAGCTCTGATTCTGCTTCTCATTGGCCATCACTGGCCGTTTGACCCTCAAGTGACCACCCTGAGTCTTGTTTTCTTCATCTCTAAAAAGGGGCAGTGCTAGTCTCAAGCTCAACACCTACTTCATAGATTATTTGTGGGGATTAAATGAGAAAATGAGACTAAAGAAAGAACTTAGCAGTACCTGGCACATAGGAATGACTCAAGAAATGTTTTCTCGTATTTTTATCTCTTCCAACTCAAATGTAAAATAACCTTGATTTCAACAGGTGATTATTGAGTATCACTACTTGCTGGATGTCATTCCAAGCCTGCGACCCTGCACTTTCTAGTAAGAAGAAATTGAAAATATACAATGAGCATAATAAAGTAACAAAACTATGGAGATTCAGAAGGTGACTAGAACAAAAGAGAAAAAGGTAAAAGTAATAGAGTAAGGATGACCAAGATTCGGTGGCAGGGCTGATTGCAAGGTGATCGGGGAAACCTAAAATAAGATATGATCTGTTGAGTTTCTGACTTTAAGAATTATTAAAATGCTACCATTTTTCTCTTTGTAAATAGCATGCATTAAAATAAAAAGTCGCCTGTCTGTATTTCTCAGCAACATACATCTTTTTTTCAAAATCAGAAGTCTCTAGATACGTCATCAGGCCTCCCTAAAAATGACTGAGTTGACAATTGCAGAATCAATTCTTGACAACAGGTTATATAATCATCTCTAGTGTTATTTATAAATCAATGCTGTCACATAAAGCCTGGCTCTGATTTTATCATGACTTTTCACATGTATTTCTCCTTTCCAAAACTAAAGCTGTTTTCTATCAGGACTCTGAGAGCTCTGAGATAGTCACCTGGCAAACAAAGCCTTCCTGCTTTCAAAAACGAAAAAAAAAAAAATGACCCTCTGCGTGTTCCAAAACTTGTTCTATGGAAATCCACATGTTAAACCAAAAAAAAAAAAAAAACCAAACATGCAGTAGTGTCTGGAACATTTTTCCAATTATTTTATTTCTAAAAAATTATTTTCTCTTGGTGTTCTTTAACCTTTTAATTTGTTCACAATCCTCTCCTGAAATAAAAGAACTTGAGAAAGACTTATTGACACTTTTAAAAAATACCTTTCTGTAGTAACATAAGATACTTCTTTGAATTCTGAAGTCAAACAAGTCACAGAGTCTGTTTTATTTTGAAAATGGACATTTGTTTCAGTTGAACCTAGAGAAATGTTGAGAACTATATAATTACATTTCCAGAAGAAAAAAATTTCATGGGTCTACTGTACATTTCTTGTTTTTGTTTAATCACTTACCTCCTACTTTGCCTCCTCCTGAAAGCACGAAAGATTAAGAGGAATAAAATTTAAACAACTCTCTGCTGGAAACATTAGCTTCTCTCATCAAAGCAAATATTCTAGAATCCTGATCCTTCCATTTACCTTCAGAGAATACCCTCTAGCAACTCCTTTATTTTAAAGTAGTTTTTAATTAAATGCCTGCTTTAATTTTTATTTCATTTTTATTAGTAATATGACTACAATTCAGTTCTGTAGAATCATGATAGTAAAAGAAAATGTAACCAACTCAACACACGCTAAATTTTCACTGAAACACTTTCCTCTGAATCACATGTTTGATCCAGAAATAGTGAAGGTTTTATTTATTTGTATAAGCTCTGACATTTTGAATTTTAATAATATGTATTTACTAAGCATGACTATTCTCAAAAAAATTTTTATACCATATACTCCAGCAACTTTTCCAATTACTCTTTAATCTTTTCCTGACTTATTTCTCCTCACCCCAATATAAAGGAGAACTTAGAAGAAATATAAGGATGCATATGTACACACACACACACACACACACATCCTACCTTGATTTCCTGACTGACAATTTTGGAGAAAGTAGTGATACATAAGACAAAAAAATGAGAGATTGATGTGTTTTGGTCTTAGCAAGAATGGCTGGATACATGCTAGCCAAAGGCAAAAATAGCAAATACAATCTTATGAGGCTTGGTTAATGGATCTGAGTGACACCAAAGATTATTGAATCTGGTAAAGAATCTGCCTGCAGTGCAGAAGACCCAGGTATGATCCCTGGGTCAGGAAGATGCCCTGAAGAGGGAAACGACAACCCATTCCAGTATTCTTGCCTGGAGAATTCCGTGGACAAAGAGGCCTGGCAGGCTACAGTCCATGGGATCACAAATTTGGACACAACTGAACAACTGACGCTTCTGCTTTCAAAGAGTTATTGAGGTTTCTATAGCTCTCATATTTGCAACCTTTTGGGGATTTGCTTTGATTCTCTAGAGACCTACAAATATCAATTTAAGAATCATTGTTCCTAAACATTCCACACACCCAATAAAGTCAGAAATATCAGGATAAATTTCTAGAAGCAAGGTTTCCAAACAAAATTCTTCTAATCTCCACAGAGATCATTGGTTAAATTTTAACTCTGGCATTTATGAGTAGATTTTATTTCATTTTGAAAATGTATACCATTGTAGTAATCTGTAGTTGGCCATTGTGAATGAGTCTTTTCAAACAATGCATTATTGAAAAAAGTCAGATGGTAGCTGGAAGCTTTGTCAGAAGCAACTGGTCACATGTGAAAATCTTGTTAATTTGATACATATGTAAGAGCAAGTTCATCAGGTAATAAGGGGCCAGATCATTAAGGCAGAGTTCTCTTTTCTAGTCTCACTACAGGCAGACACATTGTACCCATCCCTCAAAAGCAGTATTATTCCCTAATATAATGATTCTCAAGGAACTTTATTAGAGAATTCCACAAATAAGGAGCCAGCCTATCTCTATTTTAATCACAAATCCCTAGCCTGTAGAAAAATTCTCACGAAGTTATATGGGATAAAATAATAACATTTTTTATAAGTATGTTCTCACATTCACACATGAAGCTCTCCAAAAGCTGAATATGGTTCAGTTTCCACAGTGCAGAATCTGTTAATTGGATCTGCCTATGTTTTCCAACTCATAGCATCCTGCAGTGCTAAGTATCTAATATAAACACTCCCCACTGACACTCCTCATAAACTCTGGAGTTGTTTTTCTTTTTTTTTTTTTTCTACCTTGAAACTAACTTGTGAATTTAGATGGCCTAACTACTAAAACTAAACTTGGCTTTTAATTTTTTACTGGTGTACTCCAATCCCATACTTAGAGCTTAATAATAATTATCCTTCTTACAATCTTCCCCAAAAGACTAATACAATGTTCATGTAAAAAGTCCAAAGAAAGGAGGGCAGAATAATTTGAGGTTTGGCAATCTCAGCTATTAACCTCAAATGAGTCCATTTTCTCTATATAATTTTTGTAGTTGCTTTAACTTTAATGTGACTGAAATAAGCATGCATTCAAAGAATGCAAATCTAACATATATATTTTCATGTGTATCTGCAAGTCCTCAGAGCAGAGATCCTGACTGTCCTTGCTCTCAGCTGTATTTTGAAAAATGTCTGTGCAGAAATCAACATTGGAAGATAGAGATAGCATCTCCCTTTAGGACATAAGACAGGTTTTCTCCCATGCTGGGAAGACTGTGTCTCTCTGGAACAGTAGGCAGGCAAGTTTACTATCCAGTGTAAAAAGTTCAAGTATCTAAGCCCCCTCAGCTTCTCCTTTAACACAACTTACTGAATGTGCAGACATTATCTGATCTTCACATCATCCTCTATGAATTGCAACTTAGGGACCTGGCACAAAGTATGCTGATGTGTGTGCAGCTTGCTGTAATGTGAGTAACAAAACCCAGTGTCTCTGGTTCAGGAATCTCACAACAGTAACATTTAAGGTTAAAAATGGATAAAACTGGGATGAAGTCAGCAAGATGGTGGAAGGGCAAGTCCTAGACCTTCCTTCCCCCAGAGAGACACTGACTCAAAGACAAAACACAGACCAATTCCTTTCATGAGAGATTCAGGAGCTAGTTAAGAGCTCTGTACCCACATCAAAGCTGGTTGAAAGACTCATAGCACTAACCCACTGCAGTCCCATCCCCACCCCCACCCCCAGCTCAGTGTGGCATGACTGGGAGAACCCCCTGCCCCCAGGTTCTTCTGGGGAGAGAAACAGAAGGTTGAAACATATGTCCGACATTCAGGAGGGCTGTCTAAGGGACTGGTTTCTGCCTCTCCTGTTCTGGCATTCTTGTGGGACCAGGCATGTTCTGGATGCAGGGATGGTCTGAGAAGTAGGAGAGGTGGGTGTCATGCTCCTCCTCCAAGGAACCCACAACATAGCAGACAGAAGCCAGTACAGTTCAGGAAACAAAACAGCAATAAGTCCTTCACTATCAAAGAATTACTTTACATCTAAATGGTTGAACTCCCCAATTAAAAGACATAGAGTGGTGAGTGGAGTAGAAACAGTAATAAGATAGAATTGCATGTTGTATTTAGACTGAAAGGCAAACATAGGCTGAAAGTCAAAGTATGGGAAAAGTCTATGAAAAGGCTGTGTGGTAACCAAACGAGAGTATGGATGGCTATAATCATATCAAATGAAATATATTTAAGCCAAACATTGTCACAAGAAATAAAGATGATCATTATATGATTATAAAATGGTAAATTCACCAAGAGGATGTATCATTTATAAACATATATTCAGTCAACATCAGGGTACCAGTACATGAGGCAAACATCTATGCAACTGAAAAGAGAGATGATAAAACAAAAAGAGAAGGAAATTCCAATGCTTCATTTTCAATAGTGGATAGAAAATCCAGACAGATGATCAAGAAGGGAACAGGAACTTGAATGACACTATAGATTATACCATTTAATAGACATATACAGAACATTCCCAACACCAGCAGAATACACTTTCTTCTCAAGCACACACAGAAATATCTCTAGGATAGAAAACATATCAGTCACAGAGCAAGTCTTAAATATATTTAAGAATGTTTTAATTTTTTGAAATATTTATTTTATTTGCCTGTATCAGGTCTTAGTTGAGGCTTGCAGACTTAGTTGCTCTGTAGCATGTGGAATGTTAGTTCTCAACCAGGGATTGAACCTACATCCCACACACTGCAAGGTGATTCTTAACCACTCACTGGATCACCAGGAAAGTCACAAATTTAGGAATATTTAAATCATACCAAGTAACTTTTCTGATCCCAATAGAATAAAAGTAGAAACCAATAGAAGAACAAAAGTGGAAAATTAACAAATGGAAATTGAATAACACAACGATTGAACAACAAATGGATCAAAGAATAAATCATCCAGTATATGAGGGAAAAGGTTGAGACAATCCAAAAAAAAGAAAATACCAAAGTTTATGGGATATGACAAAAAAATACTAAGAGGAAAGCTTATAGAAGTGAGCATGTACATTAAAAAAAACTCTCAAAATAGAACAACTTAATTTTAAAGAAGAGCAAATAAGGAAAAAGTTAGCAGAATAAGGAAAGTGGTAAATATTAAAGTAGAAATGAATAAAATCAAGAATTTAAAAAAATCAACAAAATTGAGTTAGTGTTTTTAAAAGATCACCATCTAGCTAGACTATAAGGGGGAAAAAAGGAAAGAAGACTCAAACAAGATGAGAAATGAAAGAGCAGACAATAACATATACTGCATAAACAAAAAGGATTCTGTACCACAAACTGGGTCACCTAGGAGAAATATAAATGCCTAAAAATTGCAGCCTACCAAGACTAAATCATGATGAGATAGAAAGTGTTAATAGAATATTACCTAATCATAAAAAGAGAATGAAATAATGGCATTTATAGCAACGTGAATGGATCTAGAGATTAGCATATTATGTGAAGTAAGTCAGACAGAGAAAGACAAATACCATATGATAGCACATACGTGGAATTTAAAAGACTGGTCTCCTTTGTTTCTTTTGCATTTATTTCTGCCCTAATTTTTAAGATTTCTTTCCTTCTACTAACTCTGGGATTCTCCATTTCTTCCTTTTCTAGTTGCTTTAGGTATAGAGTTAGATTATTTATTTGACTTTTTTCTTGTTTCTTGAGGTATGCCTGTATTGCTATGAACTTTCCTCTTAGCACTGCTTTTATAGTGTCCCACAGGTTTTGGGTTGTTGTGTTTTCATTTTCATTAGTTTCTATGCATATTTTGATTTCTTTTTTTATTTCTTCTGTGATTTGTTAGTTATTCAGAAGTGTGTTGTTCAGCCTCCATATGTTGGAATTTTTAATAGTTTTTCTCCTGTAATTGAGATCTAATCTTAATGCATTATGGTCAAAAAAGATGCTTGGAATGATTTCGATTTTTTTGAATTTATCAAGTTTAGATTTATGACCCAGGATGTGATCTATCCTGGAGAAAGTTCTGTGCACACTTGAGAAAAAGGTGAAATTCATTACCACTTCACACCAGTCAGAATGTCTGCGATCCAAAAATCTGCAAGCAATAAATGTTGGAGAGGGTGTGGAGAAAAGGGAACCCTCCTACACTGTTGGTGGGAATGCAAAATAGTACAGCCACTATGGAGAACAGTGTGGAGATTTCTTAAAAAATTGCAAATAGAACTGCCTTATGACCCAGCAATCCCACTGCTGGGCATACACACCGAGGAAACCAGAATTGAAAGAGACACATGTACCCCAATGTTCATCGCAACACTGTTTATAATAGCCAGGACATGGAAGCAACCTAGATGTCCATCAGCAGATGAATGGATAAGAAAGCTGTGGTACATATACACAATGGAGTATTACTCAGCCTTTAAAAAGAATACATTTGAATCAGTTCTGATGAGATGGATGAAACTGGAGGCGATTATACAGAGTGAAGTAAGCCAGAAAGAAAAACACCAATATAGTATACTAACACATATATATGGAATTTAGAAAGATGGCAATGATGACCCTGTATGTGAGACAACAAAAGAGACACAGATGTGTAGAGCGGACTTTTGGACTCAGAGGGAGAGAGAGAGGGTGGGATGATTTGGGAGAATGGCACTGAAACACGTTTACTATCATGTAAGAAATGAATCGCCAGTCTATGTCCGATGCAGGATACAGCATGCTTGGGGCTGGTGCACGGGGATGACCCAGAGAGATGATATGGAGAGGGAGGTGGGAGGGGGGTTCAGGATTGGGAATGCATGTACACCTGTGGTGGATTCATGTCAATGTATGGCAAAACCAATACAGTATTGTAAAGTAAAATAAAGTAAAAAAAAAAAAAAGTCTATGAAACTGAACCTATATACAAAACAGAAATAGAACCCACAGTCATGGAGCACTTAGATTATTTAATCAAACAACAGCATTGTATGATTTATGATTGAGAATTTACTTTTAATTTTGAAAATTATCTTTCCTGATAATAGAAATAATAGAGTAAGAGAAGGTCTGAAAGAGCCATAAAAACTTTTGTTTATATTATTATGTTGGAGGGTCTTTTGCGAGTATTTTTCAGATTGTTGGAAAAATAGACGTGTTGCCCGTATATGATTTTTTTTTTTTAATGAACTCTTTATGGCAACTCTCTAATGAAAATCTGCAAATAGCTACGGAGATGTATGACAGCACTGCCAGGATGAAGCATGATATTTCACTTATGAAAATGTGTCTACTGTTAGAGTCTCTAGGCTCACAGGCAACACAGAATCACTAATGAGTCAAAGAAAAGGCAAAGCCACATTCCTTTCCCTCCACATCCCCACAGCAAAGCAGAAGGGCCAGCAAATCTGCCTTCTGCCTATTCTGTCTCCATAAATTCCTTTCTTCACTGGAAATTTATGTCAATAACTAAGGGAGAGGGCTTCCAAGCACTAGGAAAACAACTCCTGTTTTCATTTAAATGCCAACATTCATCAGTAACCATTTAAATCAGGATTCTATACTACCAGGATACATCACTGAAAACACCTGCCATTATAAATACATTCTTCACAGGGTTATACAAATGGAAGACAACCAGTAAGAAGAAATTCAGGGTGGGGAGATTTCCTGATGGTCCAGTGCTTAGGATTCTGTGCGTTCACTGCAAAAAGTGAAGATTCAATCTCTGGATGGAGAACTAAGAACCTGAAAGGCAAGCAGCAGGGACAAAGAAAAGGAGATTCACAGTTACCTAGGGAAATTCAATCTAAAAAGTTAAAACTGTTAGAAGTTCCTTGAATCAGAAGTCTTATTTGCAAATTTAAGGAGTCAATGATTTTAATGTACATCAAATTCACCTTTGATTTTAAGAACTCTAATTTCCTTTTTAGTTTCTAACACACTCCCACATAGGCAAGCTCCATTCACTCCAAACAATGCTTTTTGTTACCTCACTTTTATATTTTCCTTCTATTAAGTAGTTCCTCTTACTGGCCACTTGATGATTCAGTGAATCTATTAAATCACTTTTCTAGAATAATTTGCACTAAAGAAGTGGCTTCTAAAGTAGACACTTGAGTCCAAAAGTCCACTCTACACATCTGTGTCTCTTTTGCTGTCTCGCATACAGGGTCATCATTGCCATCTTTCTAAATTCCATATATATGTGTTAGTATACTGTATTGGTGTTTTTCTTTCTGGCTTACTTCACTCTGTATAATCGCCTCCAGTTTCATCCATCTCATCAGAACTGATTCAGATGTATTCTTTTTAACAGCTGAGTAATACTCCATTGTGTATATGTACCACAGCTTTCTTTTCCATTCATCTGCTGATGGACATCTAGGTTGTTTCCATGTCCTGGCTATTATAAACAGTGTTGCGATGAACATTGGGGTACATGTGTCTCTTTCAATTCTGGTTTCCTCGGTGTGTATGCCCAGCAGTGGGATTGCTGGGTCATAAGGCAGTTCTATTTGCAATTTTTTAAGAAATCTCCACACTGTTCTCCATAGTGGCTGTACTAGTTTGCATTCCCACCAACAGTGTAGGAGGGTTCCCTTTTCTCCACACCCTCTCCAGCATTTATTCTTTGTAGACTTTTGGATCGCAGACACTCTGACTGGTGTGAAGTGGTACCTCATTGTGGTTTTGATTTGCATTTCTCTAATAATGAGTGATACTGAGCATCTTTTCATGTGTTTGTTAGCCATCCGTATGTCTTCTTTCATGTATACTATCATGGAAGAAACGAATCGCCAGTCTATCTCCGATGCAGGATACAGCATGCTTGGGGCTGGTACACGGGGATGACCCAGAGAGATGTTATGGGGAGGGAGGTGGGAGGGGGATTCAGGATTGGGAACGCATGTACACCCATGGTGGATTCATGTCAATGTATGGCAAAACCAATACAGTATTGTAAAGTAAAATAAAGTAAAAATAAAAATTTAAAAAATAAAAAAATAAAGTAGACACTTGAAATTGTTTTATTTTTTCAATAAGTTTTGTGTCTGCAGAAAGGGATTACGTGGCACACAAATCTATATTAGGACAATTAGAAGCAATGGTAACCTTAAGATCTCTTTAATCAGGGTCACTAGAGGTTAGTTCCATTGCTTTTGGTCACTCATCAAGTTCAAGCCTCAAATAAAAGTTTCCAACATGTGCTGGTGCTCAAGGGAAAGGGTGGTGGAGGGTAGAGTGGGAGTTGGGGATTGTCAGGTAAACACTACTATCTATAAAACAATAACCAACAAGGACCATTTGTATAACACAGGGAACTCTGCTCAATGTTGTGTAACAACCTAAATGGGAAAAGAATTTGAAAAGAATAAATACACATATATGTACACGGAAGAACTGTACAAAAAAGATCTTCACAACCCAGATAATCATGATGATGTGATCACTAATCTAGAGCCAGACATTTTGGAATGTGAAGTCAAGTGGGCCTTAGAAAGCATCACTATGAACAAAGCTAATGAAGGTGATGGAATTACAGTTGAGCTGTTTCAAGTCCTGAAAGATGATGCTGTGAAAGTGCTGCACTCAATATGCCAGCAAATTTGGAAAACTCAGCAGTGGGCACAAGACTGGAAAAGGTCAGTTTTCATTCCAATCCCAAAGAAAGGCAATGCCAAAGAATGCTCAAACTACTGCACAACTGCACTCATCTCACATGCTAGTAAAGTAATGCTCAAAATTCTCCAAGCCAGGCTTCAGCAATACACGAATCGTGAAATTCCTGATGTTCAAGCTGGTTTTAGAAAAGGCAGAGGAACCAGAGATCAAATAGCCAACATCCGCTGGATCATGGAAAAAGCAAGAGAGTTCCAGAAAAACATCTATTTCTGCTTTATTGATGATGCCAAATCCTTTGAATGTGTGGTTTACAATAAACTGTGGAAAATTCTGAAAGCGATGGGAATACCAGACCACCTGACCTGCCTCTTGAGAAATCTGTATGCAGGTCAGGAAGCAACAGTTAGAACTGGACACGGAACAACATACTGGTTCCAAATCAGGAAAGGAGTACGTCAAGGCTGTATATTGTCACCCTGCTTATTTAACTTCTATGCAGAAACACTGGACTGGAAGAAACACAAGCTGGAATCAAGATTCCCAGGAGAAATATCAATAACCTCAGATATGCAGATGACACCACCCTTTTGGCAGAAAGTAAGGGGGAACTAAAAAGCCTCTTGATGAAAGTGAAAGAGGAGAGCAAAAAAGTTGGCTTAAAGCTCAACCTTCAGAAAACGAAGATCATGGCATCTGGTCCCATCACTTCATGGGAAATAGATGGGGAAACAGTGGAAACAGTGTCAGACTTTATTTTGGGGGGCTTCAACATCACTGCAGATGATGACTGCAGCCATGAAATTAAAAGACGCTTACTCCTTGGAAGAAAAGTGATGACCAACCTAGATAGTATATTCAAAAGCAGAGACATTACTTTGCTGACTAACGTCCGTCTACTCAGGCTATGGTTTTTCTGGTAGTCATGTATGGATGTGAGAGTTGGACTGTGAAGAAGGCTGAGCGCCGAAGAATTGATGCTTTTGAACTGTGGTGTTGGAGAAGACTGTTGAGAGTCCCTTGTACTGCAAGGAGATCCAACCAGTCCATTCTGAAGGAGATCAGCCCTGGGATTTCTTTGGAAGGAATGATGCTAAAGCTGAAACTCCAGTACTTTGGCCACCTGATGCGAAGAGTTGACTCATTGGAAGACTCTGATGCTGGGAGGGATTGGGGGCAGGAGGAGAAGGGGACGACAGAGGATGAGATGGCTGGATGGCATCACGGACTCGATGGACGTGAGTCTGAGTGAACTCCGGGAGTGGGTGATGGACATGGAGGTGTGGCGTGCTGTGATTCATGGGGTTGCAGAGTTGGACACGACTTGAGCGACTGAACTAAACTGAGGTGGCACAATGGTAAAGACTTCACTTGCCAATGCAGAAGAAGCAAGAGAGATGGGCTCCATCTCTGGCTGGGAACATCCCCTGAAGTAGGAAATGGCAACCCATTCAGTATTCTTGCTTGGAAAATTCCATGGACAGAGGAACCTGGTGGATTCCAGTCCACGGGGTCACAAAGGCTCGGGCAGAGCATGAGCACAAAGGGATTCAGGTGGTGATGTCAGCTATGTCTTGTAGAAGTCCAGCCTTATGGCCTCAAGGCAAAGTTTATGGGAGTAGGTTTGAAGCTGCAAGACAGTCCTTACAACCAGCACACTTAAGGAGGCTTTCGACATCCCATAGGATACAGCAGCTGGAGTCCCAAATAACGGGTCCATTACACAAGTCAAGGGGAGCCTGGCTCTGGGCACTCAAGCTAGAGGGTCCTGATTCACACCATGAATCTGCAGACACAGCCCTGGAGCTGGGACACATGCAGATTACAGCCTAGGAACCAAAAGTGACTACAGAAGAATTTCACTCTACAACCTCCTGGATTGCCTTGACATGTGTGTGCTCAGTCATGTCCAACTCTCTGCAGCCCCACGGACTATAGTCTATCAGGCTCCTCTGTCCGTGGGGTTTTCCAGACAAGAATACTGGAGTGGGTTGCCATTTCCTTCTCCAGGGGATCTTCCCGACTCAGGGACTGAACCCATGTCTCCGGCATTGGCAGATGGATTCTTTACCACTTGCACCACCTGGATCACATTAAAGTGACGGATACAAGAATTCTTCAGAAACATCCATTCACGTGTTCTTTGTCTCCATCCAATCTCATCAGATGTTTCTTTCTCTCCTCTGCTTCTTCCACATCCAAAGGGAAAATAACCCCATAATCCCAGTCCACCAGGCTTTTTTTCCTCCTCTTTTCCACTGTTGTACGATTTTTGCATTAATTACAATGAATTAACTATTAATTCAAATGGAGAATTAAACTGGAGATCAAACTAGTCAATTAAAAGAAATCAATCCTGAATAGTTATTGTAAGGACTGATGCTGAAGCTCCAAAGCTTTGGCCACCTGGTGCTAAAAGCCAACAGATTGGAAAAGACCCTGATTCTGGGAAAGATTGAGTGCAGGAGGAGAAGGGGGAAACAGAGGATGAGATGGTTAGATAGCATCACTCACTCAATGGACATGAGTTTGAGCAAACTCTGGGAGGTGGGGAAGAACAGGGAAGCCTGGCATGCTGCGGTCCATGGGTGTACAAAGAGATGGACATGATAATAACTATTAATTCACACATTTCCCTAGAATGCATTGTAATTCTTCTTTATGACGGACTGTCAGCACTACTGGCCTCAGCTTGTCACTCCTCTGCTTTCAGGCTCTTTGACTGGAAACCGTATCTCCTGGCTACATTAACACAAGTCTCAGCCTTGTGATTTGCTCTGGTCACAGAAATTTGGGGCCATAAGACACAAGAAGAAACTTGAGAAAGCATTTTCTGACCTGGATTTGCTCTCATCCTGCCCTGACACCATGAAAGCATGGCCAGGCTGGCTTGCTGCAGGAGGAGAGAGGCTTGGTCCCAATAGCACTGTCATCCCAGCTGGACCTGTGTATTGGTCCACCTGAGAGCAGATAAATAGACCCACCAAGCCCAGCTGAACTCTCTGAGAACAGATTGATGGGTAAATAAATCCTTATTATTATATTCAGTTCCTGAGATTTGAGGTGACTTGGTAATCATGATTATGGCAATAGGTAGCTGATATGCTTCTGAACAGAAGAAAGACAGGGCTGGAAATTATAATATTCTCTTTGGTGTGTTGAAGAAGCAACAGTCTGTGAACCTTTATTCATTAATAATATCCTCTGTCATATTTCAGTTAAAGCACACAGACGAAAACAAGCTCAAATGTCAAGTAAGACACAGATGATTAGTGGCCTGTTTACAAGAAAAGATTATCAACTAAGAATTGATTCAGAAGAACTTCATTTTGAAAATTTTTAAATATTATAGTTAATCCAGAGTTGGTGATGAACAGGGAGGCCTGGCGTGCTGTGGTTCATGGGGTTGCAAAGAGTCAGACACGACTGAGCGACTGAACTGAACTGAAATCTTTTCATTACAATTTCATGAGAAGTCTCTAAACTTAGCAGATAATCATTAAGAAGCAATAATTTACTCAGAGTTTCATTTTTAGAAGTTAGGTCAAATTTTGAAAATATTTTTTAGCTTGTATATGCTCTTATTCAGAATTATTCATTACTCTCAAAGACTTTCTCAGACATATATCAAAGAGAATAATGATGAAGGATTTAAATCAGAAAAGTCTTAGACTATATTTTTCATCCTGTTCAATCAGTTCCCAAGAATTTTGGATAACTAAAAAAAATATTTATTGCAATCTCTCTGAAATCTTTCTTGATCACATACTTTTTTGGGGAAAATATGTCTCATGCTAGGAGAAAAAAAAAAAAAAAGGCACAGCAACTTCCCATTCCTAACATAAGAGAATTTGAGTTTTCAGCAGATTATTCAAGATGAGTATCAGGAAGGGAAACATCTAAGAAAATGTCAACAATCACCAGTGTGCTACCTATCCAGGGCTCTATATACCTGGCTTCCCTAGTCCAGAGTATAAAAAAAGAAGAAATGAGTAACACAGGCCATATTCATGGAAGGCACAGTGACTCTAAGAGCTCCCCACTTTCTGGTACCACTGTCTCCTTCCTTTCCAGACCTGTCCCCATCCTCTTCATCTGCCATCCATGGCCAGACCTCCGCAGTGTATTAAACATCAGCTACACTGAGTACATTTGGACCAGAAGAATTTCCCTGAAGTCATAAGTACAGAAGCCATCCTGGCATTGAACTGAAGATAAATGATACTGGCTCACAAACAGGGAGACAGATCAATGGAATAAATAGTGCGTCTAGAAATTGATCCAAGAACATCTGGAAAACTTCAGATGATAAAGGTTGCATTTCAAATCAGTGAGCAAAGTGTTTAATAAAACTGAGACAACCAGGTAGCTATCTGGAAGAGATTAAAGTTGGACCTACACCTCAAAACTGACCTCAGGTATATCAATGATTGAAATGTATGAGAAGAAATAATAAAAGAGAAGAAAACAGGTGAGAATTAAAAAAAAAAAAAATCCTAAGAGATCTTTCCAATCTTGATACATAAAATGAACTAAAGCAAGATCATTGTTTTTTCATTCTGAGAGCATTTATCAAAAGATGACAACAAAGTGAGAAAAAAACATTTGCAATACATATCACAGACAAAAAGTAAATTTCTTAATATATAAAAGGTTCCCAAATGGAAAATGCAGAATACACTCTACTTCCACTGCTGTACAAAAGGGGAATTTAACAAACAATTTGTTTGAATATAATTGAAATGTCTCAGTAAATATACGAGAAATTATTCATTATGTGTTGTCCAAGGTAAGCAGTGTGAGGGTGAAGAATGGTCAGGATTAGGAAGTGGAAGAGAGATTTTTTTCACTCTGTATCCCCTGAACCTTTAAATTATGAATTCTGGGAATGTATCATTTGTTTCAAAATAAATAAATAAAAGTTGAATTAAACGTTTTAATTTATAAAAATTATGATATCCTCATATTTTAATCAGGGTTGTTGATGCTTTCCACACACAGAAAACTCATCAAAATCTCAAAGTTTAACACATGAAAGATCTGTTTCTCGCTCAGTAGAGCCTGATATGTGTTGGATGGCCCTGATAGATCTAGTATCTATGACATCTGCGGTGAATGGCCTTCAAGACTGGTTGCAGTGGAATAGGGGCATAGAAAGCCCAGGAGTGATACATTTCCACAAACAATACATAGGCCAGAGCCAGTCAGGGGGCCCAGAGTGATTGCAGGATGGAAGTGAAAGAAAGAACATGCATGGAGGTCCTGATGCTCACCACTGTGCTAGCCACTCCTTAGTTAGCTTCTAAATAAAGGTCTTATTAATTATAAAGCCTCATATTTTATGTAACCTCGTTTTTATGTGCTTTTGGTACTACCATGTTAAAAAAAAAATCATTTTAATGAAAAATGAGGATCTCAATAAACAGTTTTCCAAGGAAGACATGCAGATGGCCAACAGGCCCCTGGAAAGATGCTCCAAATTACTAATCATCAGGGAAAGGCAAATCAAAACCACCAGGAGATATCACCTCACACCTGTCAGAATGGGTATCATCAAAAAGTCTACAAATAGCAAATATGGAGAAAAAGGAACCCTGTTACACTGTTGGCAGGGATGTAAATTGGTATAGCCGCTATGGAAAACAGTATTGCGTTTTCTTAAAAAATGGTTACACCTACCATATAACCGAGGTATTTATCCAAAGAATATGAAAACACTAACATGAAAAGATATATGCATGCCTATGTTCCTTGCAGCACTCTTCACAATAGCCAAGACAAGAAAATAACCTTAAGTGTTCATGTACACAAAGGAATGTTATTCAGCCATGAAAAAAAAAAAAAAGAATGAAATTCTGCCGGTTGCAGCAACGTGAGTGGATCTAGAAATTATCATCGGAGAAGGCAATGGCACCCCACTCCAGTACTCTTGCCTGGAAAATCCTATGGACAGAGGAGCCTGGTAGGCTGCAGTCTATGGGGTCGCTGAGTCAGACTTGACAGTGACTTCACTTTCACTTTTCACTTCCATGCATTGGAGAAGGAAATGGCAACCCACCCCGGTGTTCTTGCCTGGAGAATCCCAGGGATGGGGAAGCCTGGTAGGCTGCCGTCTACAGGGTCGCGCAGAGTCGGACATGACTGATGCGACTTAGCAGCAGCAGCAGCAGAGATTATCACACTAAGTGAGTAAGTCAGATAGAGAATAACAAATCTAAAAACTGAACAAACGAAACAAAACAATACTCACAGATACAGAGAACGGGTTGGTGTTTACTAGAGAAGAGGGTTGGAGTGGGCAAAAACAGTAAAGAGGGTCAATTGCATGGTGACAGGTGGTATTTATAGACTCATGATGGTGACCATTTTGCAGACTATACAAACATTGAATTGTGATGTGTACACCAGGAAACAGATGACTCATTGGAAAAGTCCCTGATGCTGGGGAAGATCGAGGGCAGAAGGAGAAGAGGGCATCAGAGGATGAGATGGCTAGATGGCATCACAGATGCAATGGACATGAATTTGGGCAAAGTCCGGGAGAGAGTGATGGACAGGGAGGCCTGGCATGCTGCGGTCCATGGGGTTGAGAGTTGAACACAACTGGGTGACTGAATGACAACAACAACACCTGAAACTAATAAATGTTATACACCAGCTTTATCCCATGCTTAGTTTAAAAGTAAATCCAGAAGCGTAAATTTGGAGTTTGGGATTAGCAGATACACACTACTATAAATAAAATAGAGAAACAACAAGGAATTCCTGTATAGCACAGAGAACTCTACTTGATGTTATCTGATAACCTATGTGGGAAAAGGATCTGAAAAAGAAGGAATACATGTATAGGTATACCTGGATCACTTTGCTGAACACTTGAAACTAACACAACATTTTAAATCAACTATGCTCTAATATACAATAAAAATTAAATTAATTTTTTAAGTCATAAAAATTTTAAAAAGCATATTCATACTTCAAATAAAGATACTCAGATGAGAGCCCTAGGGTTTCTTAGAACACCAGGTATATCCTATTTTAAGTAGAGAAGAATAAACTTGGACCTAGCATAGCAATGTTAATAAATAGACAATTGGTCAATCTAAATTTGTACATGCTTTCAAATGCCTGGGCCCAGTTCTCTTTGGCTGCGCCAGGTCAGATTAAACAAGAGTGGTCCACTCAGACATCAACCAACAGTTTGGAGGCAGATGAGCTCACACTATCCATTTTGTCAGGATGCTTCAGCCAAGTTTTCATATGCACAGCCAGGGAAGGCTACTAAGTGTATTCCTTCTCCACAAAATATAAAGTAAGCCTCAAAGAGAGCCAATGCAATGTTCTGCTGGCTATTTTTAACCTGGAAAGAACTGTTTGTATTGAATCTTGATTTTCATCTCTCAGTTCTCCTTTGAATCCATGTTGCCAAGCTGTGCTTTATCACTTTGCAGCAACAGAAATGAAGTTTTCTCCTAAAAAGTGGAAAGCGACGGAGTAGATGATTTGGTCGTTTCTACATCTTTTTTAGGTACCACGAGGTGACAGATAGCATGATTTAGCAACATACTCAAGCTTATCTCATTTCGAAAAAGTGTTTATGTACCAGAGAGATCCCTGGATTGATGGTGATGAATGCCAGCTGTCCCAAAGAGACGCTCAGGGCTCCAGACAGAAAGCCTTAATAACTGGGACCTGGACTGAGGGATTATTCCCCAGAAGAAGGGAAGAAAAGAATTTGGGAAGAGATTGATCCATGTTTTAGCAGAGAAACCAAAGTGAGTGAGGGTTCTCTTAGCATGTCATTTTAATGAGGCATGGCAGTGACTGCAAAAGCAATGTGTGAGCAAGGCATTTTACCTCTCAAATGTATGTTGTTTGTATTTACCTGGGGTGCAAACGCTGCAAGGCCAGAGTGGTCAGACACCAGCAGAACGTTGAGTCATGAGCACACCCTACTGGTTTGGTGTGAGACCACAATAAAAGGTAAAGCATTGATCTGAAACTCTTCCTTCACCACTGCAGTGCCCCTCGCAGCCCTTTTTAGATAAAGTCTCTCAGGAAGAGAGCAGTTGGAAAGGATCACATGGCACATTCATTTGTTTTCTAGTCACAGGAGGACAAGCCTCATTATAATGGCGACGTATTTATATTTAAGTAAATTTGTGTTCATCTTGCACGGCTGAAAACACTGCTATTTCCTAATTCAAATATGGCCAACATGATGAGTGTATTCATACAGGAGAAAAAAAATTCCCCAAATGCAACGGAGCAATTAGGTTTGGATTTCTCTTGTGGAACAAAAATGTCCTCCTCGGGGGGCCTCCATGTGTTGGCACTACCCAGCTGTTGGAAGAATTTGCTGGATGAAAGCAAAATCCTCGGGAGAATAAGGAAAAACAGGTGGAGACATCTGCAGGTGTCTCTGTGGACCCAGGTCAGACTGACTCACTTCACCAGAGTCCTCCACGGGCTGCATGTGAAGTCCACTAACACTCCGTGCGAGTTGACGGCGTGAAAAATGTCTTAACAATAGAAATAGAGGGAAAGAAGGTGTATCAAGGAATCCAAAAACTTCAGAAAGGATTAGATCCTGTCGAATATATATATTGTATACATTCATCTGTATTAATATGCACTTAATATACATATCACTATTATCTTAATGTCATATTAAAATTATGAAATGGGGCATGTTTTATCATGTCCATAATTTAAAACACACATGCACACACGCACATCTTTGAGACTTTCTTTCCTTTTGTTTTTCACCCAGCAGTGGTGACCGAGACCACAGGGCTACTTTTGATTTTACTAAATCTCAGTAGCTGTGCATTGGAATTTCATTATGACTGTATTCGCAGTGTCTAGATAATAAAGGATGAAAAATCTTTCACTAAATTCCTATGAGTAGATGAGGCAAAGAAAAGCGAGCTTATCTTCTCCTTTTATGAAGTTCAACCATTCTGTTTTAGAGATCAGATAACTAGATACTATAGCACAAGAGGACTTTCTTCCCAACTTTTATCTGTCAGGCACAAGAAATAATTTTGTGACCAACTATGAAACCTCTTCTAATATAATCAAATGCAACTCAGCAAAACTTGTGCAGCAGCAAAACGTAATTAATATTTGGCATTATTTGCATCCCATTTGTTTTTGGCTCCAAACTAACTCTGAAATTCCAAAAGCATTATTCATTTTGCAATGGCAGCATTCCTGAATTTGAGGTTTGCTCTTTCAAAACTTTGACTCTACTATGTTTTGAAAATTGAAATCTGATAGATGATTGTGTAAAAATGGCAGGGGAAAGTCAAGGAGCCCAAGCAGCGTGCCTCTCTAGGGACCTCTGTGAAATCCAATATGCAGCCTGCTACCTGATGAATCTAACAAAGCCGGTTGGAACCATATCTCTGAAAAACCTGGCGTGGCTCCCTCTGTTACCTACAAAATTAAATTCTAAAATCTTGTCCACACATGCAGAGTCCTCTTCCTCCAGCATCTTCATCTTTACTTGTATTATTTTCTTTTGGACATTCCTAAATTCCAACCTCACCGAATTATTTCTGATTCATACTTTTTAATACATACATGTATATTTATTGAAATAAAGTTGATTTATAATGGTATGTTACCTTCAGGTGTACAGCAAAGGTTCTTTTCCCTTCTAGATTTTACAGGATCTTTCATATAGTTCCCTGTACTATACAGTAGGCCCTTGTTTATTTTATATGTAGCAGTATACATATTTTAATCGCAAATTCCTAATTTATCCACTCGCCCATACCTTTCCCATTTGGTTATCATAAGTTTGATTTCTATGTCTGTAGGTCTATTTCTGTTTTGCGTATAGGTTCATTTGTATTACTTTATTTTAGATTCCACATATAAGAGATATCATATGATATCTGTCTTTGACTTACTTCACTTCATATGATAATCTCTAGGTACAGTCAAGTGGCTGCAAATGGCATTATTTTATTCTCTTTATGGCTGAGTAATATTTCTTTGTATGCACCACGTCTTCTCTATCCATTTATCTGTCAATGGACAGTTAAATTGCTTTCATTTCCTTTCATTTCATTTATCATAAATACTGCTGCAATGAACACTGGGCTGCAAATATTTTTTTGAATTATAGTTTCAAAAAAATCTATAATGGAAACTCTATCTTTAATTTTTTAAGGAACCTCCATACTGGCTGCACCAATTTACATTTCCACAACAGTGTAGGAGGGTGGACAGCCTAGAAAAAATGGAAAAAGTCTAAGAAAGGAGAATTATTTTCTACTTCTTCAAATTTTTCTCCTGCCTTTCTCTATGTGACTCTGCTGCTGCTGCTAAGTCGCTTCAGTCGTGTCCGACTCTGTGCGACCTCATAGATGACAGCCTCCTAGGCTCCCCCATCCCTGGGATTCTCCAGGTCAGAACACTGGAGTGGGTTGCCATTGCCTTCTCCAATGCATGAAAGTGAAAAGTGAAAGTGAAGTTGCTCAGTTGTGTCCAACTCTTTGCAACCCCATGGACTGCAGCCCACCAGGCTCCTCCATCTATGGGATTTTCTAGGCAAGAGTACTGGAGTGAGGTGCCATCGCCTTCTCCAATGTGACTCTAATGCCATTCAAATTCCATTCCAACCACATCTAATAGTAGAGATGAGGGTGACAGTGATGAGTAGCAGCCAACATTGGTAAGGGCTCATCATGGGCTAAGCATTGACACCTTGCAGCAGGTTCTTGCAGTAGCTTCACACCTTGCAGTAAGTTCTTCCTTCTTCTGGACATCCTTGTGTGGTAGGTTCTGCTGTTCATGAGAAATAGATACAGTAATAATCCATCCAAAGTCTCATACCTTAAATGTAGAAAAGCTCACATGGCAAATGCCTTTTGTCCTCAGGAAAGTTTTCTGACTTCTCAGATGTTATAACCCAACTTTATCCAGATATGTCAGGTAGAACTTTAAGGCTGTTTTGGGTGGAAGATGTGGTCACCAACAATTTTTAGCTGATAAGTCAGAAGCCATTCATCCCCCTGCTTTGGAAGCTCAGGAAGGCCCAGCACTCTGTCTCCTTAGAGATCTGTCTACCACTAGGCAGGAAAACTCCACTTTCTCCAGAGCCAGATTCCAGGAGCAAGAGTATGTTTACCTTCATGCCAGCAAAGGGCGACCCAAATCTGCTGCGTTCCTGGTTGAATACAATGAAATTTTTTCTTTTCAATTTAACTAGAATAGCAGTTCTTAGAATGATCACTAAGGATCTTTCAGGGAATCTGCAAGGTCAAAACAACTCTGTGATAATATTTAGATATTATTTCCCTTTCATCGGTGTTTTAGCATCTACAATGATGGTGCAAGAGCACTGACTAGTAAAACTGTTGGAGCCTTTGCACAACCCAAGGCAGTGGCACTAAACTTCCCTGGAGAGTTCTGTGTTCTTGACTACCAGTGCATTCACAGGGCTTAAAAAAAAAAAAAAAAAGCTCCACTTAAAAATGACCCTAAGAAAGCAACCAAATTTATTGATTTTGTTACACCTAGACTCTTGAGAACATGCCTCTTTAATGTTCTGTGTGCAAAATGGAACATTTATATGATGTCTATACCAAAGTACGATGGTTGACTCAAGGTGAGCACTTGTGTGGTTGGGCTACAGCTGAACCAGAAGTTTTTATCATGAATCTTACTTTTACTTGAATTAGGAACTTAAAGACAAGTTATGGTCATTCAAACTTGGGTATTTGGCAGGCATCTTCTCATAAAGGAATGAAATGAACCTACCACAAAAAAGAAAGCAATCAACAAACAATATGTGGCACAGTGATAAAATTGGAGGTTTCATGCCAGATTTGGAATTTTAGAACTTTGTCTTCTTTATCATATTGGCAGTTTCCTAATATTTATAAATTTTTTAATAAGATTGATGGTTATATTAATGACTCTGTGTGTGTTTATTAAAACAAAGTGTATTAAATATTTGGAAGATCTGGATACATTGATGTATTCATATTTCACAATGACTACCACATGATGTCTCAAACTCATGCAGGGAGAAATGATCCTCTCAAAGTGCAAGATAGACCAATGGACCTTATTGGAACAGGATACAAAATGTTCATGGAAATAGTTTCATATTTCTTCATAATCTTCAATAAACTATCACTTGTTATGTTGTCATATAATATTTTAAAATCCAAAATTATCTGCAAATGATACTTAGTTACTTTTTTTTCCAGTTACATGAGTCAGACGGGGTTTAAGGTCAGATTTTTTTCATGTACTTCAACCCAAACTATGTATTTCAACAAATTGGAACATATGAGAATCAGATATCTTCTAATAATCCAGACAGTAAAGAAATTCTCAGACTTGTAAAACAAGACCATTTTTGTTTTTAAGAGTAAGGTTATTCTTCACAAATATTTATGTTCAACCCATTTATTACTAATTTAAAATTAATAAATATTTTAGTTCCCTTTTTCAATTTCTTAATATATGTTCTTATGGAATTTTCAATCAACTGTAAGAGTATAGAAGGATTTTGAGACCAAGAAGATTATGTAAAATTGAGCTAGGTCTTCGTCTTTAAGAATAAGATAATGAGCCTTTCTAGATTTTCATGCACTGTTCTCAAAAGGGTGAAGATGTCTGGGAAACATCTAAGTTGATCCATGTATCTTGAATATCTGTATTTCACCAAAAGACACCATTTTAACATTTAATATGGTAAACAGATGCTTGCTCCTTGGAAGAAAACCTATGACAAACCTAGACTTGCATATTAAAAAGCAGAGACATTATTTTGCTGACAAAGTCCATACAGTCAAAGCTATGGTTTTTCTGGTTGTCATGTGTACATGTAAGAGTTGGACCATAAAGAAGGCTGAGTGCTGAAAAATTGATACTTTCAAACTGTGATGCTGGAGAAGACTCTTGAGAGTCCCTAGTACTGCAAGAAGATCAAACTAGCCAATTCTAAAGGAAATCAATCCTGAATATTCTTTGGAAAAACTGATGCTGAAGCTGAAGCTCCAATACTTTGGCCAACTGATGCAAAGAGCAGACTCATTAGAAAAGACCCTGATGCTTGGAAAGAATTAAGGCAGGAGGAGAAGGGGATGACAGAGGATGGCATGGTTGGATGGCATCATTGACTCAATGGACATGTGTTTGAGCAAGCTCCAGGAGATGGTGAAGAACAGGGAAGCTTGGCGTCACATAGGGTCACAAGGAGTTGGACACAACTAAGCGACTGAACAACAACAAGTCACAAACTAAAGCCATTTCTGATGTTCATAGATGGTAAAAGCCTCATGTGTTGACCATGACAAAGCATGAATAGTCACCAGAACTTGGGCTTTCTCCTTAGAATATTAGCTGATGACACTTGGAGCTTACATTCTCCGTTAGAATTCAAACTTCGACAATTGAGTTTTAACTTAATCTAAATAAGAAACATGAAATACTACACACCAATGCTGAAGTTTTTAAAATAAAGTTACAGATATTGAAATAACCAACCAGATGTCATCTCTCTTTCAATCTCATCAGTTCTCTTTATGTGCCTCTTTCAGGATACCTATGTATATATTCTACCATTTTAATATTGAAAACTTTGTGCATTTACTTTACTCCCTAGTCTTTTCAAAAATTCTGCCACATTACACATCCAACTACAACAGATAGACTTAAGATATGATGATTAGGCAAAGCAAGTCCTCAGAAGCAGGAGAAATCTAACAAGAATGCCAACAGGAAGCTGAACAGATAGACCTGTATTTCCAGAAATACACAGGGAGAGAATGGAAATAAACAGTAAGGAAGAGTTGGATGTCCTGATGGTAAATGAAATACAGCAATGAGCACCCAAGAGTAGACATTATCAGGACACATTAAAGTTTGATTTTTAATAACAAGCATCCAAAAACTGTTAGGAAAGACTTCTTTAAAAATTTTTTTATATTTATTATTTTTTTATTTTACTTTACAATACTGTATTGGTTTTGCCATACATCAACATGTTGATGTAGGAAAGACTTTAAAACCCATCAAAACTCAGAGTGGGACTTAAATCTTGAAGGAGAAATAAAATGGATGTTCATAATCTTAGAGAGATTTGACTATTCATTAATTATGAATTTAAAAACTTGGGAACAAGGGAACAAGACAATATTCCAGTTACCTGTCTATCAGAATATATGATTAATGAATATATCCTTTTAGTTTTAGTGAAGAGATGACTTTAGACATGCAGTACATTTCATTCTTGCTATGTGAGTCTAATAGTCTGCAAATAAAGTCACAATGCTATTGAAATAACAGTGATAAATAAATTCAGGACATGGAAGAGCAACTTCAAAGGTATTATTCTTAAAAGAATTAGGGACAAAATATTTCAAAAGAAGCGCACCTTTGGAGGAAAAAAACAGAAGTTGGATTTTAATCCTAGCATGCCCACTTTCTAGAAATACTCGAGCAAAACACATAACTTCTCAAAATCTGTTTCATCATTCCTAAAATAATGGAGAAGGCAATGGCACCCCACTCCAGTACTCTTGCCTGGGAAATCCCATGGACAGAGGAGCCTGGTGGGCTGCAGTCCATGGGGTTGCTAAGAGTCAGACACGACTGAGTGACTTCAGTTTCACTTTTCACTTTCATGCATTGGAGAAGGAAATGGCACCCCACTCCAGTATTCTTGCCTGGAGAATCCCAGTGATGGGGGAGCCTGGTGGGCTGAAGTCTATGGGGTCGCACAGAGTTCGATACGACTGAAGGGACTTAGCAGCAGCAGCATTCCTAAAATGAAAGATGATATTTTCCTAATAGGGTAGTTATGATTATTAGATGTTATGTGTATGAAAGTATAGGACATGTAAGTGTGTTAGTTTATTCATTTTAAGAGTAAGAGGTCATTAATTTTGATCACAGCACAATTTTCCAAAAGCAACTATTATCACAATTTCCAAGAAAAAAAAAATCTGCAAGAAATCCCCGAAAAAAGAAGACACAAAAGAAAGCAAAATGTAAGCATCACTGAAAGTATATTTTAAATAGAAATGGAAACAGCCATGATAGTGCAAAAACAGCATGGTTCTCATTACAAAAGGTTCAGGGGTTTACTTACCTTGCAATAAAGACTTCAAAGAAATGGGAGATGTGAGCAATCAAAATTCAGAGACATGGGTAGGTTTCTAAATGGGAATAGGGGCAAAGAAAAAAGTTATTAGTCTACAAAGATGAAGACCAATGGAGATATAATAATAAAAATGAAGAGAACAATAAAAAATAAATAGTTTCTTTTTCCCCTTGGGTTTTCTGCATAAAGAATTTATACAAATCTATTGACAAATTAAAAGTTAAAAGTTTTCTGCTATCTCTTGTATTTTTACTGGAAATACTACACTAATTTTGAGTAAATCTTATTTATTTCTCTACAAGTTAAATTCTTTTGAAAAGATTTCTTACGTAATGCTGTTCTGAAAGTAAAAGAATTTAGACATATGTTGTGAGGCTACTTATAAAATTTTTATTGCACCACAAAGTCCTGACTAGAGTATCTGATGTTGGCAAGTTCCTCTTAGCTCTTGGAGAGCAGAAATTAAAAAACACCCAAACTCTCATTATGACCGCATAATTAACCTAATCCGAACTGAGGAAGAGAAATTCTTTGGGGTAAGTTAAAATGCTATAAATCAGCTGTTTTCAAACTTTGTTTTACAAACACCTAGGTATAGGAGAAGGCAATGGCACCCCACTCCAATACTCTTTCCTAGAAAATCCCATGGATTGAGGAGCCTGGTAGGCTGCAGTCCATGGGGTCGCGAAAAGTCGGACACGACTGAGCGACTTCACTTTCACTTTTTACTTTCCTACACTGGAGAAGGAAATGGCAACCCACTCCAGTGTTCTGGCCTGGAGAATCCCAGGGACGGGGGAGCCTGGTGGGCTGCCGTCTATGGTGTCGCACAGAGTCGGACATCACTGAAGTGACTTAGCAGCAGGCATAGGTAAAATCTGTTAAAGGAGTGAACTTTCTGATTCTCAACTTCTATGGTTTTATTTTTTTAATTTTTTATTAAAGAATAGTTGATTTACAATGTAGTTTTACTTTCAGATGTACAGCAAATTGACTGTTATACATAAACATATATAAATATACATTCTTTTAAAAATTATTTTCCAGTATAGTTTATTCTGAGATACTGAATATAATTTATTGTTTTATACAGTAGGTCCTTGTTGGTATATTTATTTTATATATACTGTATATATAATATATAAAATATGTCTATTTTATATATAATAGTATATATTTGTTAATTCCAAATTCCTAATTTATCCCTTCCCCTCTTTCATGTTTGGTAACAGTAAGCTTGTTTTCTGTGTCTGTGAGTCTATTTCTGTTTTGTAAATAAGTTCATTTGTATTCTTTTTAGATTCCACATATAAATGATGTCATATGATATTTGTCTTTATTTCACATAGTATGATAATCTCTAGGTCCATCCATGGGGCTGCAAATAATTATTTCATTCTTCTTATGGCTAATATATACATATATGTATATATACCACATTTTCTTTATTCATTCATCTGTTATTCACCTACTGATGGACATTTAGAATGCTTTCATATCCTGTCTATTGTGAATAGTGTGGCAGTGAATATTGGGGTGAGTGTATCTTTTTGAATTACAGTTTTCATCTTTTTTAGATATGTGCCCAGGAGTGGGATTAGGTCCCATTTGTTTATTTTTGCTTTTATTTCTGTGGCCTTGGGAAATAAGCAAACTTTGGTAAGATTTATGTCAGAGAATGTTTTGCCTTTCTTTTCTTTTAAGAATTTTATGGTATCTTGTCTTAGTCTTTAAGTTATTTTGAGTTTATTTTTGTATGTGATATGAGGGTATGTTCTAGCTTCATTGATTTACATTCAGCTGTCCAACTTTTCCAGCACCACTTGTTGAAGAGACTGTCTTTTTCCCATTTTATATTCTTGCCTCCTTTGTTAAAGATTAATTGACCATAGGTACAACTTCCATGTTTTTAAACTCCCAAGCATACACTCTCTTAAACTGATCCCTCTGCGAACACACTTTAGATTGAAGTTCAAGATCTCCTTTCCAATCTCTCTCTGAGGACACCCTATGCCCATCTCAGTTATTACGGACCATAACTCCAGGGTATAAAACTTTCAGGGAGGCCACAAAGAGGTATAAACATACTCTATGTTGGTGTTGAGAAAGGAAATGATGGATGATTGATAAATCTTCCTGTAAGTCAGGAAGATTTGTTTACAATCCTGTTTTTGTTTGTTTTTTTTTTAAACAAAATGGAAGAAAGACCTAACTGGTAGTAATCTATTATCAAGTTTGTTTTTAACAACCTGTGTGATTTGGAATGATAAAAAAGAAAGACTTCAAATAATTATGTCAAATTCTAATGATAAAGCATCTATTCCTACTTGTTTATCTATGTAATATGTTTATGAACATGTACATGTAAGCAGACAAGAAAGAATATGATTAGAATCATGTTTGAACACTATCTAAATCTAGCAACAACTAGATATCACTACATAAATTAATTTTTAATTACCTCCTTTCAGAGATCTATTAAGAGAGATATGCCAACAAAATTCTTACTGTTATATTTAATAATTATTTCTCAGAATTTTAGTATATATGTTGTTTTTATTATATTATTAGAACTATAATGAAAACTCAATTCAGAAAAACTCTTTCATCTGAGATTTGCAACTACAGGACTCTTTTAGATTTCAATTATACATGAGTATGTGTTTGTTTTCTTGTTGGGTAGCAGTCTGAAAGGAATATCAGTAGAAGGCATTCAAATGTAAATGTACTTCATATAGTTTTAAAAATAGATGATGATTTACACCAAGTTGCTGCAGGGTTTAGATTCAGTAAGATACATTTCAAAAGATGAAGCACTACTTCTAACTTAGTTGTGATCATTTACAATATGTCGGGAAACTTTCAATTGCAATATTTATATTTATGATGAAACCTTTTAAATGGTCAGCTAAACATCTGAAGTTGTCTGCAGTTTACAAAGTTCCTTTAGAAACAGAATAATAGAAGTCTGAAGCCCAGGGCTCTAGTTTAAATCATAGACTCACAAGAGGCTTGATTGAGACTGATATTTCTAAAACCTCACAGTGGTCTCTACAGACAAGAAGAAAAAGTAGTGGGTTTTTTTTCGCGTTTTTGTTATTTCTTTTTCAGTTCAGTGACCATGTCTGGTCACTGTTAACTCACCACACAAGATTTATGATTTTGAATGATTCGTTGACAGTGACCATAATTTGTTTTTAAGGACTTTCCCTTTGAAATGTACCTTGATCTTGATATATCACTCCAGGCTGATCTCTACAGGAAAATCTGGCACCAAAAGCTGTGATGCTTTTGAGGGGAGCTTTATGTGATGATTAGATTTCAAAGCCACTAAAGCCTGTGATAATCTCCTACATAAGAGTCCTAAACATGACTGTTTGTGAAAACTCCCTTAGTCCTCTAAGGTTTCCCCTTCCCATTTTCTCCAATACCATCAAAAATACGCCCTGATTTTCTTTGAATCAGAAGTTTTAGCACCTTGAAAGCCCTTCATTTAAAATAATTCCTCCAACCACACTGGGAAGTTTGAGGGTAGTAACAACTGCTAAGCACTCAAGCATAATAAAAACTCATCTCTTCTAAACATTTAAAAATCAGTGCCTATAATAGTCACATCAAATCTTCTGTAAATTTTTCCATACCATTTGAGTATTTCTGGAGCACAGTGCGGAGAGGGCGATGGCACCCCACTGCATTACTCTTGCCTGGAAAATCCCATGGATGGAGGAGCCTGGTAGGCTGCAGTCCATGGGGTCGCAAAGAGTCGGACACAACTGAGCAACTTCCCTCTCACTTTTCACTTTCATGCATTGAAGAAGGAAATGGCAACCCACTCCAGTGTTCTGGCCTGGAGAATCCCAGGGACAGCGGAGCCTGGTGGGCTGCCGTCTATGGTGTCGCACAGAGTCGGACACGACTGAAGCGACTTAGCAGCAGCAGTAGCAGCAGAGCACAGTGAGAAGCACAATATCTTCCCTTTTTAAAACATGACCTTTATTACTTTGTACAAATTGAGTGTTTTGAGACCCAGAAGACCACTGCAGATACAGTCGAGAAAAAAGTCAATGGCTCTTCTGATGGCTTTAGTAAAAGCTGTCGGAATTCTTTACATTTAACATCTGTACAACTAGTAAGAAAATGTGTGTGTGTAGATGGGAGCTCCAGCTGCTCATAGATTGAAGGACTCTCCATGGCATCAGCAGATAGGAATGATATTTCATTCACCCATTGGCCATGGATAAGAGTCAACAAGCTCCACATGATTGTTCTGGGTGTTAAAGTGTGTCTGCTTTGTAATCGTTGTCTGAGACCCAAACTCTTACTTTACAGTGCTTAAATAATTGATTTCACCCAGCCTTCAGTCAGAGCTAGAAAATCCCAAATATTTTCCCATTAAGCCTCAGAGTAGGGCACTGCTTACAATGTGCAGGAGTTTCAAAATTCAAGGATTCATGGGAAATCATAGACTTTACAAAGAAATCCATTTTGGCTGGAAAGGAAAGAGAAGGACTCATGCTGATGATTTCATAAGATCAAGAACCATAGCTGCAGGTTGATTAGGTAAAACAAGAATATTATTAAACTCATGAAAGATGCAAGCTTATGCTGGTCTTCCACAAAGCAGATTATTCCCCATAAATGTCATTGCTATCTTTTTAAATAAGTGAACTTACCAAAAAACAGGGGTTCAATGAAAGCCTACAGTCATCCACATGCTATAAAACATTAAGACAACTACATCTTAAGATCAAAAACTCCCCAATGAAGAGCTCAAAGGTGAAAAAACATTCTGAATCCTTAGTCACCAAAGGAAGTAAGTTTAATGAAAATATATTCAGGATGTCCTGTCTACTGTTCTAACCAATGAAATCCAAATTTTATTCACAGTTGGAATGAAAGGTAGATATATGTTTATTCAAAACAGAAGTACAAACTTACTTTCATTGTTGACATTTGGTTGTTTGACATCCTGAAATAATTTGAAGCATATTGCAAACTAAAGCACAATATGATACAGACCACTGCAGGATAAACATAACAAAGTTAACTGAAGGAAATTTGAATAACTGCTTTGACATACCTGAATTGAGTGGATTACCATACTCAGGCAATAAATTTGGCTGGAAGGCTTTTGACTGCAAAACCAAAAGATATGAAACATTTTGGGTTGCACTGATTTCACATTTTAACATCAGAAAGTGGAAATACTGACCTAAAGGCACTATTTCCCCATAGAATAAAGGTTGTGTGTGTATACTGTAGCTGGCCACATGGATGCTAAGCTAAGTGCATGTGGAGACACATGTAGCAAGTGAGAAGTTGGTGAACAAGGTATCAGATGCAAAAATCTCTTGAGGATACAAAAAGGACACTAAATTTAGTTCCAATCATTGGGCAGCTGGGTATTAGTGCCTATAAAATGTAGGAAGCACACAAATAGAACAAGGAATTTGATGCATTTTTAACAGAGATTCCTAGGCTGGTGAATTTAATGGAAAGTGGGTGGGGAAAATGGTTTGCTCTTTCTAACCATACCACAGAAATCTTGACAAGCAGGTTTTCATTTTAGTGTTTCTCCTTAAGATCTTTTTCCACAACCATCAGGAAAATTGTCATGACAGATTTTGAGAAATATATATATATTTTAATCCTGTAATCTGTGGTCATAGCTCCGATATGCTCAGTTTTATGCCTGAAAGTGTGTGAGGTGATAAGCTTTAATATGTGTTTGTCAAGTTTACATATTTGTAAGGAAATAGAAAGGCCTTCACAATTTATGAAAGTGCTTCCTCATCAACTGCAGGGTAGCCCTCTGCAAAATGGATGGAGGTAATCCCATAATCCCATGACCCTTTATAGGCATGGCTGAGCGAGCACCTGGTGGAACAGTTATTGTGCTGTGGATTCCAAATGATAAATCCCGGTGTCATTTTATTGTGTGAATTATATGACTGGTTTTACTGTCTTGCTTTTTGATAATAACTTAGTGAGAAAAAGATTATGATCTGTGTTTAAGTTAGTAGAATTTTTGCATAGGAAGATATGTGTAATGGAAGATAAGAAGAAATATGTGTTTATTTTTAGCAACACTTGGTGAGAAAAGGCAGAAGCCAATTATTCCATTTCAAAACACAGTCTCACTGTGCAAAGAAACCTACTCTGAAGCAGATAGAACATCCATTAAATTACTTTTCCTAAGGCGATGATTGAGTCTAAGAAGCAGGTCCTGTCTGAGGTGCAGCCTCTTCGGCAGGATTCAAGGGCACAGGTAGCTTGTCTGAATGCCCTTCACATTTATATTTTCCTCAGGCTCTTGGCAGCCATCAGGATCTGTAATAATGCCTTCTCCTACATAATCCTTTAAAGAGCAGCACCCTAAGTTCCCAAAGAGCAAAATGCAAAAATAAAACCCACGAGGCAGTACCATACTTTAAGCTGAAAACACACCATGACAGAAGAATAACGAAAAAAACCCTGTCATTTTCTCTCTTTTAAAAAAATTACACAGATGCTCATCGCACCTCAAATGATTGATAGAACCTCAGAGCAATGTTGAATCTTTCATTCAAACAAGATTTTTTGAGTCCTTCCTTTCAGGGTTTTGGGCATCCCTGGAGACATGTGGACCATCAGGCTATTTTCTAAACAGGGAGACAAAAGATGAACATTACGTTAGACTGTGATGACTGCTAATAGGAAGGATAAATGAGAAAGGACCGGTGAGAGATGCTGGGTAGTGTGACAGTTGCAATCTTCCAGGAGGGGTAGGGTCAGGGAGGGACTCTGGGGAAAGTAGCAATGGAGTCAGCAGGGAAACTGCTTTGCTCATTTCTAGACCATTATGAAGGCCATTGTTGACGTGGATGGTGATTGACAGATTTGGGTTCTTTGATTTAATATTTAGAAAATCACATTTTTACTTAAAGTGTCGAAGACACTTTGTTTTCTATTTTAACAATCTTGGCTAAGATGGCAACACTTTCAGTGGAAGGAGCTAGTAAGAGAAGCTACCGCTTCACCAGAAAATGGGCACAGAGGTGGCCATTCTCATATTTTCTCCTTAGACCTCAATAGTTTCATCAGAAAAACTCAAGGGAAACTGGTGTATTTCACTTTAGAGTGATGTTCACTTTCTAAAAAGGACCATGTCTGCAAACTCTGAAACCCAGTTTAATGAAAGTAAATAATATTCAACTGATTAAAGCTACAAACATGAAGACAGATTTGATGCCAATAAAGTCCTGCAGGCCAGTCTTGGCAGCAGTGACCCTTTAATAAGCAAAATGTCAAGGAACTTTCCATAAGAGAGTACACAATCCACAGATCTTTTCCTCATAAATGGACAAGTTGTTCTGTCCCCACGTTGTTGGTCATCAGGACATTTTAACAAAGAGGCATTGACTTCTCTTCCTTACTCGTCATTCCTCCCCACTGACGAAAAATAAAAAGGCCACCTCCCAAACCTATTCCTGATAAATACATAGGCTATTTTTGGAAGCGAGAGAAAATTAGCCTAAAAAGGAAAAGAAGTAAATTTAACAATGTTATGCATTAAACTACATGATAAAAGAGAAAGCAATAAATAGAAAATGCCATCTGGAAAGCGAAGCCAGTGACTCACCATTATTGGATGAAATGACCCCACATAAGTACTTTTTCATGATGAAATCAGAGTTCTAAGCCATAAAACTTCAAAGAGAAAGAGTTTCTCAAACTTACATTGAGGGACCCAAAGATTCTTCTCATTCTTAAATTTTATTTATTTTGATATTTACTTTTGGCTGTGTTGAGTCTTCCTCGCTTCCTGTGGGTTTTTCTCTAGTTGCAGCAAGTGGGGACTACTCTCTGGTTGTGGTATAGACGGGCTTCTCACTGTGGTGGCTTCTCTTGTTGCAGAGGGGTAGGCCTGTAGGGCCTGCCGGCTTCAGCAGTTCCTGCCTTCAGACTCAGTTGTTGTGTGAATGCTTAGTTGCCAAACAGCAGGTGGAATCTTTCTGGACGAGGCATGCAACCTGTGTCCCCTTCATTGGCAGGTGGATTCTTAACCGTTGGACCACAAGAGAAGTCTCTGTTCTCGTTTTTTTAATTGAAGTATTATTTAATATATAGGAACTCTACTTTAAAAAAAAAAAAACTAAAAAACTAATCTTCTCTCCCTTTCCATTCAGTAGGATGCATTTGTGGTGACAAAATCTTGAGATCTACAATGTACAGGGATCTCTGTTCTAAACAAAAAGACTATTTTACCAGATGTTAAGCAGCTCTGACAACTTTTTAAAATTCAAATATGAACATCTCATTTTGCACCTCAGTAAAGAATCAGAATCTCCTATCTCCAAGTATAAACACATTTTAATTGCAGTTCTTAGAGATACCCCAGGTCCCATACTGAGTACCTGCAACCCAATGCTTTCAAGCTAAGGTTGCCATCTCCAAAATTGTTCCAAAAGTGTTCAAAAAAGAAAAATTGAACTGTTAAAATTACATTACAGGTGTTTCATTATTCCTCACCATATTCAATAACAAGACAGCCTGAACTCCAAATAAATTCTTCTCAGAACCTCCAAATCATAAATATTATTTTCAACACTTTGCTGTTAGGCAACTCAAAATATGCTACCATTCCCTTCATTTCAAAGACTTTTCAATCATATTCTTTTCCCTAAACTGCTATTTAAGTAGATTAAAAATACTTTCTCTGAACTGAGACTAACATTTCAGAACTCACCTCAGCCCCAAAAGATTTGTTTTTGTTCCATCTAATTATATTGAATATGTGGTTTGTAACTAATTTTGTCTGCGTTGGAGGTTTCTATACCAAAAAAATAGTGGCTTGAAAAGAAATAAGTATCTCTTGGCTATGCTGTAGATAATCGGGAATGGTATTCTTGACATACAATCATATTCTATACCCACTGGTGGTCTTTTGCTACCTACAGTTTCCCATGTGAGTTCTGAGATGCCTAGAGGTTTGCCATACTTGTAAACTATTAAATTAGCCTAGTCTCGAGGATGCTGGCTGAGGACACACATCCCCTGGCTTGGAGACAAGAAAGCAGCAGAAACAGCAGAGTCAGCAGCCTGGGTATAAAGTTTGGGCGATTCCCCTCAGCCCCCCGCATCCCAGTGATTCACTGAGCCCAATGAGGGCTTGCACCGTAGTGAACAAACACAGCCTGGGGAATCCAACACCTGGTCTTTGTCCCTAAGGGACTACACCCAGGGAATGGCTCTGGTGAGGGTGGTCCGAGCCTTGCATGCAGCCCACCTAGTGGGTGTGCACAAAGCACTCAGCATATGCAGGGGGCTGCTCCTCTCACCCCACTGGGTGAACTGTTACTGCAAAGACGTCCTGATTGATATGGACTTGTATCCATCCCAAGAAAATCTATTCATTCTCTTTCTCTCCCTTCCTCTTTCTCTTGCCCTTGCTCTTGCTCTCTCTTTCACACACAAACACACATACATACACACACACACACATCTTTTACAACAAGTTAAACTGAAATCCAAACCTTAAATAATGATGCACCCTACCACCTGCTCCCAAGCCAATCAAATTATATCTATGATATTGTAGAGATGGCTTTCTCTTTTTGTTTAGCTCTTTTTTTTCTTTTGTTTAGCTCTTTGCTTGTTAAAAAAAAAAAAAAGTCACCTGGATTAGGTAATTTTCCAATGGGGTCAGCTGTACTTTAAGAGTGGATTGAGGTCATATCATTCTCCTTAGGATACCAAAAATGCAAATAGCTACAAACATCTATCACTGTGAAAAATAACCATATTTTAAATGGTTAAAGCTGCTAGAGCTTGAAACAATTATTTTGTGCTTATACCATTTTGGAAATATTTTTAAAATTAAAAATAAAGGCTTGCATTACTTTACTATAAAATATATGTCTAATTTTCACATTATCAGATCATAAAATGTTCATGTTTTTCTGTGAAATTTGGGCTGTGGTATCTTTTGACTCTTCTTTTTATATTCCACCTGGGAGTGTCTAATTCCTCATTTGTGCTTTAAAGAGTAACATGTGAAAGAGAATAACACTGAGTTTAGAAAAACCTAAGTCAGAAACAGCATCCTGTTTTAAAAGATACCTTTTTTCAGGCTCGTCCCCAATTTTTGGTTTATGAATATGTCTTTTCTGGACAGCTAGCCTTTAAAATGAATTAGAAATGTGGGACTTATAAAGTGTATTAGTAATAATAAAATTATGTGCTAAATGCTAATTTTTAACTTTAATACATGCATAAATGTCTACTGCAGGCTTTAGAGACTGAATAATAAAGTTAGCCAGGCATAACTCTAGCCAAGCATTTCCCAAAAATGTAAATGTAAAAGAGAAAAAGTTCTGAAAAAATAACCCAGACAAATGTACCCCTTTAACAAACTATCCAAAAATGTCCTTTTAATCTCAAGAAAGTAAAGGTAATATCATTAAAGTGAGATATAAAATCAGAGTGAAAGAAACTATTTTCCAGAACTTTACCCTACCCAGATCATTTTAATTACATTAGACCAAGGAACTGCAGTGATAACATCATCTATAAGTAGTATTGCCTCCTTCTTTTGTTTAATGAGAATTATTGTCCAGGTCCCCAAAAGCATTAGTTACACTATTCGGTCTTGAGGTTGAAGAGGAAAGGAAGACTGAACAGGGTCTCCATCCTCCAGAGGCTCAAATTCTAGTGTTAGAAAAAAGCCCATCAACCAACTATGACATTGGAGGTGATGTGCTCAGTTGCTCAGCGTGTTCGACTCACCTGTCAAGTGATCTCTACAGCCCACATATGCAGTGGGCTCTAAGGACTTGGACTCCACATGACTGTTAAATCTGTGCCTTTTGACTCTGCTATATTGTTGGTGGGAAAGTAAATTGATGCAGCCACTTACAGAGAACAGTATCAGTTCAGTTCAGTTCAGTTCAGTCGCTCTGTCGTGTCCGACTTTTTGCAACCCCATGAATCGCAGCACGCCAGGCCTCCCTGTCCATCACCAACCCCCGGAGTTCACTCTCACTCACGTCCATCGGGTCAGTGATGTCATCCAGCCATCTCATCCTCTGTCGTCCCCTTCTCCTCCTGCCCCTAATTCCTCCCAGCATCAGAGTCTTTTCCAATGAGTCAACTCTTCGCATGAGGTGGCCAAAGAATTAGTTTCAGCTTTAGCATCATCCCTTCCAAAGAACACCCAGGGCTGATCTCTTTTAGAAGGGACTGGGTGGATCTCCTTGCAGTACAAGGAACTCTCAAGAGTCTTCTCCAACACGACAGTTCAAAACCATCAATTCTTCGGCGCTCAGCTTTCTTCACAGTCCAACTCTCACATCCATACATGACCACTGGAAAAACCATAGCCTTGACTAGATGGACCTTTGTTGGCAAAGTAATGTCTCTGCTTTTGAATATGCTATCTAGGTTGGTGATAACTTTCCTTCCAAGGAGTAAGCATCTTTTAATTTTATGGCTGCAATCACTATCTGCAGTGATTTAGGAGCCCAAAAATCAAGTCTGACACCATTTCCACTGTTTCCCCATCTATTTCCCATGAAGTGATGGGACTAGATGCCATGATCTTAGTTTTCTGAACATTGAGCTTTAAGCCAACTTTTTCACTCTCCTCTTTCACGTTCATCAAGAGGCTTTTTAGTTCCTCTTCACTTTCTGGCATAAGGGTGGCGTCATCTTCATAACTGAGGTTATTGATATTTCTCCCGGCAATCCTGACTCCAGCTTGTGTTTCTTCCAGTCCAGCGTTTCTCATGATGTACTTTGCATAGAAGTTATATAAGCAGGGTGACAATAAACAGCCTTGACGTACTCCTTTTCCTATTTGGAAACAGTCTGTTGTTCCATGTCCAGTTCTAACTGTTGCTTTCTGACCTGCATACAGATTTCTCAGGAGGCAGGTCAGGTGGTCTGGTATTCCCATCTCTTTCAGAATTTTCCACACTTTATTGTGATCCACACAGTCAAAGGCTTTGGCATATTCAATACAGCAGAAATAGATGTCTTTCTGGAAATCTCTTGCTTTTTCCATGATCCAGCAGATGTTGGCAATTCAATCTCTGGTTCCTCTGTCTTTTCTAAAACCACCTTGAACATCTGGAAGTTCACGGTTCATGTACTGCTGAAGCCTGGCTTGGAGAATTTTGAGCATTACTTTACTAGTGTGTGAGAGGAGTGCAATTGTGCAGTAGTTTGAGCATTCTTTGGCATTGCCTTTCTTTGGGATTGGAATGAATACTGACCTTTTCCAGTCCTGTGGCCACTGCTGAGTTTTACAAATTTGCTGGCAAATTGAGTGCAGCATTTTCACAGCATCATCTCCCAGGATTTGAAATAGCTCAACTGGAATTCCATCACCACCACTAGCTTTGTTCATAGTGATGCTTTCTAAGGCCCACTTGACTTCACATTCTAAGATGTCTCGTTCTAGATGAGACATCACACCATCGTGATTATCTGGGTCATGAAGATCTTTTTTGTACAGTTCTTCCATGTATTCTTGCCACCTCTTCTTAATATCTTCTGCTTCTGTTAGGTCCATACCACTTCTGTCCTTTATGGAGCCCATCTTTGCATGAAATGTTCCCTTGGTATCTCTAATTTTCTTGAAGAGATCTCTAGTCTTTCCCATTCTGTTGTTTTCCTCTATTTCTTTGCACTGATCGCTAAGGAAGGCTTTCTTATCTCTCCTTGCTATTCTTTGGAACTCTGCATTCAGATGCGTGTATCTTTCCTTTTCTCCTTTGCGTTTTGCTTCTCTTCTTTTCACAGCTATTTGTAAGGCCTCCTCAGACAGCCATTTTGCTTTTTTGTATTTCTTTCCCATAGGAATGGTCTTGATCCCTGTCTCCTGTACAATGTCACAAACCTCCATCCATAGTTCATCAGGCACTCTATCTATCACATCTAGTCCCTTAAATCTACTTCTCACAGTATGGAGGGTCCTTAAAAGTTAAAATTAGAGTTACCATGTGATCTAGCAATCCCACTCCAGGGCATATACCCAGAAAAGAAAAAAACTCTAATTTTAAAAGATGTACGTGGCCATAAGTTCATAGCAGCACTATTTACAATAGCCCAGACATGGAAAGAGGCTTCCTCAGTGGCTCAGCAGTAAAGAATCCACTTGCAATGCAGGAGACCTGGTTTGATCCCCGGGTCAGGAAGATCCCCTGGAATAGGTGTCAGCAGCCCACTCTAGCATTCTTGTGGGGAAAAATCCCATGGACAGAGGAGTCTGGTGGGCTACAGTCCATAGGGTCACAAAGACTCAGACATGACTGAGTAAGTGAGCATGTACACAGACATGGAAACAACCTGTTCTTTTTTATGTCTGAGTAGTATTTCATTGGTTATGTGTAACACATCTTTATCCATTCATCTGCTGATGGATATTTAAGCTGCTTTCACATCTTGGCTATTGTAAATAGTGAACGTAAGGTGCCTGTATCCTTTTTAATTGCAGTTTTCCCCAGATGTATTTGCATCCTTCTTGTGTACTCTGGTTTTTAGCCTATGCTTATATTCTTCATTTCCAACCACTGACTGGTTGAAATTTCAGACTCAATCACCCTGAGACCTCCCCTCCCAACCCCTTTAGCATTTCTTGTCCTTATTATGGGGAGGCATCATCACTCTCCACCTCAGCTGGCTGGAAAACAATGGAGAGGCTTTGACTCCCTTTCTGTAAAATTTCTAGATCCAACAATTGGATCAATTTGCACTGAGGCTCTTTTAAAGGGCCGGGAAGTGTAATAATGCTCCCCTAGGCAATCCTTTATGTTCCTTTGAGGGAGTGTAAATTCATCCTAATCTCTACAACAGCCAGCCACCTGGAGGGGAAATTAAAATGCCAACCAATCTTCACCAAGCGTTTTTGCAATATGCATCTGCTACTGTCCTTGGCAGCCAGAAAAACTCTGGAAGCCAATAACCCATTCTCTAGTGTTCCAGAAACTGCTTGAAATGTTTAATCTCAACTTTAAACCCTTACAATGCTTCTGAGAAGTTGGCTTGAAAATAGCACACATGTGAACAAAAATACCAACCAACTGATAAACAAACAAAACTGAAGGGCACTCAGAGAAACAGGAAATATTTGGGGTTGGGGGGGGGGGGAGTGATAACATGAGTTCTGGCTTCTCCAATAGAAATAGGTTGCTCTGAGTTTCTGTCATGCTGACAGTTTCTTTGAATGGAAAATTGGTTTCTTCCCAATCCCACTAAATATTGAATAAATAGTCAGAAAACATGATTTGAATCTGAGTCAAAGGATCCCCATTTCAGAGCATGGACAACTACCCCTGCAATCATTCACCACCATTTCCCTGCCCTGCTGTCATCACTTTAATCATAACCTCTTAGACTGAACAATCATACTACCCTTTAAACTGTCAATGGCAGAATTTTGGGTACTTTGGAGATTAGCCTTTTCATAGACCAATGGTAGGCAGAATTGATTTTTGTGCTCTTAATTACTATTTACTTTATGAAAAGTACAAAATCAAGAATGAAATTTCTCTAGACGTTTAAAATTTAGCTTGCAAATATTATCATATTTTATAGAACTGTTAACATTTAATCAATTAAAAGCTCTAAGTTATTTCAACACTTATTTATAAAATTACCATATTCCATTTCCCCACAAATATGTCTGCCATAACAAAGCCTTTGCACACACTTAAAAAGATCTTCAAAATCTAGTAAGTGATTTTATTATTGTTATTCTTGTTGTTCTGTTGCTCGGTTGTGTCCAACTCTGCAGCCCCATGGACTGTAGCACACCAGGCTTCCCGGTCCTTCACTATCTCCCTGAGTTTGCTCAAACTCATGTCCATTGAGTCAATGATGCCATCCAACAATCTCATTCTCTGTAGCCCACTTAACCTCCTGCCCTCAATCTTTCCCAGCATCAGGGTCTTTTCCAATAAGTCGGCTTTTTGTATCAAAAGACCAAGGTATTGGAGCTTCAGTATCAGTCTTTCCAGTGAATATTCAGGATTGATTTCCTTTAGGATTGACTGGTTTGATTTCCTTGCTGTCCAAGGAACTTTAAACAGTCTTCTCCAGCACCACAGTGCAAAAGCATCAATTCTTCAGCACTCAGTTTTCGTCATAGTCCAACTCTCACATCTATAGATGACTACTGGAAAAACTATAGCTTTGACTACGTGGAGTTTTGTCAGCAAAGTGATGTCTCTGCTTTTTAGCATGCTGTCTAGGTTTCTTGTAGCTTTTCTTCCAAGGAGCAAATGTCTTTTAATTTCATGACTGCAGTCACCATCCACAGCAGATTCTTTATAGTCTCAGCCACCAGAGTAGCCCAAATTAATTTATAAAGATAGTAATTCTTAAGTTATAATTTTTAATATTAGTTGTAATTTATTTTTAAATGAAATCACAAATACAAATTCATTTTTCAAGTACATATTTTAACACTAGATAAAAGATACCTAACCAAGCATCATAGTACTTATAATACCCAACATATACAAATTATCCTCACTAACATAAAATATAAATATCACAGTTTTGCTTTATTATGTCTTTATACCTAGTTCTAAATCTTCTGGGTTAAAATATTTAATTACTGTCTTCACACCCTGGGGCTGCCTCCCCTAATATTGGGGTCCCCTGCTCATCATCCAAAAATGGCACCAGTCTAAAAACCTGCCTTTCAGACACCCAAGAAATTCTGTGACTCCCTAGGATAAGCCTGTACTTTTTGCAAAACAAAACAGTTAACGGTTCTTGTAGCTCTTTTTTTTTTTAATATATATAAGAAAAGACAAGTTACTTTGGTCAAGATTATGTTGAAAATAGGGAGTGAAGGGCTTTGGGGTTTTATTAGGAGGGGGTTAAACATAAAACAGGATGAAGGGTCCACCTGGCAGCTGCCACCCAGGAAATAGATGGAGATGGGCAGGTGTATTTATGAAGAGGAAAGACCTTGACGATCCCAAGAAATGGTCACATCTAGTCTGTGGACAGTTAGGAAATATTAATGGTAAAATATTAACATTTGTAAAAAATAGTCATTATCTTATCAGAATTTTTTATATATTTTTTTTAATTTTATTTTTACTTTATTTTACTTTACAATACTGTATTGGTTTTGCCATACATTGACATGAATCCACCACGGGTGTATACAAGCTCCCAATCCTGAATGGAAAAGGAAATGGCAACCCACTCCAGTGTTCTTGCCTGGAGAATCCCAGGGACGGGGGAGCCTGGTGGGCTGCCGTCTATGGAGTCACACAGAGTCGGACACGACTGAAGTGATTTAGCAGCAGCAGCATTAAGTGCCTTTCCTTCAAGATTTTTATGAAAGCGAAGAAGTTTGCTTCGAAAGCAGACAAAATTTTAAAAAAATCTTCAAAATCAATTTCGTTTTGATAAATTTCAAAGAAGCTGTGGGTGGCCAGACAAGATTTTCCATAGCTTTAGACTTTTATGGGTTTTTTAAAAAGATAATTTCTTAATTTTAGAGATCCTATGTTTATCATATTTTCAACTTTAATAAAGGCTACAAATAATGATGATAGTTGGTAAATGCAGATTATTTTAAAACTTTTATCAGATAGGTCTCTTTTTTTAAAAAAAAGATACAATTAGCAAAAATTAAACATACCATCTTCTCAATTCTCAGAGGTTTTCAAAGTAATCAGTGAAAAACTCACATTTTAGTTGGTTTTAAATTAACTTACTAATACAATGGAAAATATAGAGAAGGGGCTAAGTGATGTGACCAGCTAAAGAGTCATGTACTCTATCAGCTCTAAATTAGAGAGTGGTTTTAACTTTGTCCCATTAGATGAATTCAGTCATGGTTGCAATTACTCATTATAGAAGCAAGGAAATATAATCATTGCTTCTTTTGCCATTGAGATGTGTCAAAATTCTTCGATCACAATGTAAAATTCCAGCGACTTTATTATACTGAAGTCATTTATACAATTTTAAACCATCTTAGCTGCTCTCAGGAAACATACATTTGAAACATAATCACGATATAAAAGGGAAGTGTCAACTTTACTTAAAGAAAGGATGAGTATTTCCTGGAGATATCACAAAACAGACAGAAAACATACCCTCCCGAGATGACCTGGGGACAATTCACACAAAATGAAATAACTTGTTACAAGGCTACTGTAACAAGAATTTCTCTCTCTCTCTCTCTCTCTCTCTCTCTATATATATATATATATATATATATATATATATATATATATTTATATATGGTGTGTACCTGCTCAGTTATGTCAGACTCCGTGACCCTACGGACTGTAGCCCGCCAGGCTTCTCTGTCCACAGGATTCTCCAGGGAAGAATACTGGAGTGGGTTGCCATTTCCTTCTCCAATGTGTATATGTGTGTGTGTGTATATATATATATATATATATATACATATAAATCTATGGATGTACAATATTTAAAACTAGACATCACCCTTATATATGGTAAAAAGTATCACAAAATAGTATAGTCCAGGGCTCAGTCTCAAACCTGGGAGCATATCAGGATGTAAGACCCCACAGAAGTGCAGCCGCTCATCCATTCCCTCACCCACCACACAAACTGCTAACTGGGGCTGAGGAAAGTCCCCGAGAGCAGGCCCTGCTGTATTTCATTTTTTAAAAGTCTTCATTATGTCTTCAGAAACAGCCTCCCAGTAAAACATATAGCACATTCATTCCAAACATTTCCTCCTAAATCTATTTTTTTTTAAGTAAAAAGTAGAAGAATTTTCTCTGCAATATCAATGAGAACAACAACTCCCACTGCTCATTGTTTCAAACCTCTGAAAATAAGTCCAGTCAATGAAATGCATCAAATAAGGCTATAGTATGTAGTTTGTATTAAAACCCAGCACAGAGATACCAAGTAAATGACATTTAATTATGGCAGTCCTGGAAACACTAGCAATAATAGCCATAGAGTTATAATATATTTACCTGCCACTTAGAACTTACATTCATGATAAAATTTTAAAATAATAAATTAGCATGCAAAGTCAAATGTTAAATCAATCACAGGCAATTTTGCCTATTCTTGCCAGAGAAAATTCTGAACAAAGTTACCATGTAACTAATGTCCAACTTTCTTTCACAATATTTTCAGTGCCCTAATGGAACTCTTTTGGAACCAGATGACCACAGGGAAAAGAATGGAAATAGTTTGCATTACAGACTACTGGTCATTTTCTTGGTTCACAGTTTCAGAATTGAGATGCAGCCAGAAGTTACGTGGCCTGACCATTTGTCAGGGCCTCAGTATTATTTATCTCATTGAAAATAATTATGAGTTGTTCAACATTAAAGGAGAATGAGAATTAATAGAGCTGTTAAGTGTTTCTAAAGCACAGGAAAGTACAATACAAGTGGGTTCTGTCAATCATCCTGGTGTGTGGAGCATTCATGTTCTCACTCCCATTAAAATCTCAGACTAAAATGCCTGGGAGAGTGCAAAATTTCAAAAATGCACTTCTTCTAGCTTTTCAGACAGCCATTTTCAAGATATATGTATAGTCATATACATATTAAACACATTACATATTCGTTATGCCACATTTAAAACAAATGTAAGTTAGGCACAAGAAGATACAATTTAAAAATTTAAAAGCCTCTATGCGTGTGTATAACTGATTCACTCTGCTGGACACCTGAAATTAGCACAACATTGTAAATCAACTACACTCCAATAAATGTTTTTTAAAACTCAGATTAGAATTAAAAGCCTATAAAGAGAAAATTTCCACTAGAAATGGAACATTAATACCAGGCTGGACACAGCAAATTAAAAGTATCAAATATGCACAGACACACACACTTGGCCAGAGCTGAAATATGACTCCCAATGGGGTGGCCCCATGGTTATTATTGATCCACTGGGGCATAATTTCAGAAGAAAGAGGCAAGAAGAGCAGCCCAACTCCAGCCTGACAGCAGCTTGAACCCTGCGTCGTGTTTATGAACACCTGCGACTACTATCGCATGCCCTTCCATTGGAAACTTTCTGCTAAATCTGTAAAATTATTTCACTGTGGCCCCATGCTTGGTCCAGCCGAGCTGACACCTTTGATCTGGGTCCACAGGGAGCATTTATTCATGTGGGCGGCAGCAACAGCTGTAAATACAGCGCTAATGCTATCAGGGTATTGAATTTCCCTTTCTTCTCCAACTGAAATCTGTTTCTCTGTACTCCACTCCCCATTGATAATACTCGTAAGTTTCTGAAGTTTCAGGATAATCTGTCAAAGGTAGTTGCTTAAAAACTGTGACCATCGAGTTCCATTAGAACAACAGAAACCATTTACTCCTTTCTGTTTGGTAAAGGGAGCTGACTGCAGCTAATAAATCCCAACCCTCAAATTTCTGGTCTTCTGTCCCTGCCCAGTAGCTGTAGCGCATAGTTGCTCATTGTCTATAATTGGTGAAGCATGAAGTGAGGGAAAAGGTGAGCCTGACCCCATGCGTGCCATGTCCATCCCTCCTAGACAGAAAAAAGATACAGAGAAAGGACCCTAAAGTAGAAAGTGGTTGACTGTGTCCCATGTAGAGCAGGAGGAAGATTTCCATAAGACCAATGTCCATGGTCCAACGCTGTACTTTCTAATAAATTCCCTTTTACATCCTAATTGTTTTTCCCCTCCACCATATTCCATCTTCAAAGTCAAATTTCATCAACTTCTTGCAGTACCTTGTTCCTGGCAACCTTCGGCTCGGCTCTTGGAGCTCCAAACTAGATTACACAAGAGGCCTCTTACCAGGTTGTTGGCCTTCCCAGGTGGCACTAGATGTAAAGAACCCACCTGCCAATGCGGGAGATAGAAGAGATGCCAGTTCAGTCCCTGGGTGGGGAAGATCCCCTGGAGGAGGGCATGGCAATCCACTCCAGTGTTCTTTCCTGGAGAATCCCATGGGCCGAGGAGACTGTTGGACTATGGTCCATAGGGTAGAAAAGAGGTGGGCATGACTGAAGTGACTTAGCACGCCCGCACACTGCTACCAAGTTTGTGCCTTCCTTCCTCTCCTGTCCACCTATCTCGTAGTGGAAGAAGGGTTTGTGTACTATTTCACTGTTCAAAACTTCTAACTGAATGAGTACCTCTGCCCTTGAAACACAGATCTTACCTGTGGGAAAGCAAAGAGGGATTTTAAGGTTCTGATTTGAATTTCTGTCCAGGATTCCTAGACTGGAGGAGACTAGACTTCTTGCCCTTGTCCATCTCCTCCATCTTTGGACAGCCATGCTTTCAAAGTGCCTCTGCAAACCACCTGGGACCTCTGAGGTGAGAAGACTGTTGGGGCTGAGTCAGGATCTCCATCTTTAACATCACACCCTAAGCACAGGAGAGATTGAGAAGCACTGTGTTAGGGAAAAGGCCCCTCATTTCCTTTCTAATCTTGGGCCACTGTTCTGCTGGCTTCTGGATGGGTTTGTTGCCCTCCAGACTGACACTTTTATTTTGTGAATCGATTGTCCAGAATCACCCACTTGGTGACTTTCACCAAATTCACTTTTCATCTCAATCCTTGGCCTGCTGTTGCTGCTAAGTTGCTTCAGTCCTGTCCGACTCTGTGCGACCCCATAGACAGCATCCCACCAGGCTCCCCCATCCCTGGGATTCTCCAGGCAAGAACACTGGAGTGGGTTGCCATTGCCTTCTCCAATGCATGAAAGTGAAAAGTGAAAGTGAAGTCACTCAGTTATGTCCGACTCTTAGTGACCCCATGGACTGCAGCCTACCAGGCTCCTCCGCCCATGGGATTTTCCAAGCAAGAGTACTGGAGTGGGGTGCCATTGCCTTCTCTGAATCCTTGGCCAGAAACCACCAATTTCACATCTCACATGCAGTGGATGAATGTGAAAACTGTTTATATGAGGCACTTAATTACATAAAAAAGAGAAGAGATTGTTTTCAACAAAAAGTAATAAAATTTATTTAAGACAGAGGGTCTTAGAAGAGTACTGTGGAGAGTATCTGGGCAAAGGAAAGATCTTCTGAGCAACAGAGTGAAAGACAGATGGGTATTATTAATATTGCTAAGTTACTGCTCTCCGCGGGATTCTAGTTACCACTGTTTCTGCTCTTTCTTTTTATCCTTGACAGACATGCCTGGAGGAAGGAGCTTATTTTCATCCTCCTGTACCCAATGGTATTCTGAGCCCTCCTGACATGTTACCTAAAGTAACCCACCAACGCAGACCCCCAACCCCAGAGCTGATACAGGCCCAACCTGCTGTGACTATCAGAGGCAATACAATTAGACTCCATCTTCTGTTCCTGGGCATAAATACCACCATCATCCCAACTCTAGACTTTTCATTGTGACTGAAATTCCCTTTCTGAGCTTTTCTTAAGATCCTTCACATAGATTAATCCTTCACACAGTTTAATCCTTCACACAGTTTTCACATTCATCCACTGCATGTGAGATGTGAAATTGGTGGTTTCTGGCCAAGGATTCGGAGAAGGCAATGGCACCCCACTCCAGTACTCTTGCCTGGAAAATCCCATGGACCAAGGAGCCTGGTAGGCTGCAGTCCATGGGGTCGCTAAGAGCCGGACACGACTGAGCGACTTCACTTTCACTTTTCACAATCAGGAGATCTCTGTAAGCAACTATCAGAGGGAAAATCTTTTCATTTTAGTCCTGGAATTTTTGTTTTGTTTTGTTTTCTTTTTTTTTTCTTTGAAATTTTTGTTGTTCAGTCCCAAGTTATGTCTGACTCTTTGTGACCCCGCGGACTGCAGTATGCCAGGCTTCCCTGCCCCTCACCATCTCCCAGAGTTTGGCCAAGTTCATTTCCATTGAATCAGTGATGCCATCCAACCTACTTCGACTCTATCATCCTACTTCTGCCTTCAATCTTTCCCAGCATCAGGGTCTTCTCCAGGGAGTCAGCTATTGGACTATTTCTAAATATGATTTGGGATATTTATCACATTTTCCTTGAAAAGTAGACACATCCATTCTAGACCCTAGAATGTGTGTATCTATTAGGTTCTGTTTGTTCATTTGCTTGCTTTTTGCTTAGAGACCATGCATACATGTGTGTGCTCATTCACTAAGTTGTGCCTGACTCTTTGTGACCCTATGGACTGTAGCCCATCATGCTCCTCTGTCCATGGGGTTTTCCATGCAAGAATACTAGAGTAGGTTGCCATTTCCTCCTTCAGGTTATCTGCCCAACCCAGGGATTGAACCAGCATCTTCTGCATCTCCTGTGTTGGCAGGTGAATTCTTTACCATTGAACAACATGGGAGGCTAAAGACCACGTCTTGTACCAATTTTTAATCCCTCAGAGCTGATGGTAATGAAACTTGATCTTCAGTTATTGTTTAAAAGCTATTAGTTATATGATAAAGCGATCTGAACCCTGATATTTCCTAAATCACTAACGTTTTCTTGTCTCTTCCAGTTGAACCAAAGCATTGTGTTGGAAAGTCACTGCCCTCTATTCCAGAAACATTGCTCATTAAACTTCTGAAAATCTCTAGGTACCACATATTCCCTGTAGAGAAAACATATACATGAAGTTCCTTTTCATAGTAATTCTGACTTTAAATTTCAAGGTCTTAATCCTAGCATTACATTTGGGAGATGAGCAATATCCTATTAATTTGGAGTTTAACATTTGGGCATTTACCAAGTTCTACAAGGCAATTTTACATCCTGCCGCAACTATCTTTTATGACCAGAGTAAATTCTCAGCCTTGATGGGCAACCAAGAAGTTGGTCAAGGGCTCAGTGATGATGTTCACCCAGCAAAGAAGTGTATTCTTCCTTGTCTCCAACCAAATACACTGGCTTCTTCTGCCACCTCAAAAATCACCAAATTGTGCAGAGGTCAGTTATGGCAAATGTGCATTTCAAAGTTTGTGAAAACATTTCCCCTTGCTAATTTTCATATAATAGATTTAGACATTGTAATCTACTAATAAGAATTATGTTAATAAACTCTATAGATTATTCTTGTTTTATATTAACCAGAAACCTTAAAAAAAAAAAACAGAAATCAACTGCATCAATAATATCTTAAGAGAGAGCATTCAATGTGTTATTTGCTTCTACGAAAAAAAAAATGTGTGTGAATTTCAAAGCAATATGTGCTTCAATGATGGCTCAGATAGTAAAGAAGCTGCCTGCAATGTAGGAGACTTGGCTCTGATCCCTGGGTTGAGAAGATACCCTGGAAAAGGGAATGGCTACCCACTCCAGTATTCTTGCCTGGAGAATTCCATGGAGAGAGGAGCCTGGCAGCTACAGTCCATGGGGTCCCAAGGTGCTGGACACGACTAAGCAACTAACACTTTCACTTTAAAAGCCATACACATGAAGGCAGACAGAAAGATCTCAAGTCCTATTATGACAGAAATTAAATAGCATGAAGAAAAATATACACTCATTTCAGGAAAATTTTATAAGGTAGAAAATGCAAAACATGAATCATGAGGCAAGCTTCTGTTATGTTATGGCTACAAATAATTAATATTAAACCACAAAGAAAGAGAAGGGTGACTTTCCCCTATTCCCTCCCTCAATCCTAAATCTCTTGAGTATTTGCATGTTCACTGATATAATTTTCCTTTAATATTATGAAATTAAAATTTTTCTATTTTAAATAATTTAACCTACAAGAAGTTTTCTGAATGACACTATTTTGAGAAAGAACATGTCCTTACTGACTTGAAATTATCAAACTTTCATTTGCCAACAACCTAAAAATTAGCTTCTAATGTAACTTTTAAGGAAAAAGAAGAATCTAATTATAGACAACCCACAGAAAATGTCCTAAAAGCAGAGCTTAAATACAGTACTCGAAATCAAAGTGGAATCATCCAGGTAATCTTACATATTCTAAAATGAGAGTCTTTCTGAATAAGAGAGACTTCATTATATGTGTTAGACTTTTAGAGGAGCAAAAATGAAAATAAATTTTATCCAATTCATTCTCTTCTTAGGCAGGATGCTCCCTCATACTTACTAAGGAAAGAACGTCAAGGCAAAGATAGAAATATCTTTTTAGCCTCAAAAATGATCCCTCTTCTGCAATAAATGAGGAAGAAAGGACAAATTTCAATCTTATTTTTTTATAAAACTTTCAATTAAATTTTCAATTTTTGTAAACAACCCATTATGTAAAATTTAGAAAGCAGGAAACTAAAGCATATACCAACTCAGTTTGCTGTGCTCCAGGAGGTGGTGAATTTCCAAACATGAGAGAGTAGGTGATAAAAAACTTGAAAAGTGGAGTTTCTGTTTCCCTACTTTCTGCCACCTCCAACAAGCTTAGATATTTATTTTTGTAGTTTTCTTGTTGTTGATGGGGAAGGTATGTCCTTTTTCTTTTCCAAACTAAATAACTCCGACATGTGATTCACTTTACTCATCAAATTAAGAAACTGTGAAATAGAAAACGGAAGTGATTTTGTTTAGATTGCAAACTCCCTGGTCAAGAGTGGCAACTAAATTTTTTAACTTTTTTCGAGAAAAATCCCTAGAAGGAAGAAATTCCTGAAATGAGAATTCAGAATGAATATGAGGATGCATTTCTTGAATAACAGATTTAACATTGACTTGCATAAGAGAAGCCATGTATGAATGTGCTGAGTCACAAAATTCAGCATTGGTGATATTTTCACTAATGTGAAAAACTATTATACAGACTGGGAAATGCCAAATATTATACCAAATTATCCATCAAGCATTCCATTCTGACAAAAGAGAGGACTATTCTAATATGAGATCATCTCAGAGCATTGGTTTTATCACCAAAAGTAATTTTTTTAGTACAGAAAGATAAAAAACAATATTTACATTACCAGAAAAGGACATTAAATTCCTCATATACAATTTGTGTATAAAATATTAACAATTAGTTATGTCATCTAACTTTATTTCCCACTGGACATAAAGTTGGTGTTAACTTAGAATCACCTAGAGTTTGGAGGGAAAAGTCCATATACCCAAGCCTTACCTCAACCCAACTAAGTCATACTCTCCAGAGCATGAGGAATTTTCTAAGCTCTCCAAGTGATTCTGAAGCTCTCCAAAGCTGGGGAACCACGACAGTTGTACAAATTATTGATTAAGATGGTGTACTCTGGATGTGTTCATGGGTAGGGGGTGAAAAAGAAATATGTGTTTTAGTTTTAATTGTTTTTAGAAAATAAGCAGAACTTCCTTTTTTCAGTAATGCTTTAATATATAGTGTCTTAAAAACTGGATGTCAAACATCTTAGTGTTTTAAAACAGAGAAAATGCCAGTCAATATAAAAGAATGCCTTTTATTTCAGTTTGAGTTGGGAATGTTCAGAATTTACAACTAAAACTTCCTGTTCACCATTAAATTAAAAAAAAAAAGAACAGTAAGACATTAAGTCGATTTAGTCAGACAAAACAGGAACTGTAGCTGTTATGTGAGTAGCTAAGAGGATGTGGGCCTCACATACCAGCTCAAGATCCCCATGCAAAGCAAGTTTATAGCACATAATTATCATTACAGCACTGTATTACTTGGTGACACATATGGTATTACCAGAAAGAATTTACTAAAATTCTGAGTCTGAAATTTAAGCCACAGATATGTACTTGATAATAACATTTTGTTTTCATATGGGGAGCTGTTTTAAAAAAAGTGCATGGATTATGCTATGAATTTTGGAGAAGTCAAATTAACATGAATTTGTGTGAAAAACAAAGTTTTAAAGTTTGGATTAACCAAGAAAAAAATATGTCTAGTGGAGGAAGAAAATTCATGCTTTAATTTTATGAAAACTGAGTTGATGAGAGAAAATGGTTTTACATCTTAAATAATGTGGTCTGTCCACCTCTAAGAGCATAGGAATTTAGACAGTGGGGAAAGAAGTATTTGAAACTGCTAGTAAAGAATCTATTTTAAAATCACATGAATTTATTTTAGAGTAATACTTAGATTATACCCTGTTCAAACTATCAAACTCCCTTGCCACTCTTCAAAATCTGTGGGTCTTGATTTAATACTGAAAATATTCTCCAAGTTACTCTGGTTTATAAATGACCTGAATGTTAGCTCCATCTGTCTTAGATTGGAATCTGTGGAAACGGTCTGTGAGATCCATAGGGGCATAGAGAAATTTTACTAGAAAAGTTTTCAAAAAAACACCTATAATGAAGGGAGGAGGGCAGGCATGGAAGAAGGTAACACTGAGTACAGACAGCTTTGACTGAGACCTCTGACAGATGCATCAGGAGCTGTGCAGCTTCAGTGGTTGAGGCAAGGGGGTCCGGCTTGGTCTGCCCACCAGGCAGCAGGCCAGGCACAGGAGGGCCTCCACCGCTAACTCTTCTCCCCAAGGAGAGTGTAATTGGAGGTGAGGCAGCTCCGTAGGGCTGAGCAGAAACCAGCAGCTGATACAGCAGTAAGCGCATTAGTCCTGAGCATGGGTCTGAAACAAAGATAACCTCCATAATGCTGAAGCGTGAAAGAGAGAAAAAAAAAAGGAAAGAAAGAGAGAGAAAGAATGAGAGAGAGAGAGGGATGGAAGGTGGGAGGAAGGAAAGAAGCAAGGAAAAGCGGGGAAGAAAGAGAAGAAAAGAGAAAAGAAAGATGGGAATGAAAGGAAGAAAACGGAAAGAAAGAGGTGAAGGAAAGGCAGGGAAGAGGGGAGGGAAAGGGGAAGAACAAATCTGGGCAGAGCATGATGGTATGACTGCTCCTTACAATCCACCCTGCACCACTCAAACCACTTCTTGGAGGGAGTTAGAGTAAGTCTGCCCCCTGGGGAGGAACTTCGGCTCCTCTTCGGTCAGAAGAATCGACAGCCCAGGAGCAACAGCTGCTTCTCAGGTCCCACCTGTTACCTTTCAGCCCTCTCTACTCCACCATGCACTCTGAATGTCCCTCCTGCTGGGCTGGCAATTCAGTTGTCCTGCTTGGAGAGGTGAGCGAGATCCTCACTCTCAGTGGACCTGAGCCCCTCCCCAGGTCATGGCGGCTCTGTTGTGCATTTATCCCCAAAGTGGACCCAAAACCCCAAAGGAGGACTGGTTGGCAGCAAATACCCTCCATGCACCACGTGTCACAGTGGCGCATTTAGTCTGATCTGAGCACAGCTATCAGGACAAGAACTTGCAGCCTGGGCACCTTTATAGGTACATCCCGTTGTCTTTTCCCAAAACCTCCTCAACCAGATCTTCCAAATTTCCCTGTTTGATCAGCTCCAACCCCACGAGTCTATGGATATTTTTACTTTGTCTCACTTTTCTGTTCACACACAGTCAATAACTAAGGGCACCTCCCAGAACCCTGCCCAGTGGGCGCACTTGCCCTCACCATGCTTTTCAGGCTCATCCTGAATGGGACTGTTGGGAGCTGCGTCTTTAGCCATCACTAACAAACTGCGCAAACTGATGAGTGAACCAAGCCAGCCTCTTCCTCCGCTATCAGATGGTCGTAAGGAACCTCAGTTCCCACAGGAAGTCAGAGGGGAGGGGTGACAGAAGGGGTGGTAAGGGGCTTTGCACCACCTGCTGGCATAGCTAACCTGGACCATCTGGTCCTGCCTGTGTCCAGGGCTTGCAGCATCACTTCCATCTGGCAGCAGATCCCTGCCAGGCTTGCCGGATCTTGGCTTGGTGGTTCAGCAGACACTAGCTCAGGCCACATGAGGCTGGCCACCTGGTGTTCTGCCGTTCATTCTCTACAAGGGACCAGTGGTGTTCCAGTTGCTGTTTTCTGAATGATGTATCATTCATTAATGCTTTGTCTGGGTCCATTGCAGACCTCTTTCCTACCTGAGCCCTAGTGGAGCTGGCACTCTTCCACCCAACCGGTATACCAGTTAGAAGAGACTTTCCAAAGGTGGACCATACTGCCTCCAGAATCTGAAAAACATCTACCAAGAGTTATATTTCTTACTGGTGGGAGGTGAACTACACCAGAGTTGGTCCTTCACTTCGGAAGGGGTGCCCTGAATTCCTTAGGCCACCTGGTTGATGTGCTGGCCCCTTAACCTTCATGAGCATCGTCTTCCACCCTACAGGATCCACATGTCTTAGCACAGCGTACACACTTTGTGCTCATCTGGCCCTGTTACCTTGTGGTCTTTAATACATCAGAGCAATGTGACAATATGACATGCCACAAAATGTCCTGTCCAGGTCCCCTTTGGACTGTACTGCTAGGGCATTCAGTAGGAGATATAGACATAGGGCCACACAGTAAACATTTGACCCTAGTAAGTGCAAACAGTTTCTAATCCTCTTTTCTGATACAGACAGAAAGGAAGACATCCATCAGATCAATAACAGTGTATTGGAGGGCAGAACTTCTGTTCATCTCTACCAGTAAAGTTCCCTCACTCAGCATAACAACTACAATGAAGGCTCTTGTTTGATTCAGTTTGTAGAATTCTGCTGGCATCCACCATATTTCTGTAAAGACCAGACCAGTTAACTTAATGGGAATATGATAGGGACCACCTCGGATTGTGTAAGCAGAACACTCATACTAAGACACAGGACCGATTTCCAGTCTTGGGCAGAAGGGGCAGTTTCAGCAGCTTCTACTGCCCACTACGGTTGCCCTTACCCCAAGGATCAAGAACCAACTGAGGCTTCTGTCAGCTACCAAGATTGCCCACTATGATCCCATTTACTTCTGGCCTCCATCTGCCACCACACTCCTAGGAGGATTGCAATGATGCTGGGAGGTCTCTGGCTCGTGATCTCAATCTAGACCCTTGGGGAAGGGTCTCTGAAGGTCAGAGCATCTCTGTCTTCCCATCATACACTTACGTTAGTTAATGTTCACAATTCACTTCAGAGAAGGACTAGGAATTACCACTGAGTACCCTTGCTGCTGAGATGCAGGGTCTATTCTCCTGAGAATCTTGTTTCTCTCTCAGTGACAGGTTCCAGATATGAGGACTGGTGCAGGTCCAGGAACTGGGTAAGGAGCCATGACTTTTTACTGAGGCATCATCTTCTGTTTCCTGCTGATCCATCCTTGATTATTTTTCATTGTATAAATTCAGAAGTACCCTTGTTGGCTGCCTTTCACTCTTGTCTCTGGGGGAACTGACTGTGTACCTGTCTGAAGTTTGAGCCCCCTTGACTGGCCCCTCAACTTTGCAATGGATTGTGATCATCACACATACCTTGCACCACTGTGTGAACTTTATGATCATTTGGAAGCTTATTATTAGTTTTGATGGAAAGGTTGTATGCCAGCACATCCTACTATTGGCCAGCTGAAGACAGACATCACTGAACTTCTAATAATGCTGATGTCATTCTGCAGCAGATTTATTTGTTAAAAAGTGTATCCAAGGAGTCTTGGTGCCAATGTTACTTCTAGTTTGAAGCAGAATAATATAACCTGTGGAGAAAAAACTCATTGCTCAATATCTGAGACTTTACAGCCACATTATCTTCTAACCCTAATTATGTGAAATGCAGGTATATTTCCATTGCTGAAACTGCTACAGAACCTCACAGAGAACCATTTTCCTCCCACTGAATTTCTTAAAATTCTCAGATGCACTGGAAATTTAGTAAGCCACACAGGATCTGCATTAAAGGAAGAAACAAGATTTTATGGTGAGAGCTGAGATAGTCCTGAAATGAATACACATATGCAAAGAACAATAATGGCACCAAGCATCACAGCCTGTGAATGAAATGAAATGTGGCATTTTTCTTGGGCCATGCAATTGGGGCATCACAGAAAGTAGAAACCAACGAGGTTATTTAGGTCATTCTTTTTACCATGGAAACTGCTATTAGATCGTTCCAGGTGGGCTATAATCCCTAGTGTTTTCCCAAATTTCAAGTGCACACATGAGCACTAGAGTGGATTGTCTGGTGAAGGCCACTGAACTCTGAAGTTTCATCTCGGAATGCGGGGGTGCTGAAATTAATCAGCTAGGAAGAAGCCAAGGATCTTGTATTACAGAGTTACTTTACACTAATTCCAAATTACTCTGGTGAAAATATGGGTAGAAAAAAATATTAGAAGCGTCTTTGATAAGTATTTTCTTTTAGAATCACGTCTGCTTATTTTTCACTCAAAATTTTTAGGAAAACGAATATTAGAGTTAGGCAGATAGTCTAATAAACTTCATTTTACACGTAAAATATCTGGGGCCCTAAGGTCTGCCTTAAATCAGATGTGTTTCATGCAGATATTTCATTATTCCCAGTGAGATACACAATTGGAAGCTTTCTTTCTCAAAAAGATGTAAAATCGACATTTTGACAAGATGGTAAATGACTGTATTACGCTGTATCATGTTTTAATGGTTTCTCAGATATCCCAAGAAACCACGTCACAGTTGTTGTTTTTTTTAATTTCAGAATGTATTAATAATTCAATGTCAGCCTAATTAAGGCATACTTACTCTTAAGTCAAGAGTAAGGAAAATGGGGTCCTATATTTTAGAAACTATGTTTTTAGAAAATAATGGTTCCCTGATAAAAATTTAAGATCAAATGTTAAAGGACAAAATGTTAGAATCTTACCACTAACTGTATAACCTCAATTACATTTCAATCCTCTATTCCCTTATAACTGTGAATAACTTTCAATTCTCTAAGAAGCAAAAGTAAAGCAATTCCTTTCGATTTTAGAAAAAAATAATGTTTCGTATTAGCCTATTTTCTGAAATGTTCTTTTAAAAAATACTTGATATCAATTGCATTATGTCAAAATTTACTTCTTTGGAAATATTTCAGAATTCATAGTTCCTGAATTGTTTTTTCTTTTTAAGTTTAAATTTTTATTTTTACTTTGTTTTACTTTACAATACTGAATTGGTTTTGCCATACACTGACATGAATCTACCACGGGTGTACATGCGTTCCCAAACATGAACCCCCCTCCCCATACCATCTCTCTGAATTGGTTTTTTAAAAAGTTTCTCAATAACAAAAGAGTATAAGAACCCACCAACCTAATTCCACGTGCTCTGTCCTTTAGATTTTGAGTTCTTCTATAAATTATAGGACAAAAATTCACAATAATCAGTTTCAAATGAAAGAATAGAAACTCTTTAAAATGAAAGAAGACAAACTAAATCTCCAGTTGTCATCTTCAAGGGATTTAAATCCAGATTGACTTTATTTGATACTTTGACCTCAATTTACTTACTTATTTTAACCCTGCTGTCTCTTTATCACACAATACCAGCTTTTTTTCACAAATTTTTAATTTTTAATATAATTTTATTTATTTTTTAAATTAATTAATTTATTTTAATGGGAGGATAATTACTTTACAATATTGTGATGATTTTTCCCATACATCAATATGAATAACCACAGGTATACAGGTGTACCCCCCAACCTGAACCCTCCTCCCACTTCCCTCCCTATCCTATGCCTCTGGGTTGTCCCAGAGCACTGGCTTTGGGTGCCCGCTTCATGCATCAAACTTGCACTGTTGACCTCAATTTAGATTCAAATTTTATTTGTATTCTTTGGATAACTCAGTAGCTACAGAGTCCTGGGACAAGAAACACAGGTACTCATTGTCCCTGTTTTAGCTGATAGCATTAAGATCCACACAAGTTTGTTCTTTGAAGCATCAGTATGTGTGTTTACTGATTCTCTAAAAAAAAGTGATTCTGAAACCAGACGCCTTAGGTTCTGACATGCTGATAAACAGAAACAACAATCCAGGTACTAATAACCTTTTTAAAATGTAAAAGTGAATACTCGCTGAATGCTAACTAATTCTTGCAGGAATCTAAATACTAAAGACAAAAGCTGGTTCCAAAAACAAACAAACCTCTAAAACTGGTTGATCAGAAAATGGATTCATGGCTTCAAAGGATTAGCAGCAAATTAATTCATTGGAAGCAACAGTCTTATGTAGGAGCCAGAGAAAAGGATGAAACACAGGAAAAACAGCTCCATCTACAATGTCAGTTAAAAGGGACATGAAGGAAATGAGATTCTCATGGTTGAAAGCATTTCCTAACTTTCTTCAATTCTTATTTTGTTTCTTTAATAATATTAATTTTAAAATTTATTTTATATTGGAGTATAGTTTATTTGCAATGTATTAATTTCAGATGTATAACAAAGTGTTTACAAGGTGTTGTAAATATATATATGTGTGTATATATATATGTATATATATATATTTTTTTCAGATTCTTTTGCCATATATGTCATCAGAGAATATTGAATAGAGCTCCTTACCCTACAGTAGTTCCTGTTATCTATTTTTTAAATAGTAGTGTGTGCATGATAATTCCAAACTCCTAATTTAATCCCTTCTCTAATAATATTGATTTTTTAAAGTGATCTTCTGGGACTCATTACTCATGAGGTGATTGTTTCTCTGATATTTTCAAAGTCTCCTTTCCTATAAAAAGCCAAGAACATAGACAACAAGGGAGAGATCTGGTAGACCAGTGTGTGGCCTGGGAGATGGAGGCTACACCCATATCCTGGAAAGAGCTCAGACCTCAGCTGTGATGCTTCAGACCCTGGAGGAAGTTGCAGAGCAAGGGTCATGGCCCCCATCAGTGACTGCCATCCTCTGTCCCCTAAACGAAGACAAGGAAGGGAGGTGGGCATGACCTTCAGTAGAGTGGAGGTCTCATGGAATAACCCAGCAAGCTTCCTGAGGGCTCAGGCTGACACACACACTTCTGTGTTAAAAGTGCTAACATGTCTGATTTTCTCAACAGCCCTTAGAGGGTTCAGAGATAGGGAGACAGCACTGCAGAAAGTTCACATAACACATCCAAGTGTTCCAGGGAGTGTAGATCAGAGACAGGATGTAAAGTCCAGGTGGCAGGTCCTAGACCCACACTTTTGTACCTGTGGCAGCTTTAAAACTCCAGCACTACATCTCAGTCAAATATAGTGTCGTAGCAAACGAAGGAAGAGATAAGTAAATACTCAGTGAATCAGTCCATCAGGTGTGTATAGCTGTGTATGTGTGTATGTGAGTGTTCATACACACACATACATACACATGTATACATATATATCTGTGTATATATATGTTCATTAGGGATCCCCAGCCTCTGCAATCTAATGTCTGATGATCTGAGGTGGAGCTGATGCAATAATAATAGAAATAAAGTGCACAATAAGTGTAATATGTTTAAATCATGCTGAAACCATCCCCCTTCCCTGGTCTGTGGAAAAAATTGTCTTCCATGAAACCCATCCCTGGTGCCAAAAAAGCTGGGGACTGCTGCGTAGGACAATAATTCTCAGTTATATTTCACAGTTATTGCCTCTTGAGTGAACATCTTCACTGCTTGAAGAGAGCACACAAGTTTTCATAAAGCAGACAAGATTTCATAGTTTCTAACTCTAGTTTGCAAGAATCCTAAATTTAGTTTCTGTAATCTAACTTAATACTGCATAAAATGTTTTTTAATCATCCCTCAGTTAACTTGGTGAGCTTAAAAATCACTCCACAGCTCCAGGTGAAAAGTCAGTTAACTCTGAATTGAAATCTCAAGCATAACACATGTTGTGTTGTCTGCGTGGAGCCATCGTCCTTCCATCTGGTCTGTAGACACTGTTTTCAATACCTGTGGGTCTGCTGAAAGCATGGCTTCCTTGTGGTTTGAGGATGCTTTCCATTCTCTTGACACCTTTCAATTATGGGAAACTGTTGAGTTTCTCATCTGTGACCCCAGGAACCTCAGAGCCCCAGGGAGTTCTCGCAGGCCCCAGTCTTAGACCATGCAAGCTGCCACGCTCTGTTCTCTCACAGCTGGAACAGGGATGGCAGAGGCATCTTTGGGAGACCAGATCCCCACCCCCAGTCTGTAGCCTAGGCGTGAGATCTCAGGTCCACCCACAATACCTGCAGGACAAGTCTCCTTTGCCAACCTGGCAGAGCTGAGCAGCGAAGCGCCATGTTTTCTGAGACCACACCAACATCAAAGCCTGCAGTGGTTCCCGTCTCTCTTGTTCCCTCCTCCTCTCCCAGACAGTAAAATTTTATCTCCTGAGGGAAGAAAATTTGCCTCTTTTGTTGTGATTTGAATTATTCTTCAAATTTGTAGTTTACGAATAAACTTGTGTTCTGATTCCGTCATACTCTTAATCTTTTACAGCACAAAAATTTTTCTCTCAAAGGATGGTCTCTTCTGGGAGACCAAAACTACTTTGACGAATTTAATTCTGAACTTAGACTGTCCCTCTATCGCCCCAAGGTCAGTTATTTAAATGCTCTGTAACTCAGTTTCCTAACTCGTAGAGATGTGAGGAGGATTCGATGAACAAGACATGGAAGCATTTGAAACAGAGTAGATATATAGAAGTACTAACAATAACTTTATCATTATTACTAATATTTTTATCATTGCTGTTACTTTTAATAGACAAAGACTAGGGGAAGAATCTCAGATGTCTAAAAAAAAAAAAAAAAATTGCAGAGAACTGGCCCAATTACCTACCTAATAGGTTTATACTGGCACAAAGTTATTCCCTTTACTCAGAGTAGCTTTGTGAAGAAGAAGGCTTCTTTAGTCTTAAGGGAAAAAAAAGACAAATTTTAAGAGATTTACTGATGCTGTCCATGTCACTAATACAGAGAAAGAAAAATACGAATTTAATTCCTAGACTTCAAAGCCACTCCTACTGTTGACTAAGTTATGAGTGGACAATGGAAAAAACCTTCTAAACTGGAAAAGTGAAACCTGATTTTAAATTGAACTTGGTGAAATATTTGATTTTTTGAAAAAATACGTCCTGAGACTCTTGCTGTGTAGAGCTTTATGCTAGATGATATGGGTCATACTAAAACTGAGATGTATAACACTTTTTCTTTATCATCTAGGAGTTTACAACATAAAGAGATAAACATATATGCACAACTAATTATTTTATAGCATATGAAACACTTTGAATAAACCCAATTTCCTGTGGGACCAGATGCTGAATGAATTTCATGCTGATTTAGACAAGATCCAAAAGACTTCATGAAAGATATAATATTTGATGAGAACTTTTAAAAAATATTTGCAAAAGAGTGCTGGTAAATTTTTAACAATTAGCTCCCAGAAAAATATAGATAGATATAATTCATTATATTTTTATATATAATATGTATAATTAATTTTATTATAAAAATTAATGATACAGATCTATTAACCCACAATTTGCAAATAATGAAATGGGCAATATTCTTTTGTAATTTCCATTTTGACATAAACTCACAAAATACTTTCCTTGATTTTTGCTAAACTCTGTGCCTATAGATGACCAATATTGGCATTTAATAAATGAATGTGATTGCAAATGCCCTACATTGTAACTTCAATAGCTCGTCAGTGGTGTTAGCAACTTAACAGGATCAGTAGTAGTTTTTCTATTTCTTTAATCTTTCATGCTCTTCACTATGTAAGAACCACTAAAATGACACATTTTTAAGCTTAATCTGCATTATTGACATTCTTTTCAGTATTTTCTTAAGTCTGGAGATAACCAATAAGGTGATCAAACTCTGATTTTTCGTGCTTGTTGATTTCCATGGTCTGAACATTCTACCATGTCTGATTTCAAGCTATCATCTACATGAAGATGTTGAAAACAGAGTTGAAAAAATTATCTTTGTACAACATTATGTTATAGACTTAAGTAGAATAAAAACACACAAAATGGGAAAATGTTAGCAAAATAATTAGGTAAGTAATGTTTTTAATATTTCTCATAAAATACTTGCAAATTTACCACTGGACTACACCAGCCTGGTTCCAAGGGGACTCTGGCACCCACTGGATATAATGGTTTTTAGAATATCTACATGCCTGGATCTTTACCCTCATTTATAGATGAAAAAAAGGGGATCAGAAAAGTAACTTGTCCAAGGTCATTCAAAAATGAGGTGGTGGAGATATGCTTTTCCTACATGATGCCATGAGCCAAATTGCTTTCATGTCTGTAATTTACAGAGAGTGGTCTAAATACAAGGCCTTTGGCTGCTCTAAGCAGAAACCCCATTGTCCAGGACTGCTCAGCCAGCACTGTGTCAGAAAGGGCACCAGAGCCAGCTTACTACAGTGCTTGTCATTGTGCTGTTGTTTAGTCACTAAGTTGTGTCCAACTCTCTTGCAAACTCATGGACTCCCTCCAGGTTCCTCTGTTCGTGGTATTTCTCAGGCAAGAATACTGGAGATGGTAGCCATTTCCTTCTCCAGGGGATCTTCCTGACTGAGGGACTGAACCTGTGTCTCCTACTTGGAAGGCGAATTCTTTACCACTGAGCCATCTGGGAAGCCCACAGTGCTCCGTTACTTCCATTTTAAACACACGTGGCTAAGCAAGGCAGTGAATGGCAGGAAAGGGTTTGAATCTGGAAGAGCGGTAGTGTATCAGCACGTGGACAGAAGGTATGATGTCATAGCTGGCAGCGTGTAGACTGGTTGCCTGCAAGGTACTCCTCACTTTGAGGTGATCCACGTATTGGGCCACTCTGGTGTCCAGGCAGCAACTCTGCAGTCCTTCAGTGCGATGGATTTCTGGAGGCCCCCTGCCACTCTACACAGAGCTGAGACTGGGCCAGGACATGGTTCCCTTGCCTCCAGGGAGCTTACCCGGACATGGTTCCCTTGCCTCCAGGGAGCTTACCCTGCACGATGGTGGTTGGAGCACTAACCTAGACATGGGACATCCACACACGGTTTCATAGCTGCTTGCTAACAAGCCTGTGTGTCTGTGTGTGTGTGCCTGTTTTCGTGCCTGTGTGTGTGACTATGTGTCTGTGTATGCTTGTGTATGCCTCTGTGTGTTCCTGTGTGTGTCTGTGTATGTGTCTGTATGCCTGCGTATGACCATGTGTGCCTGTGTGTGTGCCTGTGTGTCTATGGGTAGTATCCCGTGTGTACCTGTGTGAATGCACGTGTTTGTATACGTGCGTGGAAGTGTTAAGTGTATGTGATAGACAGCATTTGGTCTGAGACTTGTGTTCTTTAAAGTCTAGGTGTAGTGGGCAGTAACATCTGACCCTCTTTCTCCTCATTGTTTCCTGTGGCTGGTACTATCTCTGATAAAGAACACAGAACTTGGTCTAAATTGCTTCTTAATAGTGGGCTTTTAAATTTTGATCTGTAGTGAAAGAAGGAGAGTTTCACAAAGAGGAAACTAATTCTTCCAGAGTTCAGAGGTGCCTGGGGGCAGCGAAGACGAAGCCAGCGTGCGTTGGGGAAGCTGCCCATCCTTGTAGGAAAGCCTGTCACCAGTCCTGGGAGTCAAGATCACAGAATGCCCAAGGAGGATTCTCCCAGGCCAGACTAGGCCTAAATGCTCACAGCAAGCCACTTAATTTAGTTCTTTTCAATGTGTGAAAATATCTGCTTGCTTCTTTTTTTTTTAAAAAAAAAAAGAGAGGGAATTCCAGGTGTGTCTCCAAAAGTATTATTTTTCTCTATGATCCTGGCTACTGAAAGGTCACCCCATTCTTTCCCTTCTAACTCACCTGTCACTTTGCCTTTCAAAGAACGTCCAGGCCAGGCCTGTGCTGTCAACCACTTGGAGCAGCTGCTGTTTTGTCTGCTCCACTGAGCTTCTCAGATGTCAAACAGGGTGACTCCTCCGTACAGCCTCAAGTGGGTGAATCTCATGGGGTCCTTTGTCCCGCACCCATTTGGATTTAATAACCAACCCCTTCCTTCTGCCCAAGGATCAAAAACCAGCAGGGCAGCTTTCACTTTTTCCTCTCTATTCAGACATTTTTACTTTCATCAGCAAATTTACTCCTCAACAGTAAAGTCTCTGAGAGCTTGCTGAGGAAAGAAGGTAGGAAGATTGTGATCAACTTTGAATGCTAAAGACTTTGGCCTGGATGCTGTGACAGCACAGATGGCTCTCCAGGGAAGTGAGGTAACCAAGCTGGACTTTAGAAACAATTCGGACATCAGCATGATGCCTGGTTTAGATAAATTAGAGGCAGAGTCAGGGTCAAGGGGCTGATTCAACAGGTCAGAGTGAAAGAGATAAGATCTGAGCCAGTGTCCTAACACTGCATATGGAAGGTAAGGCAAGTATTTGAGATACCGGAGTAGACAGTCAAGGGGTCCAAGATTGATTGGAAGGGGGAAATGATTGCAGTGGATGAAGCAATTCAGGGGTAAAAACAGGGGACAGAGGAGGGAGCTGGAGTCCATCACAGGATGTGGATACCACGTGTGTGTGGAAGTGGCCAGTGATATACTGAAAAGGCAGATCTGATAAAAATAGGAACTGAACTGAATGGGAAGAAATTTAAATTAGTTAGTGAAGTAGTGTAATCCCCTTCAGCAGAGAGTATATTATTGGTGTCTTAGAAAGACTCTTAAAGGTCACCTAGTCCATCTTCAACATGTATGAAGCTAAATGAAACATTTATAGGGACACAGGGGTGTGTCTATGAAGGAGAAATTTATTTCTTACCATCAGAGTCACTTTTAGACTGAGAAGTCCACTAACAATAATACTGAGGATTGCAAAGTCTTTGCATCTTATTAATATTTTTGATATAAAAGCTTTGAACAAAATGAGCCTGTTAGGATTATAGCTTTAACTATCCTTGTTGTAAATGGAATCACCCCATTTCTCTGCTCAGAATTTATGAACTGTGCTCTGTCACCCACAGCATAATCCCACCATCAGCCAGTCTGAATCCTCCTCCCATAAAGCCCTTTGAAGGGCTGCAGGAGATGCAGGCAAAAACCCTGTCTTCAAAGGATTAGCCCATCAAATAGGTTCTAAGGTCCTCACTTTTCCATCTGGTGGGTTGGTTATACTCAGATTCAAAAACATGCTGTGTGAAAAAGAATTAGAAGGAGTAAAGGAGAGAAGAAAGCTACACTTTGGAAAATGAGAGTAAAGAGGTAGGTGGTATTGCTGAGCCACAGAAAAACAAGAGGGACTTAATTATCACAACTTAAAGAGAAGGAAAGATGGGCTCTGATATCTCAGGGAGAACCACCTCGGTCATCATCACCACTGGAGTTGCTCTGTTTTCCTAAGCGGCTGAAAGCAACTAAACATAGAAAGTTGGGAGGTTGAGGGTAGCAGAGGAAAAGTAGTATATAAAGAATGGATAAACAGCAAGCTCCTACTGTAGAGCACAGGGATCTATGCTCAATGTCCTGCAATAAACCATAATGGAAAAGAAAATGAAAATGAATGTGTATATATATATACACACACACACACACACACACAAATAATTGAGTCACTTTGCTGTACAGCAGAAATTAACATAGTATTATAAATCAGCTATACTTTAACAAGGGGTTCCCTGGTGGCTCAGACAGCAACGAATCTGCCTGCAATTTGGGAGACCTGGGTTTGATCCCTGGGTTGGGAAGATGCCCTGGAGGAGGGCATAGCAACCCCCTCCAGAATTCTTGCCTGGAGAATCCCATGGACAGAGAAGCCTGGTGGGTGTAGTCCATGGGGTTGCAAAGAGTCAGATATGACTGAACAACTAAGCACATACTTCAACAAAGCAAATTAAAGATAAAGGACTCAAAAAATAGAACTTCAGCAATCTTTAATCTGAGAAAATTTGTTTGGTAAATAATTTTGAAATAAATATATTTTAGTTTTGTGATGTCTTTGAGAAGCCACACATTATTAATCAGGAGAGGTAAAAAGTCAATGACCATAAACAAATGAATGACAATTAATAAACAATGATTATTATCAATAAAGATTGATACTAATTAGCCAGGGATAGCTTTGTTGGTTTCAAATGCTGTTTTCTAACAAATCTTTAATCCTGAAAAATCTAACTCTAAATTCCATGTAATTTATCTCCATATAACTTTGATTCTGAAACTACTTTGAAAAAAGAGACCAGAGGAAGATGGATAAAGAATGCCCCTAAAATAATAAATTTGAGTGATAGAGATTCTGATAACCTCAGCAAGTAGTGACATAAGTAATTTCTAGGAATGTACATATTTATTTCACAGACTTTACCAAATTCATGTTTCTAAGATGATTATGGAGTTTGGGGTCCATGCAGCTCCACAACTTTTAAAGACATTAACTCTTTGTAGGGGGCAACATCCCTAACCCTACTTGTGAAGCCAGGTTCCATCCCACAGCCTTTCCAGAAATTTCCCTCTGCTGACACAGGCAAGATGACTTCCTGGGGGTGGCCAGGAGGTGTGGTTCCACGCAAGAGGAGATGAGCCTGCCTGGCACCTACAGGGTCTTCGTGTGTCTGCTCTGAAGACTCATCTCCATTTCAGGGCTTCCCTCAGGGTGGGTGGGTATCTCCCTCTGCTCAGCCCTGCTTCCTGCTCTTTCCCTTAGAATTTGAACCCAAGAACTCTCCTCTGTAAATGTCCTGCATGTCTATATCGCCAAGGACCAGACCTCTAATATCACTCAATCTAAAACATCTAGCAAATGAATATATTTGCTGGTAGCATTACCCTGGCAGCAACATTTAATGTAATATACAAAAATGTTCACCAAAAAAAGAGTAGTTTAATGAGAATATATTAGGCTTTTTATTTGAAATCATGAAATAGATAGAGTTATAGTTTTGACAAGATTAAGAAACCATCAGAAAGATGGTTAAGATAAGGATCAAAATTTAGAGTGCATATAAAATATTTTGAGAGTCCCTTGGACTGCAAGGAGATCCAACCAGTCCACTCTAAAGGAGATCAGCCCTGGGTGTCCTTTGGAAGGAATGATGCTAAAGCTGAAACTCCAATACTTTGGCCACCTCAAGCGAAGAGTTGACTCATTGGAAAAGACTCTGATGCTGGGAGGGATTGGGGGCAGGAGGAAATGGGGACGATAGAGGATGTGATGGCTTGATGGCATCACTGACTCGATGGACGTGAGTTTGAGTGAACTCTTGGAGTTGGTGATGGACAGGGAGGCCTGGCGTGCTGCGATGGGGTCGCAAAGAGTCGGACATGACTGAGTGACTTAACTGAACTGAACTGAAAATATCTTCATTGTTATGGTGAACATTCTTTTTGGAAAAGAATAAATTAGTTGTTTATTAAAAACAAAACCTTAATATTATTCTTCAAAAATAACATTGTATAAAAAAGAAGTGTTAGTTGCTCAGTCGTGTCTGATTCTTTGAGACCCCGTGGATGGTGTAGCCCACCAGGCTCTTCTGTCCATGGAATTCCCCAGCAAGAGTACTAGACTGGGTAGCCATTACCTTCTCCAGAGGATCTTCCCAACCCAGGGATCAAACCCAGGTCTCCCACATTGCAGACAGATTCTTTACTGTCAGCCACCCATATAGAAAGCCCAAATAGAAAAGAGAAGCCCATGTAGAAAAAGAGGACAATGCCGATCCAATTAAAAAAAATAAAAAGCTATACTTGGCCTCTTGCTTGCGAAAGCAGGATATGAAGTGTTGCTGTGCAAAATGCCAATCTTGTGTCTGCCGTAACTAACCTGTTGTCACTGAGAGATGAAACGTGTCCATGTTTCAGCTGAAACCTGTGGCGTTTGCAGATTCAGAACAGCCATCATGACGTCATGACGGGGGAGTTTACCTCTGGACGTGAGCTCTTCCATCCAGGACATCATCACTACATGGATCATGGCAATGATTCTGCCAAAGCCTTTCTGCTCTCGTGTGTCTCAACTGCAGAACACTGTGCCAAGATACAGAGAAGTCAATTGATCTGTATTCATGCAACATATTATTTCATAGAATTTCCTGTCTCCTACACTTAACCCCAAAAATATACCATTCAATTTCTCAATTCTGATTCAATATCCAGCAAAATTTTTGCGTTATTCATTGAGATTTTGGAATAACTGTCCTTAACAAACATGTTGTAAGTAGTGACACATATAGACTCATGTTGTTTGAAACTGAAGAGAGCTCAGCTTTTACTTAATTTCTTTGTATTTTTTAAAACGAGTCCAAAATCTTTATTTTACACACATGAAAAACCTTCTGAGGTCTCAAAGTATAAAATGGATGTCTGCTGTTAATTGCAATCTCAGCACAAATACATATATGATTAAAATGTAAATATGTATTTATGGCAACGAAGCAACACTGGAAAAAGAACTTGGGCTCAAAACATATTTACCAGTTTGGGCCAATGCTTCCTTCTCACAAATAGTCTTTGGTGTGGATATTTTTGTTGTTTTTCAGTCATTTACTCATGTCTGACTCTTTACAACCTCATGGATTGCAGCACGCCAGGCCTCCCTGTCCTTCACTATCTCCCCAGGTTTGCTTAAATTCATGTCCACTGAGTTGGCGATGCCATCCAACCATCTCCTCCTCTGTTGCCTTCTCCTTCTACTTTCAATCTTTCCTAGCATCAGGGTCTTTTCCAAAGAGTCAGCTCTTCACATTAGATGGTCAAACTATTGAAGCTTTAGCTTCAGCATCAGTCCTTCCAATGAATATTCAGGGTTGATTTCCTTTAGGACTGACTGGTTTGAACTCCTTGCTGTCCAAGAGACTCTCAAGATTTTTCTCCAGCACCACAATTCGAAAGCATCAGTTCTTCAGTGCTCACCCTTCTTTATGGTTCAACTCTCACATCCGTACATGACCACTGGAAAAACCATTGCTTTGACTATATTGCTAATTTAAAACCAAGAATGTACTAACCAAATTTATAAATCATTTTCTGGCTTAATCCTCCATAGAATGTATCACCATATCCCAGATGCATCAACAGGTCCAGGCTTCTGATATGCAGAAATCAGGGGTTACAAGGAAGGTGACAGGGGTCTGCTCAATGGCCTGACCTCACAGGAGTTAATCCTCATACTGTACTGACTTTAAGGGAATTTAGAAATTATTTCAAGCTAAACATATTATTTTGACTAGTTTAGACTAACTACAAGGTTTTTCGAAATGCTACTACAAGCGTGGTACTGAAGAGGTTCGATTTACACAAAGGCAAGCTTAAGTCCATTTGCTGCATGCTATTTGAGGAGGCAAAATCTCCTTCTCTTTACTATCCTCTCTCTTGAGGTTTGAAGGTTCTTTTTAAAATGCAAATATTTTCTGGGTCAATTTACTTTCTCAGAAAATCCTTGAGGCTAAAGAAAAATAGGTTGCCTGAAATAGCTAAATTGTCTCCCTACTATTTCAAGCAGTGAATTTCATGAGCCTTTCTTCACCCCCAAAAGAAATATGTGGAAGAAAAATACCACAGCAATCATAACATTTACTGAATTGCAACGTGCCAGATAGCATGCTAATGCTAAGTTACACAAATGCAACTTATCTTATTTATTCCTTATAGTATCCTTCCCACATAGGTATCATTAGGAACTACAGATCTGGGGAGCTCTGACAGGTAGAAAGGTAAGTTATTTTTTAGTCACTCAGTTGTGTCCAACTCTTTGCGACCCCAGGGACTGCAGCACGCTAGGCTTCCCTGTCCTCACCATCTCCTGGAGCTTGCTCAAACTCATGTCCATTGAGTCAGTGATGCTATCCAACCATCTCATCCTCTGTCATCCCCTTCTCCTCCTGTCTTCAATCTTTCCCAGCATCAGAGTCAGTTCCTCACATCAGGTGGCCAAAGTATTAGAGTTTCAGCATCAGTCCTTCCAATGAATATTCCTTTGATTTCTCTTAGGACTGACTGATTTGATCTCCTTGCAGTCTAACGGACTCTAAAGAGTCTTCTCCAACACCAGTGTTCCAAAGCATCAATTCTTTGGCTTTCAGCCTTCTTTATAGCCCAACTCTTACATCTGTACAGGACTACTGGAAAAACCATAGTTTTGACTAGACGGATCTTTGTTGGCAAAGTAATGTCTCGGCTTTCTAAATGCTGTCTAAGTTTGTCATAACCTTTCTTCCAAGGAGGAAGTGTCTTTTCATTTCATGGCTGCAGTCACTATCTGCAGTGATTTTGGAGCCCAGAAAAATAAAGTTTCTTACTGTTGCCATTGTTTCCCCATCTATTTGCCATGAAGTGATGGGACCGGATGCCATGATCTTCATTTTCTGAATGAGGATTAAGCCAACTTCTTCACTCTCCTCTTTCACTTTCATCAAGAGGCTCTTTAGTTCCTTTTCACTTTCTGCCATAAGGGTGGTGTCATCTGCATATCTGAGGTTATTGATATTTCTCCCAGCAATCTTGATTCCAGCTTGTGCTTCATCAACCCTGGCATTTCACATGATGTACTTTGCACATAAGTTAAATAAGCAGGGTGACACTATACAGCCTTGATGGACTCCTTTCCCAATTTTGAACCACTTTGTTGTTCCATGTCCAGTTCTAACTGTTGCTTCCTGACCTGCATACAGATTTCTCAGGAGGCAGGTCAGGTGGTCTGGTATTCCTATCTCTTTAGGAATTTTCCACAGTTTTTTTGATCCACACAGTCAAAGACTTTAGCATAGTCAATAAAGCAGAAATAGATAGGTAAGTGTTTTGCCTAAAGTCACAGAAGCAGCAGAAAAGACAGTGAATACAGCTCCACTTCTGTGACACTGACCTTGACACAAGCTGCCTCTCAAGATGTGTCTCCATCTTCTCATCATTTTCTCCTGACTCAGAGGGAAAGACATTAAAGTGTTTATCTCCACTGGCCCTCTCCACTGTCCATCCTATCCATTTGACATATACTAGGAAAGCAACCCTGCATTTCTTGAATTTTTCCTCCTCACTCCATCATGCTATTCAGTATCTCCAACTGATCCTGTGAACACTTCCCTCCTTTCTTCTTATTGACCAATAAATATACTCACCTCCACCATTGCTATCTCTCTCTCTTTTTTTTAAAGATTTTATTGAAATATAGTTGATTTACAATGTTGTGTTAATGTCTACTGAATAGCAAAGTGATTCACTTATACGTATATGTATACATTCTTTTTCAGATTCTTTTCCATAATGATTTATCACAGGATATTGAATATAATTCCCTATGCTGCACAGTAGAACCTTGTTGTTTATCTGTCCTACATATAATAATATGCATCTGCTAATTCCAAACTCTCAGTCTGTCCTTCCCCTGCTCCCCTCCCCCTTGGCAATCACAAGTCTGTTCTCTATGTCTGTGAGTCTATTACTGTTTCATGGATATATTCATTTGTGTCATATTTAGATTCACATATAATATCATACAATATTTGTATTTCTCTATATGATTTGTTTCACTTAATATGATAATCTCCAAGCCCATGCATATTGCTGAAAACAGGATTGTTTCAACCTTTTTCAATGGCTGAGTAATATACCATTGTATATACGGACCCATCTTCTTTATCCATTCATCTGTTGTTGGACATTGAGGTTGATTCTTATAACCATTTAGCTTGGTTCTTATAACCATTTAGGTTGTCTCTTATAACCACCTTATTATTTCTGCACTTTTTTTTTGTAATTTCTTGGATAAAAATATAATTTCCATTTTTCACCAAACAATTTAAATGATTTACAGGGTGGTTTCCAAAAATGGCTACAGTGAGGCTCAGAGTTTTTGCTGCCGATTCCTGACTCCTAGTGACGGTGCTGCACATGGTCAGAAACCATTGTTACCATTTCCTTCATAATAATTGTTTCCTCTTTATTTCCACTGTGATCACTGGATTTGGTGGGTTGGAATTGATATTTTTCATTTTAACCTTGCATTGGCACTTCTGCCTCTTGTCTTTCTACTTTCCAGTATATAGAATAACACCCCTGCAGAATGTGACCTCCTAGAATAAAACTTTGATCACATATCTGCCTTGTATCTGAACTTGCCAAGCATCCTTGTGGTCTCAGAACAACAGAGAAATTCCTCCACCAAATTCCCAAAACTGTCAAAGTGTGAACCCCCACTCCAAGTCACTATTCACCTCCTTCTTCCTTCTGCAAAGCTTCTCTTCTCAAAGTGCTCCTTCCTGGTTTCCTCCACCCAGCAGGACCATCCATCCTTCCTGGTTTTGTGTTTGGACCACTACGTGTTCTATGGCGTCACCTCCTTAGCATCACTCAGGTCCCTCCACCATGACCTCACATCCTATGCTGCTCAGTTTCCTCTGGGCAATGTTGCCTCACTGTTTCACCCAGCAGGCTTCCAACACGGGCTTTTACAATTTGACAATTTTTAAAATGTCCTGTTACCATCATGGTCATGACTGTGTGTCTTGCCTCTTGTTTTCTTGAGGTCAGTGTAAGATCTGGACCATTTCTCTATGTCTCTGCTCCTACCCCACAGTGTAGAATACAACACTTTGCTCATATCTGGGCATGGCTATTTGGTGAAAAGGTAATATTTAGCTAGGATTTTATATTAACTCATTAAAGAATTGGCAACCACCTATTAATGGAATCCTGTAACAAGAAAACAATTTTTAAAAATACTTTTCAGGATACAAATGGTTGGACTTGTTCCCACCATCCTCACCCCCCACCAAATATGATGTGCCATTTATCAGGAGAGCTTCTGGGAACTCAATCTCTGTTAAAGAGCTTACTGGGCCATTAATAGAAGGAAACAGATTCAGATTGCTAGACAATTAAAAGTTTCAATTACCTCAAAGATGACTCCACTCTGGTAGTAAAAATAAAATAAAAGGCAAACCTATAAACTTGTTCCATGAAGGCGTCTATGAATACGAGAAACAATGGATGAAAAATGAAGCATTAAGCCAATTTCTCCAAAGACAGGTTAATGCTCTTACAAATTTTTCCATTTGTTCCTTAAATAATTCTCCATTTCACGATCTGAGCTGTCCAAGTGCTAACATCATGCCTTCATAACAGTGCCAACTTACTCTTGGCACAGTTACAGCTTAATTTTTGAAAGACTGCATTTTATATGCTCTATTTGTAAGGCGAATTTAGACAAAATTAGGACATGAAAATTAGCACAATGAAGAAGAATAAGAACAAGAGGTCTGTGCATGCAAAGAGTTGCAACAGATCATAAGTATTGCTTCTCAAAATGAGCTACACTGTACAAAAGAGAATTCTTGATAGGACTCCGGATGAAAAATGAGGACTGTTTTCTAGATTGTCAACTCACTGTGAGCTCATGAGGAGATTTACTCCTTTTAAATAACTCTTAGGAGAGTGTTGGAGAACTTGAAATAGAGTCAAACATGACCACAAATAGGAATGTGTCCTATGAGACCATTGGTTGTTTTCAGGCAAATACATTAAATTAAGTACTATAGAGCAGCGAGACCATTGATGTCTTTGAATGATCTATATTGATTCTGCAAATGACAAGTATATTAGATAATTATGCAAACTTTAGGGGTAATTATCATAAGGTAAAAATAAATATGAAAATAATCATGATTCAATAGTTTATTTTTACTGAAAAAAAAATCTGGACTTCTTCTTCTGAAAAGATAGAGTACATGTAACTTCTCTATTCCTCTCAGTAAGAAGACATAACAACCCTGAATATTATGTATAAACAACATATGAGTACTCCTCAAGGCATAGGGAAAAATGTACTGTAGACCAGGACCTCAGCATCCTAAGAGTGACACAGTGGTGAGTGTCCTGGGCCCCCTTTTAGTCTAGAATCCCTCATTTGGGGTCCATAAGAAAGAGATGGGAATAGCAGACCACCTAACCTGCCTCTTGAGAAATCTGTATGCAGATCAGGAAGCAACAGTTAGAACTGGACATGGAACAACAGACTGGTTCCAAATAGGAAAAGGAGTATGTCAAGGCTGTATATTGTCACCCTGCTTATATAACTTCTATGCAGAGTACATCATGAGAAATGCTGGACTGGAAGAAACACAAGCTGGAGTCAGGATTGCTGGGAGAAATATCAATAACTTCAGATATGCAGATGACACCACCCAAATGGCAGAAAGTGAAGAGGAACTAAAAAGCCTCTTGATGAAAGTAAAAGAGAAGAGTGAAAAAGTTGGCTTAAAGCTCAACATTCAGAAAACGAAGATCATGGCCTCTGGTCCCATCACTGCATGGGAAATAGACGGAGAAACAGTGGAAACAGTGTCAGACTTTATTTTTCTGGGCTCCTAAATCACTGCAGATGGTGACTGCAGCCATGAAATTAAAAGACACTTACTCCGTGGAAGAAAAGTTATGATCAACCTAGATAGCATATTCAAAAGCAGAGACATTACCTTGCCGACTAAGGTCCGTCTAGTCAAGGCTATGGTTTTTCTGGTAGTCATGTATGGATGTGAGAGTTGGACTGTGAAGAAAGCTGAGCGCCGAAGAATTGATGCTTTTGAACTGTGGTGTTGGAGAAGACTCTAGAGAGTCCCTTGGACTGCAGAGAGATCCAACCAGTCCATTCTGAAGGAGATCAATCCTGGGATTTCTTTGGAAGGAATAATGCTAAAGCTGAAGCTCCAGTACTTTGGCCACCTCATGCAAAGAGTTGACTCATTGGAAAAGACTGATGCTGGGAGCGATTGGGGGCAGGAGGAGAAAGGGACAACAGAGAATGAGATGGCTGGATGGCATCACTGACTCGATGGACGCGAGTCTGAGTGAACTCCGGGATTTGATGATGGACAGGGAGGCCTGGCGTGCTGCGATTCATGGGGTTACAGAGTCGGACATGACTGAACGACTCAGCTGAATTGACTGAAGATACTGGAGAAGCAGACAGCAGAAAGTAAGGCCAACTGAGACAGAACAGAAAAGCCTGCTCTCTCACTAAAGGAGTAGGAAAGGGACATCTTGGAGGGACAGCGAACTTCTAGAGCATAATCACTCTGCTCCAGCCAAAACCAGAGGAAAACTGTGGTCTACTACCATCCCTGTCATCACAGTCCACATGGAGAGCGTAGACTCCACCCTCAGCAAACTCTAAAAAGACACCCCCTTCATGTGGTGTTTGAGAAGCAGGGAGTCTGGGCTCCTACCCACCAGCAATAATGGACCTCAACAACAACCCAGTGGTGATGGAACCTCCCTCCACACTGTAGGTGGGTAAGGTAAAGGTAGTCATTAGGTGCCTCCTCCCTCCCAGCAAGGACATTACAAATGGAGCCTCCTGGGAAACTTGACTGCCCACCTCCTCCCAGCAAGAAGGAGCTCCCAGTGGAAGGAGCCCCCAGTGTCAGTGGAAGCAAGAAGAAAACCTACCATGTGACAGTCACCAAGCAGCAGTCTCTTCCTAGCTGAAGGGGTGTTATGAGAGGTTTGCTAAAACACATGATTTTAAATAAGACCCAGACTCCCAAAACATTATACTAAAATTGTCCAGATTCCAATCAAAAGTCACTCATCTTACCAAGAACCAAGAAGATTTCCACTTGAATGAAGTAAGATAATCGATAGACATTAACACTCAGATGACATGGGTGTTAGAATAATCTGGCAAGGACTCCCAACAGCCGTCATAAAAACACTTCCAGAACCAATTATGAACATGTTTGAAACAAATTTAAAAAAAAAAAAAAAACAGAAAGTTTTAACAAAGAAGTAGAAGGTATGATGAAAAATCAAATTGAAATTTTAAATTTAAAGTTACAAAAATCTGAAATAAAATTAGAACAGAACAAATCAATTAAAAAGAAAGAAAGTGGCATGGGAGACTATAGCAAAAATTCTAACTTTTATGTCAACTGAGTACCTGGAGCAAAGAAGACAGGGTTGAAAAAGTAGTTTAGTAAAAAGTGGCTGAAAATTTCCCGTCTAACAAAAGACGTAAGCTAACAGATTCAAGAAGCTGAACAAACACTAAACATGGTAAGCCCAAAGAAACTCATGCCAAAATGCATCATGTATCATAGGCAAAGTTCTGAAAGCTAAAGACAAAAAAATAGATTAAAAATAGAAAGAAATAACTCATTAACCCATAGGAAAAAAACAATCTGAAGGATAGCAGATTTCTGATGTGAAAGAATGAAACCAGAAGGAAACAAGCACTGAGAGAAAAGAATTGCCAATAAGAATTCTATATCCAGTGAGAATGTCCTTCAGAAAGAAAGGATAAATCAAGAGATTCTCAGATGAAGGAAAACTAAGAACTAAAACTAAAGTCATCAACAACAGACCTACCCTAAAAGAATGTCAAAAGGAAATTCTCTAACCAGTAAAAATGATGAAAGAAGGAATCTTGTAATACCAGGAAACAGGAAAGAGCAACAGAAGCAGTGAAACTATTTCACTCTCTTGAGTTTTCTAAATTGTATTATGTTTAACGGCTGAAGCAAAACATATAACACTGCTTAATATGATCTCCTGATCCCCTGGTGGCTCAGACAGCAACGCATCTGCCCACAATGTGGGAGACCCGGGTTCAATCCCTGGGTTGGGAAGATCCCCTGGAGAAGGAAATGGCAACCCACTCCAGTACTCTTGCCTAGAAAATTCCATGGATGGAGGAGCCTGGTGGGCTACAGTTCATGGAGTCACCAAGAGTCAGACACAGCTGAGCGACTTCACTTATAATGTGATCTCAGTGTCCATAGAAAGAATACTTAAGGCAATTATAAAGTAAAGGGCTATGAAGACAAGTAGCTTTCTACATTTCACTTGAACTGGACAATACTGATACTAAAAGACTATGACAAGTTACATATATGTATATGAAATAACCTAGTAACCTAGAGGAAAAAAAGCTTTGTGCAACCACTAACAAAAAAAAAAAAAAAAGAAAGAAGAAGGTACAGTCTGTTTGTAGGACATATATTAAGTTAGCTATAAAAATGCATTCCAATATACATTAGGTACAAACAAATACTGTTTGATTCCACTTACATAAGGTACCTGAATAGTCGAATTCACGGAGTCATTGATAGTACATTGGTAGATGCCAGGAGCGTCGTGTGGGGAGGGGTGGGGTGGCAAGATAGGTGAAATGAAAGTGAAAGTTTCTCAGTCGTGTCCGACTCTTTGTGACCCCATGGACTATGCAGTCCATGGAATTCTCTAGGCCAGAACACTGGAGTGGATACCCATTCCCTTCTCCAGGGTATCTCCCCAACCCCGG